>NW_017729024.1:161256513-161270223 GCF_001723915.1 Gavialis gangeticus | reverse complement strand
CTGACAGGCAGCCGCACCTATTCCCGGGCTCCGGCACCGGGAGTAGAAAGCAAGGGCCTGTCGGCGAACCCCGTGGGACAACAGGCTCCCCCTGTTGTGCGTTACTAACTGTAACTGAAGACTCCGTACCTGCGCTCTACCAAGCGTAAGTTAATAAACCCATTCAATTAAAGAACATCCAGCTTCCGTGTCACTCAGAACTCCACCGCCGCTAGACCCAGCCTGTTCGTTCGGGTTCCACCGTGACACTTGGGACCCTTTCTCTGGGGAGGGAAACCCAGCAGGTGCCTGGCCCACAGAATGAAATAGATTTTTTTTAAAAAGACTATAACAGAAATAGAAAATGTGGTTTTCTTTATTATTTAAATATCAAATAAAAATCCATTAGATGAAACACTTCTATGAAGAAACATTTTTCATTTAATGTATTTTACCCCCTTTCTTTACAAAAATTACACATAAATATATATTTAGATAACTTTCAATGCAAAAAAGTAAAAATAACTAATTTTGAAAAGGCTGAAATCAATGATTTTTCCTCCCCATTTTTTCTTTGCCCAGGACAAATAATAATTTGACCCCAAATGCATATTTTGGTGAATGAATTAGTTCCATGAAGAACTAGTTCTGTGATGCCAGTCCCTCAGCTGAGGAATTGGGGACAGTGGGTTCTGAAACAATCCCCAGAAATTATTCAGTTCTGTTTGGTGCCTTAGGAACATTTGCCAGTGGTATAAATTAGCACAGCTTAGTTTGCCATCAGTCATTTTGGGAGTAGTGTAGTGGTACACAGGTTCCACATGCTGCGAGTGGCTTCTGATGCTTCTCTCTCCTTCACTGACAAAAAGCTCTAAATTAGGGAGAATCTATGCTCCAGCAGCTTCCGTGTCTTGTGTATCAGTGTCCCTGTGCTTCAAAATGGCAGCAGGAGAGCTTTAATTAAAACTCATTTGACAAGCTTTAGTTAAAGCACCTCCACCGCCCCTTTGAAGTGTGGGGATGCTGATAAATAAGATGCTCTAGGTACTTTAATTAGAGCAGCTCTTGGAGCCATTCTAATTGAAGTGTTCTACCCCTATACTCCTGAAGCACATGTAAAAACACACATGAATTTAAAATCTGAGAAATGGAGGGAAAATATGGCCCCAAATAAAAGCTAGAATGTTATATGACATTGAGCTTTACACTTTCATTTTAATAGGCAATTACTTTTCAAACAGTAGAGCATGTCGGCTTGACTTTGTAAGACTTGAGTCACTCCTATTAAGTTATATGACACAAACAAGTGATTTGGTGATATCTGAATTTCAGCTGTCATCACCACAAATCTTTATCAATAAATAGCACACACAAGGCTGTCTAGCTGGTGACCTGTGGATTGCATGTGGCTCCCAAGAGATTAATGTGCAACCCTGGACTCTGGATCAGGTGCAACTCCCTGCTTTGCTTTTCTGCTGCAGTGCCCAGGCTCTCCCTCCCTCCTTTAGCTTCTGCTGCCTGTTCTCATCCCTGGGAGTGGCAGCTTGGCTCACAGGGCTGAGAGAGCCCATGGCCAGAGGGCTCAGGGACCTTGCGAGACATCCATGTCAGCGTGGTGCAGCAAGAGTCACCTGCCACATAGGTGGAGGGCAACAGTGTTTTGCAGCACATCTGCAAGGCACAGGGGTGTGCTGAGTGGAGCAGTGCATCTGCACAGCATGTGGAAGGGGGTGCACAGCACATTGCAGCACATCCTCATGCTACGTGGGGAGTGGTTATGTGGCACATCCATGAAGGTGGGAAGGGATGAAGGAATCGCATGGTGTAGGGGACTCACATGGCATGCCAGCAGAGCATGGGGTGTCATGATAGGTTCGGGAGGGGCAGGTGCAGCATGCAGCCCACCTGTGGTCCCCAGCCACTTTGAAGTTGGACAGCCCTGTTGCAACACAATAATGGTGTTTAGTACAGTTTAAAAATCCCAAATTTATTTTTAGTCTTCTGAAATGGAACGTTTATAGTTATTCCCATATCAAAAAAAGGAATTACTGTCCTTCTGTCCTGACTTAGGACAGAAATGTTTCAAAATAAAAATATAATAATTTTTCATGGAAGGAAGACTACTCTTTCTGTCACCTCTCTCATTTATAAGAGAGCTTCTTAACTGAGGGTCTAGGCCCATTGAAAACAACAGGAAAATGGAAGCTATTTTGAAACAGGTACATTAACCGAGGGCAGCACTAATAGTATTTTGGGTGTCCTACTTGAACACTTTCATATTGTAATCTGTTTGCTATTCTTTGAAGTGTATCCTTAGCTCTGGATTTCATTAGGGACTAGCTATAGCATTCCTCTAGCATTCTTTAGTCTATATTGTTGATATGCACTCTGTAGATGGGTTCAAGTGCCTGCTGCCTTATAGGCTGGCTTTGCTCAGTTCCACTATGACTGCCTGAGCCAATCCTCAATACAGAGGCTATAAGAGCATTAGTATAGTTGCTGCCTTGCAGGCTGGCTTTGCTCTGTTCCCTATACCCAAACATAGGCTTTGTAATAAATAATCAAATAAGCAAGAAAAACCTTTAGTCTTTCTTCAGGCAGCAGGAGAGAGCCCTTCAGTTCCAGTCCTTCCTAGAAGAGAGCTCAGGTGGGTTTCAGTCTGCCTCCTGACCACAAACTATTCCTTCCTCGGATAGAGCTGCTCGCTTGCTTGCTTGCTCTCTCGCTCTTGCTTGCACTCGCACTCTCTCTCCCTCTCACTCCTCCCCCACTTGGGCTTTTAACTGTTAGCTAATACCCCAGAGCTGGGCTTCTGCCCCAGGGTTGTCTTTCTCACTTAGGATGCCAACAAACTTTCAGGGAACCTAGCTCAGGTTTAGGTGGCTTAGTTTAAGCCACCTAAACCTGGGTCAAGATGGCCATGTGCAGCAAATAAGTTGGAGGCAGGAAGGACTGGCAGGTCTGGGGTGGGTGGCAGGCTTGGGGGGAGTCGTCTGCAGGGGGAGCTGCCTGGACCAGGGGGAGGTTTCTTGGGGGAGTAAAAATAGCCGGGCTAGGGTTGTGGGGACAGAAGAGGTAAAAACACCACAGACTCGGAGCTATGGAGAATAGCTGGGATTTCCCAGTCTTGGGGCAGTGCTGAGAACACATGCAAGCATCTGTTACTTCAGGTTAACCCATTTTAGGTCATGTTAACCCATGCCAATCTACAGCTAGTTTTCATCCAGCGAGAACTAACTTTAGATTACGGTCATTTTTAGGGAGATCTAAGCCATGTAAGTGCTTGCACACAGCCATTAGATCACCCTAAGCTTGGTCAGAACAATCTGAACGTAACACTCGTACACATCCTTAAGGGGCCAGACCATCCTGTTACATACCCTCAGTTTTTAACTTTGTGTTGCAATAGAAAGACAACTGCTATTGTTACATGGTCCTGTTCACCATAGACTTTGAGACAGCAATCAAGATTTTATAAGGATTCAAAACTCTAAAAAACTCCAGTTTCATTCCTGATGTAATAGTACTGATATCGCTTTTGCTTGATATAATGAAAACCAATTCTATAATTGGAAAAAAAATAATTTCAACTATTAAGTTCTAATCAGACAATTCATATAAAGGAAGCTCTCATTAGACATTTCTTCCAAATGAAAGTACAGACAAGAAGTTGTAGACTAAATAGCTCTCATTTCTATCTGATCCACCTACCTAGTGCTCATCACTGTGATACCTGAGCATCTGCAGTAGCGTTGTAATTACATGCCCCAGAGTTTTATGCTTTGACAATTTAAGTGCTTTCTGTGAAAAATGATACATTATTTTATGGTGATGAAATTCTAACACTGTATTGCCAAATAAGGCATTGAAGATGTTGTAATTGTCTGTTATTCTAATTCTATATTTTTCAACACTTCAGAAATACAGCCTGTGTTATACTGAGCCCTATGCATATGAGCACATGGGGTTTCCTGCTCTTAGCATGCCTTCATGTGGTAGGGACAGAGGGAGGCTGCATGAATGGTGGATTTTTCAGCTTGGAAAAGAATTCTGGAATTAAAATCAACTATAAATACATAAAGAAAGAAAATAAATAACTAGAATTTAAAAAAACAAAACAAAACAAAATTGGCAAACTACAACATTCAGCATATTTTTGATTGTTTTTAAGTTATTTAACCACTTAAGAAAATTTTAGCTAAACTTTTAAAATATTTCACTTCTCCCAGTTAAAATTCATCTCTTTTAAATGCTTTTTATTGAAGTCACCAAACACAACCTGAATTTCTGAACAGGTTCAGTCCCACTGTGATATATTTTTTTGGGAAAAGAAAACAACTCCCAAAAGCCATAATGCTGTCAGCTCTAAACAGAGGAGAATGGCATTCCTGGGTAGGCCTTGTTTAGAATCATGGTAGCTTTTTGCTCACTGGGATGATTGTGCTTGGAAGAGAGTTTGAATAAGCCGTACATGGTTGCCTCACACCACATGCCTCACTAGTACTCAGAAGATGCCTTGACAGCAGAAATAATACTTTTTAGCACTGGTGTTTGGGGCTCCTCCTCCCTACTCTCTGGGACTAAGCCTCCAAGGTCTCACAGTTTATAGTCTCGCTGTGCCACTGTCACTTCTCAGCAAGGTGGCATTTATCAGCAGGGGGCTATGAAATCTCTTTGTCATTAAATATGTTGGGCTGACATGACAGGATAAACCAGCTTCCAGCATCCTTTGATGATCCTTTAGTGCTTTTAAATGATTTCTAGTTAGACAGCTGGAGGCCTTTGGCCATGTTACACAGCGATTAAAAGGGATTGTTATAATACAGATTGTTATTTACAATTTTCTGTCACTGCCATACTCATGTAAAAATATGCTTTCAACTTGGTACTTATGAATTCCTCCAGCACCTTCTTACCAGAGGGGATGTTAAAACCCTTCCATTTTGTTTTTATCTTATTTTTAGTTTAATTCTGCACTCACAACCATACCATGGGTTCCTGATAGAAAAAGATGTCCATCAAATTAGATTAGCCAGAGCAGGATTACCTCTGAAATTTTCTTCTAACCTTTTAAAGGACAGAAGAACTTTTTCTTTATACATCAACTATTTAATTGGCTGTTGTAGTAACTGCAGAAGGAGGGTTATGCCTCATAACAGTGAAAGGTCTTGGAGTATATAACTGTGTTAAACCACATCTTTGATATTTTGCACAGCGGATATTAAAGATGCCTGCTGGTCATTTAATGTCAACACTCAGCAACCCCTGGACTAGAAGATCAGCAAAACATACAACATGCCATAAAAGAAATACCAATGTTTAGCCCTTGGTTCTTAGTGTCCAGCCACCTTATAAAGTTTTGTTCCCAGGTTCATCTTTTAAAGGTGTCAGGTAGGTTTCCCTTCTGCACAAGGATAGTGAGGTCAGAGAAGGAGTGGTTGTTCTGTGAGAAATGTATCTCTGTCCTTTCTATTTTTCCTGTGAGAGTTCCTTCTAGTGCATAGTTGCTGTTTAGTTTCACTCACTTAGTTGCCATAAGGGTACTTGTTGCACTGAAGCAGATATATCACATTTTGGGAAAGGCAGGTGTAGGAACAGTGGATTCTGACTTCTTTGATGGCGGGTGTTGATAGTAGAGGCAGGCTGTGCCTACACATGATGCTTACTGCTCAGTATCTCATTACTACTGCACAGTAGCATCACTGAGCATGAACTGTGACACAATGCTACTGAGCAGTAGTAACGAGCTACTGCACAGTAAGCATCACTAGGCAACCGTGCCAGGATGCTACTGCACAGTAACACCAGTTACTGCGCAGTCATTTAGTACTTGGTTATACAAGTACTAAATAACTGTGCAGTAACACTGCACAGTGGGTGGCTCAAGTAGATGTGCCTGCAGTGGAAATCTGCTGACCGGTTAAGTATTTCTTGCCAATGCAGGGCTGAGTTCCAACGTATCAGAGCATCATAGTTGGTAGGGTTGGAAGGGACCCAACAGATCATCAAGTCCGACCCCCTGCCTTGGGCAGGAACGGATGTTGGGGTCATATGACCTCAGTCATGTGTCTATCCAGCCTCCTCTTAAAGACCCCCAAGGTAGGAGTGAGCAGCACTTCCCTTGGAAGTTGGTTCCAGATCCTAGCTGCCCTAACCGTAAAGTAATGCCTCCTGATGTCTAGCCTGAACCTGCTCTCTATCAACTTGTGGCTTTTATTCCTAGTTACCCAGCGTGGTGCCCAAGGGAACAGGGCATCTCCTATTCCCTGCTGATCCCCCCTGGTGAATTTGTAGACAGCCACCAGATCGCCCCTCAGCCTTCTCTTGTGGAGGCTGAATAAGTTCAGGCCCTCTAGCTTCTCCTCACAGGGCCTGCCCTGCTGCCCCCTGATCATGGCCCTCCTCTGGACCCTCTCAATGCTCATTCCACTTGATGTCAGTTAGGCAGTGGGGATTTTTCTGATGATGATGAATTGGTAAGGTTTGGGGCTGTTTGAAAGCCAGGAGTGAAGAGGATGAGAATATTTCTCTCAAGATCTGATCTTTGTTGAGTAGGCCGTAGTTATCTGGCGATTCTTCTAATTGGTTACAGCACAGGGTGGTGGTGACCACCAGGGGTGTGCTGTAGCTGGGCTTTTTCTTTTTGTACTGTAGCTGGTTACTGCTGGGTATCTGGATAGGTCTTTCAAATATTTCTCTACTCGATTGTCCTTGTTGTATAAAGGCAGATTTTAGGTTGGTCAGGAGAGCATCACAAGTGTTCTCCACAGAGCAGATGTGGCAGTACCACGATGGCTTGCCTGTAGATTTTGGTAGACTTTTTTGAAACAAACATTCATTACCATTGACCTCTTTCTACAAAACATGTCACTTGTGAAAAATAGGTACTTTTTCCTGACAGAAAAAATGGTTTGTCAAAAAATTTCTCAGAAGCTCTACTTACTAGTCCTATAGACACTGGAAATGTAGTCCCAGACAGATGTTTAAAACAATCATTCTTTTGAGTCAAACTAAGCAGAACCTCCCAGTGCCCAGTCCCTGTCTGCCAGGCTGAGATTTTGATGATGGCTTATGAAATTGCTTTGCTGAAGGTACAACCTCCCTTACATTGGCTAATGTGCTGCCAACTTATAAGGTCAAAAACAACTGTTACAAGCTGTGTGCGCTCAGTTGACAGCGTGTATTTTCTATTTTCATGGTTTCTGCATGTCACATTCTGCAGAATAAATGCAAATGCAAGCCCAAATAGGACAGATTTCATTTGGAGAGAGTACAGTATATTAGACTATCATTAAATTAGGGCGAATCGTGTGACAAAGTTACCATGAGTAAATGGGCATGTCAGCCACTCTGTACTGAATGCCCATGTGCACACTCTTATCCACTGTTAAATAAAACCAGACCCAGGTCAGAGCTTCTCGCTCGTTCCCTGCTCAGGTTTTTTCTCTACTCAGTGAGTATCCAGTGAGCATGTTCTCTAACTTCTGCCATCAATCAGTTTTTTTTCCTAAATGCTTCATCTGACCTAAAAAGCTGAAAAGTTGTCGCCCTCAGGTTTTCTCTCCCAAACATATAAAAGCCAAATTTTCTCTAGTTGCTTTTACTTTCATGCCTGGAATCTTACCGAATAGAAAAATGTACAGAATGATATAAACTATGGAAGAAAAGCTTAGTGGTAAACTTCACATTATTTTAAATCTATACTAGCAACTGGGCTCAGATCCTGGTCATCATTTACAATCCTTTGCACTGTTCTGGCCATGGAATGAGGGAGTTGAGGATTCTTCCCCAACCTTTACTCCTTGTTATCCAGAATAAGTGCCCCAAGAGTAGGCAAGAATGAGAAAACGTGGGCAGAATGTACAATCCCTTACCTGGCACAGCAGCCTCTAGAAGCCATTACAAACAGCCGAAGCAGTTCTAAGGGCCTTTTTACATGTTGCACTTTGAGCTGCTCAAGTGTTGACTGGTGTAAGTGCTAGCTCCAGTTTGGAGCAGTCAAACCTTAAGGCTAAAAGTTTTCTGTGGCTGTCCCCAACCTGCACAGCTGTGACTTGGGGTGGGAAGGTCACACCCCTGGGGAGTTGGTTTGGTGCAGATCTGCCCCTTGGGCACTAGAGTTCAGGGGGTGGAAAGTGTGTCCACGCAGAACAGGAGGGCGGAGAGGGACACTACATCCTGGGATGCTGGAGGACTGTGGTTCATCTCTGGGGCCACACATTAATGGAACACGAGCTGAGTAATACTGAGATCAGAGATAAACCTGCCCTGGGCTGCTGTAACTTTAAAACATCTTAACTGTGCTTAAAACTAGTTTCAGGGATTGATGTGTAGACAATCCAAGGGTTAAGAGCTCCAGGAACCTACTAAAATTAATTTGTAACAAGGCCCTAAAATAGCTGGGAAAACCAGCTCTCAGCCGGCCCAGTAGTGCAGATGGAGACAGAAAGGCTTCGTGACAACATTCTTGATCCCTGCCAGGTGCACCAAAGGCTATTTTGATCCATGTATTTGATGTTTCTTTTTTTTATTATTATTTGCTTCACTATATGGCAAGGCATCTAAAGCACAGACACATACTGCCTGAATGCCCTTCTATGGGAAGAAGGATCAATTTATTTCCTGCTGCTCATGACTGAAAGGAAAGGAACCTAGAGTATTTTCCTTATTCCTCCTACTGTCGCTTCCACAAGAATTGTTCCTATGAGGCTGGGAGCAGGACAGGGCAATGAAAAATCCTCCTGCTCACTGAAAGATGCAGTCAGACAAGCTATGTGAATTTCAACATTTCAAGAGTGCCACGTTGTGTTTTTGAAGCGTGCCCTTTCACTTTGGTCTGTCACCACTGCTCGAGCAAGGAATTCCTGTTGTCTTTCTTCTGGTGCTGTTCTGAATGGAAAGACATATCTCCTGACATATCTATTTCTCCTTTAATCCAGTTGGTTAGGTTGACCAGATGTCCTGTTGGGCTGGCAGTGGGAGTGTGTAACTGAAGTAGTAACATTAAAAAGCTACATATCAACTGAAGTGAAACCTGATAAGGGACAACCATGAAAAAAAGTCCCAAAACAAAAACACAAAATACTATTTTATTTTCCACTGCCATACATCAGTGCAGTTCACCAGTGTAATAGTACTGTAATCCTATTTAACCCTAATGATTCCCAGTCATCATACAAAATATCCCATTCTCCATATTGATTCAAGATGGCTTAAGCCTTTTAAAATTGTACACAATAAAAATATGTACACAGTATATGAATACTTAATACAGACAAAGTGTAACGCTCTATAATGAGAGGTGCCATATCTCCCATTTGAGCACCTTTGTGGTAGATTATGAAATGTGCGTTCCAAACAAATTCTTGGTTATAGATAATCCTACTGTTCCTATTAATCAATCCCATGTCTTACCTAAATCAAGAAATCTCATACTTTTATCTCTGTTCAATAGGTTTGTTATAATGGCAATGCCTTTTTACTAAGCATATTAAATATTTTCATTATAATGATGTCTTAATAAAGGATATTGCCCCACAGGAACTAGGCACCCACATCCGCATTTAGACTTCTGTATAAAAGTAATTTCCATGAGATTTTGTAGTTTAGTAAATCAAATCGTTTTTATTTTGGTGCTTAATATATGGGATTTTTTGTCTAGACTTCAGCACATAAATTTGAAAATGAGGAGTTTATTCTTTAGCCTTGAAACACCAAGTTGCCTTGTACACACCAAATGCATGTGGGTAGCAGATATATCACATAGAAGCTTGCCATGTTCATTTCTTACTTAACTTCAGGCCAGGACTGAGACATGATTTTGGCATACAAAGCAAATTACAAATTTTTTTTTGTTAGAAACAGCATGTAAGACTTGAATAGGGACTGATTTGAGCCTACTGTTTTATTTAATGTTTATGTATCCTTGCTTTGTGTTGTCAACAACACATTTCTATTACACAATAAGCATTAACTCAGCCTAACTCATCATATTAAGCGTGTTTTCAAGTTCACTCACCATAAACTGGAACAGCAGCACTGTGTTTGATTAGCGTGAACCAATACGGTGCTGAATTACACAAAGAGGTGCTGCTTGAAAAGCTTTGTTGTCAGGTCTTGCACTCCGTATACATTTCACATAACAACTTGTACCATTGAGAAAAGTGGCCTATTTCACTTACCTATTCATCATTCTGGATTATGAAATTGCAAGGTTACATGTATTATCATGTGACCCTGACTTTCAATTAAATCTGTTTGTTAGGAGAACTGAAACACTAAACTGTATGTGAACATTCTGTCAGAGCTGAATTCATGATACCATCAATATATGGATTTAAAAAAGAATCCTTAATTTTCCTGAATTGTTTATCATAATACATGCCTGACACTTATGAAAAAACACTTAACATTGTCATTTATGTCTTAATTTGGCTTTCAACTGGGATTCAGTAGTTCACCCTCGCTAGGTGTGCTTACACAATATGTTTAATGCACAATTGACTAATTAGCTGTGCACATGTAGACACTGCCCTGACTGGCTAGGGCACAACGTGTAGACACTGCCCACTGGGTAGCCCCACACTGAACCACCCTCATGTCCTAGCCAGCTCCTCCACAACACATTGAGCCAAGGGGAGCAGCCCCCGGCTGGCAGGCAGACCTCCTTGGGACCCTTGCCAGCTGGGGCTGCTCTGACCCAGCTCAATGTGCTATGCATGAATAAACTCTGGAGCTCATTGCTCTTGAGTTTATTGCTCCTAGGTGCATGTTCAAACAGTGCCCAGGAGCAATAAATTGTGAAGCAATAAACTCCAGAGTTTATTCATGTGCAGTAATTGTTCGCATAGATGTGCCCCCCTAGGTCATATAAAGTAAAACCTTAGCTATTTCTGGAAAGGGATATAAACGTGATGAACACCAGTGTAGTTTTACCCCCAGTTCTCTCACAAATAATGTATACCAGAACTGGAGAAGTTACTCTGTTGTAGGGATTTACCTCATCTGTTCATTTCCTGTTTATGTTGTTACAAAAATCAGTTACATTGGTGTAAATACATTGTGTGCCCAAACCCTCAGAAACGGTGATGCATGTATATATAGCTTGGAAATCAGTGACAGTCTCATAAACTGAGTTATTTTGTGAGACTTCAGATACTGCTGGAGCTGGGTCAAAATACAATAAGAAAAGTATTTTAATCAGTATTCTGCCTCACTCTGGACAGTCTTGCCTGAGAGTAGGAAGCACAGGAATGAGTAACACTTTATTCTGGGGAAAAAAATGACCAAACATTTTTATATCCAAAGGTTTGTTTCAGTCTAACCTAACGTCTGAATGTTCACCTCAGTTCCTCTCGTACCCAATGCCAGGTTTTTCATCACAATAATTAAAGTGTTTACCCAGCTGCCAATGAAGTCAAATGGCATCTTTTATTTATTTCAAAAAAGGAATTTGGGCATGACTTCTACTTTCTCCAAGGGATTAAACATTACTAGTAAACAGCCTGTAAAAAAAATTAAGAATCAATGTTTTTTGATGCTTTTTGCGACTCCAACAGTCATTAAAATCTCCAGCTTGGACATGCCAACTACATGATTAGGAATTCAACTGGTTAGGGCAGGTGGCTATCCAACATCCCTAAAGAAAGATACAAAAAAATAGTTTCCCTGAAGGATGATGATACAAGAATCATAGAATCATCGAGAAGTAGGGCTGGAAGAGACCTCCAGAGGTCATCTTGTCCAACTCCCTGCCTGAAGCAAGATCACTGCTATCCAAACTATCCTGTACAAACCTCTTCTTGAACACCTCTAGCGAAAGAGAGTCCACAACTCCCCTGGGCACTCTATTACATTGCCTCACTGTTTTAACAGTGAAGAAGTTTTTCTAGATATCCAATCTAAACTTTCTTTGCTGCAACGTCAAGCCATTGGTCTATGCCTTCCTCTTTGCAGCAAGAGAGAAAAGGTGTTTCCCTTCTCTTTATGGCAGCCCTTCACGTATTTGAAGACTGCTATCCTGTCCCCTCTTAAGCACCTTTTCTGCAGGCTGAACATGCCTAGATCCTTCAGCCTCTCCTCATATGCTTGCCTTCCAGCACCTTTATCATCTTTGTTGCTTGCTTATGGACCCTGTCTAACTTCTCCTGTCCTTTTAACATGTGGAGCCCAGAAGTGCACACAATACTCCAGATGAGGCCTAACCAGTGCTGAATAGAGAGGCATTATCACCTCCCAGGTCTCGCACCAAATGCTTCTATTAATGCATCCCAAAACCACATTCACCTTTTGTGCAGCTGCATCACACTGCAGCCTCATATTTAGTCTGTGGTCTACCAAGACTCCCAAGTCCTTTTCCATAGTGCTGCCATCCAGGCAGGTGTCCCCCATTTTATATTTGTGTTTTTGATTATTCCTCCTGAAGTGTAGCACCTTGCATTTGTTTGCATTGAACTTCATCCTATTAGCTCTAGCCCGACTTTCCAATCTGTTGAGATCCTTCTGAATTGCGCCCCACAGTCCTTCCCAGTTTTGTGTTATCTGCAAACTTGCTCAAGAAACTGCCTATGCCATCACCCAAATTGTTACTAAAAATGTTGAACAGGACCGGTCAAGGACAGACCCCTGTGGAACTCCACTCTAAACCTCCTGCCATTCTGATATGGACTCATTAATAATTACCCTTTGCCTAAGGTGGGAGGCTGCCCATTTATTGCCCAGTGCCAAGGACATAATACACAGCTCTGTGCTTTACAGATGGCATCATTATATGGCTCTAGTCCCATGATGGACCTCCTTCTATGCCCACCTGGCATTTGGACCCCAACTGGATCCATCCTTCTCAGGCAGTCTACTCCACCCTCATTCTGGGCTGCTAAGCTCCTAAACCCTTCTCCCTCTTGGCAATGGCCCCCTCCAGGACCTTTGGCTACACAGGCCCTGGCCTCGCTTCTAGGCCAGTCAGAACCCCAGGCCTCTGGCTTTGGGTGTCCCTTGCGGTGGGCACTCTGGTCCTTTGACGATTCTGGTCCTGGCCCCAGCATTGACCAATTGAAGGTTTCTCTGGTTAGGTTGTTGAGCCGCTTGCCATCTCTCTCTCTTTCTCACATGAGTCTGCCTTCTCAGGCCCCTACAAATCCAGCTCACTCAGTCTCTAAGGCTAGCCTATGCACAGTCCTTCACGCCAGCCCACGTGGACCCTACTCTACACAGCCTTCTCACTTGAGTCTACTGCTTTCTCATATGCCCTCATGGGGTCCACTACTCTGCCCTCTCCCTGGGGCCACTAGGCCCTACACCCCTTGGGTCTCAGGCCTGATGACCTGTCTGGACCCCTCGCCTGTCCCCTCTATGGGGTAACCCACCCGGTCATGGGGGCTAAGGCTATATGGCAACCCATACTTGCCTTTCACTAGGGAGGCACTGGTGTGGTATTTCCTGGGGACCATCCCGCCACAGGCAGCTCCACCATATGATCCAACCCCAGCAGGGTGTAGTTTTAGGTCATTCCCCAGGACCAGGAAACTCCTCCACGCATCAACTGCCCACTTAGCTCTGAGGGGATGGGTTTATACTGAGGCTGTCCAGCCCCATCCTCCAATCGGAGAGCCCTCTTGCAGTCATGTGACCACCTTGGTAAGCCACACCACACCTGTTAGCTGCTCCACAGCCTGCTTAAGCCTCTTAAAGTGACAGGCACCAAAGGTGCCCTGCCTCAGGCTGCAATGGGGA
>NW_017729024.1:161248425-161251513 GCF_001723915.1 Gavialis gangeticus | reverse complement strand
CTCCATCCACAAAGCCTGTCACCTTATTGGAAAAAGAAATCAACTATTTTCAAGAAAATAAACTACGGACAAAACTACTTGTTAGCAGAAAAACAAACAAACAAACAAAAAATTCCAGTGTATTAGTATCCCATTTAAAAAACAAACCCTAGGACTAAAAAAACTAACCCTAGGACTATGAGATTCCTTTGTCTTATTACTACGTAATGGTAACTGACTATTCAAGATGTTGAAAGTACTTGCAGAACAATATTATGGAAGGTGCGCATGTCCTAACAGTAGTGGAGAATTATATCCAAAAGTTAAATGCTGTCAGACTTTAGGGAACATTCGCACATGGTGTCTCATTTGATTGCTTTGGTTAATACTGTAAAAGTGATGTTGTAGCCATGATGATCCAGAAATTATGTGAGAGGCAAGAATTTCTTAGGGTGATACCTTTTATTGGACGACTGTGTAGTTGGGATAAAGTAAGACAAGTTTCAAATGCAAGACATTCTTCCTCTTGCATTCAAACGCTTGTCTAATTCTATTCCAACTACACAGTTGGTCCAATAAAAGGTATTTTATCACCCTAAGAAATCCTTTCCTCTTGTCCATTACTGGACTGTTACTGAATCATATGCTCCATGCTTTGCCAATAATTGTACAGTATTGTACATTAACATTTTATGAACCAAATATTTTATTGTTTCTACGCATGCATATCCTTCAGTCTGTCATTTGATATTAGACGATCTGTGACTGTAATTCTAAGCTGATGAATAATGCACCCTGTAGTACCATTACAATTGTATTTTCAAGATGTTGGAGTATGAACTAATTAAACTAATTATGCCTTTCCCCTCCTACAAACTGTATAAATCTCTCTATAGATAAATATCTCCATAGGAACAAAACAAATGCAATTTCCTTAGCTGATGATGGGTAAAAAGGAGGCTAAAACAGTCAACAGATCGAACAATTAGGTTGACGTGTTCAGTAGAGAGGCTGATGCGATTATAAAGCAGTTCCCCCTTAACTTGTTTTAATGATAATTAAAAAAGAAAAGAAAAGAAAAGAAATCCAGCGCCCCGGACTGGTTCCCTCCTAAATATTGTGGAAAACATTTCCCCATTACATAATAGTCCCAGGAAATTTTAGAAAAGAAACACGCAAACATACCCAATACCTTACACATGCCATTAATACAGATATCTCGGTCGTTGTTTCCTTCAAAGCAAGGAGTACCATCAAGAACTGCATCCAGCATTTTCTCTGAAAATTGACCATCCACAGGACGGCAGTGGAGCTCACAAGGATTAGCTGAAGGAAAAATAGAGAGACTTTCTCAATGTAGCATTTTTAACATATGGTTAATCAACATATACTGAATCAACATATGAGACTGATAAATTTTAGTTCATCACAGAACATTCAAGATGCAATATCAGGGCATATATAACATACCCAAAAACTGTGGATTAGTCACAGCCTAGGTGATGGAAAATAAGAAATTTAGTATCAAACTGTGCAACGGTGGTGAAGGAATGCATTTCTAGCCCCATGTAAAGCCCAATCTAGCAAATCACTTGAGCATGTGCTTATGGAAATAATAGAAATGTATGGCCACCAAGGACCACAAGTGATGATCTCATCTAAGCCCCCTGCACTGAGGCAGAATCAAGTACTTAAACCTCACAGATTTTTGGCTGTCCTTGAAGATGTCCAAGAAGGAGATTCTACTATATATGGAGGTAGCCTCTTCTAGTATTTCACCAGTTGAGCAATTAGGAATTTTTTTCGGAATACCTAACCTAAGTTCGTTGCAAATCAATCTGATTCCTTTTTGTCCTTCTTGATCTGGAGAATAATTGATCACCATTTTGTTTATAACAGTTTTTTAAATAGTGGAAACTTGTTATCATTTACCTCCACCCCTTTCAACTCTTTTCTTTCCTACAAGTTTCCTTCAACATTTCCTCATAGGTCAGATGGTCAAAGGGGGGCGGGGCTGGAGCAGGCACTAAGGCAACGCCTGACAGCCCAGAGATTGCAAGTTCAAAGCCACAGCAGAAGCACTCACAGCATGGCTCTGTCAGATTCCAATGAATCTGCAAATTCTACTAAATACCTTGTCACAAGGACATGAAAAAGGAAAGGAAGATGGTCTAAGCCTTTTATTATTCTTCCTGCTCACCTCTGAACTCTGCAATTTTTCTACTTCTTTCTTTGAGTGCAATGCCCAAACATTGATTGGGCAATCTAGCCAAGGCCTCACTTGTGCTAAATTGAGTAGTAGTACAGCAGCCTCCTGCATCTTACACAAAGCACTCCCATTATTTACCATTTTAGTAGGAGCACAGTAGCACTAATGAGATTTACCATTTTGGTAGAAGCACAGTAGGACTAATGCAAATTTAGTTTGCAATCCAATTCAGCCATCAAATCCTTGTCAGGCATACTAGCTAATGCCTACATAGCTAGACATTCCCTGTTTTGCATTTTTGCATTTGATTTTTCTTCCTAAGTGTAGTATTTTGCACTTATCATTAGTGAATTGCCTCTTTTGAGTTTGAATGATTTTTTAGTTTTTCAAATTAATTTTGAATTTTGAATTCATCCTCTAAAGAGGAGGCAACTCCTCCAGGCTCAGGATCATCTACACATTTTATAATCAGACCTTTCATTAACAATAATTTTGAATAGAACTATGTCCAAGACAGACTACATGGAAAACCCTGCTTGAAATTCCATCTCAGTTTCATAATGATATATTAATAATTATTTAAGTAAGGTAGTTATGTACCAGCTTTATTGTGCTTCCAATAAGAAAATAATTCCTTGCTTATGAGGATGTAATGTGGGGACACTGACAAAATCCTTACAAGACTAGTTATTTTATGTCTATAACTCCTCTTTATCCACTAGGTCATTTACCCTATCAAAAAAGAAAATTAGATGTTAGACATAATCTGTTCTCCACAAACTCTTGTTGGTTGTTTTTATCACCTTATTATCTTTGAGGAACTTTGCTTATTTAATAACTTTCTCCACAATCTTCCTAGGGAGCAAGGTTAGGTTTATCTTTTTCCAAGTCCCTTTTTCT
>NW_017729024.1:161221966-161243425 GCF_001723915.1 Gavialis gangeticus | reverse complement strand
TTTTATCACCTTATTATCTTTGAGGAACTTTGCTTATTTAATAACTTTCTCCACAATCTTCCTGGAGAGCAAGGTTAGGTTTATCTTTTTCCAAGTCCCTTTTTCTCTTTTTGAATGATATAGATTATGTTTGCCTGTCTCCAGTCCTTTGGGATCTCCCTTGTCCTTCACGAGTTCTTGAAGATAATTGTCAATTGTTCAGAGATTGCTCCAGTTAGTTCCTTAAGTGCTCTAGGGTGAATTTTATTAAGCCCTGACAATTTGAATACATTTTTCTTATCTGAATATTCTTTAACCTGTTCTTTTCCCTATTCTGGCCTGCAAATGTAAATTCATATTTAGCCACACTTAAAGTGAATCACAGGCTTAAATGTGTTGTTGGATTTGGGCTTAAACCTGCAGCCAGCATGCCCATAAAAAGTAAGCCAACCAAAGTATCATAACATTTTTGTATATATTTCCGTAAAATATATATATTTTTAAGTATTTGAAAGAAATGTGCCAGTGTACATGGCTCTGGTCCAATGAACTCAATGAGACTCCATCCATTGACCTTAAGGTGTCATTGAGTTAAGTCTTTCCTACACAGTTTCCTTGTTTCAAAAACTGTCTTCCTTCTCAACATCACTATTTTATTGCACCTTCTTTGTGTTAGAAGAGCAACTGTATCTGAAAGCTGTGTATTTTATGTAAAATACAATGTTTTGGAATAGTATAAAAATTACAGCAATAAATGAAAAAAAACCAGCAAGAATGAAGTTCAGCCTCTATTATTGTTGTTATATTGTACAGTCAATAGGCAGAACACCATCTACTGCACAAAAGTGAAAGCCATTTCTGTATCAAAGGGTTTATAGTACAAATCCCTTATCATGCAAAGACTAAATTTTAAGTATGTGAGAAGTCCTATTCAAATCAACATAGCTTTTGCAGGACTAGGGTCCAACTGAAAGAGATGACAAAACATTCTGGATAACCCAAAATCTTAATGGAGGTGTTTTATTTTCTGCTAATTGTAGATCATAAAACCATAGAAAATTAGGGTTGGAAGGGAACTCAGGAGGTCATCTAGTCCACCCCCCTGCTCAAAGTAGGACCATCCTCAAATAGATCATCCCAGCCAAGGTTTTGTCTACTTGGGTCTTAAAAACCTCCAAGGATGGATATTCCACAACCTCTCTGGGTAACCTGCTCCAGTACTTTTCTACCCTCTTAGTGAGAAAGTTCTTCCTAATATCCAACCTAAACTTCCCTTGCTACAACTTAAGGCCATTGTTCCTTGTTCTGTCATCTGCCAAGACTGAGAACAGTCTATCTCCATCCTCTTTGGAAC
Source organism: Gavialis gangeticus (assembly GCF_001723915.1). Classification (NCBI taxonomy): domain Eukaryota; kingdom Metazoa; phylum Chordata; order Crocodylia; family Gavialidae; genus Gavialis; species Gavialis gangeticus. Next base: position 161,242,092 of record NW_017729024.1, on the reverse strand, counting down.
TCCCCTTCAGGTAATTGAAGGCTGCTATTAAATCCCTCCTCAGTCTTTTCTTCTCCAGACTAAATAAGCCTGGCTCCATCAGCTTCTCCTCATAAGTCGTGTTCCCCAGCTCCCTAACCATTTTTGTTGTACGCTGCAGGGCTCTCTCCAATTTGTCCTCATCTTTTCTGTAGAGGGGAAAGGGCCCTAAACTGGACACAGTACTCCAGATGTGGCCTCACCAGTGCTGAATAGAGCAGAATAATCACTTCCCTTGATCTGCTGGCAATACTCCTACCAATGCAGCCCAGGATGCCATTAGCCTTCTTTGCAGCATGGGCACACTGTTGGCTCACATTCAGCTTATTGTCAACTGTAACCCCCAGGTCCTCTTCTGGAGAGCTGCTGTTTATCCAGTCAGTTCCCAGCCTGTTGTGGTGCAAGAGGTTCTTTTGTGCTAAGTGCAGGACCTTATTGAACCTCATGAGATTTTAGATGAAGGCAATTATTGCTTTTTTAGAGAAACTTAAGTAAGAAATAGGTAGTGATACAGAGAACTGGGATGGAGGAGCTAATTCCATGCAGAAAGGGCAGGGGTAGCACAGCGATAGGAGTCACAGCAGGGGGATGCAAGGAGGCTTTGGAACTGGTATCGTTCAAGAAAATAATTGTTACAAGTCAAGGGCTTCAATGTTGACAGTGATGGAGCTGTGAAAGGCTTTTGAAGGCAAAGATTTAAAATTAAATCCCTGTTCAGTCCTCATCTCCTCTAAGACTGCCAAGTGGAGCATCTGTCAACCTTCACTTTGATAGCATTTTTTTTTGTGATACAAGTAAATGGCATGATTCTTGTATTTCTGCTCATGTAAGTGCTATCTACCTCCTGTGCTTAATTTCATTATCTGGAGCTACCATTACTTTTAACTTATGTTGGTTATGCCAAGTGCACATTCTTTCAAAAAAAGAAAACAACAAAAAACAAGCATTATTGCTCAGGAAAAAGAATATGAAAATTCCACATAGTCTGTCCCCTGCTCCTCACTCAAGCAGTATGAAAAATTGTGCAAAACCATTTCTTCATTCAAGGAGTTCTAATGAAACAGGCAGAGCAGTTGCTTGACAGCTGTACATTTTCTTATTCATGTTTTAGCTTAAAATTCCCCATGGTATCAACTTTCATTTCAAGATGCACTGAGAATGAAAGACAGCCACTGTGCCAACTGCTGAAAAGTAAAACATCCTGAACAGGCATGAACAGAAAACATGGAACCTTCTATTGAACCGCTCTCAAAATAAAAGCAGTTCCTGTCCTTTCTATTTGTTATGCATCAGACTGGAACAATAACTCTAAGAATGATGCTCTGAGTATGCATTAATGTTTCACATACAAACATCCCTGATTATGGGGTCACTTCAGCCGCTGACAAAGTTTGCTATCTACCTAGCCATTATTTTAGCCACGTATTTTCCAAAGCTCTTTACAGCCCTAACCAAGATCATTATATTGGGAACTTCACAAAAGACAGTTTCAGTCCCCAAAAAACTTACATTTCAAATATACAAGACAGACAAAGAAAGCATTTGTATCATCCCCTTGGCTGCTTAGGGTGCTGGCAGGCAGGTTCGCTCTCTGCACCCTAAGCCACCCTTCCCAATTTAAACACAGTCTTTAAACTGCAAACAAATAGGCAGAGAAGCAAACAGAACCAAGCCCTGATGCCTGCTCAAGGGCATTTGGAGGGGAACTCCTGGCTCTGGCCCACAGCACAGCAGCCTGGTCCCACCTCCCTGTAGCAAGCACTCTATTGACAGCTGACTCCTTCCCTCCAAACTGTCCCCTCACCATTTGTTTCTCCACTTCTCTCTGCATTTTTGAGTTCCCAGTGAGTCACTCCCCTACCAGTAGCTCCCCCAAGACTGAAGCTACTCAACAGAGCTGGCTACCCTCTCTGAAGGTGACAGATCACCTTATTACACCCCCACCCTTTTGATAGAGAATTGAAGCATGGGAAGATAAAGGGCTAGAGCCAGGTTACTTCCACAGGTGCCTATACTGAGGTGTAGCAATACTTAAAATATAGGTGCCTTGCTTCAAAGAAGTGATCCAGTTTGATCAGGGTTAAGCACTAGGACATCTCTATAGTCAATGGAGAGACTTAGGTACTCTTGGAGAGTGATTGAGAAAGGCTGGAGGCAAAGAATAGAAACAAGGAAACCCAGGAGTGCAGCCCTCTCAGGAACTCAAGTACCTAAACCAGGCTTTGCTCTTCCTTTAAAATGTTTTTTCCTGTTTCTGAGTGCAGCCACTTCTTTGTAGGTAAGTGGGTAATAGTGCCCACTTTCGTATAACATCCTCATGATTAAAGCACTTGGCTAGGAGTGGAGGCTTGTGTTCAGGCCCTCCACAGCCTGAGGGAATGAAATCAGAGCCGCGCAGCAAGAGGGAATGTGCCTCTATAACCTACTGGGTAGGGAACTATCATGAAATGGTTGAGACCTGGGCTCTGCTACTCTTGCTTGTTCTCCTGCTGGACCCATGACTTACTTTCTTACTGGCTGCCAACTAGAAATGAAGCCATTGATTACTACCCTCCGAGCCTGATGCTCCAGCCAGTTTTCTATCCACCTTACAGTCATTCATCTAAACCTTACTTCCTTAGCTTGATGGTGATAATATTGTGGGAGATTCTATCAAAAGCTTTGCTAAAGTCAAGCTATATCACATCCATTGCCCTCTCTGCATCCACAGAGCCAGTCACCTCATCATGGAAGGCAATCAGGTTGGTCAGACATGACTTGCCCCTGGTGAATCCATGCTGACTGCTCCTAATCACCTTCTTCTCTTCCAAGTGCTTAGAAATGGATTCCTTGAGGATCTGCTCCATAAGTTTTCCAGGGACTGAGGTGAGGCTGAATGGTCTGTAGTTCCCTGAATCCTCTTTCTCCCTCAGACTGGCTTCCCAGGGGATCCTGCCCATCAGTTCCCTGAGTCCTGGGTCCTTACCAGGGTTTGAATTATGAGGCAGCTCAGGGGGACTGAGTCCCCACCATAAGAGACAACAGGCCACCTGTAAGAGTTGAAAATCATAACCTGGGGGGTCTCCAATTTTATTAGGGCATTGTGATGGGCAGCCCAATTTTTTTTTTAGAGACTCCCCCAAGAGTCAAAGTGTATTTCAAACCCTGGTCCTTACTCTGTTGCTCTCCTTCCTTACTTCCTTTTCTCAGGATCCTGAACTCAATCATGTCATGGTCACTGCTGCCCAAGTTGTCATCTACTTCTACATTCCCCACCAATTTTTTCTTGTCTGTGAGCAGCAGATCAAGAAGCACATGGCCCCTGTGTGATAAGGATGAATTATAAGGTATCTTAAAAGCATATTGTATAGCATATATGCATCTATTCTGCATTAGGTTAAACAATACAAAATATTGCTCTCCCCAAGTCCCATTAGCACTGCTCACAAGTGGATATTTGGAACAGACTCTGTCTTCAGATTACAATAGAGGTATACATGTGCATAACAAAAGGGAATGGATGTCATTTTTCATAAATTGGTGGGAATTTCAAAATATGATTTTTGTATTTGGTCTCTGGATTTGGCCTATGCATTTAGCACTAACAATGGCTTAGGTTTTTGTATTTTTGTAAAAGAAAACACTCTTTCATACAATATCCAATCAGCCTTATTTTCTTTGTTAAAATATATTTCTAGACTACTGCTCATTCTGTATCTATCTTCAATACTTTGTTTATTAGATGAGAGTATGGCAGAAAAAAAACTCAGTAAATATGATGAAAATTCTACTGACAGAAAATAGATCTAAAGTCAGATTGAAATAGCAGTCTTTGAGTTTAACTCCTCTAAACAGTTTTCTTTTTTTCCTTGGAGGAAGGAACAATTTATGATGGTAATTGCTTTTGGATAGGTTTTGGATAGTTCCTGGTCACTAATTGCTTTTGTGCCATCACTGAAAAGCAAATTTAATTGTAATAAGTAATGCAGACAGCATCTAGCAATGTAGCTCTTTATTTTAAGGTGAACCACATGGCAGAACTGTGGTGGATTTATTTAGCAGAATCTCTTCTCTTCTTTTGGAACTGGTTTCATTACAATTCCACCTACTTCAAGTCTCCTATATACTCTAAAAGTAGCATACAGAATCAACCCCATAGTGCATGCAGCATCTGTATATTAAAGAAACTCTAACTCCAACCAGCATCCATACGTTCTTAAAAACAGCAATTTTCACTGACATAAATAAAACATTCATGTGCAGATCATTTTCTTTCACACAGCAACTGTCTCTCTTTTGTGAATCTGACCATACAGACAACATGCACTAACTGGCATAACTTCATACCTGTGGTGTAAATTGGAATCCACTGGTAGAATTCATTCTTGTAGGGAACTGTGTCAAACTCACTGCATTGCATCTGACGAAAGGTTGGCATGCCTCCCTGACAAGGGCTAATGTTACACATGCGATATCGTTTCCTTTCTCCCGTACAGTACTTTCCTCCAAACTGTGGCCTAGAAGTGAAATATGAAGTTTTGGAGTGTTAGGGTCTGTTTGAAAGTGAGATTTATTTTAACTTTGTGTTTCCTTGTCACATCAACTGGACAGTAACATCTTTTAGATTCTGACAGGGTAAGCAGATAAATCCAAGTAGCTGTGGGGCTCAGTACATTCACAACAAAGTAATGAACTTCGTAGTCAGGAGGAATGAAATGCACTCAGCACTTCACAAGTACTCAGCTCTCATAGCGTTGAGCTCGTGAACTCATATGTATTGTTCGCTGTTTAACCAGAAGAATTAAGTGTCTCAGCCTAAATCTTACTGACTTTGAATCAGAGTTCAAACTGGACAGATGAAATACTTCATGGGGTGAGAAACTGCTTTGTAGCTGTAACCAGTGTAACTGTTTCATTTCTCTGCTTCATTCTGCAATATCTGAAGCCAAACTGCAGTAATTTACCTCCTGTTCCACTCAGGGGTAAATTACTGTAATTTAGATTGACTTACTGTGGGTTCGGAGTAGACAGATGAAATAGTTACATCAGATAAGCTGATGTAAACTCACAAGCACTAAATCCATCCTTTCATTAAATAGTGTAATTGTACCTTTGTCCTGAAGATCCTAAGTTCTATTTAAAAATGGTCTCAGGCATCTCTGAAAAATCTCCCTTCCTCCTATTTATCTAGATGCAATAGACCCAGAGCCAGAGTTTCTGAAGTTCCAAAAGAAACCGATGTAGGTTCAGATGTGAGTTGTGGCTACTGAATACCCCTGAGGAATAGGTGAATATTCTCTACCTCCTTATAATTATTGAAAACATTTTTATTATTTGAAGTAGTATCGTTAAATCATGTTTCTGATATATGCAGTAATCCTGGAGGTGAAGTATAACATTTTCTCTCTTTGCTGGAATTAAGTTCCATGGAAGATAAGAAAGACTGAAAACCAGGATAAAGATTGAAAAAGACTGGGCTGGTAAATTTGAGAGAAAATTGGTTTTATGAGGAAGAATATGGCTGACTGATTAACCTGCTGTAGTAGTTGCTGATTATGTGGTGAGATATAAACGTGCCTCCACTTCTATAAATACCCCTGCAATAGCTCTAAGACCTTGCACAACACACAAAAAACACTGAACAAAATGGCAACAATTTGTGTGTCAGACTTACTCTGGGTTACTGCATTGTCTCTCTGAACTCTGAACTCCTGCTCCACATGTCCTTGTACAATGGGACCAGGAGGACCAAGTGCCCCATCCGCCATTAATCGCTTCTGGATTCTTGCCCACTGTAATACACTCACGGGTGAAGCACCACTGAAGAAACAGCGAAGACAGAAGGTCAGAAAATTATCAGTGGAAAATACTACAGTGGGTTGAATGCTTGAAGAGAAAACTAATTAGTTGTGTATGCTAAGAAGCACTAAATAGTATTACCACTGGCAGGCCATCTCTAAGGCTATCTCATCCTATTGTGAACAATTTGTTATGTGATAATTCCTAAGGAGAATTCTACTCCAAATGATTGGTTATAATTACATACATACATACATACATACATATAGTTTCAATGTATATGTTTATATATGCTATACATATGTAATAAATATATATGTAATATATATATATTTTAAAAAGTAGTCTGATCACCTCTGAACCTTAGTTTTGCTAATACAAACAAGACAAGTTCTTTTAATTTCTCTTCGTAAGATTGTTTCTCTGCTCCTCTAACCATCCAGTGGCCCTTCTTTTTTGAAATCTGGTGACCAGGGCTGTATACAATATTCTAAATGGGGTCTTACCATTGACCTGAACAGGGGTATGACTGCTTTCTTGTTTCTACGGAATATACTCTGCCCTGGAATTGCAGTAGCTTTTTTCAAAGCCACATCATAATAGTTGCTTATGGTCATCCTTTGATCAACAGTACACTGACATCCATCTTTTCCCTTGTTGTTTCCAGTACAAGAACTACTATTTTACAGCAAACTATTGTTGTTAGTCCCAAAGTGCGTGACTTTGCACTCCATGCTATATTAATAAACAGTAACAGAAGTTATGCATGGGTTATAGAAAGTTCTAGAAAAATGGGCCTGGTGTATCTTTTAAATACTGCGTTTCCAATTCTCAGCTGATGTAAATAAGCATAATTCCACTGATTTCAGAAAAGCTAAATTGCTTTTATGCCAGCTGAGGGTCTAATCTGATGTATCAAAATACACAGACACAATTAGGGGACTCACTGTGGCACCTTAATGTATTTTTATGGACAAACATTACTGTGCGTCCCCATGCTGAAAAAATGGCAGCAGGGCACTTTGAACTCAAGCACTCATGGGACTCTTCAGCCTGGAGAAAAGAAGGCTCAGGGGGACTTGGTGGCAGCCTATAACTGTACGAGGGGGGTGCACCAGGATCTGGGAGAACAGTTGTTCACCAGGGCTCCCCAAGGGATAACAAGATCTAATAGCCACAACCTTCTGGAAGGCCGGTTTAGACTAGACATAAGGAAAAACTTCTTTATGGTCCGCGTGTACAGGTGTGGAACACATTCCCCCCAGAGGTGGTGCAAGCACCTAGTCTGGACTCATTCAAATGGTGTTTGGATGCTTCTCTTGCATGGGTCATTTGACCCTAGCAGACTTTCTGCCTAGGGCAGGGGGGCTGGACTCAATGATCTCGCAAGGTCCCTTCCAGCCCCTAATGTCTATGAATCTATGAATCTAAAGTGTGTTTTATTTCAAAGCATACTGCCACCCCCTTTTCAGCATGGAGACGCACTGTGACGCTAATGCACATGTCATGGAAGGCTGCCGGAGCACATCAATTTCTGTGCTCCAGCAGACTCAATTAAGTGTCTGGACACTTACACACATTCTATGTGCTTTAGTTCAAAGCATACCACCGCCATTTTCTCAGCACTGATGTGTGTTGTGCCACTTATACACCTGCATCTGATGCAGCACGGGGCGCTTTTAATTAACGCATATCACTAATAAAAGAAAGCCCGGTGCTGAGTCAGGAGCACATGTCAAAATGCCGAATGTGTTTCTAGGATAACTTACTCTATGGGCGTATCTACATGAGACACATTAATATGCATTAAACTATGTTAATACGCACTACAGGTGTGTATTAGGGTTGTGCGAAACAGCACCATTCTGCTTCGACTTCCGTTTCGACGGAACAGTGTTTCAAGTTTTGTTTAATTTCGAAAGCACTGTTCCGTTTTGTTTTGATGCTGTTTCAACATTTCACCTATAGGCTCTTCTGCACCCAGCGCTGGGAAGATCCTGGCCCCAGCCAGCAGCACCAGCCTTCTGTCATCTGGCAGGCAGTTTGGGGGCCTGAACCCCTGGGAGCAGTCTGGCACAGCCCCCGCAGCCCTCCTGGGAGTGCAGGCAAGCCCCCAATCTGCCTGCTGGCTGGGGCCAGTGGCAGCACTGATCTTCCTGGCATGGGCTGCGCCCAGCAGGATTGGAGCAGGAACAGGTCCCCACATAAGCTGATTTGCCCTGGGCACTGCACCCTGCACCCTCCTTGGGTCGACTCTGGCAGCAGTTCACACCCAGTGCTGGGTGCCAATCTTCCCGGTGCTGGGTGCGGGCTGCTGCCAGAGCTGACCCGAGGAGGGTGCGGAGCCTGGGGCAAATCAGCTTATGCGGAGACCCAGCCCCCACTCAATCCCATGCGCCCTGGATGCAATGAAGCTGCCGCTGCCACCACTCGCTCCCCCCACACCTACCAGCTGGTGCCACTGCTGATGGCGACAGCGGCTTCTTCACATCCAGGGTGTGTGGGATCAAGGCGGGGGTGAGTCCCTGCATGAACTGATTTTCCTTGAGCCCTGCACCCTCATCCGCCTCAGGTCTGCTCTGGCAGCAGCCCGCACCCAGCACCAGCAAGATTGGCACCCGGCACTGGGTGTGGGTTGCTGCCAAAGCCAACCCAAGGAGGGTGTGGGGTGCGGGGCCCGGGGCAAATCAGCTCATGTGGAGACCCACCCCTGCCCTGATCCCATGCAACCTGGATGCAAAGAAGCTGCCGCCACTGGCAGCGCTGGTTGGGGGGGGGAGAGTAGTGAGTGGCTGGACACGAAGCCAGTGGTGGCAGTGCAGAGTCACCACAGCCACTCTGCCCAGCTCTGCAGGGCCCCCCAAAGTGCAGGGCCCAGGGTGGTCATCCTGATTCAGGGCCCCCTAGGGACAGCCCTGGCTGCCACTGCCCCAGGCAGCAGAACCAGCCTCCTGTGAGCCAGCAAGCAGATTAGGGGCTCACCTGCACCCCCGGGAGAGCTGCAGGGGCTGTGCCAGACTGCTCCTGGGGGTGCAGGTGAGCCCCTGATCTTCCTGCTGGATGACAGGAGGCTGGTGCTGCTGGCTGGGACTGGCACTGAAGCCAAGTAAGCCTGGCTTCAAAACTCGAAAAATTTTGAATCTTTCAAAATGTTTCAAGTGCCCTTGAACCTGTTTCAAAGGCTTTTGCTTCATTTAGATTTCACTGTTTCGAGCTTGAAACGCATTGAAACATCTTCAAAATGAAACATTGGGCAAAATTTTGCACAGCTGTAGTGTGCATCTACACGTGCATGCCCTTAACGCACATTAATGTAGGCTAATCATGCCTACATTTGATACCTACAAATGCACGTATAAAGTTTAGGCCTGATTATTTAATACACACTAACGTATGTTGTAGACACGACCAGGAACTAACTTTAGTGCAGGATCTGCCCTGCCACTAGGGTGCCAGCCTGAGCCTCGCCCCAGGAAATATCCAGCCCCTGACCTGGGGCTCTGCTCCCTAGCATCCCGTCCCCCACCCACAACCCCACACTCTGCTCATGAAGATTCATTATATTGTAAATATTGTATATAGTTTTCCCCTTGTGTATAGTTTTTCCCTTGTATATAGTTTTCCACTTATTAGTGGGTTTTTTATTATCAGTGGGTGGGGAGGGTGGTGGAGGGGCTCTGTTGGTTGAGGGGGGAGGAAGGAAGGAGTTCTGTTTGTTGAGGGGGAACGAATGGGGATGGGCACTGTGAGAGTAATAAAGTATTTTTTGTTTCACCCATGTGCATGTGCTGAGACTGGTGCTGCGGGTTGACAGGGAATGGGGGGGGGGGCTGTGGGGCAGGCAGGCTGGAGTGGGGAGTGTAGGAGGAGGGAGTCAGCCAGGTCCTCCCACAACCAGTGCCCTGGGCCATGCTGGTGGGTGCATGGCTGTCCTGGGGCCTGGATGGGGGGGAGCCTCCTGGGGCCAGCAGGGCCACCACCATGGCCAGCAGCAGTATGAGCCACTGGTCAGCACTGGCAGGGGCTGGGCTGGAGCAGCAGGGCACTGGGCATCGCTGGCAGGGACAGGGGCAGGGGCAGGAGTAGGGGCAGAGGCTGGAGCAGCCCTGGCACAGGTGGGCAAGGTAAGCAAGGAAGGCACTGCTGCATGCTGCTCCTGAGCTGGGCATGCGGCTTCTGGGCAGAGAAGGGGCTAGCCAGGGATCAGAGTTTACCAGATGGCTGCTAGTTGCTGGCAGCTGGCTCTGGCTTCAACATGGCTGCAAAGAGCTAGAAGCCATGTGGCCAGAGATTGGAGCTCCCCACAGTGGCCACAGGGGCACATGGCAGGGCTGCAGAGACTTGGGACTAACTTTAGTGCCAAGTCCAGGGATTTGGGACTAACTTTAGCCCCAAGTCCTGAAAGTATAGACACCTGCCAAAAATCGCTTAATGTGCATTAGCTTAATGCCTATTAAATTCACTTGCACTTAAATGTACATGTAGATGTGCCCTATGTCACACAAAGTTAGGCTTTAGGCCCCTTGAAGAGGCAGTAGTAAGATTTCATAGACATTAGGGCTGGAAGGGACTTTGTGAGATCATCGGGTCCAGCCCTCTGCCCAAAGAGCAGGAAAGTCAGCTGGGGCAGATGACCCCAGCAAGGTGCACATCCAGGCATTTCTTAAACATATGCAAAGTAGGTGCTTGCACCACTTATGGGGGGAGTTTATTTCAAACTCTGGAGACTCGGACGGTAAAGAAGTTTTTCCTTATGTCCAGTCTAAAATGGTTTTCCAACAGTTTGTGACTGTTAGACCTTGTCTTCCCTTGGGGTGTCCTGGTAAACAGATGTTCTCCCAGTTCCTGATGCACACTACTTATATACTTATAGGCTGCCACCAGGTCCCCACAGAGCCTTTTCTTCTCCAGACTGGAGAGTCTCATGCCTCTCAGCCTCTCCTCATGAGGCTGCATACATGAACCCCCCTGCACTGATCTCCTTGACAGCTGGCAGGTGTCATGGCCACAGCAGGGGCCACCATCCCTGCAGCTGTCACCCCGCTGTGCCTTAACACATGCAGTGTCACCCATGGCACAAGTTTTGCTTGTCCACAGCTTGAGGGGCAGATCATCCCAAGCCCCTGCACAGATCTTCTTGAAACTTGGCAGGCTTTGTGGCCTCAGCAAGAGCTACCAGCCCTGTAGTTTTCACCCCCCTATGTTGTAATACCTAGACGTGACATTAGTTTTGCTTTCAAGAATTTGGGGTGCAGGTTTGCTTTCAAGAATTTGGGGTGCAGGTCTCCCCAAACCGCTGCACTGATGTTCTTGAAGCTTGGAAGGCTTCATGCTCTCTGCAGAGTCTACCACCTCTGAAAATTTTCATCCAAATCGGACAAAAAACAACAAAGTTCTAGATAGCTTATTGTTTCCCCATTATACCCTATGGCTGGATCTCCAAGGCGGCTCTGAAGCTCTTTGGAAGCTCCAAAGCACTTTGGGAAGCCTAACGAAGCAGCGCTTTGACCCGGGTGTGCCCTAGTAATAGATACACTGGAGAACATGGTTAGGATTCAGAGAGACCTCAACAAGTTTGAGGACTGGACCAAAAGAAATGTCGTAAGATTCAATAAGGATAAGTTCCAAATCCTGCCCTTAGGACAGAACTAACCCATGCACAGTACAGGCTGGGGCCAGACTGGCTCTTCAGAAAAGGACCTAGGAGTTACAGCAGACAATAAGTTGAACACGAGCCAACAGTGTGCCCTTGTTGCGAAGAAGGCTAACAGCATACTGGGCTGCATTAGTAGGAGAGTTGCTAGAAGATCAAGGGAAGTAATTATTCCTTTCTGCTCAGCACTGGTGAGGCCATATTTGGAGAACTGTGTTCAGTTTTGGGCCCCCACTACAGAAATTATGTAGACAAATTGAAGAGAGTCCAGCAATGGGCAATAAACATAGCTAGGGAGCTGGGACACATGACTTCTGAGGAAAGGCTGAGGGAACTGGGCTGATTTAGTCTGGAGAAAAGAAAACTGAGGGGGGAATTAATAGCAGCCTTCAACTACCTGAAAAGCGGTTATAACAAAGATAGAGCTATACTATTCTCAGTGGTGGCAGTTGGCAGAACAAGGAACAATGACCATTTGTAGCAAGTTGCAGGAAGGAAAGCTTAGGTTAGATGTTAAGAAACACTTTCTCTCTAGGAGGGTAGCATAGGTGATATGTAGGAGGGGGACGGGGGGGCATGTGCCCCCCCGAGATTGGCTGCCACCGAAGCCACTGCCTGTCACCGCTGCCCCCCCCGCCACTGACGCAACTGCTGGTGGCTGCAGGCAGTCCCTGCTTGCCACACACGACAGTTCAAATGGCAGCTGGAGGTGGTTCCTGCTCACTGCCCGTCCCCTCCTCACCACTGACACCTCTATGGCCGCCTGAGGATGGTCCCTGCTTACCTCTGCCACACCCCCATCACCAACACCACTGTCTGCGGGTGGTCACCATCCCCCCCCAGCCTCTGAAGGCACGTGTCATTCATGGAGGGTAGGAAAGCACTAGAACAGGTTACCCAGAGAAGTTGTGGAGTCTTCATCCTTGGAGGTTTTTAAGACCTGGCTAGACAGAGCCTTGCCTGAAATGATCTAGTTGGGGATGGTCCTGCTTTGAGGAGGGGGTTGGACTAAATGAGCTCCTGAGGTCCTTTCCAACCCTAATTTTCTATGATTTTATGATTATAGCTTCCACTATTATATAGCCTCCTGTGAAATTAAATGGACTACAAATGAAATCCCAGGGGGAATTTTGACTGGCAAAAAGCAATTGCCTCCACTGGAAGCTGGAGAGATCCAATTAATTTTAACTACCACAAATGGCCAGGATTTCAGTCTTGTCTCATCCACTATTTTTTATGGTGGTATTTACTGCACACTCTTCAACATACTGACTAGTGCTTTTCAGTGGTGTGTTAGCTGATGTAACTAATGTCTGTCATTTGTTTGTTCACTCATCTTCTCCCAGAAACTGTGCACAGAGGAATGTCGTGTTTTGGTAGGGCTCATGTTGGTTTTTAATCGGATCTTACTATACAAATTATATGCATGTCAAATTCATATAATATATTCATATATAATATAATGTTATGTTATGTGATACAATGTAATACAATCCAATATACACACAAACAGAGCAAATGCCAAAGAAATGTACATTGCAGAAGGTGCTGGCATTTGTTATAACCCTAAATGAAATACACACTAAATTATTTCAGGTTAGCCTCTACTTATTGCAGGCTGGAATGGATAGACAAAAAAAGTGTTAAGTCAGCTGAACCACAGTAAATTCTCCCTCTACTTCTTTTTACAGTTTATAACTGTTCAGTCTGTCCACTCCTACAGCCTCCCACCAGAGAAACATTTCAATGCGTTTTCTGGTCATTTACCAAATTAGTGGTATGGGTTGAATGAGAGACAGCAGCCACTAACACTGAGAAAATTATCAGGTGAGAGATTTCTTGTTCTGTTGCATAGCTTCCATGCTTAATCACCTTTAATGAAAAGGAGTGAGCAGCGAATCACAGAAGTAGAGGATAAAAATGATAAGGAGAATTTTAATTATTAGGATAGCATAATATAAAGCAGGAATGGATGTTTCCCTCCATGTAACACAAAGAAGGTGTGGAAACCAATCCTGCAGTACTTTCCTAGTAAAGAGTGCCTCTGCAGAGGAAAGGACACATGCTTTACAATTTTCCCCCAGGTGAGGCTCAGACACATTTTCCCCAGTGCCCCTAGGGACTTCAGCGTATAGTCTCCCAGACACTTAGCTTGCCAGCTGGTGAAAGATTTTAATATTTTGCCTATAGCAACTTTGAAGCCCTAAGGCCTTGCTATTTTGAACAAAATATGACTACTGGGTTACAACTTCATATTCTCAAGATCTTTCTTTTAGAGTGTTAGGAATGTGCATTTATACCTGAGCCGGCCAAAGGAACATGAAAGGTTGCAATGAAAAAATGAAAGAACAATTTTCTAGAAACTGGGGGAAAAGGAACTTATTTTGAATAGAAAAGTTTCTAGAACACTCAGCATAAGCAACGTATCAGAGGGGAATTGGGGAGGGGGAGGGCATATGCCCTCCTGGCTGGACCCAACACCTGGCAGCAGCAGGGGTGGGGGCAGGGGCAGTGGCATGGAATTGTGCCTCCCCACTGATAGCACTTCCATGTCACCTATGCCACTAAGCATAATCTTTTATGAAGACAACAACAGTGTGATTCTTATTTACATTATGGAAGCATTTCAAAGCCTGTCTTTCAAAGATAGCAATTAGCCACAGGCTTGTTCTAATTAATTTTGGCATCTGAGATATTCAAATGGAGAGTCCAGTGTTTCTCTAAAAGATATGAAACTATGCTGGGAACACCTAACACATAAGGGACACTTCTTTTTAACAGGATAAGTCTGCCATCAGGGAGAAGGAGCCAAGACCATCATGCTTGAGCAGGGGTTTGGACTAGATGACCTCCTGAGATACCTTCCAGCCCCACTATTCTATGATCTGCTTTTCTATGATCTTTACAGCTGTTGTGCTGTCCTCATTCACATATTCTAGAAAGAATTGCAACTGAGGAAATTAACACAATGACCCGAGCTATAAAAAATATGGTACAGTAATACACACAGCTGTCAGTTATTTTCTCCCTATCACTGCAGGAGTGTAACCAGCAGTGCATTTCTTAGTTAGCATGTAACTATGTGAGAAAAGATTCTACCATATACTCTTAGAAATTATTCTTCAGCTAAACAGATCACCAGAAATTTTCCCTTGATTTTTAGCTTGAAATCTTCTCATCCTTCATTTTATTCCATTCCTCCTACTTGTACTACACTTTGATTCTGGGACTTCTAATTTTTAATTCATTAATGGATTTTCCTCTTGAACACTTCCTGTCACTGAGGCCCCTGGTTGCATGGTTAAGACACCATAACATGCCATGTTTCACATTAAATATGGAACACCTTCATGGCTGGTTTGTGTCATGCTTAATTTTGAATGTGTTCCCATGTATGCAGGCATTTAAGAGCAGCATGCACAGCCCAGCTGCATGACCACTCTTTGAACACGCTGGCCTACAGGGAAGTCATGTTCAAAGGGCAGCAGTGCTGCTGAGCTGCACCAAGCCTTGTAAAAATTTCAGGCTGGAAAGGTCAAGATTGTGGAGTTTCTCCCTGATCTCGGGTTCCACCCTCGGATCTTTAAAAAGAAGCTAGGCAGGAAAAAGCTAGGCAGGCTTTAAAGCTTTCTCAAAAGAGGTCCGGAAACCATTTCTAGTCTCTCTTTATAAGATGAAAAGCAATTATAAGCCCAGAAGAGTCTGCCTAGCATGGAATCAGAGGGAATCCAAATCCAAATGCACAAGTATTTGGATTCCAGCAATTAGACAAATCCAGACAAGACTGGATAGCCTGGCTCTTTTAGCAAGCACCAGCTGGGCATAATATGGAGAAGTATTGAGGTCATATCTTGCAATTGCTCTGAACTAGGAAGCTGACTACCTGCTGATTTTCAGTTGGCATTGATTGAAAAGAAATGTATTTGTTAGCCCTCTCAGTTGGAGGACAAGAAGACAAACAATGATAACTTAATGAGAGCTGGTAGAGAAAGGTCAGGGATTAAGCTTAATAGCAAAGAAAGATGCAAATATGAGTAAACTCCATGGAAGTTTGCTAAAGTTCAACAGAACAAAAATAATACACACCTTACAGGATGCCGTTTAGTTTAATTTGGAAAGTGGACAAAGCCTGTCAAGTAGCAATTCATACTTTCCCAAATGCCTTTTCAGACAATTGAAGCCCATAATCACCTTGTTTTCTCCACATCTGGTTCCATCTGCAGCAGCATCTAGTTTTGATCGGCAAGAACCTTTCACAGAGCACCAGAGTGTCTGGCAGATATTCTGTAAAAGAAAGGAAAAAAAAGCTACAACAGTCTTCTGAGTAGAAACTCCAAGATTTTCAAGCACTGTTTATGTTTTGGGGGAATCTCAGTTTGCCTTAAAAGGGTTTGCTTTCATTTCAGAGACTTCATAGACATTTGGGCTGGAAGGGACCCTGGAGAATCATCGAGTCCAGCCCATTGCCCTAGGGGCAGGAAGTAAGCAGGGATCATAGGATCCCAGCAAGATAAACATCCAAATGTGTCTTGAAGGCATTCAAAGTGGGTGCTTGGACCGCCTCTGGCAGCAGTCTATTCCAAACCTCGGGGGCTCAGACAGTGAAGAAGTTCTTTCTTATGTCCAGCCTGAATCGGTCGTGGCAGAGTTTGTGACTGTTCCAGAAGGTCAGGTGCTCAGAACTTTCCAAAACATAGTACCCTGTCAAGGTAGTTCAAATTAAAAATTCCAAAGGGGCCATAAAGCAACTTTAAAGGCTGTAACTTAAATATAATATTATGTACTTCCATTATCATACTTTTTCCTGTTATGTGCAATTTTCTTTCATGCAGTTGGATATTTAGCAATTTACAGCTATTTGTATATAATAAAAGTTATTATTTAAAGCAAAAAAGGGGTTTTGGAGGGCAACATATGATGCAAATCTGGTGTTTAAGCCTTCACATTCCCAAATGTTAAGTTTATCCAGAAACAGGGTTTTGATTCAGCCTTTCATAGATGTTGGGCTAAATTATCAACACTCTTCAGCACTGAGAGCTGGTACTAGAATATCAAGAAAGTTTAGTCGGGTCTTGGCTCCAGTGCAAGATGCACAGGTGAAAGCCTGCTGCACCCCCGTGAGCCCAAGGACAGACCCCAGGACCCACAATGAGCCCCGGCCTGCTCACAGGTAAACAGGGGCCCATGGTGGGAGCAACATAGCCAGCCGGGAGGCGGCCAAGTGGAGCCAAGGAGGATCACACCCCCCCGGCTCCTACTTTGCCCAGCCCGCCCAGGGAGCCATGCTGCCGGAACCTTGTGAACATGCTGCACAAACACATGCACTTCTGGGCCCGGCGCACAAGTTAGCCTAGGAGTTTGTGCAGGAGCGTGAATGGGAGTGCCCGCAACCCTGCCAGTGATTCCCCCTAGGGTAGGCAGTCCCATCAGTAGCCGGCCTACCAGCAGCACGATGCAGATGGGCACACGCTGTAGTTCAAGGGTCCCCTTGGAGTCTGCAGCCTCCCACTCTGGCACCTCAGAGGCCTCCACCCAGACAGAACCCATGGTTCTGGGCTCCACACAGATGAAGCCCCTGGCTCTTGGCTGCGGGGGCTGCCTGGCATGTTTCCAGGCTCATGAGACTGGGAGCATTGCCACCTCCCCTTGCAGGGTTTGCTCCACTTTGGAGTCTCTGGAGAATCAGATTGAGGAGCTCCAGGCCACAGTCCAGAGACTGTGTGCCATCAGGGATGGTGAGCAGGAGATTGACTCCTACTGCCAAGCCCTTAACCCCCTGGAGGCAAAGGGTAGACCAAGGTCACCTCCTAGGACAAGGGAGGACTCGGGGATCTCCCATACTGTCCAGCCAAGGGGTTGGAACAAGGTGTTCAAGGGCCCCAAGGCCCGCCGCACCAATATCCCCTCCCCTCTGGGGCTCTGCAACAGGTATGGACCCCTTGCAGCCCCAGTTGAGCCTGTGGAGATGCCAGCTCCTGCAGGCAAGGGAGGATCACCCACCCCTACTCTCCCGAAGACGAAACGCAGAGTGGTCATCATGGGAGACTCCCTCCTGAGGGGCGACTGAGGTGGCAATCTGCCACCCCGACCCCCTAGCCCAGGAGGTCTGCTACTTCCCAGGGGCCCACATCAAGGCCATAGCAGAGAGGATACCAAAGATTATCCAGGCCTCCGACCACTACCCTATGCTCCTTATCCACATGGGCACAAATGACATGTCACAGAGCAATCCCAGCTGGGTCATGAAAGACTACAGGGTTCTGGGAGGGGAGCTTAGGGGGTTGGGGGTGCAGATGGTCTTTTCCTTGCTCCTCCTGGTTGTGGGCCATGGGCAGAGGAGGGAGAGATGGTTGAGGTAGTCAACCAAAGACTGCGGTGCTGGTGTCATCGTGAAGACTTTGGCTTCCATGATCACAGTCCACTCGTGAGAGAGGAGGTGGTCTGCTGGGGAGAGACGGCCTCCAGCTCACTCCACTGGGGAGGAGGCTCTTCTCAGCCAGACTGGTTGACCTGCATGAACGGGCTTTAAACTAAGCCCGCTGGGGGTTGTGGGGATTACCGCCACTGCTGGCCCACTGGGTAACTCTTGTAAATCCAGCGGGCCAAGGCACTTAAGGGAACCCACCTCTACCCTAGCTCCAGAACGATCAGTAGGGAAGGCAAGGGCCCCCAATTGGACACTTGCCTGCCTGTACACCAGTGCCAGGAGCCTGGGAAATAAACAAGAGGAACTGGTCCTCTTGCTAAACAAAAATAACTACAACCTCATAGGGATAACGGAGACCTGGTGGGACTCCACCTATGATTGGGTGACAGGTATAGATGACTATACCCTGTACAGGCATGATCACGCAGATAAAAGGGGTGGGGGGTAGCCCTCTATGTCAAGGACAGCTACATGTCCCTCCAAATTTACATTGGCACCCAGGAGGGATGACTGGAGTCTCTCTGGGTCAAAATACTTGGGGAACGTGGCTCAGGGGACATCATGGCAGGAGTCTACTACAAATCTCCTAACCAGAAGAAAGAGCTGGACCAGGAATTCACCAGGGAACTGGCTGAGGCTGCATGCTCTTGGTGCATGGTTGTCATAGGAGACTTCAACTACCCGGATATCTCATGAGAAGAGTATGCGGCCAAATCCGATCGGTCGCAAAGCTTCCTCACGTGTGGATGAGCTCTACCTGACTCAAGAAGTCTATGGGCTGACGAGAGGCAAAGCATTGTTGGACCTGATACTGGCCACAGGGGATGACATAGTCAATGACCTAAGAATCACTGGAAAGTTGGGTGATAGTGACCACAAACTGATCACCTTTACTATCCATTGCAAAGCTGGCAAGTCAGTCAGCAAAGCAGAAATCCTCGACTTCAGGAAACTGTCTTTGACAAGCTCAGGAGGCTCGTTGTTGAGGCCCTAAGGGACCACAACTCAACAGGCAGAGTAATTCAAGAGGACTGGTTGCAACTCAAGGGAGTGATCCTGACAGTACAAAGGATGGCCATCCCATATTGGAGGAAGGGTAGCAAAAGGGCACAGCAACCCTCTTGGCTCAGCAGTAACTCAAGGATCTCCTATGCCTCAAAAGAGAGACTTATAAAGGATGAAAGGTTGGAATTACCTCCAAGAAGGATTACTCAGCACTGGTCCATACCTGCAGGGAGCGGATCAGGAAAGCCAAGGCTGCAACCGAGCGCCATCTGGCTTCACATATCAAGGATAACAAAAAGTCCTTTTTCATATATATAGGGAGTCAGAAAAGAAGCAAGGGTAACATTGGGCCCCTGCTGAACCAAATGGGGCAGTTAATAACTGACACCTAGGAAAAGGCCAACCTGCTTAACGGATAATTCGCGTCAGTCTTTCATCAGTCCAGTGGGACCGCCCTGCCTAGCAAGATGTGGGAGAGCCAGGATGAGGGCATATTTATACTCAGCATCAGTGTTGATCTAGTAAAGGATCACCTTGAGATGCTGGACACTTTCAAGTCAGCTGGTCCTGACAGATTACACCCTAGGGTACTCAAGGAGCTGGCAGGTTTCATAGCTCAACCATTGGCAAAAATATTCAAAAATTCATGGTGCTCAGGTGAAGTACCCGAAGACTGGAAGAAGGTCAGTGTGGTACCCATCTTCAAGAAAGGGCGGAAAATAGATCCTGGGAATTATAGGCCAATCAGCTTGACCTCAATCCCTGGTAAGATTCTCGAGAAAATTATCAAGGAGACCCTTCTGGACAAGCTGGCTGAGGGCAACATCCTGAGGGATAGCCAGCACGGGTTTGTCGTGGGTAGGTCTTGCTTGACCAATCTCATCTCCTTCTATGACCAGGTGACATATCACCTGGACAAAGGAGAAGAGATTGATGTCATATACCTGGACTTGAAAAAAGCCTTTGATCTGGTGTCCCATGACCTCCTCATGGAAAAATTGGCCAACTGCAGCCTTGGCTACACCACAGTCCAATGGCTGTGAAATTGGCTCTGAGGTTGGACCCAGAGAGTAGTGGTTGATGGCAGTGAGTCATTATGGCACTCCGTAACCAGTGGCGTCCCCCAAGGCTCTGTCCTTGGACCCACTCTCTTCAACCATTCTCTTCATCTTTATCAATGATGTGGACACTGGTGTCAGAAAAGCACTGGCTAAGTTCGCCGATGACACTAAACTTTGGGGCATA
>NW_017729024.1:161221731-161221955 GCF_001723915.1 Gavialis gangeticus | reverse complement strand
CTGCAATTCAAGAAGGATGTCAAGAAGCTTGAGAGAGTCTAGAGGAGACCCACGCACATGACCAGAGGGCAAGAGAATAGGCCTTATGAAGAGGCTGAGAGCCATGGAACTCTTCAGTCTGGAAAAACACAGGCTCAGGGGGGACCTGGTGGCTACTTATAAGTACACAAGGGGTGTTCATCAGGATCTGGGATAACGTTTGCCAGAGCGCCCCAAGGAAAGAC
>NW_017729024.1:161183841-161216731 GCF_001723915.1 Gavialis gangeticus | reverse complement strand
GAAAAACACAGGCTCAGGGGGGACCTGGTGGCTACTTATAAGTACACAAGGGGTGTTCATCAGGATCTGGGATAACGTTTGCCAGAGCGCCCCAAGGAAAGACAAGGACCAATGGTCATAAACTCCTACAAGATCATTTTAGGCTGGACATAAGAAAAAAATTCTTTACTGTCTGAGCCCCCAAGACCTGGAATAGACTCCCTCCAGAGGTGGTGCAGGCACCTACTATGGACTTATTCAAGAAACGCTTGGATGCTTATCTTGCTGGGGTCCTTTAGCCTTAGCTGACTTCCTGCCCCTGGGGTAGGGGGTTGGACTTTATGATCTTCAAGGTCCCTTCCAGCCCTAATGTCTATGAATCTATGAATCTAGTCCTTGTATAGACACTTAGTTCTTGCCTAGATTTTCAAAAATACCAGGACCAGGGGCTCCCTTTGCAACACCATGGCATACAATGTGCCCAGATCATGCAAACTGTATCCCATCTCCAAGACTGACAAAGACTTTCTTTAAAACATGGCTACTTATTGGGCTGTAACTGGGAAAGAATGCTTTTAAAAAAGTGCCTCTCAGAAATGGGCAGCAACTTTCAGATCTGACTTAGATGCCAAATGCTTGGCCCATTCCCCTTTAAATCAGTTAAATTAATCCATCAAGAGACTGGTTCAGTCAAGCTACTTGTTTGTTAGACATCATGGCCAGATCCAGACGTGTAGGCATGTGCGGTTTGTGGCACCACAGACCTCTTTGTGGCACCACAAACCAAACATGTTGCAAATTAAACTGTGCATGATGCTGATAATTAACAGCACTGGGGCAAAATTTGGTACTGGGATTTCCAAGTAGCAAAAAAAGCCCTTGGAAAAAAAGCAGCACAAAGCACACCAAAATGGTGGGACAAACATGGAAACAGGGAAGCAGGCAGCCCTGGGTGCACTGCAGATCCCTCAAGCTGAGGCACCGTATCCCATCCAGCTGCTCTCTGGCTGGCTGGGATGCAGTGTGCCTCAAGCAGGGGGAGCAGGTAGCTCTCTGAGCTGGCACAGTGGATCTGCAGCATGCCTCCATGTGCCTCAGTGCAGGGAGGGAGGGACTTCACAGTCCCCTGGGATGTCTGCTCCCCTGTTTCCATGTACTGCTCCCCAGCTGGCTGCTGACCCACCAAGGGGACTGCCTGCTGGCCCACCCTGTGCTGATGCACTGTGCGCTCCAGCCAGCCCCACCCCAACACATGGAGCAGTGGGACAATGTGTTCCACTGCAAACCACATGAGCAGGGCGTGCACTGCAGCACAAAGCAGCAGCACAAATTTGTGCCACTACTATTTTTGCTGCTGTAAACACACGCCCCTGCTCATGTGGATGCGGCCAATGTGTAGTGTTTGTTGGTCTCTATTTGGTCACATTATAATACTGGGAAAGAACAACTGAGGATAGACAACAGCTCAATATTCTCCACATTTCAATACTTTTAGTTCAATAAAAACACTGTTTAGTGGATGGATGGGGCACAACTTTTTCAGGATGAAGTGGTAATGTTAGACATTTATTCTGGTTGAAGAATTGCATTTCACTGTGTACAGTATGTTTTTGTCCTTATTTATACAGAGGATGTTTTATTCTTTTATATTCTATGAAGCACACTCCACCATTACGTTTCAAATAATCAGAGCGATACATAGTTGCTAATAAGTGTACTTCAACATTTTGTCTATTAGACTAACATACCTGTATATTTAAGTTGAATTCAGCCCACTGCTGACAGTCACATTTTCATGCTAAGCAGATGTCCATAGATTTAAAAGCAAACGTATTCTTCCATTAAAAAGTGAGGGTTCTTTGCAGTAAACTTATTAACCTTAATAGAAATTATACATTTCTATATCCCAGACTTTTCTTCATTATTAATAATGATAGAAGAAAAGAATACCATACATAGTATATAACATTTTAATTGGGCACATGTGGGAATGACAGGGTTTAATAACTCTTGAATTCACATACTGCATGAGAAATCATTTATTTTATTTTCAGCATGTGCTCTGAAATCAGGGTCTCCTCCTCAAAGTATTTTCAGTCTAAGCCACTTTGTCTCTAAATTCAGAGGCTCAGTATCAAATCTCTATCTCACTGACACCCAGTAGCATAACCTGGGGTGAGCAAGCAGGACACTAGCTCCAGGTTTAGATTAAGAGGGGCACCAGAATAGCAGCCCTTGATGAGCCTGCACCACATTAGGATCACCCTGCACTACAGGAGCAGTGGCAGCAATGACCCATATGCAGAACGTAGGACTCAACCACTCAGCAACCCCCTGCTTGAGGTGCCAGAATTATGAGCAGTCAATACAAATATAAGCTAAAATGCCTATCCATAAAGTCTATAAAAAAATGAGTCATCCATAAAAAACTAAGCAACCAGGAGCTTGACTGAAATCCCTTGTGGGAAAGAAGAGGGAGACAAATATTAATGAATAGACAGAGCAAAATAGTGCCATCTGAGCAGCAGTTGTCTGAGCAGCAGTGTAATACCCTGAAGGGAGAATTCTCTGAGACCTTTGCATGCCATGGGAGCCTCCACAGCCTCAACCTACCTCTGCCCCAGCTATCTGCTGCTGCTGCTATGTCCCATTGCTTGCCTATACCACTGCTGGGTGGTATAGGCAAGCAGGCAACTGTCCTTCTTTGGGGGTCAGTGTTGGGATGGGGGAGGGGGTGAGGCTTGTAGGGGTAAGGCTTGAGGGGGCTGGAGGGGCAGCATGGTATGGGGTGTGGTCAGGGACATTGAGGTGTGGAGGTGAGTAGAAGACCCCTGGGATGGAGGTAGCATGGTGTCAAACCATTGCTGTAATCAAGCAGGATTGCCAAGTTACTTCTGATTCGAAGTTACTTCTCTGCTGAAGAAGTAACTTCTAGGGGTTCTGGGCATAGGTGGCAGAAGGCTGGGGATAATAAGGCTTAGCCCCCACAGATGGGGGGCCCACAGGGCAACTCAACTGTGGGCTGTTGGCTGCTGGGGAGGGGTGCACACTCAAACATGCAGCCAGGCTTGCAGCCACCCAGGATCACAGCCAGCCAGGATCATAGTCCAGGCATGTGGACTGCTGCCCAGCACGACAGCCAGGCAAGTTTCAGTGTACAGTACTATGTGAAGGGTAATGGGCTTGGGGGAGGAGGAGAACATCAAGTCCCCTACAGTGCAGGTGGGAGTGGGACAGAGGCAGGGGCTGGGGTGAATGGGGCTCTAGCGTGGGTCATGGGATGCTCAGAGCCTGCATGGCTCATCCAAGGGCGTGGGGGTGGGGGTGAGGGTTCCCACCATAATGTGCACCCTGGGAGAGGCAAGAGGGGGGCACATGCCCCCTGATCTGTGCGTGGGGTGGAGGCAGACTGCCACTGTGGGTTGGGTTCTGCACCCCGCTGCCTTGAGAGCTGAGTGATGCCATGTGTGTCTCATCGCTGGGTTCTGTGCCCTGTGCATGGCGGGCACATGGCATCATGCTGCTCCTAGGCAGCGGGACACAGAGTGCAGCCCACCTCTGCCCCACACACAGATCTGGGGTCCTGTGCTCCCTGGGGCTCTGCCAGGGTGCATGCAGTGGCAGGAGCCCTCCCCCCACCCCCCAGATCAGGTGTCTGGGCTCCAAGCATCCCACAACCTGCCCCAGCCCCAGGGCCCCATTTGCCCCAGTCCTGCCCCTGCCTCTGCCCCTGCCCCACTCCCTCCCTCATTATGAGGGCCTTGATCTGCCTCCCACATGCCCCTTCCCTACAACACACTTACCTGTGCGGAGGTGAAGGGCAGGGGCATGCGTGCACGCACAAGCATGCACACACGTTCAGACCCCCAAAATAATATTTTCTCCCTCTACCTATGGTTCTGGGGAAAAGGTTCCAGCAGGTGGCTCTTGGTCAGATTTTCACAGGTGCTGAATACCTGCAGCTTCCACTGTAGTGAAGGGAATGGTAGGCTTTCCATCCCTTTGGAAAAATTTGTCCCACTAATCAGTGATCCTTTTTCCTCCTCAATATAACAAGGATACTACTTACTTAATCACTGTAAATATTAAACATATATTTTTTTCGGCACGCTGAAGACAAAGCTCTACATAACTGCTAAGTATCAGTCATTGCTCAAAGTGATCATTTCAGTAAGGAAACCAGTTTAAATTCAGCTAAATGCAACCAAGGGTAAGCAGACACACATCCCATGGGACTTTCTGGACCAAACTCATCAAACATGTAAACAGTGGGGTAAGTTACACATTGTCTATAAATTAACCAGAAAGTGGCAAGGCAGCATAACGGTCATCTCTCTCAAAGTATACATTAATTTTGTTAATATTAAGTATGCTACACTTTCACATAGTCTTGTATCAAAATTAAGGACACCCACAAACTATTTAATTATTATTCGTATAAATACCTCATGTTTATTGATTTTGCAGTAAGATTAAACAGAATGTGCATTGCATTATTTTATGCAAAATAGAGGCCTTGTAAAAATGCTACAATTTAATTTACTCATATCTATTTAGCTATAAATTAATTAGGAGAAACTGAATATAAAATTCTAGTAAATTCACGTTCAAGCGAGAGGCAGAATTAACTAACAGGTTAAATGATACCTTGATTTCCAATCTGTACCAAAAGGCAAATTACAACACCAGAGAACAGCTGTGAGACATATAATGAATGCAACATGTCATTATATACTTCAGTTTCAACTGGTACAGTTGAGGGTTGCTGCCCATACTATTCATTACAACTAAAAAGATGAATCAGAAATGTACAATGTCATCTCAATGGGGCTAGATGCAGATTCTCGTAATAAACAAAATGGAGCAAACAACCTAGATGGTTCTTTGAAACCATTTCTTCTAAGTCACTTAGGGAGGAGTGCTTTAAATAGAGCAGCTCCAGGGGGCCACTCTAACTAAAGTGCCCACACCATCTTGTGTATTCAGTGTCCTGCATTTCAAAATGGTGGCAAGCTTTACTTAAAGCGCTCCCACCATCATTTTGAAGTGCAGGGTCACTAAACACACAGGACACCGAGGCTGCTGGAGCACGCTAATTGCAACGCATTGGAGCAGGTGTCGTGTTAGGGTAGCTTGTCATATTTTATGCTATAAAGTTGCACCTGTTTACAGAGTGGTGAATTATAGTATTGTCTAAAGTTTTCTTGTATATTCAACCTCATTTAATCATTGCTTAAGTTCTGTGTAGCCTCATTATCTCAACTTTTCATTTTGCTGGTGTCTGCAGTATCAGCTGGCCTTGCCTCTTGCAAGCAGCTTATGACCTTGAGTTTGCTTGCATGATGTTTATTTCCTTTTCTATCACTGTAAGAAGTTTTTCTAACACAACATAGTAATAGTTTTGTTACCACCTTAGGGTAACCACAGCTTGCACAGCAGGAGGCACAATTGTGTGGATCACACATTAGATCCATTTTGCCTTTACCTGCATGTATACAGTGGCCCAAAGAGGCATTCCTGATCTCTGGATGCCAACCAGGCTTGGTTGTAATCTAAGGTGTCAAGCTGCTCAGCTTTGTTAAGGCTGAGGCAGTTCTGGGCATGCATCCAGGGTTCCCACAAGTACTTGAAGAGCTTAACAACAGTTGAGCATGTCACTGTTTTCTGAATTAAATGCCTCAGTTTCATCTAAGCCCTGCTTTGGCACCTACATCCTTTTTCAGCTCTGGCCCAAGTCCATGACACAATCAGTTAGAACAGTCATATTCATGTGATATGAATTGGCAGTTGCAGGATTTCAAAACCAAATGTAACTTTTCCCATGAAGAAGTTGGTCAGGATGCAGAGAGAGCCAAAAGCTAGCATTTGCATCCGAAGAATAATGAGAATAAACAGTACTTACATCCACCTCTTCACAGAAAGTAGCATTGGGACCATACTGCAGCTGGCATTGATGATGTACATCATAGATAACACCAGGGGCAATGAGAGGGGATTTTAAAACCTTCTTCTTTGGGATATCATCCAGGCAGAATCCCCACCCTCGGCTAAAGATGAAAGTGACAAATTAGAGACACAAAAGACTCATGATTTTTTTAATGTCTGAAAATGATCTAATAATTTAAAGTCACTGATGGCTCTTTCCCATGCAGTCCTTACGTAATAATGCTTCCAGATTTTAGCTGGGGCAATGGTGGACTTTGAGCAAATATGCTGTTATTTCCAGTAAAGTTTAGCTGTGGGAAGAGCAAAGAACTTTAAAATCTAGGAGCAGCTGCTCATTAAGGAACAAACAACATATTGATTTCTGTATTCTTACCTGCCCATTGTTCAAATCCTACATTTTTTAGAAGGATCAAGGTATGCAAATGCAACAAAAAAATTGTGATTCTGCTGTGTGGTAGGTCATGGCTGCTATGTAGCTTTTAGCAGCTCTCATTTCTTCCAATGCTTTATGGAAAAGACTTTTGCCGCAACTTTCTTCATACCATCAACTAAGGGAATTTTATATGGGAAATATATGATTTTTCCATTGGAAATACAATGAAATGCCTATAGCTATTAGAATGACCTCAGTGAGGCCTGCAGACTCTCACAATACCACCACAGGTGTCACATTTAAAAAAAAATGTAAGCTTGGACACATCACTTAGGCCCACAGGAAATACTAGCAATAGAACCAAAGCCCCTTCCTGTGCCTTTTCTCCCAGTAACTCATGATGGCCGTGGGTCCCACCAGATGTTGAACT
Source organism: Gavialis gangeticus (assembly GCF_001723915.1). Lineage (NCBI taxonomy): Eukaryota > Metazoa > Chordata > Crocodylia > Gavialidae > Gavialis > Gavialis gangeticus. The sequence continues at coordinate 161,210,003 of NW_017729024.1, read as the reverse complement.
CAGTTGATATCAAAGTCTAAGTTGAAGCAGTATATAACCAAGCTTCCAGAAATCAGAGTATCCTGTTCAGTCAGTTTTGGAAGTGCCATGGCATGAGAACCGGTAATGTCAAAGGTTTCCACTACACCGGGTAGATATCACTTTCTATTCACTCACTCTAGGAAACGTGTGATGTATTCCTTGCTGCACTGTGACCAGGTAAGTGGAGAAGGGTCATACTGTAGCTGCCGGGACATGATGTACGGACGCTTTCCAACAGGCTCACAGTCATTGTCTTTTCCATCATGCTGGATACCAAAACTGAGAGACAGACACGTTACCAAGCACAAGAAGCAATCACTGTAGCCACTGTTTACATAGCACCTGTCTTATAAAAACCCTGCAGTGTGTAGAAAAATGTACAAGTATCGTTTCATTCATCAGTTAAAAAAAGATGCCCCATAAAGTGCCTGAGCCACAGAGTACAGAAGTCTCCCACTAACTTCAATGGGTTCAGATCAGGCTCAGAGTACACAGCAACTATCCAAACAAAAACTAACATATATACTTTCCTGACTGAAACTGAGAGTTTTAGGGAGTCATAATATCTTCATCCAATTTGAATTTGCCCACAGCCTCACAGTGTGTACCCCTTCTCTAGCAGAAGTGCTAAGGGATTTGCTCTATGCCTTGTGCATAAAGCAATGCTTATTAGTGCCATTAATTTGGTAATGACTCTGAGGGAAGGAGTAAAATAGAATCAACATGACTTCCTGAACCACACTCATTCATCCCTGGGCAGGATAAACCTTGTTTAATCCAGGAGGGCTGATAAAGATCAGAGAATGAGGATGGGGACTGCAATGAGTGGCTTTAGAAAGACAGACATTTTAGGGATATATTACTGAAAGTTTGGGCAAAAGCAATATCTGTCCCCAGAATTACAGGCTATGTTTTGTTCTTAGTTGCTGGAGTAAATGAAAAAGAATTCCATTCACTTCAGGAGATACTTCAAACTTTCAACATTGTAAAACTAGTGGCAGAATTTGATGATCAGTTAGTACTGATTTTCTTGCATAATCATTTACCCTGATACCATACTTTTCTTTTTATTTATCATTTTAATGGTGTCACTATTGAGTGATTGATTTCTACAGATGTGCTGCTTCCCACATTGTCATACATTCATGAAATGATCAGTATGTTGGTCTCTAATTTCCTCATCATCTCTCTCTATTTCTTCATACTGCACATTGAAAACAGATCATCTTCATAGCATGTCCTCCCCAAAACCCCTCAGAACTAAGGTTTATCTAACTCCTTCAAGTCTTTTTGATCCCAGTAAGAAATGTTTTAATGAACAATTTGTAAAAACCATAAACAAAAAACATCTTGCTGAAACACCAGTGCCTTTGTAGGTTGTTACAGTACCACACACAATGGGCATGTATAGACAAAATGAGGGGCATACGTGCAAAACACTTGAAAGTGGGTTAAATGCTTTTGCACCACTTTAATAGTGTTGGAGTTTGCACGCATCAGCAGTGTATTGCACATTAATTCCAGCTGCTGTAGCACGTTTGGTGGCATAATGCACCTTAAATGACTTTGGGGCATAGCAAACTAAAACGCCTCTGAGGAATGTTAGTTTGCTACCCCACACCCATAGCTCAGGGGCTGTGTAGGCAGCCCATGTAGGCCGCCTGGCAGCAGCCCAGGAAAGCAGGCTCCACTGAAGGAAAAAAAAAAAAGGCAGAGCGCCAGATCTTTTTTTTTGCTTTTTTTCCCTTGGAGCCTGCCTGCCTGCATGACCCGGTCCTTCCCTCCATGGCTGCTGTGCCCTCCAGGACCACCCAAGCTGGATGCCTTTGGGTGGGTGCTGCCTGGGGAGACAGGGGTGGGGGGCTGCTGCTGCCATGGATGGAAGCACTAGCTCCCTCCCCCCCTGGCAGCCCAGGGACTACTCCACCCACCAGCAGCTCGCCCTCCCCTCCCTGCCACCAGAGAGGCAAGTAAGACACGGGTGTATATGACACGGAAGTTTACTTTGCACGGGTGTTTTTAAAAACCCACCACTTCAATTTAGGGCTGCCATTTCATCTACACACCCCCTAAGACTCCCCAATGAATCAAAAACCTCTAAAACTTTAAAAATCTTTTTTTCTTGAAAATGTCATTACAAAATGACCGAAGAGCTCTAAAAAAGTATGCTTATCTTATTCCTTCTTCCACAACTTCTTTTAAACATTTACAAGCTGTTCCCTGCTCCCCTTCTAGGTACATATGTAAAGAATAAGGGTTAGATTTTCAACAGCACCTAAATCCCTTAGATGTGCTGAGAATTACTGACTGAAATAGCATACACCAACAACTGACTATCAACTGGGCATGGTGGGGTTGTGGTCTGGCCCTGATCCAACCACAAGAGGGGAAAGGGGCATAGCCTGGCCCCATGAGGGGGAAAGGGGATGCAGCTGCCACATGGGACATGGGGTTTGGGAATTTGGCCATGGGGAAAATGGCCATGTTAATGATCACTGCCCTCCCACTGCCAAATTTATGGATCTAGGGCCAGATGCAATGGCTCCATGGGCAACAGGTGGCCTGCTGGTTGGATGCTGAGCACTTCTGGGATAGAGGGTACAGCCAGTCTGGAATTTTTCAGAATAAAAAAAACAATTTTAACAGAAAATATTTTATTTTGATTTCTCACCTACAAAAAAATAAAAATAAGGTAAGAATCGAGTATTTTAAGTAGTAGACCTGACATTAAATATATTACTTTGAGTCTATCTAACTTTAAACTGCATTTCCCTGTTGTGGTATGTTGTCTCATGGGAATTATTATCCAGATACCTGAAGTTCCTATTTTCTCATATAGGCTGGTATCCCTAGCTAAATTACATTTCCCATGATGCAATGCAGGCTCACTGGAGAGACCATATAATTGTGCTCTATGAGGCTGTGTCCTACAATAGAGAAATACTTTCTAAAGCTTTACAGTATCAAAAAAATCAGATCTGTTCAAAAAATAGTTTAAAAAAATGACCTCAAGAATATCAAAATATAGTTTAACTACAAAAATGAGGAAGTTAAATATCAGGCATTTCTGAATCCACTTTCCATGGAAAAAACTGTATCTCCAATTTGATCTCAATTTGGGACAAAAACACAGGTTAAAATACTGAAATTCCTTATGGAATGGAATTACTGATTTTTTGCTCTGGCAGATCTGATAAACATGATTGAGCTCCTTATGCCAGGGGGTGTCAAAGTCACCAGGTCCTGACCATGGGACTATTTGTGGGCCAGTTCCAGCCCCAGGCACAAGGTGGCTCTGGCAGTAGCAGCTCCAGCTGCAACCCCGTGCACATGGCAGCGATGGTGTTAGCAGCCCTGGCTCCCAAAGCATACTGCATGCTGCATGCCCCATGCCAGAACTAGAGCCAGAGCACAACTGCTGCAACATTCCTTGTGTCATGGCAGCAGCTCATGGGGCACATGGCAATAACAGTTCCAGCTTCAGCTCCAGTGCTGGCATGTGGCAGCAGCACGACCATCAGCCAAGGAGGTAGGACTGCTTTGGTGGTGATGGGCAGAGTGGCTAGAGGGTGATCAAGTTTGTACCAGCCCTCGCTTGCCCTCCTGCAGCTGATGGCCATGTTCCCCAGGGCCCAAGAGTCCCAGGTTCTATGGCAGACCACTTCCCTGGGCATACCTCCCACTTCCAATAGACTGCCGATAGCCCAGCGGCCAGGTAGAGCAGCTCTGCAGCCTGGATCCAGCTCTCAGGCTGCATGTTTGACACCCCTACCTTAGAGGACAGTTGTATTTCCTCACTTATGTAAAATCCAGAGTAAACTATATATTATAGGGCTGTGCAAAATTTCGCTGGCTGTTTCATTTCAACATTGTTTCGACTCATTTTGAGGTTGAAACAGCAAAGTTTAAATGAAACACAGGGCTTTAAAATAGCTTTGAAACAAAATGAGGCTAGTCGAAACGTTTCGAAAGTCAAAACGTTTTGACCATAGCGCTGGGGATGGGAAGTCAGTCCAGCTGGGCTATCTTCCCATTCCCAGTGCAAGATCTGGCCAGGGACAGGAAGTCATCCCAGCTGGGCTGTCTTTCCATCCCTGGCGCTAGATCAGCCCAAGATCCCTCAGCCCTGCCCCGGCCCGATCTAGTGCGGGGGATGGGGAGTCAGCCCAGCTAGGCTGAGTTCCCCTCCCCAGGACCACCGTCATGCAGGACTGACTCCCCAGCCCTGGCCCGATCTTGTGCCAGGGATGTCCCAGCCTGATCTACCTGGGAATGGGAACTCAACCCAGATTGGGAGAATTACCTATCCACCAGAGCTCCAGATATTCAAACCAAGAGTTTCTTGAATTTTACCCAGAAGCCATATTGCACCCAGATTCCTTCCAAGTCATAAACATTGTGCTTACATGTTTTATTGCTTTTGCATATAAATGACAGATGTAGATGGAGGCTGCAATTTGCCCAAAGCACCTGAAGCAAGTTAAGCAATAAGGATTAAGCTCACTGAGGGCCTGATCCTCAAGTCATCCCTGTAGTGTGAGGCTCTAAGGTGAGGCAATACTATAAAGAGAGATATGTTTCAAAGGAAATGTCACTAATGAGCCTTTACAGATATCTTAAGTCAAGACTTTTCAACCATTCTTTTTCTCCAGAAATGTCTATCCCAGAATATACAGAATACCAAACATATTTAGGAGGGAAATGCTTTTTATGTTCCACTATACCTGTGTCCAAGTTCATGTGCAATAGTGAATGCCAAGGGCAATCCAGAATCTTCATTAATATTACAGCTCCGGTGAGGCTGACACATACCAGACAGATGAGACAAACCCAAGGTTTCACAGGGACGATTCATGCCAGCACAAATGTCCTTCCTGCAAAACCAGTAAAGACTCACAGTTTAGAGAGTATAAAAAGTGTTTTGTCTTGCTTATGCCAGGTGGTAAACTCATACTACATTAATGTTAGTGAGAATTTTAGGCAAAGGGTGGTACACCTAGCATTTATACTGGCATACCGTACTTACGGCTGCCATTCACCAGGAAATACTTATATTGTGATAGTGCCTAAATACTCTAACTGGGACAAGGGCCCATTTCTGCTGAGCTTTATAGAAACAAAGAGAGACGATGCAAGTCCTAAAAGCCTTTCATCCTGAGAACTCAGACTAAATGGAAAAGATGGGGATACAAAAGAGAAGCAAATGAATGTGGTGAAGAAAAGGCATTTCTTTAGTAGTTACATGGAGTGCAGTAGACAGTTTTGTTTTCCCACTGGGATTATACAAGTAGGGGGGAGGAAACAGGAAGGGAGCAGTATAGCCACTACTTGTCATCTGCCCAACTAGGATCAGGAGGCTGACTTGTAAATATCTAGGAGGTGATAGCTCAATGCTCGGGTAGAATTACATCAAAGGAAGAGGAGGACAGTATAACTGTCAGGGTGTCATTGTCTTCTTTCCTGTCTATGGAACAGGACACTATATAGTGAAGACAATAGTGTTCCTCTGTCGTCTTAGGACAATATCTTATCATAAAAGCAAGTGGTAAAAGTGCTTTTTTGAAAGGCAGGAAAACATGGCAACTGAACGTTATAGATGTTGAGGGGTTTCACACCTATTCATCTGAAATACTAACTGTTATAGCAGCTAAGATCCCCTGCTCCATGTAAACTGCACCCACATGTGGAAAAACCTTTAAAACTCCTGCCTATGATAGCATTCTGTATAGTAGAGACATTCATGTTGATTACTTGAAGTCTGAGAGGCTCATGCCTGGTAAAGATCACAGGGAGAATCTTTTAACATTAACCAAGGTATTTTACTAGATTAACTGAATAAATAGCACAAATCCTAAAACTACTTCCATTTCAGTTCAGTTTCAAGTTTCTACTTAAATTTTTCCCCAGGTCTTTGCTTGCCTGGTCTCATACTACTTTTTAAAGTAAACCGAGTATATCATCTCATCTCATTAAGTCATTGCAAGGGGCCTACAGATGGTTAGCAACTGATGTGCTATTTTAGAGGAAGCAATAATCTACAGAACATGGCTAAAAGGCCTTGCAGGCTTCTAAAGCCTATTCCGGTCTCTCCTTTGTTTTCTCAGCCAGCAGGGCAGGATTGCTGCTCCATTGCTAGCATCAAACAACTGAGTTCTGAAGCCAGTAAACCCTGTAATCAAAAGGCTTAGTTATTCTGTTTTCATCTCTTTAAACCAGTATAAGAGCATATATTAAAAAAAATCTATTTTTACTCTGGGTTGGAAAAGCTATTATAGTGACTCAGAAGTTACTAAAATGTGTCTCTCAACCCGTGCCTCAGTATGGTATCTAGCGAAATGGCGATTTTTGCTGCCATTTCCTGCGGTGTATCTAGGTAATGCGTTACGTGGACAAAGGCTCTGCAGCTGACTGTGGGAGGTCCCTTTTCACCCCTAGGTTCAATAGGATTTGGCTTTGGGTGGGGAGGGGAAGGGTAGTTGGTTGTAGTCGTGTTTGTCTAAGGACATGGGCAGACAAGGTTCTTTGGTAGAAGTGATTTCTTGTATTAGACCAACTGAGGGGAAGAGGAATCACTCTTGATCTTAGCTCCTCAACTCTGGAACATCCTCTCAAAAGGAACACTAGAGGAGGTCCCAGCTCAATAATGGGAAGTTAATTTATAAAGCCTGTTCATTTGAGCAGATACATTATGAAGCATTTTGTGATGCCTGCCTTTGTTCCCATTCTTATTTTTATTTTTTGGACTTGCTGATCGCCTTTTTTTTTTATTCTGTGTCAATTAGAAATTGTTTCCCTTTGCCTGATGGTCTTGTTGAGCTAAAAATTGCCTTTTTGCCAAATAGTTGTTTCAGTCAGGGGTCTACATAGGCTCATTGAGTCTTTTGCTTTTAATCTAATGTTTCACATTGTTTTTATTATGTGGTAAGAATGCTGCCAGTTTTTTCACAAAAATAATTTAATTCCTGGAAAATGCTGTTCCAGGGCAACAAAGCTATTCACTAATTTGGCTTGAGTTCAGCTAATGGTTTCAGGCAGGAAAAATGTTCCAGAAAAATCTTTTTCTATATCTTAAAATGCTTTTTTTCAACATGCCCTTAAATTAAATATTCCAAATTGTCCTTTGGAAGTGATATTTCAAGGCCATTTTAAAAAAGTGAAAATGAAATTAGAATTGTAGGGTTGGAAGGGACTCAAGGATCAGCTAGTCCAGCTGCACGTAATACTCTAGCTGAGGCCGAAGTAGTAGAGTGGTACAATAACCTTCCATGTTTTACATACTATGTTCCTGTTGTTAATGCAGCCCAAAGTGCTCTTGCTTTTTTTGGCAACAACATTGCATTGCTGGCTTTAGTTAACTCTGTCATGCACCAAAATCCCCTGTATCTAGGCTTGGCAGGAGTCAATTTTTACCTCACACTCGCAGACAGATGAAAAAATATTTCCGTTGTTAATAATCAACATTTATAGAAAGGGGATGTAAGAATAGGTTGCTGCTGCAGTGCCTGGGAGGGCTTTCACTGAGCAGTGGCTGCAGGTGGAGGGAGGTGTGTGTGTGTGTGTGTGTGTGTGTGTGTGTGTGTGCGTGCGTGTGCGCGCGCGTGCGCGCACGCGTGTGTGTGTACATCCCTGCCCCCGCCCCCTCAGGGTGCTAGCCAGCCAGGCCCTCCCTTGCAAACTCAAGCAGGAGCTGATACAGGCAGAATAAGCTCCTGGCTGCAAGGGGCAGATGTGGTTCCAGCAGCCAGAGGTTTCCTTGCTGGGGAGTGAGGCAGGATGCCAGGGGGCAGCAAGCACCATGGGACAACGGAAAGCGGGCTCTGAGTTCAGTGACTCTTTCTACAGGAACTGGACAGCAAACTGACAGTCTGGCAGCACAGTAACTTCCCCTGCGCAGGTTGTGTGCTGGGCTGGAGGAAGAAGTGAGCATATTTGTGGGCATGTGTCTGTGTGTGTCCGCACACACCCCTACACCCTTAATTTCATGCAATCCTGGACATTTAAATTGATACAAATCAAAATAAATCTTTAAAAATAAACATTGATTTTAGCTGTCAAAATTATTAAAAAATTAAAATTAAATCCTGCCAAAGCGACCTGTGTTTCTCTCAGCAATGCTACTGCTAACCAATCATCTTCCAGTCTGTATTTGGGCATTTGTTTTTCTTCCCTATGTGGAGCACTTCATATTTCATCAAATCATTGAAAAACAGGGCTGGAAGGGACTCTCAAGAGGTCACCTAATCCAACCCCCTGCTCAAGGCAGGATTAACCCTTTCTACAATATTCCAGCCCAGTGTTGGTCTAACCCATTCTTAAAATCTCCCAGTTGTTCTAGATCGCCTGTTCCAACGTCTAACCACCCCCAAAGTGAGAGAGTTCTTTCTAATATTCAACCTAAATTTCCCTTGCTGTAATTTAAGATCATCACTCCTTGTCCTGTCCCCTGCAGCCACAGAGAACTGTTTAGCACCATCTTCTCTATAACTACCCTTCAGGTATTTGAAGACTGTTCTCAGATCCCTCCTTAAACTTCTGTTCTCCAGACTAAATAACCCCAGTTCTTCCCACCTTTTCTCATAAGTTTCTGAGACCTCTAATATTTTTTGTTGCTCTCTGCTGAACCTTTTCCAATTTGTCTGCATCTTTGTTTTTCCTGGACTTCATACTTTTGTCTTGTGCCCAATAGTCAAGATCCCTTAGAATTCTACTTGTATCAGAAGACGGCAAGTCCTTCTAGTTTTGTATCATCTGCAAACTTGATGTGAAAGCTCTCTATCCCTGCATCTATATCAATAATAAAAATGTTAAATGCCACTGGACCCAGAACAGATCCCTATGAAACCCCAGTTGAAACATCCTGCCATTCTGACATTCATGCATTTAGAATTATTTTCTGCTTGCATTTATTCAACCAGTTATTTATCCACCTAACAGTGATTTTGCCTTGAATTATTTGAATCTCTGCTCCTCAGCCCACATTTCTCTAATTTACTTATGAGAATGTCATCTATCAAAACCCTATTGAAGTCCAAGTATATTATTCCCATTGCATTCACCTAATCCAAATTTAAGGCCCTGTCAAAAAAGGAAATCAGGTTAATTTGGCATGATTTGTTTCAGGAAATCTATGTTGGGTCCTAGTGATAATTCCTTCCTCCTCCAGCCGCTTACAAATTAACTGTTTTTTGTAATTTATTCCAGTAACTTCCTAGGTAGTAAAGTCAGGATGACTGGCCTATAATCCCCCAGATCTTCCTTTCTGAAGATAGGTACTATGCTAGCCCACCTCCAGTCCTCCAGAATCTTGCCTTTTTGCCATCCATGACTTTTTGCCAACCGCTCTAAGATTAACAGTTTGTTTCTAGTAGAACCATTTCATTTGGTCAACCTGAAATGAAATAGTTTGGGATTTTCATTTCAGTGAGGAAAAACAAAATTTTTTCACTCCACATCAATCGGAAATAAAGGTGCACTGATACTTTGGTCCGATATCAGACTGGTATCAATATAAAGAAAATTGGCTATATCAGAAATAGCCTGATGTGGCCAATAATTTGGCCAATAAATGCTCATGTGTGCATGCAGCTGCAGCACAGTACTCAGGAATCAAGGAGCAGAGCCCAGCAGCATGGAGAGCTACATGCATCTGGTAAATAAGTTGTGGTGGAAGGGGAAGAGAGAGGGAAGAGACATGGGGGGTCAGATCAATGCCCCCCATGGTGACAGAGGGACTGGGGCAGGTGCTGCCCAGCCAGGACAGAGTGAGTCGCAGGATGAAGCCCTGGCTTGTCAGGGGAAGGATGGCGGCTCCCGCTGCTCCGCGCACCCCAGGAGTGGGGGGTGCCCCTCACATCTGCGTGGGGCCGGGCAGGGCAGGTGGGCTACAGCTATGGGACAGAGCTGGGGCTATGCCAGGCTCTTCTCAGTGGGGGCTGGGCTCAGGGCAGGGACTGTGGAGGAGGCTGTAGCCACCCCAAATTTTGCTGTAGCCTGAATCCCAGCACCACCACCACCCACCCGGCACAGCCCTGGCTCAATACCTCGCCTCTACCCATGCACTGGGAAGAGCCAGGGCTGCGCCAAGCAGGCATCAGCACTGGAAGCAGGGCTACAGCAAAATTTGGGGTGGCTGCAGCCCTCTCTGTAGCCCTGGCCCAGAGACCAGCTCCCAACAAGAACAGCCCAGCACAGCTCGGGCTCCAGTCCGCAGCTGCAACCCGTCCGCCCCGCCCCGATCTGAGGGCACGCCCCCCATCCCGCATGTCCTCCCAGGGTGCACACAGTGGCAGGGGCTGCCCCCCCCTTTACAATAGGTGGCTCCATCCTGTGCCCCGTTCCAGCTGGGCAGTGCCTGCCCCTGCCCCCTCCCTCACCATGGGGGCGTTGATCTGCCCCCCCATGCCTCTTCCCTTCCTCCTCCCCTTCCACCACAATGGACTTACCTGCTGCACACAGCTGTATTGGAAATTGGATTGGTATTGGTGATATGCTTCCTTAAAAATTGTCTATTGGTTTTGGCCCCCAAAATCTCTATTGGTGTACCCCTAATCTGAAAAGAATGTTTTATTTTTTTAATGAATTCACCAACAATAAGATTGTATGTGGTGATTTGATACTAAATTATAAGGACATTAAAGTATGCAATGTGTTATTAACACACAAAATGAAAACTTGCAAATAATGTCACAAATCACTGTTAATTAAATTACTTTTGAACAACTTACACTAACCATTACTAGCACTATTGTTATACAGGTCACAAACCAGAGAGTCCTGTTTATCCAACAAACAAACAAACAAAGGATCAAATGCATTTGGCTTTGAATTTGCTTTTATTGGGGGAAAAACAACTCATCCTCTGGACAAAGGGAAAAGCATTGATCTTAAAAGGACAAGGATACTTTATTTTGTATGACAGGATAAGGTTCTGACCCTGCAAATATACATGCAAATATTTACCTTTAGACATGTGAACAGACCTATTGAGTTTGCAGGGTCAAAGCTGATCTGTCTGCTAAATATCAATAAGAAATGCATGATGGTCTCAGAATGTATCTGTTCAAAAGAGAAAGGGTGGTCATATAGATAAGGCAATGAAATGGAGCTGTGTTCTCTTTGCCACATATTTCCTGTGTAAGGTAAATCATAGATTTCATAGACATTAAGGCTGGAAGGGACCTTGGAAGATCATTGAGTCCAGCCCCCTGCCCAGAGGCCGGAAGTCAGCTAGGGTCAAAGGATCCCAGCAAGACAGGTGTCCAAATGTTTCTTAAAAGAGTCCAGAGTATGTTCTTGCAAGTGATTTAATCCCTCTGTACCTCAGTTCTTGATCTACATACAAGAGAAAAAGAATACTTTTTTATCACACTGTTTGTCTTCTTTCTTTAAATTCTTAAGTATCAAATTCTTATGTACTATTTGTTAGTCCAGCATCTAACACAACCTTGGCTGACCTTGGTTGAAATTGGTAGGTGCTGCCATAATACAAAAGAAAGCGTAACATAGCAAATGTTTGCTATATGAAGGGAGGGAGAAATGGAAAGAAAAACAAGTTTCAAAGCTATATGCATAAGTAATTACACAAACAATGTTAAAGTCACAGGTGAGAATGTGTGCTATTAGGGCTTGTGCACTCATTTAACCAAAACAATATAATAGGACTTCTTCAACAAATAGAAAGCAAGCAACTCAGCTCAACTAGTGATTACTCATCAATAACTGGCTAAGAATTTTTTTTTTTATATCTTCATAGATTCTGAAAAAAATGTTGATTTTTCAGCAATAAATCAGAGGTAACCATAATCTTATGGGGCGCTTGTACATGTGATCATGAGGCCATGTATATGTGACAAAAAGTGATGAGAAATTGCTATTTGTCTAATGTAATGGCATCACCATGTAAACGTGCATGATTTTTTCGTGACAAAATTTCTTTGAATGTGGCATCTTAGACCTCTGATGTATTTTAGTTTGATCTAGTCAAATTTAAAAAAATCAGTCAAGTGTACATGTCTCACAGCTCCTGCTGCCTCCCTGTGCTGCCCCAGGAACAGACTGGGCTGGCTTGCCTTGGGGCAGTGCGGGAAGGTGGCAGGAGGGCAGTTGGCTGTGCTGGAAGCCAGAGAAAGTGATGGGGATGGTGCACAGGGCGCTGGAAGCTCAGGCATGCTCAGGGAAGCTCAGGCTTGACGGGCTTCCAGCATCCCATACACTGTCCCTGCCACCTTCTTCAGCTGCCAGCAAACCTAGTCACCCTCCTGCCACCTTTCTGCTTTGCCCCAGGGGCAAGCCAGCCTGTTCCTAGGCAGTCCCAGGCCGCAGGAAGGTGGCAGGAACAGTGCATGAGGTGCTGGAAGCCCATCAAGCCTGAACTTCCCCGAGCAGGCCCGGGCTTCCAGCACCCCATGCACCATTGGATTGGGTCAGATGTTGCCTGTGAGCTGGGGCAGCACCCGCACACCAGCACTCTGCCCAGGCAGCCCTGAGGGTTGCTGCCACCATGGAGGGAAGGACCTCCCCCCACACTGCACTCAGGGGCTGAATGAGAAAAAACAAATTAAAGTGATGAGGGTCCCAATCCTTTTTTTTTTTCTTCCCCTCAAGGAGCCTGCCTGCATGGCTGGGGGCAAGCTACCAGCAGCCCCTGAGCTGTGGGGGGGGGGGCGGTCCAGTCCTTCCCTTCATGGCAGTGGCACCCCCAGGCGCTGTTCCTCACACAGGCTCAGGGAAGAGCTGGATCCAGCAGGTGCTGCCTCTGAGCTGGGGCAGTACCTATGTAGCTACCACCCTACCCAGGTGGCCCCATGGAGCGGGCCCCTCCACATCTCGGGTTGATGGCAGCTCTCTTCCCAGCGGTGGGAGAAGTGGGCAGGCTCCATGAGAAAAAAAAATGATCTGGCCCCTTGCTGTTCTTTTGGAAGGTTTTTTTTCGGCAGAGCTTGCCCATGGCCAAGGGGAAGGAGGGGGGGCAGGGTGGTGAGCTGAGCTGCTGGTGGGTCATCACTGTTCGATAATAGTGATGGAAGCCCTTAAATGAAAACATTTTTTTCACAATTAAAAACCCACCAATTACAATCCCACCATTTTCAATGTCGGGGAACTAACCCCCCTCCTCATACATACAAGCACCCATGGATATTCAGCAGACACAAAGAGCAACTCAGTCCTTCAGGCACAAGTTCACTGGGATGAATATTTACTGAACTTTAAAGGCAACTGGAATTAGATGGTGTGCACTGTTTATGCCTTGAAATGAACATAATGGATGATGCCTCCCACTATGAAATGCAATTCAAAAGACACCATTGAGATTTTTTTTTATATCTACAACCATGTAACTTGAGAGGCTGAAAATGAATTACATGGTCCTAGCAACAAAATATCCATCTATTCTGAGGAATCATAGGGTTCTGCAATTATAGGGCTGCTCATCTGTACACTGGGCTGGGCTGGCATTTTTCCCGGAAGGAAAGAACATAATCATAGTATTCGGTAGTGTTGAGGTGATTTTGTTGCCATGATGGTCCAGGAAATATCTGAGAAGCAATGATTCCGGTGGGTGATATCTTTAATTGAACGGCATGGCTGGGTACTAATGCCTGAGGAAGTGCCCTGAGGTGCTGTAGCAGGGCACAGGGCTATGCCTCCTCCTTTAAGGGAGCAAGCAGCTTGTGAGGCTGCTTGCAGGTGGTGCAGGGAGCTGATGAGGGGCTCACCTAACGGGAAGAGAGCTCAGGCTGGAGCTATATAAGTTCAGAGCCTGAGCCACTTGGGGGTCTCTCCTTGGCAGCCACAAAGTGAGGAGCTCTGGGCAGCAGGGTTCCTGAAAAGAGTGCAACTTAGAAACAACTCCACAGGCTTGGGAGCAGAGGCAAGCCCCCTGGGCAGAGAAGGACTGAGTTTTTACAGGCAAGCAGCCTTTGTTTTATTTTGAGCCCACAGAGGGTCCTGGTGCCCAGGGAAGGGCTGCATGCAGGAGCAGGGGTTCAGGAGCCTAGAGAAGGGGCACCACACAGGACTAGAGAGACCAGGAGGAGATGGTGTAAGGTACCAGGGGGGTCCAAAGGCCCGAGGGGGGCAAGTGTATGAATAGACAGCATAATAGAGTGAACACCCGTAAGGCTTAGGGCATGGTGTAGGGAAGGTAAGAAGCCATGCAAGGAGCCCTTAAGGTGACCGGTGCGCGGCAGGAGTACAGACAGGCTGAGAGGGCCTGCTAGCCTGGGGGCACTAGACTGAGGGGACCCAGGAGAGGCCCAGTGAGGATCAACACAGGCTTGGGCTCGTGTAGAGCCCACAGGCAGCCTCCCTTTTATAATCTTCATTAAGAGCAAGGTGGTGGGCAAGATTCGAGGGAAGGGCTGCAGCTGAGCCTGAGGCAGGCAGAGGCATCATGGCCATCCCTGGGACCTCAACGTATTACAGTGCCTGAAAACTTGCCTGTCTATCCCAGCCATGCAGTTGGTTCAAAAAAAGTTACTATGAACATAGCGTTCATTGAGAGAGAAAGACCTAAACTGGAGAACTAGAGTTTTATGCCTCTCAAAATTATTGATCTCTGGGGACACTGAGGCTTCATAGATCAGTTCCCTAGCCAATGGTCCATCTCTAACAAAAAGCCCATGTACATGTATGAAGAATTACGTGTATTTTGAGATGTAGCCATCCTTTAAAAATGCATAGAAGGGCAATTTTAGCACTTTCCAACCTTGACAACATTTATTAATCTATAACACATCATACATCTCATCTGCTACAAAGTGTGATATATTAGTGTAAAGCAATTTTTATACTAACATTGTCATTAAGAAATGGTGCATCTTTATTGGGTCTTATACTTTATAGGATAGCTTGCAGTGTGAATAAAAGGAGGATAGTAGCCTATAAAGATATTATCTGAAAGAAAAGATGTAAAATAATATTTGGCAGCTTGTCTCTAGGTTTGTGGATGTACCTAGTTATAAGGACGGCCACATCATGGTGTATAGGGTTGACATCACTTTTAGGGTTGATGCTCTTCTGCCATTTACAGAAGCTGGCTAATGTCTTATCTGCATGATGAACAATTTTCAAACCTTGCTAAAGGAAAAAGAAAGAAAATATTATGCATTTGCCAAAGCACAGCAGCAATGTTAATTATGAAGCTCACTGAAGTCACTGAAATGTAGCTGATTATGCTTTTGCCGGAAGCAAAAACCATCATTAGAAGCAATGACAGCTATTTGTCTAACAGCCTGAACATTAAGCTGAAACTTTGTCATTTTTGCAACTAGTGAAATGAAAGGGGGGATAACAAAAATCAAAAGAAGAAATTAGCATTTTTTTTGCAAGTGGCTTTCATAAAACTAAATTATCAATTGCTTTTTTTCAGAAATGACATTTTATTTTCTCCTTGGAAGTGAGTATTCATCTTGACACAGAGAAGATGTAGATTAATTTGCTGCCAATTTGATGCTTACGTTTGTCACTCCTGATGTGTCAGGAACAAGCTCATGATCAGGTAACATTTTTAACATGTAAGGATACATTTCCTTCATACCATGTGTTAGAAATTTCTCCAAAAAATGAAGAGCAGTCATAGAAGAGGTTTCTTCCTCATCTTATAACTGCATAAAATCAACATAAGATGAATAAACAAAGTAGTAAAGCAAAATAAACTCTTTCAAGGTGGAGTACCAGGTTCAGCAGGGGACAGCAGTAGCAGTGGGCAGTTTCCTCTTCCTGCACTTGCTCGCTCTCACTATCCTACCCATGTCCCCCACTGGACAGGACATAGCACTGGAAGAAAGAACATGTCCCTGCTGTCGCTGTTCCTGGCTGATGCAGACATGGAGGAAGCCCCAGAGCCACCCCTGCCCTACTCCAACTGAGGTCTGTGGGGAGTGGCTATGTCGGGAGCTGGGCTTGTCCATGGACAGCTACATCAGCACACAGGATCTTTCTTCTAGTGCTTGCTCCTGGCCAGCACTGGATACTTGGAGGGGAGGGGTGGAGAGGGAATAGGTGCTGGAAGAAGGAACCCATTCACTGCCACCATTGCCTCTGTTATGGCCAAATCCAGCTCACTATGCAACCATTCCCCACATCCCCTGGCTGGAGCAGCACAGGAGTGGCTCTAGGGAATCCCCCACATGCAGGTCAGCTAGGGACAGCAGAAGGAGGCAAGCAAAGAGGTGGGTCTTGCCTTCACATGCTTGCTTTCTGCCCAGCTCTCAAGTGTCTTCTGATGGCCCAGGAGCTCCTGGCTTAGGAGATCCAGCAACACCTTGCTTCCATCTCCCCATGGCCTGAGGGGCAGTGTGCTGCACCCTCCTTGAGTAAATCCTGGATCCACTCATGGCCTCAGGTAAGGTTATGTGACTAGACTGCAGGTGATTCCTGTACACTTGAATTTCTGCTCCTTATCAGGTGGCCCAGAAATCTGAAGATACTGAAGAGATTCTCTCCCCGCCCCCGCCCCAAAACAGCCTATTATTTGGACATATTATCTGAATTTACTTTGAGGAGTTTGTACACCAGCACCTGAAGCTGTGAGCTAAGTGACGTGCCACAAAGCACAGCATTTAGCCTTTAAACAGCTACACCAAAATTAACAGATTAATACAGGAGTCGAATGGATGATAACTTTTACACAAGCCATGGTTTTTCCAAGCCATCATTTCTCACCTCCTCCAAAAAGCGTGCCAAGGTCTTCCCTCAGTGCAAGTTTCTTAACTGTAAAGCTGGGAGAAACAAAATCTTACCTCTTCCTCCTCAAGAAGAATAAGCCGGACCAGCACGATGTGGATTGCATTGCCAATGCTTGGATCATGGAATAACCCTGTGACCTGTGCCAGAGCCAGGAGGTATGAAATTAACTGATTCCTCTATAGCAAGACAGAGCTTTAGAGAGAAAATATGTGGTTTATTGCAAGCACCATTCCCTCCTTGTTTTCTTCTCCTGCACAGTATTCAGAGAAGGTTTACTTTGCATTGTGAATGCTAATAACTATGGTGAACTACTGCAGAGGGCAGCCTAGCCAAAGAATAAAAATCCAGCAGCTCACAGAAACATTAAGGTATTAAGCAGCAAACCTTAGATCTTGTATTAAAATATTTTAACATAATTTTTATTTAAAAATATGATAATATGAGTAGTTGCCCTGCAACACATTGTCATTTACCACAGTGCAAAATTGGTGTAAAACATTACCAAAGTGTGGTGGAATTTTTATATCCACTTTATACAGACATCTACTCAAATTGCGATGTGATAGCAAATCAGACCTTAACTGGAGCATCTACTGAATCCAACAACAGGATCCTGCTGCGTGAAAGGGAAAGGAAGAAATCAATACTAGACAAATGGAAGCCTAGACAAATGGAAAGATATGGACAGTGGAGTATCCCCAGTATGGAAGTAGAGGTTAAAACTAATGACAATGATTAAAACACACGCGCACACACAGATGGAACTAGACAAAAAATGACAAAGGATGGATGAAGAACTGAATTCTGTGTGACTTCTTGACCCAAATAATGAGCTATGCCCTGTATCACAGTGTGTGATTAGCCAGGTAGAAATCGAATTATGACAGAAAGGAACAAAAAAAAAAGAAAAAGAAAAAACATTGCACATACAACTGTGGACCTATGAGACTGAGAAGAGAGAGCTTCATCATGAGGAGAAAAATCATGCATAGCTAAAACTGAACAACAATTTTTTGGGTGGTAGATGATGAAAGGGAAAAAAGTCACAAGAACGTTACTGCTAAAAAGAAAAGATGGAGTAACAGTGAGGATAAGGGACATCTTCCTCTCTCAGCTGAGAAGGCTTTCATCTGCTGTTTTATACTGAGCTCATTCTGAAAAACAATCATTTACACTGAACTCTGTAAAGTTACTCAGTGCAGTAATGGTTACGAGAGATCATTTCAGGATTTCTTTGTGAAGCATTTCCAAATGAACTATTTAAACAAAAAGTGATGAGATTTCTGAATTGGATTTGCCAAATATTGTGGGATGGAAAAAATACAATGCTGACTCAAAATTCTTCACAAGTCTTCAATAGAAAAAGAATTACTTACGTATGTTATGGTCATTAGCAACTGCCAAAAAGTCTCTTCCTAGCAAGGGACTGTCAGTCTGAAAGTTTTATTTAGATAATGGAATACCAAAATATAATATACTTCTAGTTTTTTCAGAAAGGCAGAAACTCTCTGAGGCTATTAAAGTTAGACCTCTCTGAGGTCACATTTCGTATCTGATACCATTCAGTACATATATACATTATTATTCCCCTGAAACACCTACCAAATGCATCATCCCAGTACAGAGCAAATGCAGGATCAAAACACGTTGACAAATTTTGAATTCTCTGTCAGTCTAATAGAGAAAACAGACCTTGAATCATAAAAATCCTGAAATCTGGATTGACGTGAATTTTGAGGCCTACTTCATTTCCATCTTCCTCCCAAAATCCCTTCTCTAACAATTATTTCCACAGAATGTAATGAGAACAGACCACAAACCCTTGCAGGCAAAATCTGACATTAGGAAACAGTTTCATTATGAACTGAAAACAAAAAATGAGGTTTGAGATTAAAAGAGCTTGCTAATAGGGAATAAAGGTAGATGTGTTTTTTCTCATATTTCAGCCCTGATTCTGGGTTACATCAATTTCCATTTAGTACCTGCTTTTCTGAACATGCACATTAGGAGTTATATCTTTTGACTCCAAGTTGGTGATAAATATTGTACAGAAAAAATCCCCAGTTTCCCTTTCTCAAGTGCTGTCACATGTTATTTCCTCTCATGGTCATGTGTTATTTTCCTCTAATTGTTGCTAGAAAGGAAAATAAGGCATTGAAAGTGAAGGTTGCTCATATCTTTATGTGGCTATAATTTCTATGTAAATTACATGGAAAAACTGACCTACAGTTATGAAACGAAGGACCAGATACTATGAACTTTTATAGAATAGAACCTTACCCAGCAAGTTGCTTCAGGTGATAGACAGATGTAACAATTGTGTCAATATTAAAGGACAAGAATAAGCTGCTATGATGCAACTATTACATCTCCATGACTGTGTAGCGCTGCAGAAGGGGGCCCAAGCCATTGTCCAAAGCACTTTTCTACCTTCCCATTGAAGCTGGTCCACTGCACCTTACTTTTACTATATGAAAGTATAAACGGTAGTGGGATATTTCTGTCTTATCAGGAGTGGGTGTGGGCTAAAGCCCAGAGCCCCCTTCCCTTCCAGGGCAGCAGTCACCTCACTGAGCCACACACCCTCTGGCTTGTTTTTCCTCCTTACCCCATATGTCTTCCCCTCCTGGCTGCCAAGTGAGTGCTCTTCAACACTAGGGACAGAAGTTACACATAAACTGGTTTAAGTGATCAGACACTGGTTAAAACTTCTAACAGAATAGAAGTTCAGTGCACATAAACCAATTTTAAAACTGATTGAAACTGGTTTAAGATAAACTTGGTTGAATGTAGCATCAGACTTAACTGATTTAGGTCAAAGCGGTTTATGCAACTTCTGCCCCAGACCCCTTCCTGGTTCAAGTTAAATCTGAGTCCCCCAGCATCCCAGCATTTTGCAGCCCTGGGTTGGGCTGGGCTGAGCTATCTGCTCCAGAGAACAGGGCTGGCCCTGCCCCTCTGGTCTCTAGCCAGACCAGTGAGGGGTGGCTTACTGGCCTCACTGGCTGGCTCACTGCCCGCCCCCATACCACCCAGGCAAACCCCAGCTGGAGTCTGGGGCCAGGGAGGGAGGCTAAACTTCTCTCTCCCAACTATGGAGCTGCCCTGACTTGCTAAACTTACTGCTGGCTGTGACTGTGAATTACAAATCCAAAAGGTACCTGGAAGCAGGAAAAGGAAGTGATGAGCAATCCTGCAGAGTCTTGCTACTGTGACTGTGGTGCAAATCCCAGTGACCTCGGGGGCAGCAGGAAGAGGAAGCAAATACATACCCCATGTTGGCTACATACTAAAGCCATGCTGTAGTGCCCCCTGGCTTTTAGCTTGAGTCACTGCAGGCATGTGGCTGCATTTCCTGAATCAAAAGTGAATGCCTATTCACTTGTTTATTGGTTTAATATTTGCAGCTTAGACTTATGTATGCCTGGGCAATTCTGTTTTCCCTATGCTGCTCTACAGCTCAAATGTGGCCTGCTGTTCATGCTCAGTAGATTAGCATGGGGTGTGCAGAATACCACTGTGCATAAGTGACAACAATGGCAATTATGTGAATGCATATGGGAGACTTAAATGCATAATCAGAAAATAGGTTCTGGGCCAAAATAACTGCCCAAGGTCACATGCATTGGCAACCTTAGGAACATAGCTCCAGGCTCCCAATTCCCCATCCAGATCTTGGTGCACTGGACCACATTGGTTCTCAACATGGCTAAGACATTGGAACTTGTGCTTCACTCTCTATTTTACTCATAGTTTTTAAAATTGTGTTACATTGTAGCGTCAGGAGAAGTCTGGCTAGTGCTGGCTGCTGCTCCATAGAAGTAAGATAGCACCATGAGTTTAGAATATTTTTTGTACAACCACAAGTAGCATACACTTTTTTTTCTTTAAGAGAAAGCTTTGGTTCAGTAGAAACCGAATCTCTTGTAGGGGATGAAGATTAATGCAGCATGGTGGATCTGGATTAGTAGCCAGGAATGTGGATAATGAGATGAAGAAAAAGAGGGAAAAGATGTTCTCAAATGACTACTCAAGGCAAATGCAGAATGATCCATAGACAGTTTCTCAAGATATTCCTATTTTTCATGGGAATAAATACATTTTGAAGCTCACTATCTGAGGATATATTTGAATTTATACTTATTTTACATTTTAATTTACATTTTTGTTACATGTGGGAGAAAGCACAACTGGTCCAGAAAAAATACCAGTGGTTGATATGAGCAAGAATTTGAAGAAAAAAAAAGTGATTGTAGCAAGGTTCATGTTCCAGAGGTGGCTGTGACACCCCCTGGTAACAACGCAGCCCTTACCCTGCTCCAGCTCTAGGGTGCCCTCCCCTTCTCATGTGTCTGCCATGCCTTGATGCATTTGTTTGATTGAAAGGGAGGCTGCCTAAGGGTCCTAGGGTGAGCCCCAGTTCTTCTAGCTGGCAGCAGGTCCCTCCTGAACCCCATTGGTTTCAGTTCTGCCCTTCTTGGGCTAACTGGGTCCTGATTTGCCTGTGTTCCCCCTGTCCTCCCCCCACCCCCTGGGGTACCTGTATTCTTAAGGGCTATTATGTGGCTCCAACCACCCCTTACACCATGCCCATGCCTCCCAGAGTTACTATATGATCACTTCCTTGTTGGGCCCTCAGCCTTTTCAGCCTCTGCGCCTTTCCTCTGGCTGCAAGACTCTAGTCTTGGTGCACAGATTTGGGTCCCGCTATCTCAGCCTCAGCCCTGTCAGTCATTAGTATCTCTACCCGCTGTGTCCTTTGTGCTGGGTCCCTAGCCCCAATCTCACCCTTCTCTGGTACTGGGCTCCTAGCACTGACTCCACCCTTCTCAGGCTGGGTCCCCTGGCCCAGTCTTTGCCCTTCCTGGACTGCTGGGCCCTGGCCCTAATTCTCACCTGTCTAGGCTGTGGGCCCTTGGCCCTGATTCTGCCCTTCCCCATGGCCTGGTCTGGCTCTCACCTTTGCTAAGCTTCAGCCACTTTCTCCAATTTTCAGTCTTCTGGCAGGGCTGAAGACAGCCCAGTGCCCTCAGGCACTATTGGGATCTCTGCCTTCCCCTGACTGTCGAAAAACCTAAACCATTGGTTAAAACTAAAATGAAATACATAAGCACTCTGGCTATAACTAACCTCTAGACTCCTGGCTATATACCAAAACTCCTATAGAGCCATGGGCCTCAGTCTGCTGCTAGCCCTCACTTACTGTCTCCAGGCATAGCATGCTCACAGTCCATCTCTCAGCAAAAGTCATCTCATGCAGAGTTCTTTCCTCTTCAGCCTCCCAGGCCAGACTGCCTGCCCTGGATCTGGCCCTGGCTTCTCTCTCTCCCAGGCCTTGCCCCTTTCCAGTCAGGTGACTCCATGGGGTTGGCCACACATGCCCTCTAATTAGGCTTACCAACTGGTCTACACAGCAGCCTACCTATAGCAGTGCCTCGTCTCCCCTGCAGAGCTCCAGCCTACAGTCCTACTGTGAAGCAGCTATCACTGCCATAGGCTTCCTACTGCTCATTCAGGCATTGTTTTATTGTTCCCTATTAAGCACTTGGGGGGCGCCTATACAGGGAAATCCAGCATGTCGGAGCAGACTTGATTAATTGATTAATCTAGCAGATTAATCAAGTCTGCTAGAGCATGGAAATTTCCGCACTCCAACAGGCTCCACTGTCGTGTATATCAGCATCCCCATGCTGAAAAATAGCAGTGGGGCGCTTTGAACTAAAGCTCATTCGATAAGTTTTAGTTCAAAATGCCCCACCACCATTTTTCAGTGCAGGGGCCCTGATGCACATGACACTCAGGTGCTTTTTATTAGTGTGGCTTGCTAATGAAAGTGCCCCCCACACCTCCCAGTGCACATGTAAAAATGCCCATAGTTTCAATTTCCCTGGGCCAGCTCTCCTAGATCCTGAACTCCAATTATACAACTACTGTATTTCCTCTGAGAAAAAAACCTATATGCTATGTTTTTTGACTGAGTCTTAATAAAATCCAATAAAACTGCTGAATCTCCACATTATGGTCTGTTTCTAATGTCAGAGTAACTCCAAAATTAACTCCAAACCACAACGCAGATGAGGTTTTCTTCAGACAACTAGCAGAATTTTCCAGATCACAAGTCCTGCCTTTCATGTGGGATTTCAATCACCCTGACATCTGCTGGGAAGGAAATACAGCAGTGTGCAAGCAATCCAGAAAGTTTTTAGAGAGCGTTGGAGACAACTTCCTGGTACAAGTGTTGGAGACACCATTGTAGGTACTGTGCTTTTCTTGACTGCTGCTCACAAATAGGGAAGAATTGATGGGGATATAGAAGTGGATGGCAACTAGGGCAGCAGTGACCATGAGATGATTGAATTCAGGATCCTAACAAAAGGAAGAAAGGACAGCAGCAAAGTATGAATCCTGGACTTCAGAAAAGCAGACTTTGACTCCCTCAGGGAACTGATGAGCAGGGTATCTTGGGAGGCCAGTCTGAGGGGGAAAGGAGTCCAAGAGAGCTGGTTGTATTTTAAAGAAACTTTACTGAGAGTGCAGGAATGAACCATCACAATGTTCAGGAAGAATAGCAAATATGGCAGGCAACCAGTTAGGCTTAGAGAATTCTTCGGTGGGCTTAAATACAAAAAGGAAGTTTACAGGAAGTGGAAGCTTGGGCAGATGACTAGGGAGGATATAAGAATATTGCTCGGGCATGCAGGGATGAAATCAGGAATGTTGAAGTGCAATTGGAGATGCCACTAGCAAGGTACATGAAGGGTAACAAGAATGTCAGCAACAAGAGGAAGGTCAAGGAAAGTGTGGGTCCCTTACTTAATGGGGGAGGCAACCTAGTGACAGATGATAAGGAAAAGGCTGACATGCTGAATGACCTTTTCACCTCAGTCTTCACAGGCAAGTTCAGCTCCCAGACTCCTGCACCTGGCAGCAGTTTGAGGAGAAGTGAGAAGCCCTCAGTAGTGTAAGAACAGGTTAGGGACTATTTGTTAGGGTAACAATAACATGTGGATTTTGGGGAGCATTGGATCTGCAGCTGGAACAAGGCTTTAATCTGTGTTTAGCAAGAGCTGCTGGTCACAAGGCAAAATGATATATTAAAAATAACTTTGCAAATGCTTAAGCAAGCATTGTCTAACAATGGGATAGTGTGCAGGATGCATGATTCCTTGTGTAAAAAGAACAAGATGTAGCCCACCAGCTATCGTCAGGAGATAAAACAGAAGCAGGACCTTGGAGATGGTGCTGAAGTCAGTAAGAAACCAGGAAGAACCAGGAAGAAACCACAATTGACTGAAAGAAGCCAGGGTCAAAGTCTTACGCATGCGCTCTTAGCAGAAAGGCATGTAAATGAATAAAATGCATAGGCAACACCATGCTAATGAAGCAAACAGTAAAGAGAGGCAGAGCTTGAGATGGGAGGAGAAATGGGTGGAACTGAAGGAGGGACATAGGCAGAGTAAATGTTAATAAGTATGAACCAAGGTGTATAAAATGTGTAAAAACTCATGTTCAGGGCTGCTCCCCTGGTTTCACGGACTGTGTGTCTGTGAGGGAGCTTGCCCAAAGCTCTCCATTCTGAATAAAGCTGCTGTGAGCAAAGTGTTCTGGTGTTTGTTCCATGCTTGCTCTGGCTAATGAGTAACAGGATCCATGAGTGATTGGCTCATCATCTCCCTAGTCATTGGGTGCTGCAATGGAGTCGGGGTCTAACACTATTTAGAAAAGCTCGTCATGTACAAGTCCATGTGTACAGATATGATGCATCTGAGGGTGCTGAGGGAATTGACTGATGTGATTGCAGAGCTGCTGGCCATTATCTTTGAAAACTTGTGGTGATCAGGAGAGGTCCTAGATGATTGGAAAAGGGCAAATATAGTACCCATCTTTAAGGAAATGAAGAAGGAATATCCAGGGAACTACAGACCAATCAGCCTCACCTCAGTCCATGGATAAATCATGGAGCAGGTCCTCAAGGAGTCCATTTCTAAGCACTTGGAGGAGAAAGTGATCAGGAACAGACAGCATGGATTCACCAAGGGCAAGTCATGCCTGACCACCCTGACTGCCTTCTATTACAAGATGACTGGCTCTGTGGATGTGGGGGAAAAAATGGATGTGATATACCTTGACTTTAGCAAGGCTTTTGCTATGGTCTCTTACAGCATTCTTGCAAGCAAGCTGAGGAAGTATGGACTGGATGAATGGATTGTTAGATGGATAGAAAGCTGGCTGGACTGTCAGGCTCAATGGGTAGTAATCAATGGCTCAATGTCTTTCTGGGAGCCGGTATCAAGTGGAGTACCTCAGGAGTTGGTCCTGGGGCTGGTTATGTTCAATATCTGATCAGAGAGAACACATTGCAATGCCAACTTTTTCTCAAGATCCTGGATTGGGACACCAAAATGGGAGGTTTTTAACAGGGCCTGGCCCTGTTACTATGGGTGTGGAGGAGCCTGAATGGCCCCACACCCACCCCAGAGCTGGAGGTACCCATCAAAGGCTGAGGACTCAGGTCCAGGGATGCAGGGAGCCTCCCCACAAGGGAGCTAACCCAGGAATGAGGGAGAGTCAGCCAGGTGAATCAGTAGGGGTGGAAATAAAAGACACTGAAAGTGGTTTCTGGGGGTTGCACCGGCTGGGAGCAAGGCTGTCTGGACCCGAGGGTTAGCCAAGGTCTGACAGCTGCAGGGAGGGGCTGTGAGCAAGACTTCTCTTTTGTTAGTCTGTTTGTTGGCACAAGCTCTGCAGGCTCTCAAAGCCTCTGTAAGGTAACAGGCTAGAGGGCAAGTGAAGCCTGGGAGAAACCTAGGAAGCCGGAGGCATGAAACCAGCAAAAAGCTAATTGGCAGTTTATTTATTTAACTCTGATTCTTTTGCATCTCTTGCAAGCACAGGGTGGTGGTGCTACAGACTTAACTCAGCTGCAGCTGAAGCCAGCAGAAAAAGTAAAAGTGATCAGTTTGGGGTGCCTGACCAAACATGGCTTGCTCTGCTCTAAACAAAAGCTACCCATAACAGCGTACACTAGGGATGGGCAAAATCCCGCCCACCAGGCCATTCTATCCAGCCCATGAGGTCCCTAAAAAAATTAGTAAATTAATATTTATTTGCTCCTGGCTGCCTGTCAAAACTGACAGGAGCCAGGGGCAGTAAGACCTAGGGGGAGCCCTCAGCAGGACTGAGCAGCCCAGCACTGCCCACCCCCATCCATTTCACTCTCTTCCTGCCCCTGTCCTGCTCCAGCACCACGTGGCTCCCAGCTGCATCACTGGACAGGGGAGCACAGGGCCACATCAGTACGTACGTGTGTGTGTGTGTGTAGGCAGGGGCAGTGTGTCTGTGCGCAGGCAGCAGCAGAGTAACTGTATGCCACCAGGGGAAGAGAGTGTGTGTGTGTGTGTGTGTGTGTGTGTGTGTGTGTGTGTGTGTGCGCGCATAGGGCAAGTCCAACA
>NW_017729024.1:161174420-161183759 GCF_001723915.1 Gavialis gangeticus | reverse complement strand
CATACACATGCACCCACACACCCCCTTGCACTGCCATACATGCACACCCCCACACCTCATCATTCACCCCAGCCACCCTCCCCCCACAAACATACCCCCACAAACCCCATACCCACCCACACCCCACATACCCACATACCCACAGCCCCCCACAAACCTGTATGCACCCCCCACGATATACTAGAGTAAGACTTCATTTTAAGCTATTGTGCAATCACCTCTATGTACACTACACAATCACATGTAAATTAGGACAAAAATATTTGTCAATAATCAAATTAATGAATGCTGTAGATGTTTGCTTTTTAGAATATAATCTTGTTCCAAAATGGCAAAACCCCATAGTAAAAGGAGTACTTCTGGGGGCAAAGGGAGGGATTTTGGGTGGCAAAGGTCAGGGGTTAAGAGGTTGGACTTCCGATCACAAGATGGTGACCAGGAGGTGGGGCACCTGTCAAGGGGTGGGACTACTCATGCAGCCCTCGACAGCTTGCCAAAACTTGGTAAGCAGCCCTCCACACAAAATAATTGCCCGCCCCTGGTGTACACCTTCCACCCCTAATTTTCTATGATTCTCTCAGAGTTTCCAGTGTAAATGAGATCAGAATCAGAACCTTTATAAGGTATATAACAATATAAAAAAATACTATTTTTTAGACAAATGCACTGCCAGGAGTGACCAGGAATAACAGTCACAAGCTGGCAGAGGGTAGATTCAGACTAGACATCAGGAGGCGCTACTTCACAGTCAGGGCAGCTAGGATCTGGAACCAGCTTCCAAGAGAAGTGGTGCTGGCTCCTACCCTGGGGGTCTTTAAGAGGAGGCTAGATGAACACCTTGCTGGGGTCGTTTGACCAGAGTACTCTTTCCTGCCATGGCAGGGGGTTGGACTAGATGATCTACTCAGGTCCCTTCTGACCCTAGAAACTATGAAACTATGAAACATGTCTAATATAATCAGGGAAATTCTGGGGAAATCTCTGTCTCATACACAGAGAGGGAAAAGAGTCCAATACCTTAACAGTTAAAAGCTTCTCTGGTTTTGGCCTCTAATAACTCTGTCGTGTGGCGCTGATGCTGCTTAGGAAATTCAACAATCATTATGCTCAAGATGAAATTTGGAACAGGTAATTTTAGTGGAATGAAAGTTACCATGTAGACCCCATCCAGCATAAAATAATAAAAAAGAAGAGTTTAGATGAGCATAGATGAAAATGATTACACTTCTTTAAACAAACAACTATTATTACTGTTGTTAGGGTAGCTAACAATTTAATCCAGGCTGGTTATGTTTACAGTCACCCAAACGCAAAAAAGCTAAATGCACTACGTACCATATTCATTATAGTGAGGATGTAGGATTCCACATTGTCACTTCCATGGTATTCAATCATCTTACTGTCTGCAACTACAAGTGTCTCCACCCATCGCTCCTTGCTGACAGAGCGCCGAGAGAGAGTTTTGGCTGCCACATGGTTTCCTTCCCACCTTTCCCTCCGATGCTCTTGGTGTTTGAAAAAGCTGAATGTATCTGAAACACCAAGCATAAGGCATTGGTTTCACATTAAATTGGTGATGGCTTCAGTGTGCTTCAGGATGGTTTTAGATTTTAAAGTGTATTGCTATAATCCTTGGGCCAAAATTCTACAATCTCGAACCAAACTTTACCAAAAAATTAGTTATATCTGAATATTGGGTAATGTCATAAGGACCAAGACTAACCACACAATTTGGATCTGACTGCACCTTTAGACCACCATTTGTGGCATTTAGCCTCTGTGGGTTATATTTTAGCTGCTATCTAATGCAAACAACTCTTACCACAAAATAACTGATATGCTCTTCCCATTAATACCCACATACAATCCCTGTTCTTAACAGGCTGGAGAGTTACTTTGAGTGCTCAAGGCATGTGCTTTTGTCAGGGTGGGAACAGTCACAACTGGAATGCAGAGTGGGGAAACTACTTCACCAGCAGGTGGCACTCACATACCAGTGCTGGGGAGAACAAATGATTAACTTAGGACTGGAAGGAGCTACAGAACCATGGAGTCCAGTCCCCTGCAATCATAAGCAACCATTTGTTTGGAAGTGGCCACCAGCACCACTGTTCTGGCTCTTCTTACACACCACAGCACAAAGCATCCTATAAAAGAACTCCCAACTCCTACAACTTGCTTCAGAAAAAGAGCAGAGGCCTGAGGGCTTTGAAAGGCAAAGCAGCATTAGCAGAGAGATTTGGGTAAAGTCAATACACCCAGCTTTGAGGAGAATGGGGCCCTTGTGGCAGTGTAAGGTGTAAGGTGCCCTTGTGGCAGTGACAGAAGGCACACTGCTAGCAGATGGACACACTGTGCAAACCGTGCCACAAACTAAATACATAAAACTATCAGTCTTGTCCCAAAAAGATTACTGTCCAAAGTGCATTACCCTGTTCTCCAAGCACTAGTCAGTGAGTGGAGGGGAACATTCCCTAGCCATATGCCCAATCAACCCAGTTCACAGCAGGAAATGGGTTAATAGAACTTGGACTACCACGTCCTGTTCCAGTAGACAGCCCTTGCGTTTAAGCAGCCCCATTCTGTCCACATCCTGCATGGGAACAATATGGGGGAGACTGCGCTCCTCACACTTTCTCTTCTCCAGGAGGTCTCTTCAGAGTCAGGCAGAAGGCAGGATAGATGTGCACCTTATAGACTAATTAAATCAGAGATACATACGCTTTTGTAAAAAGCAGGTTACTTCATCAGACTTCAGGAACCAGAGTTTCTAAATAGAAAGCAGTGATTAGAATACAAAAGGTAGGAAAGTGGGGGGAGAAAAGAGGCAAGGTGGGTAGAAGAGAGAAAAAGAAAGCAGTTCACAACATCTAATGAAATAAGCCTGCTCCTTTAAAAAGGTTATGCTATACTTCTCTGATTTAGGTAATCTATAAGGTGCAAGTCTGCCCTGCCTTTGGCCTGACTTCAGACTCACATGGCCAGACACTATCTCTATTCAGCATCAGCCAAAACATCCTGGCTGCATGTTTTCATGTGACTATGGTATGCCCAGATGTTCTGATTGTTCACAATGCATATATGTCATTATAGTACAAAGTCGCTTATATTAGGGTTACCATATTTCCAGTTGCAAAAAAGGGCACATCTGTCATGCAGGGGGAGGGGGGCATGTGGCAGGGGGGAGAGGAGGAGTGATAAGCCAGTGCCCTGCCTGTTTTGTTGCCCCTCACTCCCAAACCACCCATCCACCCCCCTGTCCTGCTGCTGCCCCTCACTCTCGACTCACAGACCCCAGTCCTGCCAGTCCCCTTCAATCCCAACCCTCAGTAACCCTAACCCGCTAGGCCATGCTGGTGCCCCTGACTCCCAACCCACAGCCCCCCCATCCCTGCTAGTGCCCCTCACTCCTGACCTGCAACCCCCTGGCACTGACAGTCCCCAGCCCTGCCAGTGCCCCTCACCCCTGACCCTCAGCTTCGTGCCCCTCCCAGCCCTGCAGTGTCTCCCAGCCACCCCACCCCTGCAAGCAAGGGCACCAGCCCCAGTGCCACTGGCTGGGCCATGCAGCTCCCTGCTGTCCCCAGAGGGCCCCCCCACCCTCTTCCCCCGGTAGAGGGGCAGGCACCTCCTCTGCCCCACTATAGCCTTGGTGCCCAGACAGCTTCCCCCAGCACTGGAAGACCCCCTCCACGCTCCCCCCATTCCTTCCATAACCCTGCCACACACACATACACACACGCATCAGTCCCCAAGCCCTAGCCCTCCAACCCACTGACTTACCTGTATCCAGCTGCTGGGCTGCTCCCGCCCCCTGCCTGGCTACATGCCGGCCACATGAGCCCTGCCTCCAATCGCCCTCCCCACAGCCCCAAGCAGCTCCTTCCTAGGGCAAGCCGGGAAGTGGCAGGAAAAACTTTGAAGCTTAGCTGACCAAAATCCCAGACATTTGATTATATTTTAAAAACTGCCCGGACTGGGATCAGAGGATCTAAAAAGAAGACATGTTCAGGAAAATCCTGAAGTATGGTAGCCCTAAATTATATTACATTTATGGAATAACTAACATCAGTCCAGCAGATGTGCAAGCCTCTACTAAAGACAAGAAAGACATGCAAAAACAATTTCATGCAAAATAAACCCCAGTTACAATTTGATTGCATCTCTGCTTAGAAGTTTGCTTTCTGGGATTAGGAAGAAGCTGTCTAGGTAAACTAAGTTTTGTCATTATTTATGGAGTATTTAATAGAGTGAAACAACCACGTTGGTACTCATTTAAGAAACCAAAAGAAGTTATAAAGGATACATTACTGAAATTACTATTATAACTATTAGTGGTAGTATCGGTATTATTAATAATAGTAATAATGATAATATTAATAATAATAATAATATGATCCAAGGCACATACAATAGCTACCTTACATATGGATATTCTCCACAGCTTTTGGTATTGCTACAATACACAAATATTCATTATAATGCACGTGTACTAGTTACTGCACTACTATTATTTATAACATGTGTTACAGTAATACTTAGATTTCTTTAATAGAATCAAGATGAATGTACTGGAAATGAGACAATTTTTCCCCACAGAGCATACTACATGGTTATTATTACCACACTTACCCAAATCCATGACAACTTTGAATTTATATTTAATTATATACTTAATCCATTATAATTTTCCAAATATATGGAATTAATCTAATTATTGGAGTCTTGTCGCTCCATTTTAATCAAATCATTTTAAATTTGTCCCAACCATGGGGAGGAGGGGGCTAGATAAGCATCCTGATCCTCGCACCTTGTTCCCCTGCCTCCTGTAACCTATCCCCCATTACTTGCCCCATGTCCACGCCCCTGCCAGATGCCCCCCACGCAATCTCCAACTCACACTGCTGCCTGAATCCCCATTTGCACTGCTGCCCCAGCCCCTCTGACATACTGCTGTTACATTCCCTAACCTGCGTATAGCAGAGTAAGAGTGGATTATGCTCTGTGCCTCTCCCCCGGCCCTACGTGTTCCTCCCAGCATAGCAAGAAACAGAGAGATTGATGGTGGCTGGATGAGAAAGAAAACCCAGCCCTGAGAAGAACTAAGAGAAGCCCCGGGGGAATACTCTTACCTAAGGGGCAGCTGACTGTCAGCTGGCAAAGAAGCCAGCAGATTGGCCACTGGGGGCTCCGGCAGGAATATAAGAAGTAGCTGTAGGGACTGGAAGAAGAGAGAGAGAAAGAGAGAAGTGGCCAGGCTGCAACACTCAGGGACCGGGGGGTAAGAGGAGTGTAGAGGACCCTGTTCTTTTGTTGAATCTATTTCCTGTTGTAATTCTGCTGGATTGTGGAGGGCGTGGAGGGATGGTGGAGCTCTCAGCCAGTGGTGCCCTGCTGAGATGCACAAGGCAACTGCACTTGCAAGTTTGACCAACCCATAAAGGGACAGGCCCTAATGTGGAATTGAGTTTGGACTATAATTCCTGAGCGTGAATCCTGCCTATAAAGGGATTACAAGCCATCACAATGAGCTGCCTCCTGTTCTGTAATCATAAATTCAACATCAAGTCATGGCAGGAAAGCAGATATTAGAGGCAGTGACCTCTCTTGGCCAATTTCAGTCTAGGGGTACCCAGGTATAGGCACCTCCCCAACACTGTCACATTCTGGTGCATTGGCTGGGAGCAAAAACCCTGCTTAGATGAAGCAACACTGACTGCTGCAGGGAGCATGGATACAGCAAGAGGCCATGCTGCTGCAGGGAGCATGGCAGATGCAAGAGGCCATACTGCAAATCTTGCAGGGGACACAACAACAAAGAGATGAGGTACTCAAATTGAAGGTAAAAGAGAATGAGGCCCACAAGCTGCTGTTTGCCCAACAGCTGGCTCTCAGCGTGAAAGCTGCTGGAGTGCTCGGAAGAATGGAGGAATTCCGCATGCCTCGGATAATGCCCAGGGATGACCCAGAGGCATATCTCGAGGCATTTGAGAGGATGGCCACAGAAGCTGGATGGGATAAAGCCAAGTGGGCCTATTAGCTGGGTACCCTACTAATAGATAAGGCACAGGCAGCGAACAGAGAGCTGTCACAGGAAGAAGCTGGGGACTACCAAACAGTAAAAGCAGTGATCTTGTACCAACTGGAAGTATCCACAGAAAATTACAGGCTGAGATTTCAGGAGAAGACAATGCCAAATGAGAAATGACCCTGGGTTCTACTTCAGCTCTTCCAGGACCTGGCGTGGAAGTGGTTGAATCCCGAACAATGTAACTTGGAAGTGGTAATTGATTTAATAGTGTTGAAACAGTTTATTGGTGACTTGGAGGAAGGAACCCAACAATGGGTGTGATGGCACCAGCTGCAGTCAGCAGCAGAAGCACTGAAGATAGCAGAGTCCTACATAGAAGTGGAAAAAGGTACACACCAAGAGAAGGGCTCAAGGCCCTATTTGGCTATAGGCTGGGGAATTGCAGAACCTTGTTCAGGGGGAATAAGATGGGGTGGAAGGGCAGCTTGGCAAGAGATGATAGCTGTCAAAATTGTGTAGAAAGTGGCCAGAAAGCAAGTTATGGCTCACAGCTGAAAGGAGTACACTGGCTCAAGGAGACACTCTCTATTAATCAGGACAAGAAAGAGACCATTGAAAAATCTGAACAGATAGACTGTAGTTTTGGTCAGGGAGGGCACCAAAGTCCTCTAAGACCTACAGTAGAAGTAAAACTAGGAGAGCTGACATCCATGCGATAGCTGACACAGGGTGCACCCAGACCATGGTACAAACCATGTTAGTTCTGCCCAGGCTAAGGGAGCCTTTTGGGGTGATAATAATTATATAGTTGCATGGGGCCACAACCTATAAGTGTCAGATAATCTCTTTAATGGTGCTTGTGAAAACCCATGATATGCCAGTGGGGTTAGCCATGAACTTGCCAAACCCAATAATACTAGGCAGCAATTGGCCATATATTAAAGAGGTAATGTGGGAGGTGGCCTCTTAACCAGGAACACTGAGAAGCCTCCGCTACTCTAGCAGGCCTGATGAGGGTCTTACAGGACAAGAGGGAGGAGAAGAAACTTTAAGAGACAGTGCAGAAGAGCTGCTCAATATACAACATCTGATTGGTCAAGGACAACTCCAGGCAGACCAGCGGCAGGAAGCCTACGTGTCTTCTAATGTGTCCAGTTGGAACATGAAGATGATATGGCCAGAGCTCATGGACCAACAGCCACGATTTGAGGAACGACATACTTTATCGGATTGATAAAGGGATGGGGGAGGCAGAAGAGGTATATCAGATACTAGTACCCCGTGGGTATAGGAAGCCCTTGTTACAGGTGGTCCATGCTCTACCACTGGGGTTGCATTTAGGGAGAGACAAAACAGTGGGCCGATTGGTAAAACTTTTTTTTTGGTTGGGCATATACAGGCTTCCCTTACTTTACACGGATTCTGTATGCGTGAATTTGCTCTGAGCACACACCAACTGCTGAAACTTCCTTAGCCTGACGAAGGGTTTTTGAACCCGAAAGCTTGCTTAATAATTGTTTTCTAACTATTTAAGTTGGTCTAATAAAAGATATCAGATTCACGCAAAGAACCTTGCCTCTTATGCGATGACCCTTATATACCAAAAATTCAATATATGAGAGGTAAATTCACTCTTATACGATCAGTGTGATGGAAGCCTGCAGTCAGCTGCTTTGTGAAGTGCATTGTGGGAGTGACATGCACCAAAATATGGTCTCCTGTGTGGATCTGTGCTTCTCGTTCGTTGTCTGCGACCTGTTTCTGTAGTTGCCATCCCCAGTATGCCATCCCCGTTATGCCCTGTGCTTGTGTGTACTGTCTGTTGTTGGTGAGTACCAAAATTGTCTTGTAAAAGTGGTAGAAATGAGTCTGGGGGTCAGTACAGTTGAGGTCTTGGAATGTATCCTTATTTGTTACATTGTAAAGTGGGTACCCTTTATACAAATTGGAGTTATGTGCGGTTTTCCAGGAACGCATGTACAGCAGAAAGCGAGGGAAACTTGTACAAAGAAGTAGAGCAATTCTTTGGGAGTTGCCAAGAAGTAGAGCAATTCTGTGGGGGTTGCCAGGCCTGCCAGAAGGTATCTACAATACCCCCCCACCAGGTAGCACTCTTGTTGATGCTGATAATTGAAAGATCATTTGAAAGGATCATGCTTGACATCACAAGATTATGCCACAAGATACCCCAAAGCAATGCCCCTGAGATCAGTAATAATCTCTAAAGTAGCCTCAGAACTGATGAAATGGGTCTCTTGGGTAGAGTTGCCCTGTGAAATCCTAACAGACCAGGGGACCAGTTTTATGTCTAATGTAATGTGGAGTCTGTAGAGTATCCTCCACATTAAACAGTTGTGGACCACCATATACCATCCTCAGATGGCTTAGTGGAGAGGTTTAACAGGACCTTGAAGGGTATGATAAGGGCTGCCATTCAGGGTGATCCTCAGAACTGGAACTAGGTGCTAGCCCCACTGCTGTTCTCCATGAGGGAAGCACCTTGAGCTTCGACAGGGTTTTTCCCACTTGAACTTGTATACAGTTATCAACCCTGAGGGATCCTAGATATAATTAAGGAAGGATGGAAGAATCAGGCCAGTGGGATTACCATGGTGTCAAATTATGTGGTGGGTTTGCGAAAAGATATGCACAACACATCAGTTAGCACAAAACAATTTACACAAGGCCCAAGACAGGCAAAGAGATTATTATGGCCATGGCACCCAAATGAGAATTTTTGCAGTGAGTGATCAAGTGCTGGTGATGCTTCCAGATCAGAAGAGCAAGCTGCTCTCACAAGGACAGGGACCGTACAAAGTGGTTTGGAAGGCAGGTCCTGTGGATTATGAGGTAAAGAATGCAGGACACAAGAAAGAGCTTCAAGTCTACTACATAGTTTCATAGTTGGTAGGGTTGGAAGGGACCTAAGCAGATCATCAAGTCTGACCCTCTGCCATGGGCAGGAAAAGATGCTGGGGTCAAATGACCCCGGCTAGGTGGTTGTCTAGCCTCCTTTTGAAGACCCCCAGGGTAGGGGCAAGCACCACTTCCCTTGGAAGTTGGTTCCAGCTCCTAGTCGCCCTGACTGTGAAGTAGTGCCTCCTGATGTCTAGCCTGAATCTAGTCAACTTACGGCCGTTGTTCCTTGTTACTCCCAGCAGTGCTCGGGGGAACAGGGACTCTCCCACAGCTTTCTGGTCCCCCTTGGCAAGCTTATAGGTGGCCACCAGATCACCTCTCAGCCTTCTTTTGTGGAGGCTGAACAGGTTCAGGTCCCATAGCCCTCATAGGGCCTACCCTGAGCATGT
>NW_017729024.1:161166824-161169420 GCF_001723915.1 Gavialis gangeticus | reverse complement strand
GGTGTGGCCCTCCAACCAATTTGTGACCCATCTGACTGTGTAGGCGTCAACACCACAGTCCCCTAATTTTTTATGAGGATGGGGTGAGCGACAGTGTTGAAGGCCTTCCTAAAGTCCAGAAAGACTATGTCCACCACGACACCCGCAACGCCTGCGTCCAAAGCTTTTGTGACCTGGTCATAGAAGGCAACCAGCTTGGTCTGACAGGACCTGCCTCTAATGAACCCATGTTGATTGCCCCTAAACATAATCTCCCCTGCTGGTCCCTTGTTCCTGGATAATTTTCTCAAAGAACTTCCCCACGGACCAAGGTAAAACTAACAGACCTATAGTTTCCTGGGTCCTCTTTCCTCCCTTTTTTGAAAATTGGGACCATGTGGGCCCTTTTCCAGTCCTCTGGCACCTTGCCAGAGCACCACGAGTGCTCATAAAGTTGTGCCAGGGGTCCTACAATGACCTCTGCCAATTCCCTCAGCACTCTGGGGTGGAGATTGTAAGGACCTGCTGATTTGAACACATAAACTTACTTAAGAAATGGAAAGATCAGGAATGCTAGCTGATGGCTCCCTACCCAGACCCGTTAGAGCTGGGGCTGTCAGAAGAACAAAAAAGGGTGAGAAAAGAAGATGCCCATGGGACAGTACCTCACAGAAGAGTAACAGGAAGTTATGACAGCTAGTACAGGCATTTGATGATGTGTTCTGCAGTGAACCTGGCTTGGCTACAAGATAAAGACCCTAGCAGGCAAGGTGGTACGTGAACACTGGTGATGACTGCCCCAAGGACTCCACAAAGAGATAAAGGCAGAAGTGGAACAGTTGTTGGCAAGGGGAATAATCAGGGAATTACAAAGCCAATGGCACAGCTCATTAGTGGTAATGACAAAGCTGGATGGGTCCTTGAGACTGTGTGTAGATTTTAGAAAGGTAAATGCCATAGCACAATTTGATGCTATGGGTTGAGGAAATGCTTGAGAAAGAAGGCCAGGCCAAATATATCTCCACACTGGATTTGACTAAAGACTACTGGCAAATACCCATGGCACCAAAGGATTGTGAAAATACAGCTTTCAGAACACCATGGGGATTATTTGAGTTTCTGAGAATGCCATGTGGGCTCAATGGAGCAGTGACAACATTCTAGCGTGCCATGGATCAGATCCTTGCGGCACATCAGTCAAGAGTGATGGCATATATTGATGATGTTATTATATTCTCAAATGATTGACCTCAACATCTAGAAGACCTACAAGCTATACTTGAGGAACTTAGGAGGGCTGGACTCGCTGCTAAACCTTGTAAATGAGTGTTAGGACAGACAGAAACAAAATACTTGCGGTTCTTTGTAGGGCAGGGAAAGATAAAACCCCCGGTAGACAAGGTGCAGGCCCTAAGAATGTACAATGTTCCCTGGACAAGGAAGCCAGTAAAGTCTTTTGTAGGATTACACAATTATTATCTCAAGTTCAAACCCTATTTCTCTCAGCTGACTGCCCCTCTTACAGACCTGATGAAAGGGCAAGGATCTAAACCTGTGGTGTGGAACCAAGAGGCTTAGCGGGCCTTTAGGGACGTTAAAATGGCCTTATGCAAAGAACCCGTGCTTTTCACACTGGATTTTAATACACCGTTTTCCTTACAGATGGATGCCTCTGGAATAGCACTTGGGGCATTTTTAATACAAAAGTGCCCTGAAGGGGATCAGCCCATATAGCATATGCCAGCAAGAAGCTGCAAGACCATGAAAGATGGTATTCCACCATCGAATGAGAATGCATGGCAATCAAATAGGGTATTGAACTATACAGGTATTACCTTCTGGGTAGAGAGTTTAAGCTGATCACAGCTCATGAGCCACTAAAGTGGCTGCAAACAGCAAGTCCAATAATGTCTGCCTGACATGACGTATAAGTTCTAGATAGAACATAGTCCGGGACAGGAAAGCATTTGGATTTGGCTAATTCAGGGGACAGTGCTTCAATTTGGTGGTTTGAATCACTGTCTCAAATCGATTCGGCAGAATCTGATTTGGAGATTAAGCTGTTGCTGAATCTCCGAATTACCCAGGCCCATCCTCCACCTGCCCTCCCAGCCCCAGCAATGGCTGCCCCGCCCACCCCAACTCCTGGCACTTTGAGAAAAAAAAGCCTGAACTCACTGGGTGCTGCTGAGCAAGGGGGGTGATCCCCACTGCCACCCACTTCCCCACACTGTATGGGGGGCTCTCCACAAGCCCCCCGACCCCTCCCACTCCTCCAGCCCCCCCATGGCTGCCTCACCCACCCCAGCTCTGGCTCTATAAGAACCTCCCACCCAAAACCCTGCACTCACCAGTTCCTGCTGGGCAGGGGGATGATGCACCCCAAGGCACATGGGAGGGCTCTTCTATGAGCCTCCCAAAGCCCTGAAGCTGCTTCAGGAGCCAGTGGGTCCCTGGGTTTTTTTGTTTTTTGTTTTTTTAAAGGGCCAGAGCTGGGGCGGGTGAGGCAGCCATGGGGAGGGGGCTGGGGGAGTAGGCAGGGGATGGGGGGACCTGGCAGGGGTCCCCCCAATGGTCCCCTCCCCCTTCCTCCAGCCCTCCTCCCCCCCCCCTTACT
>NW_017729024.1:161160500-161166720 GCF_001723915.1 Gavialis gangeticus | reverse complement strand
CCCTCCCCCTTCCTCCAGCCCTCCTCCCCCACCCCTTACTTACCTGATCCAAGTCCAGCTCCAGCTCCCTGCTGCAGCAGGTGTGGCCTGCGCGAATAGTCAAAGCTCTCCAAATCTTTTCTGAAGATTCAGAGAGCTTCGAATCAATTTGGACCTTTTTTACTGATCCCCTGATTTGATTTGGATTAAAGTCCACTGAATCGGGCCAAATCTCCTCCGAATCAAATCAGCACCCAAAGCTTCGCACAGCCCTCATAGTTGCTGATTTCTTTTCACGTAGGCATGAAGAGGAAGCAGTGAAGTGAGGATCTTCCAAAGATGAAAAGAGCTGGGAAAAAAACAAAAAACTGAACCTAAGACCTAGAAGGAGGAAACGCACCACTTGGCATGGGAGGAAGGTAGCAGAGTAAGACAAAAGAAAGCTCTGTGCCCCTCCCCAAGTCCCATCAGTTCCTCCCAGCATGGCAAGGAACAAAGAGACTTCTGGTTGCTGGGTGAGAAAGAAAACACAGCCTGGAGAAGAACTAAGAGAAACCCCAAGGGAATACTTTCACCTGAGGGGCAGCTGACTGTCAGCTGGTGAAAAAGCCAGCAGATTGGCCACTGGAGGCTCTGGTGGGATGATAAGAAGCAGCTGTGGGAATTGAACAAAAATAGAGAGGGAAAGAGAGAGAAGAGGCTGGATGGTGGGTAAGAGGAGTGTAGAGGCTCCTGTTCTTGTGTTGCATCTATTTCTGTTGTAATTCTGGTGGATTGTGGGAGGAGGGCAGGGGTGGTGGAGCTCCCAGCCAGTGGTGATCTGCTCAGTCGCACAAGGCAACTGCACTTGCAAGCCTGACCAGCCCTTAAAGGGGCAGGCCCTAATTTGGAATGGAGTTTGGACTGTAACTCCTGAGAGTGAATCCTGCCTAGAAAGGGATTACATGCCACCATGGTGAACTGCCTCCTGTTCTGTAACTATAAATTCAGTATTAAATCATGGCAGGCAAGCAGATACTAGAAGCAGTGACCCCTTGGCCAATCTCAGTCTGGGGAGTACCCAGGTATGGGCACCTACCCTGACACTGCCATACCATGCTTCTGATGGGAAGTAGTGCACATCAGGGGATTTGCCAATTTGCCACCCATGCGACTGTGTAATCATCTATGGCACAGCTGTTCAATTTATTTATAAGAATAGGATGGGATACTGTGTTGAAGGCCTTCGTAAAGTCCATACATCTACCTCAACACCTGCAACTAAGCTTTTAGTCACCTGGTCACAGAAAGAAAAAAGGTTAGTCAGGCAGGAACTACCTACTATGAACCCGTGCTGGTTGCCCTTCAGCATTATATTACCTGCTGGACTCCTACAAATGTGATCCTTGATAATTTTTTCAAGGGTTTTTCCCAAGGATAGAAGTGAGACTAACCAGTCTACAGTTAACTGGATCCTCCTTCCTCCCCTTCTTGAAAATAGGGACCACGTTGGCTCTTTTCCAGTCCTCAGGGACCTCACCCGAGTACCACGAGTACTCAAACAGTTGTGCTAGTGGCTCTGCTATGACACTGGCTAATTCTTTCAGCACACTTGTGTGGAGCTCAGCTGGTCCCACTGATTTAAACACATCTATCCCCTCCAAGTGTCTCTTTACTAGGTCGGCACTGACAGTTGGTGGGCTAGTGTTTCTCCTGCTTCCATCAGTAATGCATTTGGGAGATTTTTCTAGATCCGAGTTCAATAATACAGAGGCAAAAGACTTATTGAAGAGCTCTGCTTTGTCCATCCTATCTGTCACCAGCTGCCCTTGTTTATCCTGTAGGTGTCCTATGCTGCCCTGCACCTTCTTTTTGCTCCCCGTGTACCTGAAGGACTTTTGTTGTCCTTAACTTTTGTCACTAGCCTGAGTTCTAATGCTGCTTTGGCCTTCCTAAATGATTCCCTGCAAGTGTGAGCCAAGGAGGTATACTCCTCCTTGGTAGCCCCCTGCCTCCACAGCCTGTATGCCCCTTTTTTTTGCCCTTAGGCTTTCCTGGATTTCAGTGCTTAGCCAGGAGGGCTTCTTTGCCCCTTTGCCCCCTTTTCTGTGCAGTAGGATTGCCTCCTTCTGTGCTGAAGGATTGCTTCCTGGGGAATGACCACCCTTCCTGGACCCCCATTTTATCAGTGCTCTTGAGTTTTAATGCCCCACTAACTAATCTCCTAAGCACCATGAAGTCAGCCTTTCTGAAGTCTAGCACTTCTGCCCTGCTGGTTACTTTTCCCACTCTTCACCAAATAGTGGATTCCATCAATTGATAGTCACTATCCCCTAGGTTGCCTTGTACTTGCAGGTCCCCCACCAGGTTGCCCCCCTGTAGCAAACACCAAGCCCAGCAAGGCGTTTCTCCTAGTGGGATCGTATACCTCCTGCATCAAGTGGAGGTCCTGTGTGAAGGTTAAGAACCTACGTGAGCAATTAGTTCTTGCTGACTGATCCTCTCAGCAGATGTCAGGGTAGTTTAGGTCACCCATGACAACCATATTTCTTGACCGTACAGCCCCTGAGAGCTGCCCAGAGAATTCCAGGTCTAGCTCATCCTCCTAGTGTGGTGGTCTGTAGTAGATCCCCACTACCAAGTCCCTTTCCCCTCAACCTCCTTGTCTCCTAACCCACAGTACCTCAGTTTGGCCCTCTTCTGATCCCATCTTGATTACAGAAGATGTATATTGCTGTTTAACACAGAGAGCAACACCTCCACCCCCTCTTTTTTTCCCCACTCTATCCTGTCTGTGCAACCTATAACCTTCAATGCCTACTGCCCAACTGTGAGTAGGGTCTGTTGCAGGCCAGTAGGGAGTGCTCCTGCACTGAACCACCCATCTCACCGTGCCCAACCACCTTCCAGGCTCTGAGTACCCCCCTGGGGGTGTCTCATGTTTGGCTGACCCCCTTCCTGGAGCACACCCACTAGCCTGGAGGTAGAGATGCCACCACCCAGGGACGGGCTTGATTCTGGCACTGGGGAAACACAGGCCTAGTAGCCCTTGAGGGTACTTGATTCATTTCAAGCACTTGGAGTGCTTCCTTCAGTCGGAAGCACAAGTAGTGGTCTACCTTAGTCAGCCAAGCCAAGGGGACCCCAAGGCATAATCTAGACCCACTCCCAATAAGTCTCTCACGCTAGGTACAAAGGAGAACTTTATTAGTTACAAGGGGCAGGGTTGCAATAAGGTACAGGGTACAGCAATATCAGAGAAATCCCATAGAGCAAACTGGCATGGCTGGGTAGCCTTTGATCATGCATCTGAGTTACTGCAAGCTATATATCTAGTTAGATCTCAGGTAGCTTACTCACAAGTATCATCCAGAGGCAGGTGGAGATTCCCTCTGGAGGCAGGCAGTTCCTTGATCATGAGTTTTGAGAGAGAGAGAGCAAGTTTCAGATGGTCCACTTCTTCTCTCTGAGTTTTCCTCAAGGCTGCTGCCCCCTCCTCCTGGGCAGTCCTTACCTTATATAGCCCTTATGACCTCATTTACCTGGTCCAATGGAGGCCAGCACCTATTGGCTGTCAGCCAACCTATTTGAAATGCATCACTGGTTGCTGGGCAGACTCTAGCCCACCAGGGAGCCCAAGCCCCTCACCCAGGTATGTGATGCCACTCATGTAGGCAGAGGGAGCAGGTTTCCCCCCTCCCTCAGGAATGTATCCAGCTCAGGGGAGAAACAGAGGTGGCCTTCTGCCACAGGGTCCCACCAGGTTTCAGTTAACAAAACACAGGCATATATCTCATATATCTTGTTGACTACTTTTGCTTTTTAAAAGTAGTTTCAAGAGCATTTGTGAAGGACAAAAAGAAATCTAGTCTTCTTAGGGAGTGATATAGAACAAGATGACCAAACTTGATAAAACAAGGGTTCCTATAAGGTAAACACAAATGCCAAGAAATATATACTTAGGAGGCATACTTATATATGAATATAATATTCAAACCTCCACACACCATAAAAATAAATGTCCTTGTACTCATTTTCTACGTGTTTGCTAGTCCCAAATCATTTTAGCAGTGTCAGCCTACGTGGTCACAGAAAGTTTGTAAATCTCAAGTATTTCAACTTTTAGGAAAAGTTCTTGCAAAAATATATGAATTATATGAAAGTCTCCCCTGCAAGGAATCCAACAGTAATGATATTTTCTTCAATTTTATCTTGAAAGATTCACTGTGCAGAATACTTGGAATAGACTATTATTTATTTTGTCTATATAAACTAGTAAATATATAAATAGTAAATATATAAATATACAAATACAGCTGAGAAAGAGAGGAAAGAATGTTTAAAAATGAAATTTTATAGCAATGGCAAAATGTGTCTATCTACTCAAAGTACATTTGGTGGGGGAAAATCTCCCTGCTATATGCCTATACTTAAACAGGAACCTTTGCATTAGATGACTTGATTGGGCCTGGTCACAGCCAAGTACACGCATTATATTTCTACTGGGAGAATCTCAGTTCCCTGAGTAGGAGTGACAAGAATATAAGAATTCATTCAATTTCTCCTGGGGGAAATCAACCTAGAAGATCATACAATCATAGAAAATTATGGTTAGGACCATCCTCACCGATATCATCCCAGCCAAGGCAGTCTTAAAAACCAAAATCTCCCTTAAAGATCTCTTTTAAAGACCTCCCTTGTGAATTTCTCTCACAAGAACAAATGCTTGTATGTTCCCCTTCAATCTGGTCTAGGAGAGGAAGGGAGCAGTGGGGACTACCCAGGGTTGGGGATTTTGCACTGCTGCTCTCCTCCCCTCCTGAACCAGACTCTATGTGAGCAGTAAGGACTGGGAAGAGTACAGCATCATGGTACACATACCTACATAATCACTGATCTGGGGAAGGCATGGAGAGCAGGGGAAAGGGTGTAACTGCAGGCTGCATTCCTATACTGCTCCCTCTCCTGGAATGATTTCTAGTGGGAGAAATTTCTCAAACATTTCTCTTGCTAAAAATGTGTGCCTGCTCAAGGAAAAATTCAGTATTTGAAATCTCGTTCATCTTGTGATCTGCTGAGTAGAAAGAGGTAGGTGTGACTGGGCACATCTGCATGAGATGCTTTACTCAAAAATAGAGCAAATGGCTGTACAGTAAGCATCACTGTCTACATGTGCAGACACTTAATGAGCAGTAATTTGCTCTAATTGTGAGTAAATTTGCTACCTGTAAATGCAAGTAGTAGATTTACTTGGCAGTAATTACTGTGCATGTTCCTGGTCAGCCAGGCAGCAGGGGGGTGGAGATTGCTACTGGGGGCTGGTGCAGGGCTGGTGGCAGCGGGAACAGACTGCTGCCATGATTAGCAAATCTGCTCCTGCTTCCCAACGTGTATAGATGCCTGCCCAGAGTAGGTTTACTCTAGAGTGAATTACTTTACAGTAAACCCACCATGGATCATTTGCATGTGTAGAATTGGTTGAATTTTTTTCAGTCAAAAGTTGTTTTCAATCAGTTTTTGACTAAACAACCAGTATCTACTTT
This sequence comes from Gavialis gangeticus, assembly GCF_001723915.1. Lineage (NCBI taxonomy): Eukaryota > Metazoa > Chordata > Crocodylia > Gavialidae > Gavialis > Gavialis gangeticus. The sequence continues at coordinate 161,161,219 of NW_017729024.1, read as the reverse complement.
CTTCTAATTTATAATTTTTCATCAGAAAAATCAAAAACTTTAAATCCCCAAGTTCTCTGTTTTGGGGCAAAAATTTAAACTGTTTTTAGGCTAAATATTTAGTTTATTGGGGGAAAAAAAAGATTATTTCCTTTAGGTGCCTCCAACTTAGGCATTTCAAGAAAAAGTGCAAAGTCCTGCACTTAGGACAGAACAATCCCATGCACCCCTATGGCTGGAGACTGACTGACTGGGCAACACCCCTGTAGAAGAGGACCTGGGGGCTACAGTGGGCAATAAGCTGAATATGAGCCAACAATGTGCCCTTGTTGCCAAGAAGGCTAATGGCATACTGGGCTGTATTGGTAGGAGTATTGCCAGCAGGTAAAGGGAAGTGATTATTCCTCTATATTCAGCACTGGGAGGCCACATTTGGAGTACTCTGTTCAGTTGTGGGGTGGGGCCTCCACTACAGAAAGGGTGTGGACAAATTGGAGAGAGTCTAGTGGAAAGCAACAAATATGGTAAAGGGGCTGGGGAACATGACTTATGAGGAGAGGTCTATCAGAAGACTTATGAGGAAAGTGGGTTTATTTAGCCTAAAGAAGAAGTCTGAGAGGGGATTGAATAGCAGTCTTCAAATACCAGAAGGGGGGGTGGTCAAAAGAGGATGGAGCTGGACTGTTCTCAGTGCTGGTAGATGTCAGAACAAGGAGCAATGGTTTCAAATTGCAGCTAGG
>NW_017729024.1:161134198-161155500 GCF_001723915.1 Gavialis gangeticus | reverse complement strand
GGTGGCCTTCTATGACCAGGTCACCAAATCCTTAGATGCAGGGGTAGCAGTGGACATAGTTTTCCTGGACTTTCAGAAGGCCTTCTACACTGTCTCTCACCCTGTTCTCATTAAGAAACTGGGGGACTGTGGTGTTGACACCACACAGTCAAATGGGTCGCCAACTGGCTGGAGGGCCACACCCAGAGAGTGGTGGTGGATGGGTCATTTTCGACACGGAGGTTTGTGGGCAGTGGGGTTCTGCAGGGCTCAGTCCTTGGGCCCACACTGTTCAACTTCTTCCTCAGTGACTTGGACGAGGGGGTAAATAGCACCCTGTTCAAATTTGCCAATGGCACTAAGATGTGGGGGGTGTGGGCATGCTAGACAGGAGGAATAGGCTGCAATCAGACCTAGACAGGTTACAAGGGTGGGCGGATGAGAACAGGATGGGTTTCAACACTGACAAGTGCAAGGTGATGCACCTGGGGAGAAAGAACTAGCAGCATACCTACAGGCTGGGGAACGCCCTTCTCGTCAGTGCAGAGGCAGAAAAGGATCTTGGGGTATAGGTTGTAGCCATGTTGGTCTAAGTACATAAGCAGACAAGGTTCTTTGGGTAAATTCGATATCTTTTATTACAACAACTAAAATAGTTGGAAAAATTCTTCTTTGTAAGCTTTTGGGTACAAACACCCTTCTTCAAGCTGAGCAAGTGTCTGCAGTTGGTCTGTGCTCTTCCTAGATGGAATAGAAAAGGAGCCAGAGGCCAGTATGCATGCATACTGACTGGCTCTCACATGCATACTGACCTCTGGCTTCTTTTCTATTCCATCCAGGAAGAACACAGACCAAGTTCAAACACTTCCTCAGCTTGAAGAAGGGTGTTTGTACCCAAAAGCTTGCAAAGAAGAATTTTTCCTATTATTTTAGTTGTTGTAATAAAAGATATTGAATTCTTTATCTAAATTAAAATATGGTTTCCCCCTAATTGCTTAGAATTTAAAATTCAGACCAGGTTCTTTCCTTCTCTGGTAACATAATCAGATAGAGGTTTTGCAGGTCAATTTTTTTTCATGCACTAAAACTTGTGCAACCCCAATGGGCATGTCTATATGAAATGTTTACTGTGAGGGTTGACTAATTAACTGTGCAGTAAATGTCTCAGTATCTACACATGTGCTACACATCTGTTAGGGTGCATGCAGTATCTACACATCTATTAGGGTGCATGCAACTAATAAAGCCTACAGCAGGGTAGTACTTGTACATACAAGTACAACCCTGCTACAGAGATTTTGTGTACAGCAGTGCACATGTAGATGCTGCCCTGGCTCACTGGGGCACAGGGTGCTTCAGTGGGGCTAGCCAGCAGGCTGCCCCAGCTCTGAAGCACCTGTGTGCACCAGCCAGCTGCTCCACAGCATGTGGAGCCCCATTGAAGCAGCTCTGGGCTGGCAGGCTACCCCCCCACCCCCCGGCAGATCCCCTGCCAGCCAGAGCTGCCCAGACCTGCATGAGTTTATTCATGCACATTAATCGCACATGCAGATGCACCCAGTGAAAGCTTATGTGGCAGTGTGAATGTATATGTCCTTCTGCCTCCCTCTGCCACATTGGAATTACCTTGACCTCTGACTTGTCCTGCCTACTTTCCTGCCATGCCTTGGTGGTACAATGATGATCAGGAGGATGGTACAATGATGATCAGGAGGATCGATGGTTCTCAGAGCAGAGGTCAGTCTGGCAGGGATGCCACACTTCTGCAGGGCTCCACCTTCCCTACACCCTGCCCCTTTCCTTTCAGGTGGTTGGTCACTATTCTCTGTTGATATGGAATGTGAGACACCTAGTAAAGTCTCTTCTCCAGCTCAGCCTAGTTCTTTTCTCTGAAGCTCCTTGGCATCTGTTTCCTCTGGTCGAATCTCTGCTTGGCTTAACTAATCGGGTTACACTTCACCTGTCCTCTTTTTTTTTTTCTCTCTCTCCTTGTTGTCGTCTCTACCTCTTTGTGGCGGGGCAATGGTGGTGCCTGCCACTTTAAGGGCTGAGCCAAACAGCCAGCAGATGTGTGATTATGGTGGCCATTTTAGAACTCTGGCCACCTATATAAACAGAGCAGTTTGCTGCTGGCAAGCCCGGCAGAAACACTGCCTAGCTGCAAGGCTGTATGCAACATCCTAGAGGTAAGGGCAGGAGCTTAAGGGGATGGTTTGGAGGCTCTTGGTCCTGGGCATACTGCACCCTGCCAGGAGTGGGTGGCCTGGTGGGGCTTCCAGTGGTGCGGGAGCCCCAAGGAAATACCAGGTCAGTTACCACCCTGGTGAAAGGTGGGTCAGGGCACCTTAACCCCTAGCCCCCACAACACTGGGGGCCAGGCATGGCTACAGGCACCTGAGCCCAAAAAGGGTGCAAGACCCAGATGGGGCCAGGCATGGCTATGGCCACCTGAGCCCCCACCAGAAAGGAAAGCCCCATTGTCCCAGTGAGGAGGCGGAGATGAGAAGCCCCAGTGAGGAGGCAGCCCCAGTGAGGGGGAAACCAGAGGGCTGGGAGCCCAGTATATGTGTGTGAGTGTGTATAGAGTTGCCCCGGGAGGGGCCAGGGCAAGCTTGGCCCTGGTTGGGTAATTGGCTGGCCACTACCCTGGTGAGGGTCATGGGAGAGGCCCAAAAGATGGTATGTCTGCCACCCAAGGTGTGTGCTAGGGAAGCCTATGCCCAAAAGGGCCCACTCCAAGAGGGAGCATGGCAGTACAAGTTGTTGATGCATAAAAGAGACCCTGTGAGAGGGGGTAGAGTGTGAGAGGCCCTAGTGAGAGGAGGGCAGTAAGAATGTGCGTGTATCTGAGGCCTGACAATGAGAGCTAAGCTTGGTCTGGCTGTAGGCTGGGAGCACTGCCACCTGGATGCCATCTGCGAGGCTTGGACTGCATTGGAAGGGAGGAATGGAGCTACAGATAGTGCCCCCCTGGCATCAGGGCAAGAATGGGAAGCCTCCCACCTTATTAAAACCAATTAAGAAACACCAAGGCATAGCAGGCGAGGAGATGGGCAGGTGGCCCAGAACAGGTGGGCGGGCCAATGGCAGACTGGCCCCAAGAAAGCCCCCTGTTACACTCTTCCTTCATGGAACTCCGAGTTTCTGAAATTATTCCTGAATCAATTTGTTTCACGCTTCCTGATCTCTTCTAGCCTTGCTTCAGGCCTAGTAGATCAAATCACTTTAAAGACCCAGGTACAGGGCATAGGACCTTGTTAACCATAAATTAAACACAAAGGGGATCCTTCCCCCCAGCTGCCCCTCATTTGCCCAGGGATGCTAAATCAAAAATGTGGATTCTTGTTCCTGGCCTCCATTGTTTCTAATTCCTGAATACACAAAAAGAGGTTTGATACCTCTGGCTTTCCTCACAGTTTGAGGGCTTAGTTAGGCTGTCATCATCTCTGCTTGTCTTCTCCCCACTGGTTCCATGCAAATCTCTTCTTTGCCTTGGCTGCCTCAGTTTCTCTCTAGGTCCCTCTCTGCTCAGCAGGTTTATCCTTTCCCTACTCCCAGTCAGTCCCTACCAACTATCCCCCAGGGCATTCCCTGCTTGGCACCTGCCCTAGGGGCTTGCTAGGACAACCCATACTACCCCACCATCTGTTGTTACTTATCTCTCTGGGCATGCAGGGAATGATCCTGGCTCATGGTTTGCCTGGATTGTGATGCTCCATGAGGGTTTGGCTAGTGGACTTTCAGCTCTGCTGGTCTCTCTGACTCCTGGTCTGGCTGCATGGTCCCAGCTCCTGAAGACACCAAACTATGTGTCTTTTTTGGTGTCTCCCTTTAAACTGCCTGGTCTTCTTTCCAGGCTAATCAGTGCAGGCTCCCCAGGGCATGTGTTCTCTGGCCCCCAGTGCCTGTCTATTTCCTCTGGTGCACCAGGCACATGCCGCTCATCTGGACCCTTCTGGGTAAGTTTCCCACTGGTGCAGCTGGCTCCATGGGGGTATAGCAGGAGCTTGACCCCAGCCTCTGCTACAGGCAGAATGCATGCACTTGATGAATATTAACATCTGATGATTGTTGGTCTCATTTTTTCTGCTTGTAGATTATTTGTCTCTTTAAAATTCACTGCATTTAGATTAATTTTAGAATTCTAGTACTGTCTTCTACACCAAAGAACAAGAAAAGGTTTGCTGTTTGGTGCTTCGGTGCTAGCAAATGAGGAAAAACTGTTAGAGGGGAACCAGATTAAATAGTGAGTATTAAACTTGGAAGTAGAACTGTGGCCATTCCCTTCATTGTTTTGGCTCTGTGAGTTAAAAGAATGTGGTGATGACATCAAGTGTGTATTCCTCTTCTAGACATAGGCTCATCCACAATTCCTAAATCACACAAATGCCATCTCTTTTATTTGGCTAAACCACAAAATTTGATGTGAATAAATCCATTGACTGTGGGAATATTAGATCTAGATGCCATCTCAAAGTTAGCTTGCTGACATTTCTCTCCAATCTGATTTTTCACTTTGGCCCTTGAAACAAAACAACCCCTCAATACAAAACTAAACACAAAACACTAAACCAAATTATTTCCATGACTACTTCCAAATTGATGCCTTTTCATTTTTTTTCCTGCCATACAGTAAGGGCATGGGGGGAGCGGTGTGGTAAGGAAAACTTCTTGCCCATTCCCCAGAACAGGGTGTACCTGGCCCAGTGAAGTATGGAGAGTATTTCTCGCTGCTGCCCGTGCTTTCCTTAGACCAGCATCATCCTAGAAATAAAGTCCTGGTCATACCCTCACACTCTCTCCCTTGCTCGCTCTCTTTTTCTTTTCCACTAAATCATCCATTTGCTCATTATGGATTCCAACAGTTCCCTGCCAGGGAAGGGCATAGACACCAGTCCCAACCTCATCTATAGTCAATTAAACTAATAAAACAAGAATCTGCCCTCATGACCTTGTGAACCCAAAGTGCCCAGAAATAGGAGCTGTTGTTTTTATCTACAGTGCTGCTCTGGCAGGACAGCTGCTTGCTTGGCACTTATTTCTTTGTTTGGGTACAGAAGTTCAGGGAGGTTGGGGGGGGTGGTCAGAGTGGATTAAAAATAGCCACCCAATCTAAGGCAAGTCAGGATGGGGGGAATAGTTGGGGAGGGTTGGGGGGAACAAACAGGTTTGGGGGGAGTTGGAGCGCCCTCAGGGGGATAAGGGTGGCAGGCAGAGTCTGTGAGGGAATCGGGGGGGTAAGCAGGATCCATGGGAGGGATTGGGGGGCAGACAACATCCTCAGGGAGGATGGGAAGGGCAAGCAGAATCTTCAGAGGGATTGGGGGAGCAGGCAGGTTTTGCAGGGCATTGGTGGGGACTGGGAGGGCTTGGTGGGATCAGGGAGATTTGTGGGGCTAGGGGCTAGTTTTAGTTCCCTCTCCCTCCTCCCTTAAGAACCTATACCCTCCTGCCCCTCCCCTCACTGGGACTTACTTCTTCAGCCCTGTCACTGGCAAATGCTGATCAAACCAGCATTGGGAGTGGCTTGTGGGATGGGGGGTCAGGCGGGTGGCTGAGGGGCTAATACTAGCCCATTGCCAAGGGAGCAGATAGGAAAAGCCCAGTCCTGGGACTGGGTCCAGAGGCTGGGCTTTCCAGTCTTGAGGCTGTGTTGGGAACTGTATAGAAGTTTGGGAAAGTTAGATCAGTCTAAAAATAGCCAACCCAATTGTCCCAGGAGGATGAAGGAAAAGGGACAAAAGACCCCACCTGAGGTGGAAACAACCCACTGCCATGGCAAAAAGAAAAGCCCTGGAGACAGATAACTTACATTTTTCAGAGGCAACAGGACTGGAAGAGCCGCAGCAAGGCAAAATGCCTGCAGATCTCTCAGCCATGACCAGAGACATGCTGGGTAATGCCCTTTATTAGTATTTTTGCCTTAGTAAGATCAGCCATCTTTATCTGCTGCTGAAGCTGGCACAGAATGATGACATCATTGATGAATGCTGCCCGGCAGAAATAAAGCCGGCAGCAGGGAAACAGCTGGGGGCACACTGCAGAGCACAGACTGCAGAACCATTCCCCAAGTGGTGCAAAGTTTGCCCAACTGAGGGCAGGAGAAGCCAAGGAGGGACCCATCGGATGGGTCCGACAGGAATTAAGGGAGCGTGACTCTGAACGGCGGGGAGTCAGGTTGGGGAGGAAGGCGTTGAGGGACAAGAGAGTCCACAGATGCCAGTACCATGAGTGGGGCAGGCTGAGGCCCTTCCCCAGAGTTTCAGTTTACTGTTTTCTTTTCTTGATTCTTTTCTGAGTCCCATGGCTGGCGGAGGGGGCCACAGGCTCCGCTCAAAGGACAGGGCAGACTAGAGCCGCACCAGGACCTCAGCACAGAGGAGAAGACCCAGCACACCACTGAGGACAGCCCACTGTCCTGAGGGCACTGAGGCAGAGTGAGGAAGACCGGGAGCAGGACAGACAGAAGTGTCACAGGAGGCAACACCAGGGGGCAAGCTGACTGACCACTGCTTGGTCGCCCTAAGAGGGTGGTGCATGGTTGGTGTATAGGAGATGTGGGTCCCCAAGAGCACCCGCTAGGTGCATCATGTGACCCGTGGAGAGTGATTGGAAGGAGCCCCACAACTGAACAGAAGGTCCAGGTCATGGCAGGCAAGTGTTGGGGCTTCCCTCAGGCAGAGCGTGACCCAATATCAAGACCACAGGAACAGTCTCCATGGCAGGCCCCAGGTGTACGTTCCAAGGTGGCCCAGGAGCATCTACACGAGGCCAGGCAGGTGCACCGATCTAAAATAGACTATGTTGGAGTGGGGTTAACCTAGATTGGGTCAACCATTTTTAGACCAATCTAATCTTCCTGGAACTTCTACACGGTTCACAGTTAGATCAACCTAACTAGGGATCTAAGTGTAAGGTCTGCACCTGGATGAACTAAGTTAAATTGGGTGGACATTTTCAATGCAGTCATAACCTCCCCTAAGCCCCCCAGATGTCTTACTTAGCCATAGTTATTTTCAAAACATTTAACATTTAGTTACTCAGTACATTTTAAGAAACCAACACTTTCCAAGTTCAGCTTGACAACTGTTTATTTCTTTGAAATACTTCATTTTACTTTAAGATGTTAACAAACAGGATATCAGATGCTCCCTGTACAGCTTCAGTGTCCATGGAATAATGATTCCCCTTGGACTCTTTCTAAAGCTACTAGCTATTAGATGAATAACAGAATTGGAGTCTCTCTCTTTTTCTACAGAATTTTCAGTGTGCCAGATCACACCTTATTTCTGCTACAAATTTGTAGTTAGATCACAGCAGACTGGAAAGATATTCTTTCACTTCTAAAAATATTTGAAAAATTCACCCAATGACAGTTTCCTATATCTGAGAGCAATCTCCACCTGAAGCATGACATCCACACAAAAAAGCAGTGGGCTGATGTCGCAGGCCACTAAGGTGCCTGCTACTTTAAGAGCAGAATCTGCGTAGGGAGAGGGCCCTAAGAGCCAGACCAAAACCCCACAGGTGCAGGTTACCACGGCAGCAGGCTAACAAGGGAATTAGCCTACACCTGCACCCGGTCAGCTGACTGGAAGAAGGCAGGACCCTGGGCACATATAAACCCCAGGGTTGAGACCAGCAGGAGTTCTCTGGCATGTTGTTTAAACATCATTAACCAGTAAGCCTATATGTGCTCCCCATACAGACTTATCCATATTCTTGCTGTTCTAGTTCTTCAAAATACATGCTTTAAATCTGATATTTACACACCTGTTCTTCAGCACACAAAGACTGATACATTCCCTCCCTATCTTTGCTTGGAGATGATGCCTCCATCTCAAATGGTGTGAATTTGTGGTGTAGTGTCTCTCTCTTTGGACTCTTCAGAGCATGAGGGGAATAGCAGCATCTCAGGCCCTGAGTTTGGCCACCGCCGGCAGAGCCTGTGGGTGGTCACCGCTTGCCACTCATTCTCTGGGGGTGAGCGAGAGGTTTGTTAGGCCTCTGCAGTGCCAGGGGTCTATAATTTGATTGTGCCTGAAAGGGTTAATCCCTCAGCGTATTGGCCTGTGGCTAGCCCCACCATGAGGTCCACTACTGCTAATGAAGACAAACATCAAAGTAAGGGTTAATAAGCAAATTTGTTTGCTTATTATTATAAGCCATAGGTAAGCAAATATTATAAGTCAAAGATATCAACAATCATAACAACATGAACTAATCAACAACCATTTAACAGAGCACTATATACAAATATGCTGTGCAATACTGGCCTGTCACCAGCGGTGGACGCCAAGAGCACTGACACACAGGCTACAGATCCCTGTCAGACAGAGGATGTCTATCCTTTCCCTCACAAGTGAAGTACTCGGAGACCTCTGAGGGGAAAGGTGATACTTTGCCTGTCCTATGGGGCGGGGAGGAAACGAAGGTAAGTATCTCAGGTGGAATTCAGGTGTATCTTGGTGGACTTGTCCTTGTCCCTGCACTCACCACTCAGCACCCGCACTCCCGATCTTCCCCAGCCTCTCACACATGGTTATCACTCATTTCTACCACATCCCCACAGATTCAGCATCACACAGACCTCTCAGCCATGATGCCCAGTTCATACAGACATCCAGGCAGACAGCCAGTCATGCACCGTCAGTCGCATCTACCTGCATATACACCACCCACACAGGCTCTCGACACACGCGCTCCCCACCACACGCATACATGCACGCACTGAGGTAATGGTCCAAACCTATTTTATGTTGGCCACCTCATGCCACCTGTCAATCATGCCAGTGGTCAAATTACAACTCCTTCATTCCCCACTCACTGCCGCCATGCCCCTGCCACTACCTGTGGGCAGTCACCGTGCCCCCTGAGCCTCGGGAGGCATGCAACATTCATGAGCTGCACACATGTAGAGACCCAACTAAAGTCCTTGTTTTCTGCTTCTCAATTCCTACAATATACAGCATGTTGCGTCACATGAGCACCAAGTCATGAGTATGTCTTCTTAGCCCTGGCATACATTTATTGTTCATTGTAGAGTCCAAGGCACTCAGATATTCTGCAAATATGAAAATACCGCACAAGTAGTTTCCATAGCAATAAAAGCCCTTTGTAAACATCAGGAAGCATTTCCCTGCAATATTAATTTATTTTACTTATTAATGTTACATTAGTTTATTAATGTTACATTAATCTCTCAACAGAGAGTCAGAACCACACCTGATAATAGTGGAAGAGAAGGATGCAATGAAATTGTTTATTCCATATTCAAACTGGTGGATGAATCGACACCGTTCAGCAAAGTAACTGCCATTAACTTTGTAACAGAATTATCTGCCCAGTGTTATAGATTACATAAATCCTGATGTTTGTCTTAGAGCAGGGATCAACAACCTCCGGCACGCATGCCAATTAGTGGCACACCAAGAGGTGTGCAAGGAAATTGTTTAAATTTTTTTTTAAGTTGCTGCTCTGGGCTCTCCCGAGCAGTCATAAGTCCCAGCACCATGGCAGGCACTGGGCGCAGAGTCAGAACACAGGCAGGGGTGCAGTCTGCTGACCTTGCCCCATGTCCCCAGGCTGCGTCCGCCCGGCCCAGCCCCTGAAGGGGAGCTGTGGCGGGAGGGGGGTGCCAGGGCTCAGGCAGGACGGCTTCCAGTGCTGGGGGGTTCAGCAGGTGGGTGAGCCTCAGCCTAGGCAAGACATGGGCAGATGAATACTCTGGGACCACTGGAGAGACCCGAGAGTGCTGGCCCTGGTGGCTGCTGTTGGGGCGTTGCTGCCTTCCTCTGTCAGACACTGCCCTGGACCAGCGGGTCCAAGCTGTGGCTGGTAATGGTGGAAGATGTGGGCAGCAAGGGATACACCCTCTTTCTTTTTCCTTTTTTTCTCTCTCCTTTTTCTTTCTCTCTCCTTGTTTCTTTTTCTTCTCTCTCCTCTTTCTCTTTTTTCTTTCTCCCCTCTTTTTTGTCTCCTCTTTTTTCTCTTTTTTTGTTTCTTAACCTCTTCCTTTCTTTTTCTCTCTTCTGTCCTTTTTTCTTTCTCTTCTCTTTCTTTCTCTTTCCCTCTCTCTCTTTTCTCTCTCACTCCTCACAATACGCTTAACAAAAAGGGATACATAAGAACAAAGGTAGTATATGAAGTTTTATTTATTGTCACCATATTTAGAATTTTTAGAAAACCTGATATTTGCCATAAAAGCAACATTTATTATTATTAACTATATGAATATGCAGTGCATCCTGCCATGTACCCCCTGCCCCAGTTTTCTTTTTGTGGCATGCTGGCACTCCGGCACCTTACAAAGTAGACATTGTGGTTTTTCTGGCATTCCAGCCAAAAACATTGCCTACCCCTGTCTTAGAGGCTTAGTACAGGCATTCAAGATGCCCGTGGTGAAAGCCCTCTAACTTTCAAGCTTTACTCTAAGTCCCCTAGGTTAGGTCAGGAAGAAGCAGACACACGTTACCCCTTGTGGGTGGAAGTGGGGGGTAGGGCAGCGCTCAGAACCTGCCAGCATGGCCAAACGGCTGAGCCGCCCCTGACTGGCTGGCAGGGACATCACAGCCGCCCACTTGGATTTGATGTGGCAGTGGCTTGTCATGGCCATAAGCCATCAGCTGGCTGTCTCACACATGCCCACCCAGCGCACCCTGCACCCACCAAGTGTGTGTGTGTGTGTGTGTGTGTGTGTGTGTGCGCGCGCGCACGTGTATCCTGGATTCCTGGGTTCTGTGTGTATGTGTGTGGCATATCTCAGACACCCGGGTTCTATGTGTATGAGTGTGTGTGCACCACCCCCTCCCCCCACACACACAGAACCCAGGTATCCTGCACACTAACACACACACACCCATCCAAGGCACAACTAGGCCACCAACTATTTGTATGGAGCTGAATGCCCATCTTTTGCACAACTCCCCATTCCCTGAGGCAATGAAGAGCAGATGGAGAGCTCCCAGGGTCCCCAATTTCATCATCTCCAATGTCATTGCCCCCTCAATCCTCAGAGGCCTGTCCTACTCCCTCCTGCCCTGGCTCATGAGGACCTATGGGATGCAGCTGGACTCCTGGAAGGAGCACTTCCACTATGGACCAGACTTGGCACTGCAAGCAGTGAGCTCATAGGGTGCATGGATGGTGAGGAGGGAGAACTCTCCACCAATATCTATGGCCCCAGCCCTGCACTGCAGCATCAGGACATTAAAAAATACTTAGGAGTATAAGCAGCCACTTACTGCATCAGATGCATCTGAAATCACTTTGGAAAATCCAAGATGGAGAGAGTAGATATTATGGATTTTAGGTGCCAAAAACAAGAAATACAGTTTCCTTTTTTTTTTGGTTATTTTTTTCCCCCACAAAAGCCTTCAGATGAAGTGGAGTACTATTAAAATATACAACTGGCTCTTATTTTTATTTTCTTTACAGGTGCATATAGATCAGCAGCTTCACCTGAGAAGCCTTAGTTGGCTTCATTCACCCCTGAATGTGCTGTCTTCTCTTCCCTCCTTCCCCCCAAATTGTTGAATTTTTGCACACTTATAACTGCTATTAATGATTACCCAGCTGGGGAAATGATTTCCCCCAGCTCAGGCAATTTCTCTAATTCATTGCAAAAAGACAAAACAAGGGCAGGCTGCAGGCTACAGATGTACCTTACAGCATAAACAGTACAGTAGACTCAATCCTGTTCCATTTACCCCAATTTCAGATTTAAGTGTTACTACATGTCAACAAATTGCATGTGACTGAAGGACTTTGTGATACACTTAAAAAAAATTAAAATTAATCACCTCTCCCCCAAAGTTCACTGTACTATGCATTAGATCACTTCAGAAAACACACAATGGTAGTGTTATGGCCTTGAATGCAAACATTCAATGCCTTTTAAAACCTTCCAACAATTTCTTGGTAAACAGTGTATTGTCATGGCTGAGGAGTGGGAGGGAGGAGTTTTTTTGTCTAGACTGTCTGTCTGTCCTGCGAATACACAATACCACCAAATGGCTAGTAGTGTTAGGGTGCCAGCTAATTAAGCAATTTAAAAAGGACTGATGAAATATTGACACAGTATCAAATACCTGGTGATCCTAAGTCATCATTTCTGGGGCATGAGCTGGCAGCTAGGACAACCTGACTGGCTTCACTCATTATGGCTTTAGGAGAGTGACCCTCTTCATCTGTTGGCTTCCAAAATCTGTACAGATTTTATTGAATCTACTGGGTGTACAAAGGGAAGCACAATCACTGCTTCTTTTGCAGGCATTAGATGGGGAAGGCAGAGAAAGTTTCCTCTCTGCCCATTGAAAAATGTGAGGTGTTTCTTAAGGGAAACTTCATAGACACTGTGTCCTAGACGGTTTTTATGTGGTTGCTGAGTGGCTGTAAGAAAGGAACACCACATTAAGGCTAGCAAGACCGTTGGATATTATTATTCATATAGCCAGGAAAAGCAACAACTAAACAATGGTACTTAGTAAAACAAACAACATAGGACCTTGACAAAAAAGCTAGCTGTCCTATATATGTATCCATGGGACTCCCAGTATGATACCTCAAACTCTGTAACAGACTGTCTGCATCACCTTTCTATCAAGTGCACTTGGTTGCAAACCATTGCTCAAGTGACCAGGATTATTAGAAACTGGCTTTAAGACATAAGAACAGAAAAAACACACACTGCTTCTTTATGGGTCATTGAATGCATCCAAGGTTTCTGGGACTTCATGTCTGTGAGCTGGACTCATGGGTTTCTGGTCCTGCATCCTGTATTGAGCACAGGTAGTGTAAATGGTTCTCACAATCTGCATTTTACACATGCATTTGGTTTCCCCAGACAAGCTGGAAAGTAGTGATATTACATGTTAGCAGAGCCATCCTTTGGAGGGGATGAATCGAGGCTACTGCCCCACGCCCCGCGCTTTGGTGGGGGGGCCCCGAAGGCACCACCACTTCACGCAGCCACTGCGCGCTGCTGGCTTCATGCTCCAGCTGCTCACCCTCTCCCTCCACAACCCCTGCCACAGGCTGATATGCCCTAGGACCTGCACACCCCTAGGGACGGCTCTGCATGTTAGTATGCATAGGTGTGCTAATGTACATTTTGGCTATGTTCAAGCACATTTTTTACTTCTATTAGGGAACATTCCCATTGTCAGAAATTCAGTGTAGATGAATTAGTTCTTAGTTTAACTGTGAACAGAGGCAAAATAGCAGCAGACTAATATTCAGCACTTGCTCACCTGCACCTATGACAATATGCAATAAGAAAAATACAGCAATAATCCGTCCTCTTTGTGCGGATGGGTCTATGCTACCTGGATGGAGGAGGATGTGGATAGGCCTGGGAACAGAGGCTTTACTGACTCTTGTCAGTGAGAGCCCAGGGTCAGGGACAGGGTCGGCCAGGCGCTCAGGCAGACCACACAACTTCTGGTTGAGGCTAGAGTGCTGCCCTGGGAGGGGGAGATAAGGGAGTGCCACAAAGCCCCATGGGTTGGCGGGCGGGTGCAACCTACCATGAGTCATGATGGGACGTGGTACAGATGTTTGTTACAGCACTCTAATGTACAGCACTGAAGTCTGATACCACATCCATCCAGGTTTATATTAGAGTGGGATCCACCTCTGTGTGCCCTGACCATCTGTTCAGTTACAGCTGTAGAGCGCTTTCTGCACGCTTACCACGCAATAAATATAACTTAAGTACCTCGCCCTAAAGTTTTCTCCTTGTGTTTTAAACTCTAGTTGAATTGGTTTCCTTGCTCAGGTTTTGATTATTATAGAAAATCAGTGTTTTTCTATGCTGTGTAAAAAAGGACTGCCAGTTGACTCCTGTTCTGAAAGGAAAGCGGGGAACTGAATGGACATGGAGAAAACAGAGAAAATAAGAAACCGGCAAAGGGAACACAAGTCATTAGAAAGGGAGAACAAACAGATAAACATTTACAAATTGAAACAGCAGGGCCTGAAAGCCCTATTTACTTCAGTGGATCCCACTCCCTTGCTCCTTCATACTATAGTATTGCGTGATTTAGAAACACCTAAAATAGACAGAACTTTCCCTAAAACACCACAGCCAACATGGATTTTTCTGGCAACATTTTACTCTGTGTGGACTGGAGGCAGAATGTGCCAGAGAACAACTCACCAAAGAGAGAGTAAAGAAGTCGATGGCTTTTCACAGTTCTCAGCCACCAACTCCCTGCGTGTCCTTCAGCAAGTCACCTGCACCTCAAATGCACCCTCCATAACAGGGAGGCAGTTGCCCACCTTTGTGAAATGCTTTCATATCTGCTTCTGAAAATAACTGCATGATAGCACCTTATCAATAATCCAGCATTTCTGGTATAGTGAGAAAATGCATGCAGTAGTAGTTCACAACTGATTCTAGAAATGTGAATTCTTAAAAATCCTACTCCCAAGGAAAATGTATTGCAGTGCCAAGACTGAATATGCCATAGCATTCTTCTCTCTGTGTTCATTAAGCATTATTTGTTTGCCCCTTGTCCTAATCAGCTATTGTTTTTCTCCTGTCCAGGTCTCAGAGAAGCTTGCAACTATTAGCAAGTGTGATTTGAAGATTACCACCCCATCAGCTCACCCTGAAGGAGGGCAACACACTAGTTGTTTGGTGCCCCCCGCCCCCCCAGTTGGCTGCACTTGCCTTTCATGCATCTCAAATTAATGCTGTAAGAAGGGCAAACTGCAAGGCCTGAAGTCAGTGATATTCTGCCTCTGTGCAGCTTCTGAAACAAAACATGACCAACTTTGGGACCAACCTGTCTCTAAACCTGGGACCTGAAAAAAAAGATGGGACCAAATGGAGTTACTGAAATGAACTATGCTAATTTGACATCTTGAAATTCTCTGGCACAGCTGGCACACGCTGTTCTTGATATTCTCTGTGCACAAAACTGATATTGACTGCTGAAGTTTTAAATTCAATGACATTCAGGAAATAAACCATGGAGGTTTCACTTTTATAATTCTTATCTCTGAGTGCATTTAATTTTGTTTGTAAAAACCCTTTGAGATAAAAGTTCATTTATACATGAACCCAAAATGGGGGGGAAAGAGGGAGTATTAAAGTGAAAAAGCAGCTCAAGAAGCTGAAATGAGGACTGGTTGACTCAAATACTCAGTTTTAGAACTGAAAAGAGATTAAGAAGAGGCTTCCTGAGTTGCTAGAAGGCCTGAGTGCATTAAATCAAAATCCCCTGAGTTCAAAGACTGCCGTCTTCAGCACCAGTCATCCTACACGAAAAGTCGAGGGCCTCCTGCAGAAAATGCTGTGTTGCGGGGCCTGACGTGATGGCTGCCATTTTAAACTCTTAGTGAATGTATCTCTGTTTTTTGTTTCTAGCCAGATGTTTAAAAGTAACATTTCCCTATCATGTCCTCCCTAGAGCAATTGTGAGCTTGTTCATTATGATACATGGACTGGCACTGTTCTGCCTAGTTTACATCATTTGTCATCAAGAGGATTGTGCTTTCATCAGTGACATCTGCCCACCTGAGGGGACAGTTAAATATCCAAAGTAAAATTTGTGGATGGCACGATAGCTGTGTGGTAAAGAAACAGGAGAAAATTACCTAAAGGTGCTTCATAACTTAAGCTGTTGCAGTTGTATTGAAAGCAGGCTGGTGCACTCGGCGGCACTATTCAGAGGTGGGTCCAAGAAGCAAACTTGCATTGCTGTGTGAGAAGCCCTGTGACCCCCTTGCCAATACAGCCAGCCTTTGTATATGAAAGCTTAAGTTTTCCTCTACGAGACAACAACGAGGAAAAAAAAATCTTTCTTGTAAAGAAAGCCTGGAAAATGTAACTCTTTGTAAAGTGGATGGCAAAAATTCAGAACACTATGCAACTTCTGATGGCGGAAGCTGCAGAGGGGGTGGGGGACAGACCTGAACCTGAACCATGCACAGTCAATTTAGTTTTGAGGGAGGAAGCATCTCAAATGATCATTTCAAAGTGTCCCTGAAATGCTAGCCATAAGACAGGACAGAAATTAGTTACACTTGTTGGTGTGGAACAGAGGGCAAAATCGCTAACAAGCTATTTTACACATAAAACAGTCACCCCATGATGCCAAGTTGTCTCTGGTGAGCTTCTGCAAGTAAAGAAGTAAAGGGATTTCCTTTTCATTTCCTTTACTTCTTTCACTGTGGGGTAGGCTACCTCAGGTTAGCTTATTTAACACAGGATAAGGGCAGGCTCATGCATTACCACAGAGCTTCTGACACGCTGTAAGTTCGCCCATTGATTTACTTCTCAATAACTGATTTGTATTCTAATGCCCTCATTCTCACTATGGTAACAGAAAGGAAGTATTATGATGTCTTACATGCAGCTCCTTATTCACGGAAGGCTGTAGAGTTATAATTTGTATAGGTATCTGTCTGTCTGGCAAGGCAATATATTTGCACCAAGTGAGGCAATATCTCATTAAACAACTGCAAGTGTGGCTGCAGAGCCTAATTCTTAAATGACAGTATCTTTCATGCTTATCACAGGTGCATTACAATCTATACTGGAGGAAAAATCATTACTTCATATTTAACCCAGTGCCAATACCAGTGCTCTAATCATTCAGAGCTGAAGGCTATGTTAGATATGAAAAATGCTTGGTGACATCAGAGAATTATGCGACTATGGGTAGGGACAGACCAAAACAATGACATTGCTTTAAAAAAGGAGGTACTTATAGCAGTATATTTCAATCTGGTGTAATGGTTTTGGCTGTCCACTCCAATACCCCAATAAAATGAAGTTAAAGCAGGACGCTGTATCTCTGAAAACCTTTCACATTAATTAAACCTAGTCTTTTTACCCTGCTTAGCAAGAGGATTTATCACCACATTTTTGCCTATTGACATACTGCAAGTTTATTTTTATAATAGGACTTTTGACAGCAATATCAAAAGACAAGAAACCAGGCTAAGAATAACATGTCAGTTATGCTCTAGATCCCAAGAATAAGATCCAGAAATTATACAAATAGGAAAGTATTTTAGTTTTCATTTCCTTTTTGTTAGGAAGGAGAGCAGGAGATAAAGAAAATGTCTTGATCAACACAAGCAGAGACCAATTGTGCACATAAAAACTCATCTTACCTCATATTTGAGAGAAGGTTCCTCTGTTACACATTTTTGCCAAATCTTTAGGGGAAGAGTTACATTCTTATCAAGAAGTTACAAGTGATTATTTTACACATTATTAAAGTAATTCAGCTGCTATGTCTTTATTTCCTATATATTTCATCTTTACCTAAGTGTTCTGCTGTCTACAAGCATTCACTATGTTCATCTCAGGGCAAACTGTTCCAGGGGACAGGCTTTGCATGTTTGTTCTTGGAGAATTTTGTTGAATTTTGCTGTACTTAAAATAGAGTAGATTCTGACTGAAGGCACTCATTTGATTTTTGTGTATGACAAGTGCTTTTTAAACAGAGTATCAGAAATATTTTGGGTAAAGCAAAGTGGCCTGCTGAGAAAGATGCTTTTTCCATTTACATCTACTTCATCCCTCTTTGTTACTGCAGTTCAATTTGTTTACCTGAGCTTTTCTTCTGAGAGTCTGTCCTTAAAAAAAAAAGGTATCATTCTG
Organism: Gavialis gangeticus; assembly: GCF_001723915.1. Lineage (NCBI taxonomy): Eukaryota > Metazoa > Chordata > Crocodylia > Gavialidae > Gavialis > Gavialis gangeticus. The sequence continues at coordinate 161,137,901 of NW_017729024.1, read as the reverse complement.
GTATTTTGGAGAAGATAAAAAAGAATGAGGTTGACCTGAGTTTGATGTGGATAAATATAGAACAACCACAACATTAGAAAAATGTCAGTGTAATTCCTTTAGAAGATAAGCTAGTTATAAAGTACGCAGCAGGGAACTTCTGGCCAGTAGGCCTGTTTATGTTGGCTAAGCATCCAATATTCTTTCAACAAAAGAGAGGCTATCCTTCAAGAATAAAAGTGTGCCCTGCTTTCTTTCACGTCCAAGGAGTTAAACAAAGAACTCTACTGTTAGAAGAAATGACAAACAATTTCTGCCATAATTTTCAAGAGGGAAGAAAAATTGGAGATCATAGTAGCAAGTCAATCTCAGGGGTGGCAGAGCAGCCTGGAGGCCCCTGTTGCAGCCCTAATGCTCCTCCAGCGATCCCTGCTCTGCAGGTGCCCTTCAGGAATGCCTGGGGGCCAACAATGACCCCTCAGACCTGGTACCACCCATTTCAGGGCCCTCCTCAGATCAAGCCAGGTGCACAGTCAGCCCTGCCTCAAGGCTGGTTCAGGCCCATGTGACCCCAGCACCATAGGTGGAAGGGGGGAGGACACTGCACCCAGCAGAGGCTGCCCCACTGAGACAGACCCCCCTACCCCTCCAGGGGTTTGCTGGCAGGGGGGACCAGCCTGGCAGTGCAGAGAAGCCTTCTAGGTAGGTTGGCCATCATGGAGGACAGTCCAGTTTTCTGCTACTCTGTCCAATATTGATACAAAGCCTGATGCCTTTATGTTCTCTATTTTTCTCTTCAAGAAAAAAATAGAGGACATAAAGGCATCCAGTTTCATATCAATGGAGGACAGAGGACAACCGGACTGTTCTCTATGATGGCTACCCTACTTCTAGGTCCAGGCAGAAGTGGCAAAAGCATGGTAGGAGGTGTGGGAAGCCCATTTCCCATTGCCCTGCCTGGGCCCTGCTGCTGCAGGAGGACCAGGCAGACCTACCATGGGCTCAGGGTCTCATGGTTCTGGTGGGAAAGCCCCGCCTGACCCCTGTGAGGAGGCCCAGCAGCTCCCTCCCTCCCACCTTCCCCAAGGCTGTGGGATTTGGTCACAGCCCTGGCTCCACCTGCAGCCCCAGCCCCTGCCTGTAGGTGTTATGGGAAACAGTGGCTTCACAGCTGGGCAGTGTCCCAGGCAGCTTGGCCATGTCCGCTGCCCCACACCCGCTGCTCCTGGCCAGCAGCCTGGGGCTTGGACAGCACTGGACACACTGCAAAGACATAAAGGGCCTGAGCTGGGGCTGTTCCTGTTGGAAGTCACTAAATGGTAACAGGTAAGCAGTATATGGTATAAATATAAATTGTCGTTTAACCTTATATATTCCCACTAAGCAAATACACTGACCTTGCAAAGAAACGTCTGAATACAGGCACTATACTTTCAGATAGCACAGGACATGTATGAGTCAATGGATAAAAATCTGCACACATATCCCTGCCTTACCACTTGAAGATCAAGAGCCCCTTTATCTCTTCAGGACACCTGTGATTCACCTTTCCTTCTTTCAGCCTTGTCTTTAGCTTGGAGAAAAGGAGATTTAGGGAGCAACAGGATAGCAGTTTTCAAATATTTGAAATTCAAATGAAAGGTGATGATGGAAGCATTAATATTCTTCCACATCACCAAGGGTAGGATGCAAGGAGATGGTTGGAAACAACAGCAAGCAGATTTAGATCACATCTTAGAGGAGGAAACAATCTTCCCTAACAGTAAAACAATAGAATAATGGAAAAAGCCGCCTATGGAAGTTATACAATCTCCTTCAGTGGAGGTTTTCATGAGGCAGGGTAGACACCTGTCTCAGATGGATTAGGAATATGAAATCCTGCCTAGATGGTTTGGCTTAGATGACTCTTGAGGTCCCTTCCAAACTTATGATTTTATGATTCTCCTTCTGGTCTACTTTCTGGTATTTCTAAAAGGGAGGCTTATAGACATTTAACAGTTCTAGCCCCTTGTCAGATGACTTTCCCTCCCTTCCCCAAGTAATTTCAAGCACCTTACCAGGAAAACTGTTGGGCAGTTCTCCAATGAAACAGGTTTTTATTACTATAAGTTTACTTTGTTGGAACCAGAATGTGAAAAACTTTGATTTCAATTTTTTTTTCATATTATTCCTTCAGTCAGGAACTTCAAAACTTCTACTCTTTATTCCAAAATGGAAGATTTCTCCCCTCCCAAATTTCCCACAGACTAGATATTCAAACTCTGGACCAGCTTTAACCATCAGGTATTCCACTATTTGGATTTCTTGGTAAGAAAAGACCCCTTGGGCAGTAGCAAATTCATTGTCCAAAAAGAAATGATATTTTGAACACGAGGGCCCTAGATTAACAAACATTGATGTAATTGCATTGTTCACTGCTGCTAGTAATCCTTGGCTAGAAAATTACAGATATCACAATAAGAAAACCCAATTTTAGCTTGTTTTATATAATTTGCATATCCTTCCATATCAAATTAATCTAAAAAAACCCATAACTAATTTTGACTCTAAGAAAACAACTCCCCCCCAATAAAGTGGATAACTTGTGACTATTTTTAAAGCATTTTTTTAGTAATGTATCACTCCCTCAACTTACTACATGAAAGAAGTTGAACTCAGTACAAGTGTTTCTCTCTACACAAATTTCTCAATGATTATTTCTGCCCCAAATTTGTATAGGTGGGAATGAGTTGAAAGTGTCTTGAGTATACCAAAATATTATGGACCAGGTCCTTGATGTGGGCAACTGCACGATCTGATCTCACTTCCGTCTCTTAACAATAATTACATTTTATTTTGAGAGGCTTCATTTTTACTGTAGGCCAATTTGAGTTCTGTAAAACATGGGCAGCTTTTAAGTAATCTTCTATTGTAACAAGCAAGCAAAAGACCCAACACAAAAAACCACAAATAGAGAAAACAATCCCCATTTCCACAGTTTGTTAGACATAGCTGGTACTAGTGAATCCCCACAGTGATTAAATTCAGTAAGAACCTGAGGTAAAGGAGACTGTAAAGCTTAGTAAAAGAATGATTCCCTGTTTCTCTCTGCCTGAAGAAGTGATGGCTCAAGTCCAACTCAAAGTCAAACTACTTTACAAAACAGTTTTGGACAGAGCAATATAAAAAAATACCCCCTCAGATGTCCATTCCACCCACTGGAACAGAACCGAAAAGACCTGATGACATCAGGCCCCTTGTATTATATGATACTGAACCCAGAATGCAATTCCTAAATCCTCTTTTGATGTGAAATTAACCTTGATGGAAAGTGGCTGTGAAATGATTTTCAGCAACATACTAAAATATCAAAGCATAGCATAGTTATTACTATTACTTTAGAAAGCTGCATTAAAAGAACTTTATTAAAGAAGTTGCAAAGTAAGCACCCAAGAGCTAGGTAGTGCAAGAATTAGTCTTCATTTCAACCTTACTTTATTCCCTTGACTAGGGACAGAAGTTGCACACAAACTGGTTTAAGTGACCAGAAACTGGTTTCAACCTGTAACAGAACAGACATTCAGTGCACCTAAACTAGTTTGAAAATGGCTGAAACCAGTTTGTGGTAAACCTGGTTGAATGCAGTATCAGACTTAACTGATTTGGGTCAAACTGGTTTATGAAAGTTTGGTCTGTGGCAGAAAGCCACCTTGGTTTCTCCCCAAAAATCTCTGCCCCGTGACAC
>NW_017729024.1:161119035-161133553 GCF_001723915.1 Gavialis gangeticus | reverse complement strand
TGGTCTAGTCCGCCCCCCCCCCCCTTTGGCCTGAGCCACTGCAGGTGTGTGGCTGCATTTCCTGAATCAAAGGTAAATGTCTGTTCACTTCTGTTTCAATTTAATCTGTGTATCTTAGACTAACCTGCAAAGACTGAATTGATTCAGCCTCAGGCTTTTTGACCATCTGTACCTAGCCCTTGTGTGAGTGCATGCTGATTTAGTCTAAATACATTAACAGCTGGCATTTTTTTCCTGGGGAAAAAAGCCCCTTTCTGTTCACAGAATGGATGGGACTCAGCATTTAGTTTCCTCTTCAGTGTTGAATGTGTGCTGTGCTCTACGGCACGCATTCAAAGCCTTCTCTGAAGACAGTATTTTTAAGCAACCAGCAAGGTCCGAAAACAAAAGAATCTGTGTGGGATTTGTCCTTGGTGAGAAAAAAAACAAATTCCTTTTCCTTGTAAGTGAATATTTGTTTGTCACTTAGCTGATTGTTTGGAGTTTGCAAGATCTTTGGGGGCTGTATTTTGTAACCAAAACAGAAGCCTTCCAGCTGAGGATGTGAAGGAGGCTTCCTACCTTTAACTGGTGCTGATGGACTGCAACCTAGAAGAGGGAGTAAGGCTTACCCTTGTTTGCCTCTAGAGAAACAGGGTGTGACAAGATAGTGAAGATACAGGACACCGGTGTTATGAAGAAGGTTGTGATGTTTGGTCAATTGGGAAGCATTCACAGAAAGAGGACACTTTTCAAGAGATGTTTTTGAGACCCAAGCCTTCTGGCACTGCAAGCTTTAAATTAGGAATTAGGGTGAGATGGTTGGAAGAGACTCATGTATTTTTTTTGCCTGTTGTTAAGATGCAGGGAGAGGGAAATCATTCAGTGAATATATACAAAAGGGAACCATGAACAACAGAACATAGAATAGACAGCAGCAGAAGTCGTAGAATACAGAATAGATGTTGCTGTGGCTTTTGTTCCTTTGGAGGTCCCCTACTTGCAGATGAAAACCCTGAGTTGGGGGCAGCAGCCTGATAAATGGGAAGTGGGATTCCCAGAGTATACGTCCTCAGTTTACATCAGTGCAGCCAACATCACATTTTTTACTGACTGCTTGCCACTTTTAGGTTTAGTTTTCTAGCCAGTGAACTAAATAAATTTTTATAAATTCACACACAATATACAACAACATTCATATTTGTTAGCGATAAACAATTGTGCTACCTCACATATGTTCCAACCCATTATCCCTAAGGTTTTGGTACTTTCTCTCAAAAATCTTCAGCTTTCAACATACCAGCCAATTCACAGAATCACAGAGAAGTAGGGCTGGAAGAGACTTCCAGAGGTCATCTTGTCCAACCCCCCGCCTTAGGCAGGATCATCCCTATCCAAACCATCCCCTACAAACCATAACCTGGAGTCTACAGAAGCTTCTGTGAAATGCTGCCAGGATATGCGTAAGAGAGTCCGGGTAAAGGACCACGTCCCCCACCACAGAGGAAGGCAAAACCCCCCACCATCCATATCAGTCTGACCATGGGGTGAAATTCTTTTCTCACCCCAAATAGATCAGTTAGACCCTGAGTAGAGGCAAGACCCTATAGCCAGAAAGCTCCAGGTTTGGTCCCAGCAGGTGTATTGGCACACATTTCAGTCCTGAAAACTGGTGCTGGAAAATAGTAACGATTACTGAAGGCTTACAGCTACAGCATGTGTGGGGGCTTGAGATAAAAGGGAGCGAGGTTGTCTGCTCCTTTTACTCTGCAATAATCATTAAATACAATTAAAACTTGAGCAGCAGTTGTGGTACAGAAAGTTGGGAGCCCCATCAACAACAAATTTTCATTCTTGGAAAAGAATTAACTTTTTTTTTTTTACCAGTATAGTTTGGAACAAGAACTCAACCTGAATATTGCATACAATTTGTAATTAACTTTGTTTTAGGTCATTTGTTCAGTACTGGTCTCTGAAGGGCTTTCTCCTACTATACTTTACTAATGTTTTATTCAGGTTAGATGTAAATGCTCCAAGGTTAAGAATTATGGAAGAGGTTCAAGGAGAACAGTCAACATCCCAATCAACAAAGTATTAAATATTGTGATTTAGAAAGACCAACAGCACCCTACAGATACATTTCTGTTTTCCAGAGACTTCTAACAAATAAGGATTATACTACAGAGGATCATATTTATGTAGCAACAATTAATGTCATCTAAGTTGCTTTTAATAAATTCACTTCATCACAAGTAATCTCTCAATTTTTTTCACTTCAGATACAATAGTAAATTAAAGAGGTTTTAAATACCAGACCATCTAAATCTACATGCCTCACTTGTAACAGTCATGTGGAAATAAGAAATTCTGAGACTCAATCAAAACGATGTTTAGGATTGGTGGGAGGACAGTGTTTGGTGAATAAATATTCACCAGTTTAATTATTTCAGAGCTATTCCGCTCAAATTCACGTAATATTTGCTTACTGACTAGATTCACAAAATGGAGAAAGTGATACCACCACCTACTCTCCTTTTACTCAGTGTCTCAGTGGTTAGGATGGTAACCCTGAATGGGAATGCGGTTCAAGACCACCTCTTTTAGAGAGGATCTGAACTCACCCTAATCACAATGTCACAGGGTGGGGGTGCTCAACCCAAGGCCTGCAGGCCTGTTCTGGCCCCTGGCATGGTACCATCCTGCGGAGCTCCCCAAGAGCCATGGCCCCGCATGCTAAGTCAGGTGTGTAGGACCCAATCCCAGCATGCAGGGTGGGTGTGGGGCCTCAGAACCCAATCCCAGCATGGAGGGGACAGCCAAGGCTATGTATTCCCAGTTGGGGTGTGTAGGCCCAATCCTGGCACATGGGGTCCGATCAGACCATAGACTGGCCCTAAGCCACTCATCTGGCCCAGTGGGCAGAGATGCTGAGCACCGGTGCTATAGGGAACCCCGAGTGGGTGGTTCTCTACCTGCTGGGTTGATTTTCTTTCACTTGACATGAAGATGTCAGGTCTCCATTCAGAATGCATCAGCAATACTCACAAGGTTTAATCTTTAAATGGAGGTAATGTTGAAGTGACATGAAATGCACCAGAAACCCAGGGCCACTTCTGCCCCGGTATGTCTCTGGTGAATGCCTCATACTTCTAATACTCAACTTCTATACTTATAAAGACCTGACATTTGAAAATGAAGGGGTAAAGATTTGGGAACCAAGATTATTAAAAAATGCAGAAAACAAACAAGGACAAAGCTTTGACAAAAGTCATACCGTTCAGTCCACAAGCTCCTTCCTTTCTCAGTACGGCCTCCCGTCGTTGCCTTTCAGCATTTTGAGGGACATGTGCTCTGTAGATGATGTGTAGGTGAGGTGTTCCTTCTGTCACTGGATACTTTTGAACAGGCTCAATGAAGTAGTCCTCATGTGGCAGGTGGAAATATCCAGTCTGAAAATAATAATATAACCATTAATTTCTACTGTACTTTTGCTGCAGTGTAAGTCACTTACAAACAAGATATGTTAAGTTGCTTCATGTCACCACCTCAGGGTTTTTCTGGTAAGCCAGTCATATCTATTGCATCATGCATAGGAAACAATAGCTGCGTGTGTCTGTTCTGCCAGTTTTTGCTTAATAAATCCAATTTTTCTTACCTTTGTGACACAACAAGCAGAAAGGGAATGTAAAATCTTTTATAGGCACTTGATTAGGAACTCATCCCTTGAGGACAACAGAACAAGAAAACAGTGTTTTAACAGTTGCCAAGAGTCATAGTTCTGCTCTGCTTCAGGCTACAAGCGGAGAGAAATCTCCCAACAAGTACAGTATTACTTGAATAACCTCTTTTCTAATAGGCTGTGCTCCTCTTCACTGTGACAAAGGCTTAGCGGCTGTGCTGATGTCTGAAAAAGTTAGTCAGTCAAATATCAGCCAACAGACAGCTCTCTCTAACTAACATAGGTACATTCGTGTCAGCCATTTAAAAAGCCAGTATCTTTACACCTTCGACCACCACCTACCACTTCATCCCTCAGCTGGATGCAAGCCATAGTACAGGCACCTTACCTCTCACAGCTCCATCACAGATATAACTGGGATAATAAGCTTTTCTTGGTGCCAATTACCTCATGCTCAGCAGTTATTTAGTGCACCAGCAGCAGTGCATTAAGGTGTTCCTGCTGCTTCCTTTTCAGAAGCCAGCATGCATGCATCCAAATACTGACTGGCACTGTGAAACATTCAGGGAGAAGCTACTACATCCGCCCAGTCCCCCCATCACACTTGACAGGTACCCTTGTGACCTACCTGCAGTGCCACTGTGCTACATGTGCACTAGATACCAAACACTGCACTAGAAAACTCTTGCAATGGAAATTATCTTGTAATGGGGAAGAATACTATATTTACTAACATACAACATGCACCTTCTTTCCCACAACCAGCCCCCCAAAATTCAGTTACACGTTTTAATCAGGGAAATTGTTTTCTTTGCTGGAAAAGAAGCAAGACTAGGGGCACAGATGATCAGAATGACCAAAAACTTGGCAGCAAACCCGGAAGTGGACCAGAAACACTTCCAGTGCACTTCCGGATCTGCCGGGGCTCATGCTGGGGGTTTTCCCCATGGCCCCCAGCTCGGTGACTGGTGCCTCCTGGGTTGGGGGGCACCCAGGGTCTCCCCACGGCCAACTGCTGAGCCAGGGGGCATGGGGAGAACCCCCTGTGCACTTGGCAGCGGATGTGGAAGTCGACTGGAAGCACCAAGCATGCGGTGGCCCCCCATGCACTCCTGTGGGACACTTCATCCACCCCACCATCACAGCCTTCATAAGCCATGCCTGGTACCTCAAGGCATATAGAAAAACATTTAAAGCTATGTCTATGGCCCAATCGCTGATTCTCCAAATCAGCATCAAATCTTCAGATTCAGATTCAGCTGAATCGAATTGGGGACGGTGATCCAAATCAACAAATTGAATTACTGTCCCTGATTCAGGCCGTATCCAAATCTGAATAGAATACGGCCCATTTTGCACATCCCTACCAGTCAGTCTGTGGCACTTTAAAAAAAGGTTATGAAAACATTAACAGGACTGTACAGCATTCGCAGTCAGCACAACAGCTATAGATGCAGAGGCAGATTATGACTTTTTCATGTCCTGGGCAAGAAGAGGATTGGGGGCCCCTCGCAGCTTACCTCCCTCCACCCCCACCACCCCACAAGAGCTGGGCTCCAGCAGAGGGAAGTGCCTTTTCCCCTCCTGGTGCTGCTGCAGTGGAGACATTTCTTAAAAAAAAGCCTTTGACCACAGCAAAGGGGAGGGAGAAGCAATTTTAAAATAATAATCAGTCATGTTCCATAAGTTTTCTCAGCCCTTCAGTCCACCCAGTACAGACCCCAGGGGCATGTCCAGAGGAGCATGCAAGTGCACTTTATGGCACCTCAAAGGCTTTTGAGATGCTGCAAAACACACAACATGTGAAAAGGTTCTCGGTGCTGCATATTTGCAGCACAGAGCAAAAATCAGATACTGTGAAACCCTGGTATATAAAAAAAAAATGGTTTAAAAAAATGGGGTGGTGCATGTGGCTGCAGTGAGACAAGGGTGATAACTGGATAAGGAGCCAGCATCAAATGAGGGCTCCTGAGCCAGGGCCAGACAACTGTGAACTTAAGAGTATTTGGTTCCCGGCTCTCTCAAAGGGAGGTGTTGACAACCCCTGCCAGCAGTGGACCTAGTCCCCCTGGCTGGCTTTTACAAGCTAGGATGGGCGCAGGACCAGTCCACAGCTGGTCATCCTTGAAGCACATCTTCTATGCCAGTGGGTAATAGCAATTTGGAATAATCCTCATAAACAAGACAAGACTTAGCAGCACTGTTTGAGATAGGACCAATTTACCAGGTTGATCATGCAAATTGAGCCCCTAATCTTGACTTTTGCAATGTTTGAGGTCATTTATGTTCCATGATTCCAGGTCTGTAAGAGTCTCTGGGAAATGGAAGTAGTACTTTAGGCCTTGTTACACATTAATTTTAGGTCGTTCCTGAAGCTCTTAACCCCTAGTTTGTCTATGCATTAACACCTGAAACTAGCATTAAGCACACCTTAGGTGGCTTAAACATACGCCACTTCAGGGCAGGTTTATCTCTAATCCATGTTATTGAGCTCGTGTTCCATTAATGTGTGGCCACTCTCCACAAATAAACAGATGCAGTGTCCTCTTCCCTACCTTCCTGTTCTGTGTGGACAAACTTTCCAGCCCCTGAACTCTACTGCCCAAATCCCCAAAACTGGAGCGTGGCTGGCCAGGTTCTGCACTCCCAGATCACCACTACTGCAGTCTCGGGAGGCCCCAGGACCCCAGGTAAGGCTGCTGGAACCAGCCCAAGTGCTGACCCCAACCTCCCTTACCCAAATTGCCACATGCTAGGGCATGTGTGCAGGGGTGTTTCCCGGGAACAAGTAGCAGTGGCACAACTATGTGCCACTACTATTTGTCCCCAGGGAAATGCACATACACGCTTGTCTGGACATGCCCCATGAGTCCTGTCCCTAGGTTCAGCTTTCCATACTCCCCTTCTGTACTGTCTCCAGTACAACTACCAATCTGTCCCCTAATATCCTTGTATAAATTCATACCTTGGCTTGTGGGACAAGAGTTCAACTATTCATGGACCACTTCTCCTTGTGCATTTTCCAAAAAAAGTTGAATTGAATTAAAGTTTAATTCACTTCTAAACTAGAGTTTAGAAGTGAATTAAATCCAATTACCCCGATCTTTTGCTCTTTTTATTATTAATTCATCTAATGCAGAAATCCTTCTCTCTGGTCCCATTTTCATTACAAATGGAGGTAAAAAATATGAAGGTAGGTCTTATTTTAAAAGGTCCTGAAATTTAAATACATTAGTACTCTCCTTATGACCTAGGGAGATTTTACAGATTCTGGACAAAGACTTGGGTTCACAAAGGTGTAATGAAGTAGGATTATTTTATTGTCTCTTTTTTTTTAATAAAGAAAAAGAGTCAAGTGTCTCATTTTTAAAGATTAATACAAAAATGTTTTACTCAACATTATACATTGTAAATCTCTAGGGTGCTTTGGAGATGGGAGACTGGCAGGCATGAGTAAAGAACATGAATCCTTGCACTAAATCTGCATTCAGAACAAATAAAGTTGTCACGCAAGCATGAGTCCAATGAATAGGAATGCCTAGGAGCTGGCAAGACAACATTAGACTTTGCAGTGCACTCTTGGTACATGCTGGATTGTTTTGTTTTGTTTTGGGTTTTTTTGTTTTTGGGGGGGGGCGTTGCTTCGTACTGTGCGAGGTTATCTGAAGAACTGACAAATTGATTGAAATAGTGTAAAGTCTGTCCTGGCACAAACCGTTGGCAACACCACACCCTGAGAAGGAGTGTGTGATGGGACCGTGAGTCTGCCAAGGCAGTGAAGGCACAAACTCGCCCTGAGGGGAGATACCCAGTTAAATGACAGATACATTTAGCAATAATAGTAATGATAAAAAGACCAACTTTAATAATTAGGGAAAAACACTACAATAGAACTAGGGAAAAACAGAGCATAAAAATAAAGGTTCAAAACACACAACCATCTAGCACTTTACTCTCAAGCCCAGCCAGTGCTTACTTCTCAGTCTCTGGCTGAGTACAGTGACAGACAGGAATTGTCACCATCTCTGTTGCTAAACTCCCCCTTATCCTCAGAGGTTTCGTCTTCTCTGAGGCCCTCAGCAGGTGGCCTCTGTTCCACCACTCCCTCCTTTCCAGCTGCAGTCCCCACGGGGCAGGCTCCCTCTTGTCTCCACTCTCTGTGGCTTCACACCACAGGGCTTCAGTCAACTCCAGCAGGCCACAAGCTGGCAGCCACTGACACACATGCAACTGCCTGTACACTTTCCAGCAGCCCTGCTTATATCTCCTCCCGCAACTTCTCAAGAGCCAGGGTTCTCAGGAAAGGGTCCCCTCTAGCACCAGCCAGATGGCACAGGCCCTCTGCAATCAAAACATTAACCCTCTTCCAACCAGAACAAAAAACTCATCCAAAAAACACTTTCAGTGTGGACCCATCAAAACAAACAATTACAACCACATAATCCTCCCAGAGTGCAGTCTTTTACTGATGTCTCCAAAGCTTTGGCTACTTTGACTTTCTTTATCTGGGGTATTTTTGACTTAGCTGAAATCAGGAAGAATCCATGCTATGGAACAAATGCTGGTTATCTGCAGGAGCTAGGAAAATATCTCCCCCACCCCACCCCCAGCTGCACCCCCAAATCAGATTGGCAAACACTGCTGGGATATGTCTTTAACTGTCCTCTGTTGGCACCCTTGTCACTTTCCCTTGGGATGTGATCCTTTTCCTAGGACCTTCATGATCATCTAATCATAAATTACCCTTTCAAAAACATGATGCCCTCTGCTTGTGGCTCACTGGGGCAGTGCAGAGTGAACACTATTATGTACAGTAGACCCGCAATTTACGCGATTCTGACTTACACATCTCGCGTTTATGCAATTTTTTCTTAGGGTCCGAACTGGAAAATGCCTCTCTAGATGCGCATCATTCACATATATACATGAATGCTCATGAGATTCGCATATATATGTGAATGCCTCACAAGATTTGCAGGCTGAATCAAGCAGAGCTGTGCCGCCATTGTGGTAGCGGCATCTCAAGGTGCATAGATGAGACACTAGACGCACCTCCTAAAGGCGATTCTGCCGAGAAAAGGGGAAAAAAAGCTATGACAGGTATGTCTGGGGTACGCAACCCCTCACTATTCTGTTATTTCCTATGGGGAAAGTCATCCTGACTTACGTGAATTTGACTTGCACAAAATTCCCCCAGATCCTTCTGGGCAAACTGTTGCCTGCAAGACAGGGGATGGGACTCAGTGGGCTTAAATGCCCCTCCAGTCTTATGTCTCTTTGCAATTTTGGATAGCATTGGCATAACCACCATGCCTGTTGTGAAGCAGCATGGCTGATCACTGGGTGTTGCATCTGATCCTGCATCTTACCTACCAAGAAATAAGGTTAAGCAACCCTTAAAGAGTAGGCATATCTGTAATGGCATGCCTCCAGCCCTGGCTCCAACCAAAATTAGTCCTGAAGCCATGAAAATCAATCCAGGTTTTATAAAGTCAGATCAAAAGGTCATTTACACACAATAAAACACGCTAAAAGAACAGCCATATTAAATGAGACTAAATGTCCATCTACCACAGTAGTCTGTCCCAGGCAAACAGCAGATGATTTAGGGGAACGTTCTAATCGCAGGACAGGTATAGAGTGATCCATCCCATCTTACCCCTTCAGTTATCACCTGTCATAGATTTAAGGATGTCCTGAGCTTTAGCTTTCATCTGTCACTCCCTCAAACACACCAGCTAGCAGCAAAGATTGCTTAGGAGCTAGCAAATGGTTGCCTGATGGAGTCTCTGTCTTCACAGCCTTCTGGAACAAGGAGTCTTCACTATCTAACTGTTGAGCTTGGTTGTTTGTGGAACAAGAGGTAATGGGCAGGACTTACATTCATGGTGCACTTGGGCCAAGGGTGGGGAATCTGTGCTGGTTTTTTCTTTTTGCAGAAGTTCATTTTAGCATGCCAAATCACTCTCTAAGAAAGTAATCTCCTATACAGACAAGAGGTCTTCTCCTGAAGAGTAAAAGTCATAGAAAATTAGGATTGAAAAGAACTTCAGGAACTCATCTAGTCCAACCACCTGCACAAAGCAGGATCATCCCCAACATATCGTCCCAGCCAAAGTTTTGTTTAGCCAGGTCTTGAAAGCCTCCACAGATGGAGATTCCACAACCTCTCTGGGTATCCTGTTCCAGTGCTTCACTAGCCTTCTCATGATAATTTTTTTCCTAATATCTAACCTAAACTTCCCTTTCTGCAACATGAGACCATTGCTCTTTATTGGGTCATCTGCCACCAGGTAAAGCAGATGCTAGCTGAGAACAGTCTAGCTCCATCCTCTTTGGTACCCACCTTCAGCTACTTGAAGGCTGCTATTAAATCCCCTCTCAGTCTTTCCTTCTCCAGACTTAATAAGCCCAGTTCCCTCAACCTCTCCTTAGAAGTCACATGCACCAGGTCCCTCACCATTTTTGTTGCCTTCTTCTGGATTGTCTCTAATTTGTCCGTCCACATCCTTTCTGTAGTGTGGGGTCCAAAACAGGACACACTACTCCAGACGTGGCCTCACCAGTGCTGAAAAGGGGAATAATTTTTTCCTCAGTGTGCTGGCAACAGTCCTACTAATGCAACCCAGTATGCCATTAGCCTTAGTTGCAACAAGGCCAGGCTGTTGTCTCATTATCAGCTTATTTTCCACTGTAACCCCCAGATCCTTTTCTGCTGAGTTGCTGCTTAACCATTCGGTTCCCAGCCTGTACTAGTGCATGGGATTGTTCAGATCTAAATGAAAGATTTTACACTTCTCCTTATTGAACCTCATGTGATTTCTTTTGGTTTAATCCTCCAATTCGTTGAAGTATCTCTGAATCCTAGTATATCCTTCAGCCCATCTACTACTCCCACCAGCTTGGGATCATCTGCAAACTTGCTGAGGGTGCACTCCATACCATCTTCCAGGACTTTGATGCAGGTGTTTAACAAAACCAATCTCAGGACCAACCCCTGGGGTGCTCCACTTGATACAGGCTGCCAATTAGACATTGACCCATTGAGTACTACCCTCTGAGCCTGATGATTCAGCAAGTTTTCTATCCACCTGACAGTTCATTCATCCAACCCATACTTCCTTGGCTTGCTTGCAAGAATGTTGTGGGAGACCTTATCAAACACCTTGCTAAAGTCAAGTTATATCACTTCCACTACTCTTTCTGCATATATGGAGCCAGTCATCATAGAAGGCAATCAGATTGGTCAGGCACAACTTGACTTTAGTGAATCCATGCTGTTTCTAATTACCTTCTCCTCCAGTTGCTTAGAAATTGATTCCTTGAGGACCTACTCCATTGATTTTTCCAGGAATTGAGTTGAGGCTGACCAGTTTGTAGCTCCTCAGATCCTCCTCCTTCCCTTCTTAAAGATGGGCACTATATACTTGTCCTTTTCCACTGTCATCCTAGAAACATTATGCAAGGGCACAGACATTCTGGGCATAAACTGTTGAGTCCCATGAAGATAACAACTGACACCTTAAACTTGACTCTGTATTTTACGCAAAGCCACTCTGGAGGACAGAGGACTGGTGTAATAGGTTTGTAGCAGAACTCAAACTGAGGATAGAGTTTGGCTTTTACACCATGCCATACTTAAAGTTTTTATTCTTAGAATTCCAAATCTAGGAATTCTGAGACTGAAAGAAAGCTCAACTTCCATACAAGGAATCTAAAATTTCATGGCTGTAAAGAGTATCTTTAGTGATGTGAATACCAAAGATAAGGTTCAGAAATCAGACAAGAAGAGCCTCAAATACACGCTTAATTTATCTCATGATTTTTTATGCTTTGAATGTGCGCTACTGCTTGTATTTTTCTTGGCTGTCTTGCCCAAAGGATAGCTTCTCTTTCCCTCTCAAAGAAGAGAAGCCCAGGAAATCAAAAGCCTCAGTCAAGCTATAGAGTATCTCAGATGTGAACCTACTTCTAAAAGGTAGCAATGATGAATCAGTCCAAGATATCCCATCATCTCCCAGGTACAGGGGGAAAAAACAGTATTTTCCTACACATAATGCTTTCTGTTACATGACAAGCCACAGCATGATTCCTAATAAAACTAACCCAGGCAGCCATCTACTGTAGCCAAAATACCTAGGCTACAGTATTTTTCAAAGTGGAGATGTTGCAACCAGGTTTTGGAGGAGGTGAGACCCCAACCTCACTGGGCTTGGAAAGGGGTGGTGAAAGGCCTACCGAACAATGTTGACATTCCCTTCAACACTGCCAGTTACAATACCAGACCGATTTCTTTATATATGGGCCTGAATAATAATACCAAGGGTTATTGGTTATGGTCTGGCAACCATCAATCGTTCCAGATCACGGTGTATGCATGAGAGGTCACCCAGACCTTTGACATATATGCCTAGGCAGGAGTATGAAGGAGTGGAGGCTGCTCAGACTTTCCACCCCCTTTAGGTCATTGAGACAGAATCCAAAGGCCAGATTGAGTCCAGATGTTTGGTGCCTCCGGGGGGAAAGCTGTTTAAGTGTCTGGGAATTGAGCATGGGTCTCCTATGTGGCAGACAAGGACTCCATCACTGAACCACAGGGGACTCCCAAGGGTTATTAAAGGTTGATAATAAGAATTTACTACTGACAAACAAACTTTACCAACACTATGTCATCTCACGAGGGTCCAAAGGGGTGAACCAACTTTATATCATACGACAGACAGGCCGGTTGAGTTAACACCAGTGAGATGAATCATATTAGGAGCGCTCCCCATTTCTTATCTTGGAGTCACCTTACAACAAAAGTCCACAGAAGACTCTGCTGAAGAGTCATGCTCAGTGAGGGAGAGGTTCTCCTTTGTCCTCCCTAAACTAAGGTGCACTATGATCCACTTCTCAGATCCCAATCCCCAGAACTCCAATCTTCAGATCCCTCTCTCGGGGTTGCCACTCTCCTGAACTCAGCTCACTCAGGAGACCCTGAGGAGCCTTTTTCACTCCCTTTTATTCTTATTTAGCTCCCCATCACACCACTTCTGATGGTTCAATGATCTTAAAACCATATCTGTCAATCATACATTCTGCCAATCATCTCTCACTCATCCAGTTACGTTTCATCATTTGGGTCTGCCACTCAAAGGTGTTGCTCACCTTCCCCTCAGAACTTTCCTGCTCTTTTTAAATCTCTTTACTGAGCATGCTCACCCAGGCCACGGGTTCAAACGGTGAACCTTTCTGAGAGGTTCTTAAATGTAATGGTTATTGTACACATATGAGTACCTAAATGAAGTTCTCCTTCTACAGAGACAGTAGTGAATATTCAGCCATATGTCTCCTGGGGCCAGGGCCAGGGCCAGGCTGGGCTCAGCACTCAGCTGGCACTGCCTCATTCCCTGCGAGTGGTGCCAGGCCTGGCTGGTATGGCCCTATCCCCTACGAGTGGCGCTGGTGTGGCCCAGGCAGCGCCACTTGCAGGGGATGGGGCTGAGCCAGCCAAGCACTAAGCCCAGCCCCATGGCTAACAGCATATAAGTCTAGTTTGATTTTTAAGACCCCAAAATTGGGCTTCAAAACCTGACTGATACACCATGAAATAATGGTAAATTATTGCTTGTAACATGTTAAGCTGCACTGAACCTGAGTGTTTTCATGACAGCATGACGGCATACAACCTTAGTCCGAGTGTGTCTCCTCTACAGGACGGTGTTTGCATGAGGAGCCGAGAGACCAGGGTTTCATTTCAAACCCTGCCTCTCGGGCACTCTGGTTATTTACTTTCAGTTATTGAACATGAGATCTCGTGCAAGGGTTCCCGTTTCTTCACCACGTTGGGATTTACAGTGTTCTGAAGTCGCAGCGACTCTCCGGCGATGCCTTCCCCCATTTTCTGATATTTTGCAGATTCAAAGCCAGCAGTAGTTGTACTATACTCACAATCAGAGGTTAGTACAGCTGCAATTAAAGAAAAGGACTGGGATGAAACTGAGCTACTGTTGAGCTACTGCTGAAGGATTCAGAAGCATGTACTACATTCATGCTACCATGGTTTAGACAAAGAGAAAGCGGTCTTGTGAGATTAAATGTGGCTGCTATAACAAAAATGCTTTGTTCCATAGCAAATACTCAAGGATTCTAAATTGCTATGGGCTTATTGGACTTGTTTGAAAAATGTTGACTTATTTTTTTCATGGCAGCAAGTGGTTTATTACTGGTCTGTCTGCACTTGAACTGTATGCTCTGGGAGTTTTTGAAATAGATGGAAATCTGGCCGAGACCATAATCATTGCAACACAGAACAAAAGAAACTTCCTTACATTTTATGAAGTGTGTAACTACTATTTTTATTTTTCCAGTGAGCAGAATAGTCCTGATATTTGACATTTTCATGCTATACCATTTATACAGAATACAAACAGGAAGATAATAAAAAGAATTGCCTGACTGAACACGGACATGTTTACAAAGAAGTGCACGTAACTTGATATCTCACTCTTCCTAGTGTCTATAAGACAACATACCATACTCCTGCGTATCAGCCCCTCCGTGGCTCTAACTTTTCCTGAGCAGACATGTAAGTCAGCTGTGTTAGTCTGGATAGATATGCACCTTTACAGGCTAACTAAAAAAGATATATAAAGATATATATATAGACAGAGAGCATACAAGTTTTCATGAACCTTCAGTGACACCATATTGAGTAGGAACAAGGATAAGGTGCGTCTACATATAACAGGGCAAAGGTTTTAGATGATTGTCCAATCTCCTGACCCTAAAAGAGTGAGATATTGTACATACATGATAAAAATCAACTCCATACACATTTTGTCCCCTACACTCCCCCCCCCCCAAAAAAAAAAAAAA
>NW_017729024.1:161116781-161119016 GCF_001723915.1 Gavialis gangeticus | reverse complement strand
TCCCCCCCCCCCCCCCCCCCCCCCAAAAAAAAAAAAAAGTCTTACCACAAACAAAAATACCTCAAGAGCTCCATTGTGGTCTGAAAGCCTGCTGTCGGGGGCATGGTTACTGCTGCAGCAGATATAACCAAGACAGACGCACAAACTTACTGCTTCCCCATCTTCTAGAATCCATTATTTCCTGCATAACTTTCATTATCACAAACAGCAGTATTGCCTGTGCAGACAAAGCAGGAGATAGAAAAAATGGCTATTTTTGTGTGTATGTGCTCTATTTGTGTGAAGTAGGGATGCACAGACATTTCTTGCAAAAAAACCCTGAAGCTGCCTCAGCTTTCACCCATTTTTAGAACCAAGGCATTTTTAACATTTCTAAAAATTATTTCATTTCCATTTTCAGCCCCAAGAAGAACCAGAATGGCCACATGCCATGAGAAAAGCAGTTCCCATTATATTCCCACTGTGGCTGGAAGGAGAAGTGTTGGTCATCATGAAAGATAAGCTGCTTGTGTGAAATTTTCTGCTTAACTGTGCAGCCTCAAGGAGCCTGGTTATTTTACATAAAATCTAAACTGCCAAAGGATAATCCAAACCACCTGCAGGTTTTACCAGATCACTAGCTCAACTGTCACTAGTGACACATCAGCATTCTGTAAATTAAAAATGGTTTGGCAAGAATGAATGCTTTTATCTCAATAACAGAGTAAATAAATGAGATATGTTGAAAGAGAAAGATTTCAGCTAGAAAGCTCCTTAAATCTCACTTCCATAAATTCTATAATTATCCAAGCAGGCATCCATATTGCTTTTAAAACCAGACCTTCAAACATTGCAATGTTTGTATCTAAATCATGTCATCTTTAATGGATTAGAAGATAGAGATGATATGATTTTCACCCAAGATCACAATCCTGTTTACCACTAGCACTGAATAAACAACAAGGTACAGAAAACAAAGAACTACTTGTTTTTAGTCTTTGTGTACAGTCCTTTCTGTACACAAGTAGTTTATAAATCATGTCTTTTGTCATGCAAATAATATATGTATTGTTAGGAAATATAAGCAGGCTTAATCAACAAGAATATTACAATTTTAATCCTAATGCATATATATCAGGTGGCTGTAATCTTTTCATAGATTCATAGACACTAAGGCTGGAAGGGACCTCGGAAGATCATCAAGTCCAGCCCCCTGCCCCAGGGGCAGGAAGTCAGCAGGGATCATAGGATCCCGGCAAGATAAACATCCAAATGTCTCTTGAAGGCGTTCAAAGTAGGTGCTTGAGCTACCTCTGGCGGCAGTCTATTCCAAACCTTGGGGGCTCGGACATTAAAGAAGTTCTGTCTTATGTCCAGCCTGAAACAGTCAAGGAGGAGTTTGTGACCATTTTAACTTGTGATCCCTTGGGGTGATCTGGTGAACAACCATTCTCCCAGATCCTGGTGAAACCCCCTGATAAACCTGTAGGTTTCCACCAGATCACCCCTGAGCCTGAGCTTTTCCAGGCTGAAGAGCCCCATGGCTCTCAGCCTCTCATCATAAGGTCTGTTTTTCTGACCTCTGATCACGCTCGTGGCTCTCCTCTGGACTCTCTCAAGCTTCTCCACATCCCTTTTGAATTGTGGAGCCCAAAACTGGACACAGTACTCCAGCTGCGGCCTCACCAAGGCCGAGTACAATGGGAGCATGACATCCTGGGATTTGCTTGAAACGAATCTATGGATGCAAGCCAGCGTTGTTCTCCCTTTACTAGCTGCAACATCATATTGAAGGTTCATGTTTATCTTGTGGTCAAATATGACCCCCAAGTCCTTTTCATCCATTGCACTAGCCAGCATAGCACTGCCGAGCCTATAAGGATGCTGCAGGTTTTTCCTCCCAAGGTGGAAAACCTTGCATTTTTCAATGTTAAACAATATCAGGTTCTTGTCCACCCATTTCCTGAGCCCGTCAAGATCTGCCTGGATTACCCTCCTGTCCTCAGGTGTGGACGTTTTATGCCAGAGTTTGGTGGTGTTAGCGAACTTGGCCAGTCCGCTTCTAACACCAATATCTACATCATTAATGAAGATGTTAAATAGTATAGGCACTAGGACAGAGCCTTGAGTGACCCCACTGGTCACAGGGCACCATGACGATTGACTTCCATCAACCACCACCTTCTGGGTCTGACCATAAAGCCAATTCCCCAGCCAGTGGATCATGGTGAGGCCGAGGCCAGGGTTAGCCAGTTT
>NW_017729024.1:161111564-161111781 GCF_001723915.1 Gavialis gangeticus | reverse complement strand
GCTTTTTTAAAGTCAAGATATATGACATGAATCTCTTCTCCCTTGTCTAGGTGATAGGTCACCTAGTCATAAAAGGAAATAAGATTGGTCAAGGAAGACCTACCTGCAACAAACCCGTGCTGGCTCTCCCTCAGGATGTTGACATCAGCCAGTCCGCTAAGTATGACCTCTTTGATAATCTTTTCATAGTTTCATAGTTTCTAGGGTCGGAAGGGAC
>NW_017729024.1:161109755-161109961 GCF_001723915.1 Gavialis gangeticus | reverse complement strand
ATGGGTGGAGTCCCACCTGGTCTCCATTATCCCTATGACATCATATTTATTTGCGTTTAGCAGGAGGACAGGTTCCTTCTGTTTATTCTCCAAGCTCCTGGCATCTGTGTACAGGTACACAAGTGTCCCATTGGGGGCCCCTGCCTTGTGTACAGTTTGTTCCAGGGCTGGGGCAGGGATGGGCTCCCTTAAGTGCCTTGGCCTGA
>NW_017729024.1:161103485-161104755 GCF_001723915.1 Gavialis gangeticus | reverse complement strand
CTCCCTTAAGTGCCTTGGCCTGATGGCTTTGCAAGGGTTCCTCAGTGGGCCAGCAGTGGCAGTAGTCCCTGCATCCCCTGGTGGTCTTAGTTTAAAGCCTGGTAGAGCAGGTCAGCCAGTCTGGCTGAGAAGAGCCTCCTCTCCAGGAGAGAGAGGTGGAGGCTGTCCCTTCCCAGCAGCTCACTGCCTCTCTCACCAAAGAGCAGACTGTGGTCATGGAAGACAAAGCCTTCCTGATTTACACCAGCGGGGCAGTCTTTGGTTCACTACCTCAATCCTCCTCTCCCTCCTCAGCCCATAGCCTTAGACTGGGAGGATCGATGAGAACACCACCTGCACCCCCAACCCCTTAAGCCCCACTCCCAAATCCCTGTAGCTCTTCCTGACCCAGCTGGAAGCGCTCTGAGCCGTGTCATTTGTGCCCACATGGATAAGGAGCATAGGGTAGTGGTCAGTGGGCCAGAGGAGCTCAGGGATCTTCTCCACAATGTTAGCTCTAAATGTCCAGTTCACCTGAGAAGACTAGAATTTGAAGTACAATCAATATTTTAATAGTTTGATTTCCAGTTCCCAGTGGGGAAAAAAGGATGCTTGTGTGGTTCCAAAGCCAAGTTTATAAATGGAAGAAAATGTAATGTTCAGATCTTATTAATTTCCTCTCAGAATGGTACTTTCTGTGCTTTGCAATGCATTTTGTACAAGTAGGGTACAATTTTGTTTCCAGTTTACAGAGGTACTTGTTGATGCCACACACAGCTGTCATACTACCGCCATTATTTAATGTACTATTCTAAGTGATCTATGTAGTATATAAGTAATGAGAGCTAATAATCATCACTCATCAGAACACAGGTTTAATTATCTTTCCATTAAGCTCCTATTTCTTATTTCAAGGCTGTCAGTACTGTTAAATTTCCCCTTCTTATTACCTTGGTCATCCTTGTACACATACATATGCTGAAGGGAGATGATTGTCATTTAGCTGTGGAGCTGCTTGGCACTTTTATATTTTATATAATTTGACATCTACAGGGGCTGCCATGGAGTATATAGAGAAGCTGCTTCCCAGACCAGTCCCCATTAGCCCTATACCTCTGACCACAAAGTCCCAACTATGGGCTTTTGTAACACATATTAAGCCCCAGTGCCTTTCATTTTCCTCATTTGGGCCTCATTTCCACTTGAACTTGTCTGGTTTCAAGCATCCGGCCCTTGGCTCATGTTCCCTCTCCTGTTAGCTCCCCAGGAAGGTACTTGCCCACTGCAGCAC
>NW_017729024.1:161092447-161098485 GCF_001723915.1 Gavialis gangeticus | reverse complement strand
CTCTGTTTCCAGTCTTTAAAAAAAAAAAGGGGGGGGGGGTTTCATCAAGTAGAGTCAAAACTATCATCCCCTTTTGCTTCTACTCTCTTTTACCACTGCTCAATCAGATTAAGCCTAGGTGGACCATCATTGCTCAATATGCAGAGCAAAACAGAACCCTCTTTGCTGATTCACCTTTATAAATTTTAGTATACTGTAAACAGTCATTATCTTTTAAGAATATCTCTCTCCTTTTCCCCCCTTCTGTGCATGCCATTTGTGAATTGGAAGCTCCATCCTGTAGCTATGGTTGCCAGTGTCTTACACAAAAATATTAACTTCTTTTTACACACAAGGGATATTGCCTTAACTAAAGTAACACAATTACAAGATTTTTGCAAACTTTATGTTCATTAGAGACTAAAAAATTAACTTGGCAAACATCATGGTTTTTGTGGGGGGAGGAGGAGGGGGCAGGAGGGAATTGCTTAGCTCTTCCAAAGGCAACCCTCAGTCTGAAAGGCTAGAAGAATGTAGCAGCTGCTCTCTTCTAGGAAAATCCTCTTAAATATTTTTCTAATTTAGAGTTGCATGGAAATGCTTATAACCAGAGGGGATCACTCCTTCAAATATGTTTTTCTTCTTTATTAATCCCCAAACTTTGTCTAGTGCACATGGAAATAAAAATAATGAAACTGGTTCCAAACTTCATTGCCTTAGAAATTCTCTCCAAAATCTCTGATAACAGGATGAGAAATTGTAGATCTGTGTGTTGGGACACAGCATATTTCTGGATTTAGCATGGTAGATGGGGTTTTTGCCTCAAAAAGCAATTCTGACGTTTACACGGCACTGAACTGTGTAGGGGAAAATGTCAGAGATGCAAGAAATTAATTCTCCATAGAGTCTACTTTCCTAAGAAAGTTAAAACATAAATAACAGGAACAAAAAACTACAGAGAAGAGGATGAGATTTTAATCTAAAAGCAAGAATGAACTAGAACTATTTTAATGGATTGCTGAGCCATGTCCCTTCCCCAACAGTTTACAACCAAGTATAATGCAAGCACCAGATGTGTTCACCAATTTGTCTGTACCTAATCATCAGAACACTTTCTCTCATTCACATGTGCCAGGGAAAACGTCTGTGTCCCACTAATTGGCACATGTGCCCGGGGGTGGGGGGAGTTGTCAAATCCCTGGTCTAATAACTGAGAGTACAGGAAGTACATTGGTGTGTATATAAGTTGTGCAGCCAGTTATGAGTCTCTGTGAACCATTAAGTACAATGCTGAACTTCTTAGCATGACAACTTCTGAGCCATACAGGAGCACAATACTCTGCGGGGGCATATACCATTGTGAGTGCTGTGGTTCTGAGCACTTGGAAGACTGCACCCCATGTCATGCTGGCTAAACATCTTAAAGTAGCTACCCATACAGCGTCTTTACTGCAGACCTTCTGAAGGTGGCATTTATAGGTGAGGGAATGGTCTAATGTGACTCTTAGGTAGGCTGGTGTATGCTTGTGGGGTAAGCAACACAACAAATTATTAGACATCTGACTCATGAACAACTTAAGTCACCCACTGGCAAACTTAATTTAAACACCCACATCTCTGATGAGTTTGACACAGCTATTAAAGTGAAAGCAGTCAAGACTGGCAAGGCTGCTGAACTAGATATTTCCAGAATTTGTTCTAAAGCTCAAAACCACAATGAAAACATGACTTCAGAAATTAATGTATAAATGGCTAGAAAGTTATAGACTTCCAAAAATTTGGAGAAAAGCTGATGTCATTAGATCCTCAGGTGATTTATTGGATTATAGGTCAGCAGCTCTTTGTTATCCTGTCTCACTACTCTGCATTACATACAAACTGATGGAGTGCATAATCCTGAACACAATAAAGAACATCATTGATCCCCAGCTCCCAAAAGAACAAGCTGGATTTTGGAAAAAGTGGTGACCAAGTTACATTCCTTACATGCAACATAGAAAATGGATTTGAAATGAGGCAGAAAACAGGCATGGTCTTTATGATTTTACACCTGCCTCTGACATTGTATGACATCAAGGCTTCATATATAAATTGTACTCCATGATACCTGACTGCAATCTATGTGCTTTCATCACGAATGTGATCTCCATCACTACCAGCCAAGGAGAAAAGAGCAGAATACAAACCTTGAAGAATGGGGTCCCCTAAGGATTACTGCTAGCACTAATACTTTTCAATGTATATATCTCAAATTTCCCTCATACAGCATCTAACCAATACATGTGCACTGATTATGTTGCTATAGTAGCCCAAGGAATAGACATGACAGAACTGGAAAAGCCAGCACTGATATAGAACTCATCACTGACTATCTCCGTAAGTGGCACTTGAAGTTGAGCATCAATAAATCAGCATCATCACTCTTCCACCTGGATAATCAACAAAGCAAAATCGCGCTGAATATCAAAGTAGGTAGCCACATCCTTCCCCTTCCTGTTGAGCTAATGACATGAGAAAGTGGCAGTCAGCACCAGAGTAGCAGTCAGAACACACAGCAACCTCATTATTACCATGATTGTAAGGGTCACAATTCACCCTGGGCTTGGCTGATTAAATACATTGCAAGCTAAAGCTCAGAGACAAGCTTGTGAACTTTGCAAAATATAAGAAGAGAAAAATAGGCAAACATGTGGAATAAATGTTTGTTCCACATTTTTTTATCTCCTGCATACAGGTATACTTCTCCTTCCCAGGCACAATTGCAAAACCCTGAACTATATCAATAGGTTATAGTCACTGTGCTTTGCCACTTGTAGAAAAGCCATATCCTGTTTGGCTTCAGGCCTATCTATTGGCAGATTTTCTTAGAGGGCAAAGTTCCAATGTCCCCTTTCAGGTGGTCAGCTGCTAGCTCCCCTCCCCACCCCAAGAAGTGACACCAAAAGCCAACTGGGCGGACAAGAACCTGATGGTGTTTAACACCGAAAAATGCAAGGTTCTCCACCTTGGGAGGAAAAACCTGCAGCATCCTTATACACTTGGCGGTGCTGGTTAGCACTACGGACGAAAGGGACTTGGGGGTCATGATTGACCACAAGATGAACATGAGCCTTCAGTGTGATGCTGCGGCTAGTAACATGAGCAAAATGCTGGCTTACATCCATAGATGCTTCTCAAGCAAATCCCAGGACGCCATTCTCCCCTTGTACTCGGCCTTGGTGAAGCTGCAGCTGGAGTACTGCATCCAGTTTGGGGCTCCACAATTCAAAAAAGATGTGGAGAAGCTTGAGAGAGTCCAGAGGACAGCCATGTGCATGATCAGAGGTCAGGGTAACAGACCTTATGATGAGAGGCTGAGAGCTATGGGACTCTTCAGCCTGGAAAAGTACAGGCTCAGGGGCGATCTGGTGGCCACCTATAAGTTTATTAGGGGTGTTCACCAGGATCTGGGAAAACAATTGTTCACCAGAGAGCCCCAAGGGATGAAAAAGTTGAACGGCTATAAATTCCTGCAAGACCGTTTCAAGCTGGATATAAGGAAGAATTTCTTCACTGTCCGAGCCCCCTAGGTCTAGAACAGCCTGCCACCAGAGGTGGTTCAAGCACCTACATTAAATGCCTTCAAGAGAAATTTGGATGCTTATATTGCTGGGATCCTATGAGCCCAGCTGACTTCCTGCCCCTCGGGCAGGAACCTACCACAGGTAAAGCAGGGGGACCATGGCAGCCAAAGTCCTGTTGCTGCAAAGGTTGTTCAAATATGCTTGAGAGATCCAAGGAAAAGGGCCTCACTCCCCACTACAGAGGAAGGCACCCCTGCCCCCCTCCCAAAGTCCATACCAATCTGGCCAAGGGGAAATGTTCCTTCTTGACCCCAAATACAGCAACTAGTCTGACCCTGAGTGGGGGGTAAGACCCTCTAGCCAGGAGCCTCTGGGTTTAAGTCACAGCAGGAGCCCAATCAAAACACCAAAGTCAGCATTCTGCCCCAAGGAGTTGGAAGGGATTATCAGCTCCACAGAAGCCTACGTAAATCCACTGGCTGACCCCTTCCATCCCATCCATGTCCACCTGATGCATAAGTAAGGAACTGACAACAGGTTCAGGTCTAAAGCAGACCCTGTATTGGAGTAGTGGCAGGAGTACCATCACGCTTCAACCTGAGTCCAAATCTTCTCTCTTCCTGTCACCTGATTGTACTTGGGGAACGAGTCTTGCTCATTAGTTTAGGTCAGCACTTCTACAGGAGTTGCCATTACTGGCCATGAACCTGGCACACCAAAGTAGTCTCCCATCCAGACCCAGGAATGTTGATTCCAGTATCCTAAGTGTTTATCAGGCCCCCAATGGCTTTTTGGAAGATATTTTCCTGACACTTGCTATCCTGACACCTAAAGCAAAGATTCCATCAGAAACTGAATTAATTGTATGCTCTGTTATCACTGTCTCAGCGATGCTTTCTGCTCGACACATCTGAGAAACATCATGATTTCTGTTTAGTAATTGTAGTTTGCAGTATACTTCATTCAACTCCCTGGGCGCTGTGAAAAAACAGCTGCTCAATTCAATGCTGCACAAGGTGTTGCTGGCTGGCTAGCAGAGCCAAACTGAAATTTTAGCTTGCTGCCCTGATGGCCACTGGGGAGAAAGACAGGAGGCAGCACCAGATAGAAAATGAGGAACAAGCAACATCCGAGGTTTTGGTGCCTCAGCTGGGGAAAGCTGTGTGCTGTCGGACCATTACATACAAACTAACGAGTGAAAGCAAACTGCAACACAATATGGGACATGCCGCATCAGTTGCTAAAGGATGTATTTTTAAAAGGGTGTGAGAGCAGGATATGATGAAGAAGAATGGAAAGCAGCAAGAGAAAAGATAGAGGGATGACATGGACTGAATAGAGGGGTGAAAGGACTGCCTTTTGTTATGGAGCGTAACGGCACTCCTGCTCCCCCACAATACTAAATGAATAACAAGAAAGAAATGTGATTTGTCCAAACATCTATTTACCTAAGGCAAGTAAAGTGTCACTCATTTTTTGTTCCCCAGTCTTACTCCTCTCATGAGAAGGGTGATCAAACAGGGGTCCATGCTGTCTTTGACAATACCATAACAATCTAACAGAGCTGGCTTGCAGGGGACAGATACAGATCACAAGTAACCCAAGCTAAAGTGAGCAGATTCAGTCCTTGGGTTTGTGTCATTTTATAGACGGAGTAATTGAAAAACCTGGGTTTAGGTCTAGATTTTAAAGTGACATGAAACTTGGGTGCACTCAGCACTAGAATTCCATTGCAAACTACTTCTATGGTTAAGAAAAGTTTTAGTACACACACTGTGAAGATGCAAACTTACCTGAATGTATGTATGGCTACAAGTTCCGAATTCAGTTCATGGGCATCTAAATGTGCACAGTAATTCAACATAACCAAGGAAGGTTAAGGATTTTGCATCAAATTCACGAACAACTCAGATTGTCCCACCCCAAATCCCAGCTCAAAATTTGGAGGAAGGGAGTGAATTCATTTGAACTGAAATAAATAAAAGAATGACATGAAATGCCAGCCTGCAAATAAACTGGTCCTGCTAATATTAGCTTAACAGCTCTAGTATTAATCATTATGCAAATCCTGCTCTGCTAAACTAAAGCCTGCACTGGTAAAATACTGAGTTCCTCCTATGAGGAGCTGATTGCCTTTGAGTCCCCTGAAGTCAATGGCCACATGCACAATTAGGCCTAGAGTGAATTTAATACCTATTGGGCACATCTACATGTGCAATTAATGCAAAGCAATAAACTCTGAGTTTATTGCTCCAAAGTTTATTGCACCTGGGTGCACCATTTGAACATGCATCTGAGACCACAACATGTTGAGCTGGGTTGAAGCAGCCCCGGCTGGCAGGGGGCCCCTGAGGGTCAGCCTATCAGCCCAGGGCTGCTCCTGCCTGGCTTAACATGCTGTGGAGGGGCTGGCTGGGGCACCAGGGTGCTCCCTCACTGAAGCACTCTCATGCCCCAGCCAGCTGTGTCAGTCTCTACATGTACAGTGCTGCAGGG
>NW_017729024.1:161079425-161087447 GCF_001723915.1 Gavialis gangeticus | reverse complement strand
CCAGGGTGCTCCCTCACTGAAGCACTCTCATGCCCCAGCCAGCTGTGTCAGTCTCTACATGTACAGTGCTGCAGGGTAAAAAAACTCCACAGCAGGCTAGTACTTGTATTTACTTGTACTTATAAATGCAAGTATTTTTATTTACAAGTACTATCCTGCTGTGGAGTTAATTAGTTTACTCCAGCTTAATTGGCCTGCTTGTGTAGATGCCAAGAGGCTTACTGCAGAGCTAATTAGTCAACTCCACAATAAACATCTGGTGTAGACGCACCCATTGGGTCACAAACTACATGGCTAGAGATTAGCTTACATGGTTGTCCTAGCCTGCTGGGTAAGAAAGACAAGAATTAATTAAGACAGTGAATTCTACTTCTCTATGATATGGACATGAACAAGAAAAATATCAAGTTATGGTATGGCCCTTTATGCAATTGTAATGGGACCAGAAGTCAGGGTGTTTATTCCAGAGCCAAGAAACCCAGATGGAGGAGCTGATGCATGTCAGGTCCAAAGAGGCCAAAGCATGAATTACGTTACTGACACGAGAGTTAAAATGAAAAGATAGAGGCCCAGCAGGCAGCAATGATTTGTGTGGCAGAAGGGGTTAGAATGAAACAAATGAAACCAGAGGATGATGTGGAGGAATTCCTAGAATACTTTAAGAGGGTCACCCTCTCTAACAGGTGAAACCGAGACTGATGTGCTGGGTAGCTTAGGCCTCTACTGGTAGGACCTGCCCAGGTGGCATACTGAGCCCTTTCTTGAACAGAGCCCACGAGCTACGAGAAGATGAAAAGGGCCATATTGTACTAGCTGGAGATTTCACCAGAATATTATGGGCAGCAGTTCAGAGCCAAAAGGATGATGGAGGAACAGCACCCATGATTATTGGCCCAAGTGATAAGGGATCTGTTGGAAAGGTGGGTCCAACTGGAGGGGGAGCTGGTTGCCAGGGTCTTAGATATTTTCACAATAGGAACAATTCCTTACTGACCTGGGGGAAGAAACACTAAACTAGGTGCAGATACACCAACCCCAATTGATGGAAGAGGCCCTGCGCCTGGCTGAGGCCTTTGCCACAGCTGAAAGGGAACCAAGCAAAGAGAGAGTGGCAAGGCCAGCCCCCAGCTCAACAGGGCAAGTTGAGTTCTCAGGGATGTCTAAAGAAATCAGACACCTTGAGGCCAACCCAAGCTGTTCAAAGACTGGGGGGGCAAGAGATATTGTGTGCTACCAGTGTGGAACTCCAGGACACATAGTGAGGGATTGTATACAGAGAGTACAAGGGAGCAGTTCCCAGAGACCCCACACAATGAGAAAATGGACTGTAGTTTTGGCTGACAGAGGGGACCATCCCGTATACTTACGCCAATGGTGGATGCTAAACTGGGAGATTTAATAATGCCAGCAGTAGTGGATACCAGATGTGCCCAGACCATGATGTAGACACATTTGGTGCCTCCACGTTTAGGGGAATAGGATACACTCATCAGCATGCTTTGCATGCATGGTGCTTCATACGCGCACCAAAGGAGGCTTTTGTTAGTAACCGTAAGGGGGAGGACTGAAGTGTTGTTTAGTAGGTTCGGTCCAGATGTTGCCATGCCCTGTGTTGCTCATCTGGGATTGGCCATATCTCTGTGAAGTACTCAACCAAGCCACGGGTGAAGAAGCCAGAGCAGGATATGGAGAAATGGTAGACATGCAGACAGAGGGGCTAACCAGAGAAGATGCGACTTCAGTACCGGAAGAACAACTAGTTGAGGCCCTGAATCTGGGGGATGTTATTGGGGAGGGTCACTTTCAAGAGGATTAAGACCAGGGACCTGTTTTCTGCTGCATATATGAAGAAGGCCTGGCCAAGAGAGAGGAGGAAGTGCTAAACCCGGAGCTAGTAAGTGTGTATCCCTGTTTTGAGGGAAGGGACAGCATCTTATATCATAAAATGTGGGCAGGAGACAGGGGAGGAACTAGTGCAAGTCCTGGTTCTACAGAAATACCAGCAGGGCCTACTTCAAATTGCCCATGCCCTCCCAATGGGTGGACATTTAGGTAGGGATAAAACCAAACCCAGATTGACGCAGTGGCTGTTCTGGACTGGTATATATAAACAGGTGGAGAATTACTGCCAGAGCTGTCCTGAGTGTCAGAGAGCCTCCAATGTTCGGCCCCCAAAAGTTCCACTAGTCCCCATGCTGATGGTCAAGAGACCCTTTGATAGGATAGCCATGGACATAGCCAGGTCCATTCCCAAAGAGTAGTACAGGCCACCAATTTGTTTTGGTCATTCTGGATTATTAGATGAGGTTCCCAGAGGCTATCCCAATGAGATTGATAATGGCCACTAAGGTGGCAGAAGAATTAATAAAGTGGATCTTGGGGTGGGAATACCTCAGGAGATCCTGATGAACCAGGGAACTAATGTCATATCTGGAGTGTTGAAAGGGGTACTTGCCACCCTCAAAATACAGCAAATGAGGATGGTGATATACCACCCTAAAACAGATAGTCTAGTTGAATGGTTTAACCATACATTGAAAGGAATGATTAGGGCCTGCATCGAAGGGGATCCCCGGAAGTAAGACCTGTTGTTCCCATCCCCTGTTATTTGCTATCCGGGAAGTTCCCCAAGCCTCAACTGGCTGTACCTCATTTAAGTTAGTTTATGGGCATTGATCCAGGGAGCTCTTGGACATGGTTTGTGGAGGTGGAGGGAGCCCAAACTGGTAGAAAGGAGGATGTGTAGTATGCAAACACTGGAGAAAGCTCCTAAGATATTTGTTTGGATTTATGCAGGCAGAGCTAGAGCAGATGAAAAACCATGGTATTATTGAGAATCATGTAGCCCATGGAAAAGCCCCATGGTGTTAGTACCAAAAATGGACAGGACTATTCAACTGTGCATTGGCTTTAGGAAAGTCACTGCTGTGTCAACCTTTGATGCCTTCCCTATGCCCCATATGGAGGAAATGCTCAAGAAGATAGGCTAGACTTACTTTATATCCATGCTAGATCTAACCAAGGGCTACTGGCAAATTCCTATGGCTAGCTGAGATAAGGAAAAGACCACTTTTAGGATCCCTTGGAGCCTGTTTCAGTTCATATGGATGCCTTTTAGGCTGCATGGGGCAGCTGCATCCTTACAGAGGTTGATGAATAGAATTTTAGCACCTCACCAGGCCTATGCAGACACCTGTGCTTGCAACATTATTGTATTCTCCGGGTGGTGGGAGCAACATCTGACACACCTCTAAGTGGTCCTAGTCGAACTCAGGAAGGCTGGTCTAACAGCCAACCCTAATAAGTGTTCCTTAGGACAGAAATAAACCTGGTACCTGGGATTTGAGGTGCAGCAAGGTTCAATTAAACCCTTGGCAGACAAGGGGAAGCCATTAAACCATATAAACCCCCTGAAAACAGTTAAGATCCTTTTAGGCCTCACCAACTATTATAGGAAATTCATTTCATGGTTCTCAAAGTTAACTGCACCCCTAGTGAAAATGACTAAGGGTGGGAAGGGGAGCAACTTACAGTAATTGCAGGCAGCCCTTACAGCTTTTGAGCAAGTTAAGGAAGCACTATGCCAGAGCCCAGTGCTTTATACCCCAGATTTTGAAAAATTTCTTTTTCTTCAGAAGCGATGCAACAGGGATAGACTTAGGCACAGTGCTCTCCCAGTGGGTAGAGGGAGAAGAACAGCCAATTGCATATGCAAGCTGGAACTTGTTGAGTCCTGAGACCATTTATTCCGCTATCGAGAGGGAATATTTAGCTATTAAATGGAGCGTTGAATTCTTTCATTATTATTTGCTAGGAAGAAAATTTATTTTGATCATGGATCACTCCCCTTTGAAATGGCTGCAGTGGATAACTTGAGAATAATGGGTGGGCCCTGGCCCCCCAACCCTTTTCTTTTTCTGGAGAATGCTGCCCTGGTAAACAGAACGTGACAACAGATTTCCTATCCCCACATTTTGAAGAAACTGAGATCTAATCACAGGAGATTACTCCTTCAGAGGAGACTGTAATGTCACGTAGGGTGAAGGGGTATGGTGATAATAGGACCACACCAAGGTATCTAGGGGCAGGAGTGTAACAGGAGACTGTCTACAGCCCCTGTTCCAAGGGGAAGACACCGGCACTGAGGGAATCAACTTACCTGGATGCAAAGCTGACCAACCATCCCCACCAAGTATGGCGGCAGGGACTCTGCTGGGGAAAGGTGATTCCTTGGCACATGTTGAAGCATGCTCCAGGAGCAAACACTTATTGGTCCAAGAAACCAGAAGGCAGGAAGAAGAACCTGCCAGTTCACTCTCCCTAGGCGGGGAGTCAGGCAGGTAGTCACAGGCTGCAGCACAGTCTGTGTGGAGGCACGGAGCAGAGTCGGGAGCATCAGGAGCCCCGAATGGGACTGCGTGCCAGAGAAGCTGAGAGGTGAGTGCTGGTGGTGGACAAGCTAAGAGTGGCCAGAATAGGAGCTGTGGCTAGGCTTGAGAAGGCAGGGGTCCAATCTGGAACCCTGCTGGAGGGGAAGATTTCCTAGAGTGAGGATTCAACTACCTGCATGTCAGACTGATTGTAACCCAGGCTGACTGATTGAAGGAAAGGTCTGGTCTTCACAGTCCTTTAAGAAGGGGGTCAATTGATTGACAGTGGACTTGCTTCCTGGAGAGATTTGGGTGAGTGCTGTTTGATGGTGGACAATTCCGCCAACATGGAGTGATTTATATAAGGAATGGTGGGGGACTGAGGGCTTCTCCAAGGATGAAGCAATTTATATAAGGACTGAGGGGTGATTGAGAATTCCTCCTAAAGAAGGAGTGATTGACATGGACTAATTGATGACTGATAACCCCCTTAAGTGAGAAATATATATGTGAGGTTGCATTGTCCATGCTGGGTGCAAATCTGGACAAGCTGGATTCAATGCGCTCAAGGGGCAGAGAATCAGGACACGTTCATATGAAAGGAACAGATACCATCCTGGTATGGTAAGCACAGGATGTAGGAGTGGTGAAGCCTTATGGAAGAGGTCTCACTGAACTTAAGTCTCAATATAGAGACTATAGAGTCTATCAGACTCACCCACCAACAGTGATAATCACACCAAAAATCTCAACTATGATACTGAGAGTAGACGAGCTTCCTCCCACTTCTCCCACATCCTCCGTTGTATAAACATTCTCTTGACTCATCCGGGTTCTGGAAGTGACAGAAGGCAGTAAAGGCAACTAATGAAATAGAAGGGGAAGGAGCACTGCAGAGACTGGAAAGTCTGAGAGAGACACTTCCCCCTGTATCTTAATCAGAGCCTCCATGTTTGCTTTGGAGGATTCCCGAACAATGCTCCATTTTGAGCATCTTAAATGAAAAAACTCTCTACTATCAATAGCCCCCTATCTGCACTTGCAGAATAAGTTTTCCATTTCAGACTGATTCATTGTCCATTGGAATCAGTTGAGAGACTTCCTATGCAATTGAGTATAAGAACATTACTCCAGGCTGTAACCTACAAAGCACTTTAGCTCAAGTTTATTTCTAGTCAAGCAGTAGTACAATGATAAACACCTAATTAAGTGCCTTGCTAGATCACAGCTTCATGTTTTTTAATTACTTAATAACTATTTGAAAAATGTCTCTGAAATTTAAAAGTGAATAAAAAAGCAGTGCTGTGTCTTTGAACGATATGCCTTTATGCAAACAGCTACTGCTGTTCTGTTAAAGAAGCAGCATGTTTGTAAGAAGTTTTCTATGAGTCACTTCTTGCAAGATAGTGTGCTGTGTCAGAGGATGAACTTTGCAGCTTGCCAATGGAAAAATTAAAGAGGTGAATCTGGAGTAAAAATATCCCATCATTTTGTTAAGTGGTGATGGTGTTACATTTACTTTTCTTTAAAATCCAGCTTTTCTCTGAAAAATTATTTTCTTTCTGCAAAAAACTTCCATTTTTAGAAGGAAATTGTCCAACTTTCATGAATGGATGAGTTAGATTTTTCAAAGAAATGGGTCCCATTTCGTTTTTTGACACAGGACATGCCTAGCCACTTTGGGAAGATGACCAATACCCTAGTGCAGAACCTCTAAATTCACAAGTGAAAAATAAGCTAGGCAAAAAAAAGGCATTATTATTTGCAGAATAATTTATCCCAGGGCTGTCCAACTCACAACTTGCAGGTCACAGTCAGCCTGTGAAGGGTTACTGTTAGGAGTGTGCGAAACAGGCCCTATTTGATTTGGATTCGAATTTGGCCCGAATCGGGGTCAGTGATTTGATTCATTGATTCAGATCACTGTCCTTGATTCTATTTGGCCAAATCCGAATCTGAAGATTCGATGCTGATTCAGAGAATCAGCGATTCGGTCATAGACACAGCTTTAAAATCTTTTTCTACATACCTTGAGGTAGGAGGCATGGCTCATGATTGCTACGATGCTGGGGCAGATGGAGTATCTCACAGTAGCGGGGAGGGGGGGGTCCGCATGCTTGGTGGCGAACCTGGAAGAGGACGAGAAGTAGTTCCGGTCCATTTCCGGGTCCACCAGGGAATGCGCAGCCCCCCCCACCCTCTCGGCCTGGCAATTGGCCACAGGGGGACCTCAGGTGCCGCCCCCCCCAGACCCAAGAGGCACCAGTTGCTGAGCTGGGGAGGTGGGGAGGGGGCCCTGCATGCTCCCCAGTGGACCTGGCAGTGGACCGGAAGTAGTTTTAGTCTGCTTCCAGGTCTGCTGCCAAACACACTGGGGAGCCCCCTGTGCTTCTGTAGGAGGGTTCATATTCAATTTGGAGAGATTAAAGGGACCTCTGATTTGATTCAGATTCAGAGATTTAGCCACCAAATCAAGCCAAATCTTCACCGAATCAAATCGGGGACAGAAGCTTTGCATAGCCCTAGTTATTGTGCAGTCCCCAGCCTCCTATTTGATCACTACTCCCTTTATCATTCTGGCCACTGCTACAGCCAGGTTCTCTAGACTCCTCCTGCATCCCTCAGCTTTCACTTCCTGCTTCCAATGCATAGGTCTGGGTGGCACAGCCCATGGCACCAGAGTAGTTCATTGTGGGGTGCATTGAGAGAGCTGAGATGGGGGCTGCCTGCCCATGTGGTGCAGTGAGGAGTTGAGCTGGTCAAAAGGAGGGGGGCATCCCAGGAGCCCACAGCTCATACTAATACAGCTAATTCATGGGGTAACTTCATTCGGCTTCAATGAAGTTATTTAACACATGGATAAATTAGACCATTTTTGCCCTACCAATTCATGAGCCTTGACAGTTCACAAACAGAACCATTGCTAAGTATTTATGAAAGCATGAATGGAAATCAGAGTTAGCTTGCTAATAATTTACATCTCTTCCCCTAAAAATGGATATATTCACAGCAAATATTATTAGCAATAAATGATTCATCTAGCTCTGGCTACTATTAAAAGTCGACCTGCTAAACTGAAAAATTAAAAGTTTGGAAACTGCACAAATCTTTGACTCTAGGATGTAAAGCTCTGATTTCTTAACAGTTTGGGGTTTTTTAGAGCAGGATAATTCACCAGGATTTCATAGTCTGATGGCAAATCCAAATTGTACCCTTCAAATACATATACTGCAGTTGCTCGGGGATGTAGGGGGGCAGTCAGGAAGGCCAAGGCAGAGATGGAACTGGGACTAGCTTCCTGGATTAAGGACAACAAGAAGTCCTTTTTTAAATACACGGGGGGTAAAAAGAAGGTACCGGGTAATGTGGGGCCCCTGCAGGCCATGTTAGGAAATTTGGTCATCACACCAGACGACAAAGCCAACATATTTAACGATTTCTTTGCCTCCATTTTCCTAAGCAGAGACCAAAACAGTCACCACCCTCCGCTGGGCCCCCCTCAGGCCCCACGGGAGGCACACCTAGGCCAAGGGTTAGTGAGGAACTAGTTAGGGAACTTCTGGAGGGACTGGATGTATTCAAGTCAGCTGGTCCAGACAATCTCCACCCTAGAGTACTAAGGGAATTGGCTGAGGTCATTGCAGGACCCCTG
>NW_017729024.1:161074345-161078944 GCF_001723915.1 Gavialis gangeticus | reverse complement strand
CATGATCAGGGGACTGCAGGGCAGGCCCTATGAGGAAAGGCTACGGGACCTGAACCTGTTCAGCCTCCACAAGAGAAGGCTGAGGGGGGATCTTGTGACCTGTTATAAACTAGTCAGGGGGGACCAGCAGGCACTGGGGAAGTCCCTGTTCCCCCAAGCACTACCAGGAGTGACCAGGAATAACGGTCACAAGCTGGCAGAGGGTAGATTTAGGCTAGATATCAGGAGGCGCTACTTCACGGTCAGGGTGACTAGGATCTGGAACCAACTTCTATGAGAAGTAGTGCTGGCTCCTACCCTGGGGGCCTTTAAGAGAAGGCTAGATGTACACCTTGCTGGGGTCGTTTGACCCCAGTACTCTTTCCTGCCATGGCAGAGGTTTGGACTAGATGATCTACTCAGGTCCCTTCCAACCCTAGAAACTATGAAACACTTTAACTTTTTATTGTGTTATTGAATTGTATCCAAACTGGGATTGCCTTTAATCTAGTTAGTATGTGAAAAGCAGTCCAGAAATCTAAAATGACATTACATCTTATAGCACCTGGGTATCTCTGACTCATTCATCAATAACTGTCCACCCCTCAACAAGAGGCATTTTAAAAAGAAGGAAGTTATAGTTCAGATGGGTATACTGCACCCTCTATCCAAAAAAGCAGGAAGAAACTATTAGATGTGTAACCCTGTTACTACTGTATCAGTGTGACAACCTCTCTGGAGGGCTTATTTGTATACTGCCATTGGTATGCAAGATCAGGTTACAGGGGCTGTCTCTCTTACCTGCCTATCCCCTATTGGTATGCATGGATGAGGGGGTGAAAAACTCTTTTGTGCTTGTTTTCCTTGGGCATGTCTACATCTGCAATTAACGTGCCTGAATTTTCTCCACAGAAAATTCAGGCTCATTGAAGTGCTCCCAGGTGCACGTCTACATGTGTTCCTGCCTCGGAAGTAAATTGCCCCTGCTTTGCTCTGCCCCTCTAAAGCAGCCAGGGGGAGCGCCAGGCTCCCCTGGGTGCCAGGCCCTAGCTGTTCCAGCTCTGGGGGCAGCCCTGATTTGTGCAGGGTGGAGGACTGGTTGGGGAAAGGAGCTGTCCTGGTTTAGTGGGTAGCTCTCTGCCAGCTGTGGGGAAAGGGGATGGCCCCAGGGGGCAGGGGGAGCTGTCCCAGCTCAGCAGGCAGCTTCCTGCCAGGCCCACACAGATTCGGACCCATCCTGATCTCCATGGGGCAGGGAGAGCTGTCCCAGCTGCCAGGCAGCTGCCTCCCAGCCCTGCACAGATTGGGACCCATCCTGAGTCTGCACGCTGCACAGCCTGGCCCAGCCTATGTTGCAGCAGAGTAGAGCAGTGTGGGGTGCAGCCTTCCCTCAGGCTCCCAGCTGTGGCTAGTAGGCTAAAGAGGATCACTTGGCAGGCTGGATACAGCCCACGGACCATATTTTGCCCATCCCTAAGTTAGTCTATAAAGGTGCAGGTCTGCTCTGCCTTCTGACTGACTTCAGACTAACATGGCTAACCATGGTGGATCCAGGGTTGGTATAGTGATGTATATGCACCCCCTTTGATTCCTGGTCCACCAAAATTTAAAACCAACTGCCTGGAAGTGGCAGCAGTATTTCCAGCGCAGAGGAGGGTCGCTTAACTTTATGACTTGTTATGCTCCAGCTGATCCTTTCTACACTCTTCGTTGCACAGGTATGAATGACCCTCTCCACCGTTCAAGCTGTCCTTTGTTCCATAACTCTGCTGTCTGTTATCTGCTCTTGGTAATGAAGCTCCTATTTTACAGCCCTGCAGGTTGTTTTTAATTCATTCCAATGAAGTTGTATTTGTTTTTGCTTCAATATTAAACTGAATAATACAGTCCTGAGCCCCTGGTGTATTAATCAAGCTTCTAGTTTGTTTGTTTGTAACTAGAGACAAATATGTACCTCAACATCCGCACCCCCATTTTCAAAATCCTAGATCCACCCACATAGCTAACTACCTCTCTCACTCATACCTTGCCATTTCTTTTAACAATGCAGCAGAAGACAGTCCTCCTGATGCAGTATCAGAGTAAGAATTGATATTCTGTGCTGTCACCAGGTCCTGCTTTCAAACCCATCCTATTTAGGCTCCAAAGTTTATTACAGAATTGGTCTTCAATTACAAAGAACTTGAGTCACTCCTTAGTTTGACAATCAACTTTCATTTGATTCAGTTGAGTATGGTGCCATCTTTCACTGGCTTTGATTAAGAACCATGTAAAAGTTCAGGACCATGAAAAACATGTGAGTTTGGCAAAGTCTTTAGTTGGTGGAAAGTGTTTTCAAAGTGATTATTCCCCAGTGCAGCCTCAAGTTCTACCAATTATTTTTCATAAGAATGCTGATGACTCCAGAAAAATGTGAGACAGCAGTGATAAGCACTTACCATTAGATCGTCTAACTGAAATGCTTGTATAACTTTCACACTTGGCAGCGCAAATGCAGTAAGCAGAATGGAGTGATAAGGAAAGGATGCAGGTAGCATAGATGAGGCTCATACCTGAGAGGCCAGGTACCAGGTGCTAAGCAAACGTAGGAACTGAAATAAAACAGCAGGGTTAGACCCCTAAAAGTCACGGATAAAAGGACTGAACTACTACAGATAGAGAGGCCTCAGTTAGGGACAGATCTCTAATGCAAAGCGTACTCTGAATTCACTGCTGATGTTCAACAAACCCAGTTTTAGACCAATAGGTGTGAACTTTGT
Organism: Gavialis gangeticus; assembly: GCF_001723915.1. Classification (NCBI taxonomy): domain Eukaryota; kingdom Metazoa; phylum Chordata; order Crocodylia; family Gavialidae; genus Gavialis; species Gavialis gangeticus. The sequence continues at coordinate 161,076,206 of NW_017729024.1, read as the reverse complement.
TTGCCTCCTTCTAGCAAGAAAGAAGTGAATATGGATTAGCAGTCAGATATGTATCGTTTAACTTAAATTGGCATGACTCAAAAGGGTGTTGCTCTTATGATGTGCAGAATGCCCCCTACCTGCAACCCACCTCATTTGATTACGGGATAACATTTAATAATCCCATTGCCTTCTTTAAAACACAATCTAATTACAGATTTGCACAAATGTGTTGATGTTGTTGTTGTTGTTGATAAAGTATATTTGAGATTTTTTAAAAGGAGATTTATTTTCAGAAGCTCTGATTCTAGAGATACTTAAGTCCATGCATACCATCATTTCAGTGGGACTGTTTGCATGATCAAAAATACATGTGCTTAAGTGTTTGTAGCACTGTTGCCCATGGGTGGAGTTTGAAAGGGGAGTGCCGATGGCATGGCAGATCAAATATAACACGTTTTTCTCCAGTTCGGAAGAAACTAGAAGACTTACTAATATGCTAGGGGGCTAGCACTATATTATTCAGTTTAAGATCAAAGCAAAAACAAATAACGCTATAGGAATGTGCACTAATTTGCTAGATTTATATATAAAAGTTTAAAAACAACAAACAAAAAGTAAAAATATTTTGTGCCATTAGTCCTGTAGTCATTATAGTTAAATATGCGTCTTACTCAGATTCATAAAACAAAACTTAGCCTTCTTGAGCATTTTAACAGTACCTCTAGTATTTCACTGTCAGTCATTTCTGCACCTGAGTTAATATTACCACACTTCAGTTAAGGCACAGCCTGCTGGAATGTGAAATAGGATTAAGGTGTTACTAGGAATGACTAATAGGCTGTAAAACTGCAGAAGGAGAATAGTCTGAACAGTGGGACATCAAGACCATTGAAAAGGATACAGCGTCATTAACATCTGTGGAGTAGAGAGAGATTAGCAAGAATCAGGGAGATGATAATGCAGGGATCCTGGTTTTCTCTGTTTAAAAACAGTAAATTCTCTGATTAAAAACCTAAAAGTCTCCGATTTAAAAAACCCAAATCTGCATTTTTCTGTAATTGAAGTCAAACGCCACTGTATATATATGTGTGTGTATCAGTTGAACACAATGTTTTATTGATATATGTACAATTTTAAAAGCAGTTTGCAAGCCTACCAGTGCCTCAATCATTACAATAAAATAAATTCTAAATACCTATATATTTTGGCATTTGATTTCGATTTATCATAGAAAATCAGAGCTCTCCTTGCCACCTTTGCTTACCAGGATGCAGGTCAAGCTGAGGCTGCCCTCCCTGCCCCCATGCTTTGTGGTACTGAGCAGCCCTGATATGATGGTGCCCTGCCCCTGACCATGCCATTGCCCCTCCCCCCCAAGCCACAACAGCCCCACTACTGTCCCTCATTTCTGAGCCACAGCCCCCTGGCCTTGCTGGTGTCCCTCACTCCCAACCCACAGCACCCCAGCCACGAGTGACCGGTGCCTCCTGAATCTGGGGGGGCACCCACAGTAGCTGCCCCCTGTCAGGGGGGATGCCAGCCCTACTGACAATATCAGTCGGCCATCGGGGGGACACTGGCCCCATCGGGGGCATGTGCACCCCCATGCACCCCCTACCAGTTGCCTATGCCCCCAGCCCTGCTGGTGCCCCTCACTCCTGACCTACAGCCCCCTGGCCCTACTTGTGCCCCTCACTCCCAACTCTCAGCCTCCCACAGCCCTGCCAGTGCCCCCACTCCCACCCCAGGTCCTGTCTGCTCCCTCCCACGGGACTGGCTGCCCTGGCTTACACAGGCGTGGGGAATCGGGGCCAGCTGGGCACCCACGTGCCTTTAGCACTTCAGCTATGCCAGCACCGGTGCAGAGCCTCCGAAGGAA
>NW_017729024.1:161063408-161069345 GCF_001723915.1 Gavialis gangeticus | reverse complement strand
CCCCACCCCCACCCTGCTGGAGGGGGCCCCAACTGCCAGGCCCCGCCTTCCCCTTGAGCGGAGCCTGTGGGGGGAGGGTGGATGAGAGCTGGCACCTGCCGGTTCAGGGCTCCCTGCCCTGCTCCCCTCCCTCTGGGGCCTCCGCAGCCCAGCAGGCAGAACCCAGTGCAGCAGGGCACAGCGGGGCAGGGAGGGTTGGTGCTGCCACCGGAAGCCCCATGCCACCATGGCGAGGCACCCCCTAGCCAATTGGCAACAGTGGGAAGCCCCCAGGGGAGGGCAGCAGGGTGGGCAGCCCGACTCACTGCAGGCAGCCTGCACCCACCCCATGCACAAACCTAGGGGGCATGTGCTGTGCCCCATTGGGAGTGTGCACAGCAGTGGGAAACCAGCCTCCCCCTGTCACCCCCCCAGACAAGTCACCTGCGGCTCTGTCCCACTCCCCGCCCAGGCCCTGTGGCAGCACATTCCTTCCCTGGCCCTGGGCCCCAGGCCCTATGCACTACCCCAGCACCCTCAGCCCCAACCCTGCCCAACTCCCTCCCTCACTGTGGGGGACTCAACTCCCCCCCCACCCCCAGCTTATCTACAGGGAGCTACAGGAGCTGCTCTTCATGCTGCCTGGCTGCCATATGCATGTGATTTTGTTAACAAATGGGGAAAACTTCTGTTTTCTGTTAACATGCCCTAAAACAGGGCTGGCCAACCTGCAGCATGGGTGCTACAAGTGGCATGGCAGCCTTTGTATCATAGTGCTAGGGTCCGAAGGGACCTAAACAGATCCATCAGGTCCAACCCCCGTCATGGCACATGGCAGACTGAGGAGGGAAACAAGCAGCACAGTGGCAGATAGGGTAGGGAGCACAAGGCGGATCGTATCAGGCACAGGGCAGAAAGACTAGCCGCGGATCAGGTAAGGGAAAGGGATCAGAATGGCACTCAGGAAAGTGCCAACCTAATTTGTGATATGCCTGCCAAAAAAGGTAGGACCCCACTGCCCTAACAGGAATATCAGTTGAGCTTATGTTTTCTTCCGCTCTTCACATCAAACTGACAGTCCATGTATCATTATTCATATCGTGGTAGGATCCATAGGGCAGTAGGTACTCAGGAGAGAAATAGCATGTCAAAGAAAAAATGGGACTGTTTAAAAAAAAAGAAAGAAAGCAATATTTTTTAAGAAGTGGAAAAGATGACACAACAATTTAGGAAAGGAAACAGGAAGCAGAAAGAAATCCCATATGGTCTAGAAGAAAAACAGAAATGTAGGAAGCTGATTTTTAAAAAGTTAAATCCTGTATAGGTTGTTTGTTTTTTACTTCTTGTCAAGAAATATGAAGTTTGACTGGCTGTATTCAAGAGAATACAGAATTGATGTAATTTTAATTCTTGATATGAATAAAGATAATATTCATAAAAAGCATGAAGTTTTTAGCATCTGTGCTGTAAATTCTTTAAAGTTCTGGGAATTTGAAAACAAACGTCAGCATGCTGATATGTGAATATTTACTACAATGCTATGGTGTATTGGTTTTTGCAGCAGGGATACTTTGGCAGATGGTTTGAAAAAGAGAAAGCAAGCCAGTTCTGATATATTTTGTTCTCAGTAACAAAGAATGCCATTAGGGGCCTTGTTTCCATACTTCTATATGCACAGGGAGATTCCATGAATTCTGGGATCTGCCAGTTCCTACAAGTAAATATTTACCTTCTAGTCCAAGAACAAGTAAGCTGGATGAACTTTTGCTGGCTCGCTGCAGACAAGAAATGCATGGTTAGCATGAATTGTTTTGCTAAAGTACACCAAGCTGGGATAGGCTTTAGAATTAGAAACACAAACCTACCATACTTGAATTTTTATTGCCAAAACTATCACAGGAGTTGCAAGAATTGAAGAAGTTGCTGCTCATAAAATAGCAAACAATTTTTTTTCAACATCTAATACAAAAAAAGTCAGCAAGCAAAGAGGACTAAGCTGTTGGTGCACAATTTTATTGGCACATCTATTATCATAAGGATCTTAGGCTTTTCTTTTGGTAATTATGCATGTCATTTCTTTGTCCAGAGTTCTCTGCCTGCTTTGAAGATGTAAGCCATCAGCGTGTGTGAATCCCTTCGTCTGCGCTCTGAAATCAGGGGAGTTCTGTCCCTGAAGTGGGACATAATAGAGCAAAGCAATTTATAGGCTCAGGGCTAAAATGTATTAATGACCCCAGAACAAGAATGCATTCATTTTCCTGTCTACAGAAGCAAGAATGAACATTAAGATAAGAAAATGCCACAGCTGTGATTTCTTGTTCAGTGTGCAGTCTATTAGGATATTTCTATTTTGCTTTTCTTTGTAAATATCTTTTGAAGTGGTAGAATAGCATCAGGACTGAGAAGTGATCTTAACAGCATGCCGAATGCCATAAGAATAATTCTGGGTCAGCTCAGTGAAAGCAGAAGCAAATATCGACTAATACTTGCACATTTATGAATCTTGTTTGTTCAGGCCAGCCTCTGCAAAGCGTTATTTGGCTTTAAGTGAGATGAGACCCCGAGAAGCACAAAACCAGGTTTGCTGAGGTAGGAACAGAGGCAGAGATGCATTTCTAAAGGAGGATGGGATTGCACTGAGTTCTGCGGTGGGTTCCAGTCGGCTACAGAATACCGTAAGCAGAGGTGTTTCCAAAACGGGATTCTTCCCCAAAATTTTCCATTGAAAAATATCACTATCAAAGTTTTTCAGTAAAAAAATTCTATTCCTATTCTATCTAAATGAGCTCACATTATCAGTCATTTCATTTTTATGAATGTGTTCTGAAATGAACTTTTTCCTTCCCTTTTCATTTGTTGGTCTTTTCATAAACAACATTTCTCTTTGAAAACATAGCTTGGCTCTCCTACTCACTATTTTTTACTAGCTTAGAAAACAAAGGGTTGGAACATGGATGCGAGACAGCTGTGAAACAAAAAAAAAAGTAGGCAGGACAAATTATGGGAAAAGACTTAAAAACACTCCCAGCAAAAACATTCATTCTTATAAAGTGAATTTTATTTTCCAGTAAAAATGTCAAAAAATTTTCAGTGAGTTGTATCGGGGTGCCAAACCTTGGCCCAAAGGCCAGACCCAATTTCTGGTACAGTGTCATCCAGCCCATGGGGCTCCCCACAGGTCCAAAAATGTGGTGCCAGGGGAACAGGGGCACTACTCCCCTGCTGCCAGATTTCCAGACTCAGACCCATTGGGCTGCACAGGGTGGTTCAGCCAAAAATCTCAAGTTATCTAAAGCAGTATTAAATTAAAAAACCTCACTAGGCCAACAACATTTTATTCAAATGATATATCTTCACACAATTGTCACCCTTCTGTTGCCTTTAAAAATGTCTAAAGGACAAAGATAACAAAGCACATGCAATATATACGTATTTTATCAGGACAGAACCTAATCATTAGCTGATATATCACTGGGAAAAAACTTACCTAATTAGAAGTGAACTGGTTGTTCAAATGTGCTAAACACCCACAGCTCCATTAAGTCAAACAGAACTGTTGGTAGTCTGACCCTCAATGAAATTAAGTCATTTTTATTTATGTGCTCAAATATGGTGTCTTACCAATACATTTTGTCTTCCCCTCAATTCCTAAAAATGGAAATACTGAATTTTGTTTTCCAATGGCTCTGATTAATCTCTTTGATCTCTTTTTCCCTCTTATTCTGTTTATATTGATAAAATGCTGAGGAACAGAAGACTTTTTTTCAAATTCTCTTTGATACAATGCTAAGTAACAGCATTTGTTAAGAAAGTTTACACTCCAAAGGAAATAACAGGCCAAATTCTATCTTTATTTGTTTCAAAAACTCTGCTGAAGTAAATGGATTTGCACAGCTGTAGCTGTGCAGAATTTGGCTCTTTCCTTTGAGTTATTACTCAGTATTTTGGAACAGGTTCTGAGTAATGTATTTGTGCAGGGTCTCTTCTCCTAGTGCAACTAAAATGAGTAGAAATTACGCAGATGTGCATCAAAGGAAGACAAGAGGGAATGAAAATCAATGAGAGTTGGGTTCCTGCCTAAGTCCCCTGTGTACTTTTGAAATTCTGCTCCCAAAGCTCCCTCAGTGCTTAGAATTTATTAACTGCACACTGAATGAAAGAAAATGGGTTCTTAAATGACAGAGCATTGGTTGCAATCAATTTGCTATAAATTTGCATTTTGGTTGTTCTTTGACACTTTTCTTTCATAACATTTAGATCCTATGGTAAATAAAACACATTGATGGAGGGATGCTTTCCAGCCAAGAAAAGTTCTGTGTCCTAAACTATATTTCTAAACTGCCATCACTACATTGCAGAAAAATCATTTTCAAGAAAAGCCTGGCTATGAGTTGACCAGGAGGACAAAATAATCATCTTAACATTTTTAGTGAAAGGTATGAGACCAGAAATGAAGGAGAAGGTATGGGTTTCCATTTTGGTTACAGACTAGGTGCAACATGGATAGTGATGGGTGAAGTAGTATGTAGACTGCATCTTTGTCTCATCCCAGAAAAAGAATCACCTCTAAAGGGCAGAAGATTTTTCACCCCTCAAGTCTTTTTTAATGCTTGTCCCCTCTACTGACTACTGGAAAAGTACCAGGCTATGCTGTTTTATGGAACTGGTTCTTCTTATCAATGATGTCCTCAGCATCTGAAATCTAGGGCACAGCTAGAATTTCTAAGTATGACTGCATGAAAGCTTTCTTAGGGTTCACTCTCTGTTTTACAAATCACGTGAACAGATCTATGAGGTTGCCTGTAGGGAGGTGTTTTTTCTGTCTATTCCATTTTTATATGATGTCTACATGTGTCGTATGAATTTGGCCTTCATTGTTCATCAATGCTATAAATACAGTTTTCTCTGAGCACATGCTGCTCTTCTGATGGAGCCCCCTTGAGCATCTGTCTGAGGCAAGACAGCCAATGCCCTCTGGAGGGAGCCGTTCTGCCTCACTAGCTGAGCACATGAACTAGGAAGGCCTAGAAATAACAAGCCTCCAGGACGTAGTGAAATCACTGTCAGTAAAGGAGATGATAGCATTCAGCAAAGGTGATGTACCTGCTTTTAGAAGCATGACAGCTACCTGGACGCTCCAGTTTTGAAGACATTCCTTCTCCATTAACCATTCCCATATGGTATGGTATGGTATGGTATGGTATGGTATGGTATGGTATGGTATGGTTTAATTCTTCCCCCTGACAGCCTTCCAAAGAGAGCTCCCACTTCTCTCATTCATTTCATTTTCTTGTCCAGTTCACTCAGCCTTTCTTATTTACTATCAATATGTCAACTCCTGTCTCCTGTCACCAACTGGCTGGTAATATCAGCCTCCGTCATTCACTCAGAATCAGAATCATAGGAAGATAGAGCTGAAAGGAACACCAGGAAGTCATCTAATCCAATCCCTGCACAGGACAGGATCATTCATATCCAAACCTTCCCAGTCACATGTATGTGCAACCTGCTCTTAAAAAATGACCCAGGATGGTGACTCCAAAACCTCTTCTTTGAAATAAGCACTTTTGTGCTTTCACCCATAAATTCCACAAAACAAATGCATTATCCTATTTCAGATTCCTCCATAGTATTCTCCTGTATGATACCAACAAAAAAGTTGACATCAGTCAGGTTGCAGATGTGCTTACAGTGCTGCCAATTAGGGCTGTGCAAAATGGCACCGTTCCGTTTTGACTTGCGTTTCGACGTTTCAATGGAACAGCATTTCGTTTTGAATTTCATTCCGATTCAAAACAGTGGCTGTTTCGACATTTCACCCAAGATATAATGGGGAAGGTTGAAACAGCCTCTCTCATCTCATTTGGCAGGCAGATCGGGGGCCCCCAACCCTGGGAGGGCTGCACCATCCGGCTCAGTTCCCCTCCCCAGCGCTAGGATTGGGCTGGGGAAGGGAAC
>NW_017729024.1:161052779-161053255 GCF_001723915.1 Gavialis gangeticus | reverse complement strand
TGATCCTAGTACTGGGGAGGGGAACTCAGCTCAACTAGGCTAAGTTCTCTTCCCCAGCCCAATCCTAGCACTGGGGAAGGGAACTCAGCGGGCTGCTTCAAAACTCAAAGTGTTTCAAAACATTTTGAATGCCCTTGTTTTGTTTTGAGGCTGTTTTGAAGCCCTTCGTTTCATTTCAATTTCACTGTTTTGAGCTCAAAATGAGTTGAAACAGTGTCGAAATGAAACAGCTGGTGAACTTTCGCACAGCCCTACTGTCCATCATATGACAAATGCTGACTTATTTCCATGTTTCATAGTAGCTAGGGTCAGGAGGGACCTGAACAGATCATCTAGCCTGGCCCCCTGCCACAGGCAGGAATGAATGCTGGGTTCACCAGACCCCAGACAGGTGATCATCCAACCTCCTCTTGAATTTGCCCAAGGTAGGGGCGAGGACCACTTCCCTGGGAAGTTGGTTCCAGATTTTGGCCACC
>NW_017729024.1:161034181-161051634 GCF_001723915.1 Gavialis gangeticus | reverse complement strand
TCATGTTCATCTTGGAGTCAATAATGACTCCAAGATCCCTTTCCGCCTCTGTGCTTTCAAGAGGGGAACTCCCCAGCCTGTATGTATGCTGTGGATTCCTTCTCCCAAGGTGCAGCACCCTGCATTTGTCTACGTTGAACCCCATCCTAGTCTCGTCTGCCCACTTTTGTAGTCTGTCTAAATCTATTTGCAGCTCCCTCTCCCTTCAAGTGTGTCCAGCTCGCCCCACATCTCAGTGTCATCAGCAGACTTGGACAGTGTGCTTTCTACCCCCTTGTCCAAGTCACTGATGAAGATGTTAAACAGTGCGGGCCCAAGGACCAAGCCCTGGGGGACCCCACTGCTCACACCTCACCAGGTTGACTACAACCCATCCACCAGTACTCTCTGGGTGCGCCCCATCAGTCAATTTTTTACCCATCTAACTGTGTAGGCATCAATGCCACAGTCGCTTAATTTATTGATGAGGATGGGGTGAGAGACAGTGTCAAAGGACTTCTTAAAGTCTAGAAAGACTACGTCCACAGTGATGTAGTACTCTGTCTGTCGTTCTGCATTTAAGGCCATGCAAATAACTGATTTTTTTTCCCCATTCTGGTTGCCAAAACAAAAATATTGAAAAAAAACCCAGAATCAAATATAAGTTTTTTTAGCTTTTCTTTTCAAAATGAAAAAAAATGGAGGAAAAAATGTCTTAGAATTAACTAATCACCAAAAAGAAAAAAAAGAAAAGGAAAACCACTCTGCAAATCTGTCTGTTTGTTGTTTCATTTTATTCTTAAACTGTCAGCCCTTCAGGAGACTTTTTGTTCTGTGCTTGTACAGTCCCTAAGCAGAGTACACTTTGGACTCCTAGATGCTACAAGCTATTCTTAATAATGTTAATGAAAATAAATAATATTAATCTTCCCAAAAATACTTAGTAACATTTAACAGGAGGAAAACTTGCTTTATGCCTTGTGCTCTCAACTCAAGCACTCTTCCCATCTGAGAGATACCACAGGCAGGCAGTGCTAGAAGTCTCCCTCTATCTAGCCATACAGAATGGGAATGTGTTACAGTGCTGCAACCAAGATGAGAGCTGCCAAACATCCATGCTGCTTGCACATTCCCAGGACCACTGAAATTTTGCATCTGGCAGAACTTTTGGCTGCATCAAATTGCATGCTGGATATGGGAGATAATGAGGCAACTTAGAAAGCAGTCTGTGCTGGCATAGGCACGTGTCTGCCAGGATATGGATTGAGACTGCCTGCTGGTTCCATGTGTTTTCCAAGCAGTGGGCTCGTTAGTTCTTCCTAAGGGGAAAGGTAAGGCCCGATGAGCCCCCTTGCTCCAGGAACAGAAACTGGAGTACACTGGTGAGCTGACATGGCTGAAGCTATAGTTGTATAGTTAGCTTCTCTTTTGTGACCACAGGTGCTGCATAAGCAATGCTGGATGCATGACAGGATCAGGAGCTTGGCCCAACCACGGACACTACCTGAAAAGAAAGGGTTGGAGTGTGGGGGAAGCAGAGCCCCGCAGGAGGTGTACACTATCTCCACAAATCTCAAAGGCAGCAGGTACCAGCTCCTGTTAATTTCCTTTAGCAACATCAAGTTGTGGCAGACGAGTTTTAGAAACAGGGGAAAGTGAGCACTCACAGAATAAACAGCACCTGGGCCGCACCGGGCAGAGCTTGTTGGCCAGGGTCCTGCTACAGCCTCTTAAGCCAACATTAATTATTTTCACTACCTTTTTTGCCATGTTTGTCTCTTGTCAAAAATCAGTATTTTTACATGCTCCAAGATGTGTGATTGCCCTCAAGTTGTCCATTGACTGCTATGTTTCCCAGGCTAATGAATGACAGTTCTCCATGATGAGAAACAAGGAAAAGCATTTCACAGGAGCCCCACAATGCTATGGGATGGTCTCCGACAGGAAAGCACAGATGACAATAGAATTCTGTACAGTAGAAATGGGCAGGGCAGATTTGTAGGCATGTGTGGGATATGCTGGGACTGGCTCCTGTAGGATATTTGTTTTCATTCAAGTCTGGCCTCTTAGGACATTTATACACATGCTCCAGGAGTGGGTGTGTGTTGGGGAGGCGGGGGGGGTGGTCAGGGGTCTTTTTAATTACAGCAGCTCTGAAAGCGCCCAGAGCATCTCCTGTATCAGCATCCTCACAATGAGCTTTAGTTAAAAATTGTGGCAGGGGCGTTTTAAGTGCAGGGACAGTGATACATGAGACGCTGGAGGCTGCTGGAGCATAGTAATTACCATACTCCAGCAGACTTAATTAAGCCTGTTCCAATGCTCTGTAATTACAGCATGTCAGAGCAGCCTCGCTGCTTGTGTATAGGCACCCTTAGACCACAGTATACATGTATCTTTTAGGTCCCAAGTCATACTTTCCCGAAAGCTTTAGATGTTGAAAGCATCCTGGCGTGACTAGTGTTGAAACTGCATTTTCACCAAGATAAAATCTTAGGAGCCCACAGGGACAGAAGCAACAAATGTACACCATCATAAACCCAAAAGATGAAATACCGATACCACTGAAATAACTGTAGGTTTCACTACCAACTTCGGTGAGGCTGGAATTTCATCCAAGACTTCCATCCTTCCACTGTGTCACAGACATTTGTACTAGCAGTCCTTAGGTGTTCTTAAGATGTGCCCCTTGAAAACACAACATTCAGATTGCCATCCTGCCTCCCTTCACTCCCAAATCCATCAATTCCAGCCTGATTTTGAGTTTAATACCCCTTTCTTACCCCAAACCTTCTATTCTTAGCTGTCAAATCACATAATGATTCATCCCTGTTCATGAGAATATATATTGGCAGTAAATATGTGGGAATTAAAGGTGGTGAGCAGCAGGAATCAGTAGCCTGATACTAAAGCCTTAGTATCACCTAATTTATTCTGTGTTTACAACTTGGATAGTGCTGACTTCTCCCAGTAAAGTCTGAGAGGCCAATTAAGCTCCACGCTTCCACTGTTATTGCACACATTTTCAGTTACCACATTCAAAAATAGCTCTTGCAGCTTCTCTTGAGCATGGACATAGGCACTGCTGGAGATAGCAGCAGAGGCCTCTGACAGATCTCAGACTTTGCTTGACAAAGAAAGGATCAAATATGTTTTTAAAGTTGCAAAACTACTGAAGCTTTACAAATGTAATATTCAAACTCTGATCACATGAGAAAAGATGAGATATTCACACTTTAAGGCGCAATATTTTGTGACTTGCTAAGACACAAAACAGCATATTGAGCTAATCTAAATGCTTTCAGCCTAATATGTTCTTGTAATGACCAGTCACTGACCAAGACTTGGAAAGGAATATCTTCAGACCCATGTCCCCTTTCACCACATGTCTGCATCCACTCATTTGTCCCCCAGAAATGTACTGACACTGAACTAAGGCTGCACTGGGGGAAAAAGGAAAGAAGAGTGGCTCACATCTGCCTCTACCTTTAGACAGTCGTACGGTCTTGGGAAGGTGTTTAACTCCATGTAAGTCTGAAAAGAGTGGTGAAGGAACCCTTCCCACCTTTTGGATCAATAGCCTAGTGGACAAGGCACTAGAAAGCAGAAGGCTCGGGATCTAGGTTTCTCTTGCTTGGACAGGCTTTTGAACCTACATCTCCTGCTTCCATGAAAAGTGCTCTAACTACCAAACCATGGATGGGACATTGTTAAGGACTGCTATCCACTCCTCCTGCAGATGCTAGCTAGCATGCTAGGCTCCCAAGAGGCAAGATGTGTGGGGCCCAGAGCGGGGCCATGGCCCAGTGAGATGGGCACTGCCCTGGAAGTGTGCAGACCCTGAATTCTAACCCCACTCCCAGGGGTATTTCTGTATTTCACATGTACTAGTCATTGGGTAAAACAGACAGGCAGCAGTAGGTAGATTCTGCCCCAGGAGTGGCAAAATCAGGAGCAGGGTCCAGACTTGCTAACAGTGGAGTTGCAATAGGTTTCTGCTTGAGCCAGGAAGGAAGCATTTTTATTTATACAGAGGCAAGGTATGACCAGTTTGCCTCTGGCTGAGGTCTGGAATCTCCTGGCATTTAGCCTGCTGGCTAGGCTTCTCCAGCTTTGCCTTCCTTAGCTAGTTTTTATTGTGTGGGTCAGGAGCACCTAAACTCTTCTGAGGAGAATGATACTTGTTTTTAGTCAAAGTCATTCAAAAAGCATCCAAACAGGACAGCAATGAGAGATTACTTTCTTTATCCTGATTTATAAAATATGCTTAGCCCATGTCTAGGTGCATGTAAATGTGTGCACTGAGGAATAACCATGTCACAAACAGAAGACATCGGTGATCCACATGCTACCCAGACTCTGCTTCAGGCAATAGCCCATAAGAACTGGGAGGTGAAAAACTCCTGTGCAATGAGCAAAATATGCCCAGTCATGAATGGAAACTATGCTTCCAAGACCTAGCTGGCCATCAGTTTAAGCTCTTGACTGGTAACCCTTGAAATGTGTTTTATTGCACAGTAATGATCTTGTTTACGCTCTGATTCATAGTCCTTTATAAACTGTTCTGCGAGATGTTTCCTGAAAAGCTTAATATAAATCTAGTCCAAAACAAAAGTGACATTACTAGAACTTAGCTGTGACTTGCGTAGTAATAATATTGATGCAGAAGGGTCAGTGCCCCTAAATTGAAATGCTAAATGACAAAATGATGATGCTACCCAAGCCACCCATGACCTTAAGGGCACTGCCCATTTACCAAAACACCATAAGAAGTAAACAAACAGAGAACAAAAATGCCATCCAATTGCTGAGTGCAGAGCAAGAGAAAACATGCTGCTACAAAAGTGCCTCTGCACTGGTCAGTGGATCCTGTAAACAAGGACTATGTATTAATTATTACTGTAGCAGGCCCAAGGTCCCACAGGCAGGATGCTGCCCTCAGAGAGCCTTCCCTGGCCCTCTTACCTCTCTAGCACCCTAACGACCTCCGACATCTCACCTGCCACCCCATGCTGTTATAAGCAATGGACTTGGGAGGTCGTCCTTAGACGGCCCGGGGGAACAATTTAAGCACTCTACAGCACTGAAAACACTTTGGCACCTTCTAAAGGCCTTACGGGGATCTGGGGCCTTGCTGGGCTCCCCCAGAGTCCCAGGGTCCTCTAGCAGCCCCACAGCATCCCCTGCCACTTTCAGAGGATTCTCAGCAGCCTCTCAATATCCCTACAGCTGCCCCCTTTATCATTTTACAAATAAGCAAAAAAGCCACTTCCCATAGCAAAAACCCAGTTTCACAAAACATCACCATCCTTCCAGTGCATCTTCCTCCTGCCCACAACTCAAAGCAGCTATAGTTGACCACAGTCCTCCCACTACCTCCTTCCCACTTCACAGCCAACTCCAGACTGCCCTCAATCCCAAGAGTCTGGCTTATATGGTGGCTAAGCTCCACCCCTTTCAGTTATCAGACAAAACATGGTTGTCCTTAAAGGCGTCACTTCTTCCCACCCTCCCACCACATCTTCAGTAATGGGGCACAAAGTGAACTGAACTACTACCATATTTTTCAGTCATCTCTTACTCATGCTTGCTTCAGAGACATAGGGAAGAAGCCTATTTTTGACCTATTCTTGGGGAAACTGTTTTCTTCCCTTGTCTTATTTTTTAATTTTTATTTTTCTATAATTTTCTGAAGCTTATTATTTTGGCTCAAATAACTGGCAAAATTAGCCAATGTTGCATCTTAATGTTTTCTTAGTTTGGGGCCAAATTCCCCCTTGTTATAGAATGAGAGATGGAAAAAACCCATCAGGTTATCTGGCCCATCGTCTTCCCAAGGCACAACAATTTTTTCTCCAGTGAATTCTAAGTCAGATCAGGCATAATCACTGATTCACTGGTGTTTCACTTAAATTAAGTCTTTTCCCCCAGATTCCAATTACCCTCTCGTAACTATGTCAGTTACAAAACTTGGAGAGACCCAGGATACTTTTAAATGACTTTTTCCTGTTTGACTGAAGTTATGAAACCAGTAACAGACTGTCCATTTATAGAGCATGTAGAACTCAGAGTATGTAACACCAGATATTACTGCCCAGGGAAAAAGAAAATGTTGTTAAGGATCGTCCCAGATAGATGCAGACATGTCTGAAAATTCTTTACTCCCTTCCTCCTTGTTAATCTGTGGATTATTTTCAGTTGCAATGTCTCCTTATCTGCTCTACCAGTCATGAGTTTGGACCCCTTGGCCATACAACACATGCAATAAAATCCTAATACCTGAAAAAGTAATAGATAATTATTATTAAAACTCTAGGTCTGAGGAATTGGCTCCACGATATTTAAGTATTTATGGATCTCTCCTTCTACATGCTATTAAAATTACGATTGTGATTTCATAGCAGTAAAGGTATGTGTGGCAAAGTGGGGCTCCCCACTTGCCTTTGGGCGTGCCACCCACCTGACTCGCCTGCCACACCTTGTTCTTAATTAATTATGATGTTAATAAAGGTGGGAGGCTGCCCATTCTTGCCCCGATGCCAGGGGGCGCTATCTACAGCTCTGTTCCTCCCCTACACCGCAGCCCATACCTCGCAGATGGCATCCACTGATGTTAATCTCACCAGCCCCACACTGAGCCCCAGAATCCTCCAGTCAGCACCCCTCTTAGATCCCTCCATTCTGGCAGCATACCCCGCCTTCATTTGGGCTGCCTGGCACCCTGAAACTATTTCCCCTCTTGGGCATGGTCCCCCCAGGACCTTTGGCCACATAAGGCCCTGGCCTCGCCTCCCAGGCCTCCAGTGCTGTGTTCCCCTTGCGGTATACCCATGGTCCTTTTGACTGTTCTGGTCCTGGCCCCAGCACTGACCAGTTGAGGGTATGTTACATCAGGCCTCTGCCACTAGCCCCTTCACTCTTTTGGGTCTGCCTTCTGGCCCCTACTAGGGGGGACCCACCTGGTTGTGGGAGCTGGGGTAACTCACACCACAACTGGTGTTCCAGGGTCTCACGGGGACTCTCACTTCCCCCCCAGAGCAGCATGTCATTGTGCTCTATCTATATAAACATATTGGGCTCTCAGCCCTCTGGTTTTCCTCCCCCTTCACTGGGGTTCCTCATCTCCACCCCCTCACTGGGACTCCACACAGCCCCCTCACTGGGGGCCATGGGGCTTCCCTCCCCGGTGGGCTCAGGTGGCCAAGCCGTGCCTGGTCCCCACTCTCCCTCCTCGGGATCTTGCACCCCACAGGGCTCAGGTGGCCATAGCCACATGCCTGGCCCCAACTCTCTCTCCTCAGTGTTACATGACCCACCCGAAGGTAAGGGCTAGGGTTAAGGCACCCCTTTTCACCTTTCACTGGGGTAATCACTGGCCTGGCATTTCCTGGGGGCTCCCATGCCACTGAGAGCCCCACCAGGCCACCCAGTCCCAGCAGAGTGCAGTTTTAGGTCATGCCCAGGACCAGGAGCATCCTAGCCATCCCCTACAGCTCCTCTCTTACCTCCAGGTTGTTCCATGAAGCCTTTCAGCCAGGCAATACTGATCTGTTTATATAGGCAGCCAGGGATCTAAAATGGCTGCCACAATCAAGCACCTGCTGGCTGCTTGGCTCAGATCTTAAAGTGGCAGAGACCAATGGTGCCCTTCCACACACCTCCACCCTTAAAATGGTACCTGGGGGCAGTTTCCCCTGCTGCTCCTCCAGATCAGACTCCCCTTGGAGCTGTGAGAGCCCTCAAGTGGCGACCACCCCCAAAGGTGCTCTGCCATGGTATGCTAGCAGTTCTGGGAGGCAGGATGCTGCATTAGAAGGACTAGGGGTCCAATACATTATTGAGATTCATATATTCTTGTAGACAGAGGTAGTTAGATGTCTTTGCCTGAAGTCAGGTGGAAGTCAAGGAAGGGTGGCAACTAGGAGACTAACTGGTTCAGTTATATTCATAAGTAAAGGTTTGCTATTGGAAACATCATTTATCCAGGAAATGTTGCCTCCTCCACATTCCTATATCCCATCAGCTCAGCTGCACACAAAGCATATCCACATTGAACTGCTCTGGTCATTCTCATTAGCAAAATGCAACAGGAGGCAACACAATAGAAATGTAATAAAATAAAAAATTGTGAAGCAATTATTAAAAAATTGATTTCAGGATAAATTATTAAACATTAAATAAAATTAACGATGAAAAATATCTCAGTGAATTACTGTTAACTTAATTAGCTGGAATAAAACATGCTTATTACAAACCCCCTCAACCCTCCCCCACAGCATTCTGCATTATACAGTACTGGGAAATCTGGTGAGAGCGGTAGATAGTGGTTTTAGCTTGAAGTCAGGTAGAAAGCCGGGTAGATATACACCTTATAGACTAAATAAGTTATATATTGAGCCCAAGCTTTTGTGAACTCAAGTTTACTTGATCAGATGCTGCAAAAGGACAACATAGAACAGTGTATAAAGTGGCATGAGTGATATATATCATTCACTTATTCTCCAGATGATTTTACTGGCTTTAAAACAACTCTCTAGGACTAGGTACAGACATTCAAAAAAGCCTGTGGCAGAATGATCTAAGTTATGCAGTTTTCTGTGAGCAACATCGTTTAAATTGGTAGCAAACAGAACATATGTTTGCTCTTTACTGGGGACGGGTAGGGAAGCAAATCGTAGATGAGATTCAACCATTTTAGACCAGTCTATGTGTGCCGAATTTCTGTTCTGTCATGGGTACACACCAGTTTCCAATCACTTATAGCAGTAAAAGTATAATGTCTGTACCTGACATGGCTATAATAGTGGTGAAAGAAACCCTCAAAAGGTGACCTCCACTTAATCAGAGGCAACAAGGAACTAAGTTTTCAGAGAGCCTGAAACATTAGCTCTGAGGTGTAAATTATCCCGTTCATTTCAATGGATGCTAAATCATATGCCTGGAAGGGTACAGTAAATACCAGACTTGTTACTTACACCACTATTCATGTAAGACCAGAATGGAATTATGTTTGTGACAGCTGCAAAGACTCATTTGGCTGCAAGTTGAGTGGGTGAGCTGTGCCTAAGAACTTTACAAGAAAAGCAGCAAAAGTTTGCAGAGGGTGCAATAGCTTTTCCAGGCAGGAGGGTAGGCTATGCACAGTGCATGCTTTTTATTGGAACATTTGAACTGTGACCAGAGCCCCCATTGCAAACTGAGGGCTCTGACTGGCTGCTATTGATCCATAAAAAAGCTGAGGTAGGGAAAAGAGGAACAGAGAAGCTGGAGGAGAGCAACACCAGTGGGGGGGGGCAGGCACTCAGCCCCCTCTTTCCCCACTCAGGCAGTAGAGAACAATGCTGAGGCTTGCTGGGGAGCAGATTTCAGAATCATCCCAGGAGAAGCTGATTCCCCACTCAGGTTGGAGCTGTGCAATTAGAGACACAGGCTTCCAGAGAAAGAGCGGGGAGGGGTTGGTAAGCTGACTGGGAGAAGCTGCCTGGTCAGAGACCTGTGGAGGAAAGTCCTCCGTTTGAGCTGGAAAAGTTTGCACTGGAGGAACAGAGGCCTGCAGAGGGAATCTGCTGTCTGCATGTGGAGGTGCTGGGGGAGAGAGACAGCCAAGAGAGGGAGCAGACTGTGAGAATCCCAAACCCTGCATGGGTGTGTGAGGGGACACTTAACCCCTAGTGTTTGCAGGAGGTGTATTTTTCAGAGGGAAATGAAAGAAAAGTAGCCTGTTACCTGCAGTGGATGATTGGAGACTTGTTCTTTGCTGAATTACCAAGGAAGACCAAAGAGTCCACTTTCCATGGAGCAGCAGAAGCCTGCCTCCACCATCTAGTGGTGGACCGCAGTTAGGTGTGTTGCCATTTATGGTTATGGGAAGGGGATTGGGACCAGAGAGAAACCAACCTGGGTTTGGTGTTTTGTTTTGTTTTGTTCTGGGCTTTTTTGGGAGGGGGAAACTGTTTTAAAGGGTTATCACCGGGTGAATGTAATTATTGAGGTTGTTTGATGCAAGTTGGACCACCCAGTGTGTTGAAATTATTCACCTAATGTTGCAGTTGTAAATTTTATTTATATTGTTGGTTTTATTATTAACTATTGATATTTTATTTTATAATAATATTTCTTATTTTGATTAATCATTTCTTTTCTGTATATAGTTGTATATAATAAAGAACCCAATGTGCTTATTGGGCATGAACCAAATTCTTGAGTGGTGAGGGTGGGGGACATGCATCTCCACAGGACATGTCAGTCAGCAGACCTGCCTGAGGGGGTTTCCCAAGGCCACTGCCACCCTGAGGATCCAGAATCCAGCACGTTGCCCAGCCTAGCGGGACAGCACGGGTTACATGTTTTCGAGAGTGGCACCAGTTTTCCAAAGAGTAAGTGTGCCTCTTGGGGGGATCGTTTAAGCCCTCACCAAAAAGAAAGGGCCTAAGATACTTCCATTTAAATAGATCAGTTTTAAGACACATAGGGCAGTTGCAAGGACAGTAGGATTAACTTCATTCTCCTGAGAAGTTTGCAAAATGCTGCCATACACTATGGGACAGAAACCATTTTTGGTGTCACCTTGGACCCATTAGCTACCAACTGAACTTTGTTCACATACATCATACTGTTCATTCAAGATCATCTGTGTCACTATTCACATTACTCCTCCTACTGACATGCTGCTGGAGATTTGCCTTGGATTTCTGGCTCTTTCCAGAACTTTATACCCCAAGGGAACTCATTGCTTCTAGCATTGCCTCCATCAGGCTGATTTAGGCAAGATCAAGCATATGTCTATATGGCTGTAGTTTAAGATGGGTTTGCTACTATTTATATGCAACAGGTTTTATTATGATGCCAATAAAATTCTCTCTCTTGATTCAAATACATTTACTACTGCAAATAAGTAATTAGCTTTTAACTCTTTGGTCACAGTAGCATTAATTTTAATCCAGATTCTGATAGCTTTGCTCCAGAGTAATACTTCAACCTGTCATTTGGACTACTGATTCTTGGTACAATAGTTTTTGGGGGTTTTTTAAACAAAAGTATTAGAATCTGGATTTAAAATTCAATGCTGCTCTAAGCAAAGAGTTACATGCTGACTCTATGCCTTACAGTTGCACATGTATAACCAACTCATACTACAGATTCCTGTTCCTGCCTGTAATCATACCAGCAGCATTTCAAGTGATTGCAGTTATACCTAATATGGGATCGAGTTTGAGGTTTTGCTTCATGGTACTTTGCTGCAGGCTATTTTTGAATAAAATCTGTTTTTTTCAGCCAAGTTTGAAAACTAATAAAAAGAATGGTTGTTCCATTTAGAGTTGTACAAGAACTTGTTTTCCCTGGAACAGAATAAGGATATGAAATAATGTATAAATCAATATTTTTTTATCAGTACCATAACATATTTTAAGAAGGCTGTAATTTTAAGCATCCTTTATAAGATTACTGGTAAAACAAGAAAAAGCAACTAGTTGTCAAGCTTTCTGGAGGAAGGCTCATCTTTTTGTTCAGAAACCCTGGTCCATGGCTAAGGTTCCTATGCTATAAATAATGCTTGGTAACTTAACTGACCTTCCCTTTCATGTTTGTAGTCCTAACCATAGAATGATGTAAAAAGCGTAATTAGCCTACTAATTGTTCTAACTACTATGAAAGCTGCACAAAGGAGCAGAGACCCACAGGCTGATCTACAAATAACTCCCCCTCTCCTCCCACCATCACTGAATGATCAGAGCTTGGACACAGAGAATAAAAGGGATGTAGAGTAGGGCTGTGCAAAGCTTCAGTCCTTAATTCAATTTGGAGGAGATTCAGCCCAATTCAGTGCCCGAATCTCCGATTCCAGATTGAATCAGACGACCTTTTAATCTCTCTGAACTGAATCAGAACGCTCCGAATCAATTCGGAAAGATTTGGAGATTTGGACATAGACACAGCTGTAAAAGTAATTGGCTTACTTGACTAGAAAAACAGACAAAGACCAGAAGTGCTGATACTGCTTAATTCAGTTAAATGTTCTGAGATAAGAAATGCTGCCTGCCTTGGGTTATCCTTAGGTTATCTTGATATCTTGCCCTGTGCATAGATACTTTGTTTAAGTAAACTTCCTAAATTTCTGTGTAATTTACTATTGTTTTGTTTCTCCAAGGTGTATTTTTTATCTCTTTCTCTGTCTTAAGTATAAATATGCTTGTAACCTTAGAGAGTCTGAGAAATCGTTTGAAACAGACAAGTGATTCCCCTTGCTGTATGGAATTCTCCCTGTGATCTCAGTATAGCCTTAGACAAAGAAAAGCTGGCTCTGTCAGTTCTGATTCAACCACAACGCGAAGTTTGATTTCTTCCACACAGCTTTAAATGTTTTTTCTACATACCCCTTGGTAATGGGCTCATGAATGCTGTGGTGCTGGGGCGGATGGAGCATCCCATAGAAGCACGGGGGGCTCCCCAGCGCGCTTGTCAGCAGACCCAGAAGTGAACCAGAAGCACTTCTGGTCCAATTCCGTGTCCGCTGGGGAGTGGGGAGTGCCTCCTGGGTTGGGGAAGGGGCACCTGGGGTCCCCCTGTGGCCAATCCCTGAACTGGGGGAAGAGGGGGTGGTGCGCTCCCTGGCAGACCCAGAAATGGACCAGAAGTACCTTCGGTCCACCTCTGGGTTCGCTGCTGAGCATGTGGCAGGCCCCCCCACACCCCTGTGGGATGCTCCATGTGCCCCAGCATCACAGTGATCATGAGCCGCACCTGCTACCTCAAGGTATATAGAAAAAACTTTTAAAGCTGTGTCTATGTCTGAAATGCTGATTCTCTGAATCAGCATCGAATTGAATTGGGGACATTGATCCGAATCAATGAATCAAATCACTGTCCCAGATTTGGGGTGAATCTGAATCCAAATTGAATAGGGCCCACTTCACACACCCCTAATGTACAGCTCCAATTACTTTTATTTTGTGACAGTCAGAGCTGGCAGCCCCACCTGTATAGTTTGTTTTGCCCAGTATGTTCCTGTAGAAGACACTATGCTAAAGATATTCCATGGCGAAGTGTTAACGCTTCCAAGATTTGAAGCAGAGGCTTAAAAATATGGAAGGTGGGGAGGAAGGGGGATAGCAAAGGTATGTCTGAAAAAACACCTAAACTTTTCCAAATGAAGCCTTTGAGTAACACAAGTTTATACTTACTGGTAGAGTTTGTTGGCTAAATCCCCCAAGGATGCCACCAGCACTTGCAGGCTGTAAGCTCAGGGATGCAGTGGCTGTGCAGGACTTCCCCTGCAATTGCTGCAAAGCATTGTGGCATCGAGCATGGAAATGGGGAGCTAAAAGCCTGTCACTTCTGTGCTCTCAACATTCTCCCTACTGGCACTTGACCAGCATGGAAGACCAGTCTGAGTAAGTAAGCTTGGCAGAATTCTATATATATATATAAAATTGATTTTTATCTTTAAGCATTTCCAATTTAAATTCTAGGCATGGCACGCCAGGGTCAGCTCACCCCTCACCTCTTCCAGTACAAGTGTCTGGGCAATAAAGTTCAACACTCGATCCAGGCTGCTGCACCCTTGGCTTGTGCTGTTGCTGGCTTCTTGACAGACTCTCCAGACACCTGACCTGACTTACCCATGGACCAAGTTTGGTCTGACCCGTTTGACACCTGGCCCAATTCTGGTTTGATTTCCTGGATACCTGACTCAGCTAGTCTCCTTGCACTCTGCCTGAACCTCTGGATCTCTGGCTTGGTTTTCCAGAGGGATCTTCTCGTTTCCCTACACTCTGATTCGGCATGCTTCCTTCACACTTCAGCTGCTTCTCCTGACTTTGAGGTAACCTACAGATCTCACTGCCCACGACCTGGTATGACAGGGTACTTTGAGTCTGATAAGGTTGAGAACCACTGGCCTACTGGTTAGGGTGCATCCATCTGGGAAGGTAAGGAACAAGCTTACCAGTCCCTGCTATCAGGACTTTTAAGATACTTTACATTAGAAACCACTAAATACAAAAAATGAAATATGCCTGAGAGCAGAACCCTAGACTTCTCCCTCCCAGTTGGGCTCTCCCACCACCGGAGTTAGGCTTCCTGATATTCTCAGACATGCACATACCACATAGTCTAAACAGGATGTTCTCAATCACAGAACTCCATTTTTTGTGATAAAGCTGTTGTGATAAAACTCTCATTTCTGAGCTACACACATATGCCTTGCTTTCTGGGACAGCTCCACACAGGTTATGGGTTGATCTGGTGGGCCACTGGATGGTTGTGCAGTAGCACAGAAGAGATTTCTCCCCTTTACTGAAGAGATTGTGGAGAAATCGCCACTGATGCAAAATGGTCTGATTTCCTCCATATTGGCATCCCTCTGTCTTTTCCTAATGCTTCACATTTTTCATAATTCATTTATTGACCTGGGTGCAACATGGCAGTTTGTGTAAAAGTTATGCGCGTTATGCATTAGGTGTTGGGAAATACATACAGTAAGTGACCTATGCAGGATAGCACCCTCTGAGTTCTGATTTAGTTTCCTTAGTCAATGATTTCTCAGCGGGAGGCAAATCTCAGCTGGACGCCCTCTTCTTTGGCTCACTTCAAAATTATCTATTTGAAACTAAGGATTTCATTAGGTTGTTGCTGAAAACGACAAACCAAATTCCTGCTCAATCAAACCTGGGCCTTGCTTCTCTTGTATTTGGACCCACTAACTGTCACCAAATGAATCTGGTTTCAGTTCAGAGTTTGCAGTGCAAGTTAAAGCTGTTGGAAGCTAACAGAGGTTATGACTTCCATTTTAGCATAGGTCTCATACTGACTCGCTCGAACATCACTTGGGGGTAAGAATGAAGGGGCGGTAGGAAAGCTCAATTCCTATTTTGCTTATAGGAATACTCATACTGCAATGGTGTGACCAGGCCCCATGGCAAGTCATTGGCAAGGCTGAGACAAAAAGAAGGTGTTCTTGTATCAAGACCACAGTGGGTAAATCTACACGCGACACTACAGGGATGTAGCGTCGGCCCATGACACTGCCACTACTGCACAGTAGCAATGAGCTACTGAGCAGTAGGGTCAGAAAAAACATGTGCGCTGCCAGGACTACTTTAGCAACTACTAAATGATTCCTCAATAACAACTGCACAGCGGGGCACATGTGCAGATGTGCCCACTGTATGGTACTGAGTTACCCCCAAGTAAGCCCTGTGCAGTGTTGATGTTGACATGGCATTATACACAACATGAAACACAAAAGGGAAGGCCTGCTGCTTGATCATTCCTATACGTGCTCAGTAAGAAGGACATGACCTAGGAGCATTTAACAATCATCAGAAGATGCTAAACCTCTGGTCTGAACATACTTCTTTCAGATCAGTTTTACTTTCCTTTCAAAACTCATATTTCGTACTTTTTCAGTACAGAGTATTTGAAAGCAGAGTTGGTAGAAGAAAGACAAGGGAGCATGATAAGCGCAAAAGAACAGTTCCTTTCATTTGTGCCCAGGAGAGATCTTATCGCAGCCTTTAAGGATTTTGTGAAATCTTGGGAGAAAAATAATCTCCTCAGACTTCAGGAAGAGAGTCATTGTAGTGAAATTTTAAAAAGAATTCAGAGAAGGACACATGGGCTAGACAGAAACAAAAGTGCATAAGGGGGTTCCTATCTGAAGGTTACTGGAATTTCAGAAGCTTCTTCAAGGACACAGTCATAAAAGATACAGGAGAGCAAACATAGATATTGGCTGAGCAGCTCTGATAGGCAGCTATTCACGTTTAAAAGTAGGGCATGTCTACTCAAAGTATAGGCCTTTGTTTCTTTCATCCACTTTAGCTTTTAAAAATGAGAGTAATTGTAAACTGTTGCATATACTGCAGAATGTCAAAGAAATGTAGGAATGGCAAAAATTGTGACCTACGGTAATGTACCACCCTTATAGTTGGAAGTGACATTAGACAAGCCTTAGGGCACAACATAGGCAACCTGTGGTAAAAAAAAAAAAAAAGACATTTGCAGTCTTTTATATGTATACTCTTTCTGCATTCTTCTTCAGGCATCTGCTAATACTAAGCACTGGCAATGTTCTCCATTAGAGTCAGTATTTATCGCCAGTCACCAGACCGTGGAACCTGAGCTATATCGCAGCCTGGCTTGCTTTGGAAAAATATGATAAGTTGGCCAGCTGTACGCTGACTACTGTTAACGGCCATCCCCATGTGTGGTACTTGGAAGATAATATCTGTAAACGTGATAAAAGATCACTCCCACAAGAAGTAAACAAATATGGAAAGACCGCTGATGAAGTTTGGTGTATTTAGTGCTGTTTATGCTACATTGCACACAAATCTACTAAGACAACATGAAAGGTTTGGAAAATCAAGCACTGGAAATCCTAACCAATGCCAAAACATAAGTTGGTTTTTCAATTGTATGTGAACTCGTATTCCTTCTACTCCCTCCACTACCTATCCTCAGGTCCAATTCTTACCCTCTCCAGCTGATCAGTAGGCTCGGCAGGATGCGATTTTTATTAATAAGCACTGATAAACATTGATTTCACCTGTCGCTCGCAGACCAACAGAAAAATATTGCTGTCAGTAATCACAGAAGCTAATAGAAAGGGGACATAAAAAAAATCTGGGATGGGGGAAAGGAAATCTGGGGCAGGGGATGCTGACACACACACACGGTGACCACTGCAGGCAGGGTGGAGAGAGCCCCGGTTGTGCTGCCCACACACTTTTCCTCTGGCAGCAGCTTTGGCAGCCACTTCAGGACCTGAGAGCCATGCTGGTAAGGCTGTGCTGGGAGGTGGGGTTGGAGGGACAGGTTGACAGCTGGGAGCCTGGTGCTGTCGGCTGCTGTCTCTGGCCAGGTCCCAGCCAGGGATCAGGCACAAAACTCCTTGTGAGCCCAGGGTGGCTCACTTCTCCGCTGGTAGGGTACCCGCCAGGCATGACTCACCCACTAAGCAGCCATGGGGAGCAGGGAGCTGCTTTCCACCCTGGGCAGGGAGCAGGCATGTGCCTAGGCCCAGCTGGAGGGTTCTGGCTACCTATGTCCACCCAAAACTTCGCTGAGGAAGTGGCAGACCAGGATGAGCAGCTATGCCAGGCAGGCTATGGCCCAGGTTTCAGACTACAGCTTGACACATTCATTGGAAAACGTAGCCGTTAGCTTTCACCTGCTGTCTTAAAAAAAGAATAGAGCAATTTCATAGAATCATAGACTCGTAGAATCAATGAGTGGGAAGGGACCTAGACAGATCATCGAGTCCGACCCCCCGCCATGGGCAGGAAGGAGCGCTGGGGGTGGCAGGGGTCATAAGACCCCAGCCCGGTGCCTATCCAGTCTCCTCTTGAAGATCTCCAGGGAAGGTGAGAGCACCACCTCTCTGGGAAGCCTATTCCAGGCTCTGGCCACCCTTACCGTGAAGTAGTTCTTCCTAATATCTAACCTAAACCTATCCTCCCTCAGCTTGTGGC
>NW_017729024.1:161020050-161029181 GCF_001723915.1 Gavialis gangeticus | reverse complement strand
CTCTTGCGGAGACTGAAGAGATTCAGGTCCCTCAGCCTCTCCTCATAGGGCTGGCCACGGAGGCCCCCAACCATACGAGTGGCCTCCTCTCCAGGTTCTCCACGTCCTTCTTGAAGTGCGGCGCCCAGAACTGGACACAGTACTCCAGCTGTGGCCTGACCAGTGCAGCATAGAGGAGGAGCAAGACCTCTCTGGACCTGTTAGTGATGCCCCTGGTGATGCAGGACAGGGTGCGGTTGGCTCTGCCTGTTGCTTCGCCGCATTGGCGACTCATATTCATCCTGGAGTCAATCCTGACTCCAAGATCCCTCTCTGCCTCTGTGCTGCCGAGAGGGGCAGCCCCTAACCTATAACCATAATGCTGGTTCCCTCTCCCCAGGTGCAGCACTTTTGTTGAGAATAACTTGGAAAGGTCTCAACGGGTCAGAATGCTTAATCGATAGGGGCCTACTGAATTATCCACTTCATGATTTTCATGGAAACCGTGAATTTGGTTGGTCTCCATGAAAAAGCCCAGTCCAAGCAAAAAAAGCACAAAAATCAGTGAGTGAGTGAGGGAAAAAGGGAAAAAAAAAGCAGGGGAGAGCTGCAAAACACAGGCTACACAAGCCACACTTAAAACATAGGAAATGTATTCTAGAAAGCAGCAATTTGGGAGTCATAATGGGCAAGTGACTCCAGATGAGCTCCCAATCTAAAGCTGTGACCAGAAAACCACTGTCATATTTGGATGTCTAAATAGGAGAGCAGTGAAGACGGGCAGGCAACCGATAGGGATGCAATTTTACCTCTGTATATGGTCTGGGTAAGATCAATACTAGAAGACTGCAGTTCTGGTGCCCACATATGAAAAAATTGAAGGGGAAGAAAACAATAACAGTAACAGCAAAATAAAAAAGGTTCATGAGCTAGAGAAAATCCCTTAGAGAACTCAATCTGTTTATCTTATCAAAAGATAACTGAGAGGAGACTTGATTATATTTATAGGTAGCTTCATATATAGATAGAAACCATCAGGCACTAAGAGCTTTCCAATCTATTAGGAAAAGATGTAAGAAAAATTGTTTGCTGGAACCTGAAGCCAGACAAACTCAAACCAGAAACTGGGCACAACTTTTTTTTAACAATAAGGGTGACTAACCACCAGACCAACCTACTCAGGCGATTGGCAAGTTCTCTATCTCTTGATGTATTCAGGCCAAGGCTAGATGCTTTTCTGAAAGATGCACTTTCCCAGATACAAATTATTTGGCTGAATACATGCATGAATCAGTGAACTGTAATGTTCTATAAAGTGGTGGGCAATCCTTTTGGCAAGTTTGCCACAAGTTAAGTCTGAAGGATAAGAGACTGCCACTCGAGTAATCAGCAACTGCAATTGCCCAGTGCTGCTCAATCCTGTCACCACTGGGACATGGCAACACTGAATTTGGCAGCACTTACCCCTGCAGCTCCTCGACAGCTGATCTGATCCTTACCCCTCTTCCCAGGTGCTGCCCCAGCTCCTATCACTGGTTCCCCCTTTAACTTGGTGCCCAGGGGTCACGTGCAAAACCCACTGGCTGCTTGCCTGAGATTGGCCAGTATATTATACTGCCCTATAATATACTGGCTCAGGCCAGACCATTTGATGGTCTCTCCTGGTTTTACATTCCTTTGTCAGTGAAGTATATTGGACTCCACATACAGTGTTGGAAGCTCGTGCATTACAGGAATTCTCAACCTTTTATGGCATTGGACTATTGACAGCAGCTAAGAGCCCCAGTCAGGTCAGCACAGCATATTTCTAGGTCTTGTACAAACAAAAAAGAAAAATGCAGTCCCTAATTGCTTACAATCCAGACCTGAGGTCAGATACAAACATGTCTGCACACACAGGAAGCAAAAGGGCAGGAGAATTTAAAACAATCTATAGTCACACAACCAGCAAATCAACCAGTGCACAGGTTTCAGTTCTTGATTCAGTTACGTTTTACGTGTTTGTTTTTCATTTTTTTAGGTTTTACTGGTTAACTGCTAATATTCTGTGATAGAAATCCTTTCTTCAAATTATTACAGCTTCACAAATTGGTTTCATAGATCAGTTTATGACATCTTTCATGCAAGACTTAAAAGTAATGTGCTAAAATTGCTAAACCAGTAGTGGCATATTGAATTCATCCATCTAAGCCTGCAGCTCAATTTTGGACTTTTAAACTTCATTTGTTGAGTTAGTGCAGGCTGACTGCATCTTGGACAAGACCCACTAGGGATTGGTCTCTTTCACATTTATAGAAACCATAGAACATGCCAGCTGGCAAATCCAATAAAGAATATAGAGAAGCATCTAACAATAAAGTGCTTTTGTAAATATACATTCTTATCAATAACAAACCCAGAAAAATAATTATGCAGCTTAACTCATGTGCTCTTGAGAAATTCTTTAATGCTTATTTGAAGATGGCCCAGATTAGACTTGTTTAAGCAGATGGAAAACAATCCATAACTCTCACAGAAATTGAAGGAAGCAGTATGATAATATCAAATCTAGATCCTATAATACATTTTAGATGCCAAAAGCCCCCATAGATATATAATACCCATTTCACTGTGATTGTATTCAGGAATTACTAGCATTGATTTTAAAAAAAAGAGTAAACAAAAACCTAATCTGACCCATAAGCAGAGAATTCTGCACATACAGCCCGTCTATTCTGGGAAAGGCAAGAAAACGCACAGGTGTATTTTACATCATGCTAACTTAATTGTCGATATATACTGTGGTACATTTCCAAAAGTAGTTCCCAGTTCCCTCTGACTTGGGGGCTTTTTGCTTTTAATGGGAGTCATGCATTGGGTGGACAATTGGCTCAGAGAGGACACTCCCAGAGGGTGGTAATTGATGGGATGTTCTCATCTTGGAGGGCTATCTCCAGTGGTGTACCCCAGTATTGGTGTTTGGACCATTACTCTTCAATATATTCATTAATGACTTGGCTGATGGGGTGGAGAGCTCAATGATTACGTTCTCGGATGATACCAAGCTGTGGGGAAATGTGGTCACATTGGAGGATAGGGCCAGGATCCAGGACGACTTTGACAGACTGGAATCTTGGGTGGAATGAAATCAGATGAAGTTTAACTTATTCCTATAAGTGCAAGGTCCTTCACCTGGGTAGGAAGAACCCTCACCACAACTACACAATGGGTGGTGGTCCACTGGCTGGCACAGCATCTGAATGAGACCTGGGGGTCATGATCGACCAAAAGATGAATACGAGCCAGCAGTGCGATGAGGTTGCCAGAAGGGCAAACAGAACTCGTATTCATCAGCCAATGTGGAGCCAGTAGATCCAGAAAGGTGCTCCTCCCCCTCTATTCAGCATTGGTAAGACCACAACTGGAGTACTGCGTCCAGTTCCGGGCACCGCACTTCAAGGAGGACATAGATAAGCTTGAGAGGGTACAAAGAAGGGCCACCTGTCTGGTCAAGGGCATGGAGGATAGTCCCTATGGAGGAGAGACTCTGGGAACTGGATCTATTCAGCCTGAGTAAGAGAAGGCTAAGAGGTGACTTGATAGCTGCCTACAAGTATGTCAGAGGTGAGCACCAGGATCTAGGGGAACAACTTTTCAGGAAGGCACCCCAAGGGAGGACGAGGACCAATGGGCATAAGTTAACAAAGGGTAAATTCGGGCTAGATACAAGAAAGAACTTCTTCTCTGTAAGGGTCACCAGAATCTGGAACACACTTCCAGCAAAAGTGGTGCAATCACCCTCCTTGGAGGTGTTTAAGATGAGGCTGGATAGTCACCTTGTTGAGCTCATCTGAGCCCAATAACTTCCTGCCCATGGAAGGGGACTGGACTTGATGATCTGACAGGTCCCTTCCAGGCCTACGTTTCTATGATTCTATGATTTGGTTGAGATTTGACTTGGAAAAAACTTCCTTAAAATTTTTAGTTTTAAAATATCACCAATCAGTTGTGGTAAACGTACTGACATGCTTTGAAATATAAGGGTGTACATGTCACCAGACTGAGTTGTGTTTAACCTTGGGTTAAGTGAATATATGCTGTAATACAAGGCCTTTCCTCAGGCTAAGCAAGCTGAGATAGTCTGTTTAACCATGTCCATTAAGGGAACCATAGTTATTTCTCCTCTTTACACCAGTAGTAGTGCTCTGCATTCCCAGAAGAGTAGACATACAATACCTTTGACTTCAAGGATTGCACTCTGTCATGTCCATTCAATGGAAAGGAAGGAAGGGACACTCTTTGTTCTGTCCCCATGGGATGATTCCCAACCCTTGCAATACCTACATAAGGATCAAGCACAATCTGACCCTAAGGGTATTACAACTAACCAAGACTTTCAGTTTTTACTAGAAAAATTCACCCTGCTTTCCCACTGGGTTGCATTATAACTTTGTAGGGCCATGTGTAACTTAAACCAGTGTAAAACAGACCATCTCCGGGCCACAAATAATTTTAGTGTTCGTGGCACTCCTGGGGCAGTGGGATCAGCCACACATACCACAGTCTCGGCTGACCCCCACTAAGAGCCAGATAGAATCCAGATCTGGTTCACGAGCTGTATTTTTCCCACTCCTGCTCCAGTGGCAAGTCACAGCTGTACAGGTGAGGGACAGTCCAAGAAAGTTTTGAGCCTTAAGGTGTGACTGCTCCAAACTCAAGTTAGCACTAGCACTGATTCAACATTTAAGCAGCTCAAAGTGCAACATGTAACAAGGTCATGAGAATGAATACTGGATGGGGAGCCAAACAGAACAAGG
Source organism: Gavialis gangeticus (assembly GCF_001723915.1). Lineage (NCBI taxonomy): Eukaryota > Metazoa > Chordata > Crocodylia > Gavialidae > Gavialis > Gavialis gangeticus. The sequence goes on along the minus strand of NW_017729024.1, from coordinate 161,024,406 downwards.
ACAAGGTGATTGTGCATCAGCTAATAGTTGCCATCTTGCAGCTATTTCCTTTTGGAGGGAAAAAAGAAAGGTCTGAGTATAGATTGGTTTGTGAGGTATCTCCTGGGCCAGATGGACAGGGTAAGTATAAGTAGACAAATTTTGCAAGAGGGTGAAATTTGAAAACTGATACTTGACAGGTAATAGTGACTTAGAGAAAGAAAGAAAGTGAAATTAAAATAAACTCCATACAGGATTTGGTTGGAAAGTCTACCCTTCCATACAGGTTCCACAACAATCTATTCAAGTCAAAGAGCATCTATCAAAGGAGCAACCCAAGACTAGCATGGTACACAGCATTCTAATAAATGGGATTGTGACATTAAAAAACTGCTCCTCACAGTGTCATTTGCGATGGCATTTAAGAAATTAGTATTTTTCTAGCTTCCTTTTTTACCTGATTTTTTTATGTTCCCCTGGCAACTGTGACAACAACAGCAAAAGTTCCCTTACCTCAGCAGCATATGCATGAAGATTAATCATGTCAGTCGTGTGCATCTCTCATCTTTGTGCCTGGCCTCATGCAAGAACTCTAGTCGTGCATTCAAACTGGTTTGTGTTCCAGCATTTCAAACTGTACCCTTGTCACGACAAATCCTGTTCCCTAGAAATGCATTTAAAAAGCCATTCATTCATTTTCCATTAATTAATTCCAGGAAACAATGCTGATAAACCCAGGTTATGGTTGTTTGGAGTGTGTTGCCTCTGTTATACAATGTCCTGCAGTTTACAGTGAATGAGAAAGATGAAGGATTTTGTTCTTTACATTTAGAGAAATTATGTTCTAATTAACATTTTGTGATCTGCTTTTCTGGGTGACTGAGTACACATTTGCCCCTGTGCTCCTGAAGGCATAACACCTCTAATCATCAAGCTACTAGCAACCTGGGAGTTATCAGATGGTGTATCAGGAATGGTATCACATGACTGCACCTTGCCATCTGACACTATGCACAGGTTGAGGGCTCAGAAAGCTTAAGTCCATTAATGGGGTGCGTATTTATTGTTGGAAAGTGTTCATCTACCCTGCACAATGCAATGTGGTGTAGAGATACCAACTAACATAATGATGGGCGGGTGAACAGGCCACAATCCATGGCCGCTACCTAAGGGGGAGCCTTCAGGAATGGACCGAAGGGGATGTCTTGATCCCACATACCCCATTGCTGCCATTCTCTGCACCTTTCTTGCAGCAGCTCCAGCTCTAGCAGTGAGAAAGGAAGAGAAGCAACAGCAGGACACAGTGCAGGAGGAACAGTGGAGGTTAGTTGCTGTGGGACACATCATCTCCTTTTTTGCCACAGAAAACTGGTGTTATTGGCCACAATTCTCATGTTGGTGGCAAAAACAAAGAGAGATGACACCCCTCCCCTCCTGACACTCTTACCCAGAAGCAGCAAACCTCTGGCACCACATGCCACTGCTCTGTCCTCCTCACTGCTGGAGCTGTAACAGGGAAGAAGATGCAGGCTGGTGCAATACTACCCAGGCTAGGGACAGACATTACACATAAACTGGTTTAAGTGACCAGAAACTAGTTTAAAGCTGTAACAGAACAGACATTCAGTGCACGTAAACCAGTTTGAAAACAGCTGAAACCAGTTTGCGATAATCCTGGTTGAATGTAGTATCAGATTTAACTGATTTGGCTCAAGCCAGTTTGTACAATGTCTGTGCCATACCCCTTCCTGGTTTAAGTTAAACCAGACTCCCCCAGCATCCTGGCATGCTCTTTGAGCTGGGCAGGGCTGTCTGCTGCAGCACACCAGGCTTGGCCCCACCCTTCTCCTTCCTAGCTAGAGCACTATCGCTGCTCCAGCTGGCTGGAGGACTGCAGTGGCTGCCAGGTTTCCCCCTCCCCCAACCCTCTCCCCAGTGGCTGCTCAAGCAGGGACACCCCCCCTTCCCCTCCCCCCATGGCAGGGACCCAGCTTCTGGCCATGCCCCCCGCCCCCATGCTAGCTAATGTTGAGAGGTGTCTGCATGGGTCTCCAGTTTCACTGGGATAAAGGCAGACAGCTAATGTCTTGCTAATGCAAATGCACCCTGCAGATAAGAAAAGCTTGAAACTAATGAGACAGATGATGTCTTTTGTAGGGCTTAATGGGCTGAAACTTTGTTCTGACAAACAACCTGCTGGTTGCAATCTGTCAGTCTTCAAGAAGGGACAGAGAAAGGTGTTAGACATGACCTACTTTACAGACAGTCTGAAGAAGCAAGGAGATGGAGATTGAAAAGCTCAGTATCAGCAGATGCAGGGTCTAACAACACTCCTGTCCCTTAAGCAGCAATCAGGGAAAAGCCTGGGACTCTGCAGGCATGGTGGGAGTTAAAGCCCCTCCCTAATCAGAATGTCCTGCCAGGGCCTGGCCACGCCCCCCTCAGCTCAGCACTAGAGAAAGGAGGGGAGAGCTGCTCTAGTGCCCCCTGGCTTCTAGCCTGAGCCACTGCAGGCATGTGCCTGCATTTTTTCCATCAAGAGGGGATGTCCTTACTCTTACAAACTGATTCAACCTAGCCAGGTTAAACTAACCTGCAATGATTGAATTAATTCAGGCTCATGCTTTTTGAATATCTGCCCTAGCCCCAGGGTGCAGTACTGGCCAGTTATGTCTCTGCCCGGGCAAGCTTTAAGCAAGATGGTACCATGTCCTTTTAGTAGGCTATTCTGCCCTATGGAGGAACTCTGTGCTGCTGCAGCTGGACTGCTCCTAGCTCCTGAGCTAACTTGTTTAGAGTTCCCCTGGTACCTGTGCACTTCACTACACTGTGTGGACATAGCAAAATGTAAAAAGGCCAAACAGAGAGGTGAATCTCAGGCAGATTAAGCCATTAAATTTCCTGATCCCTGAATGTTTGATAAACTCCCTTGGACACACAAACACTTCAAGTGCAGCATACAGGCCCTGCTCAGTGGTCTCTGCCTTTGTTTAAACTTGCAATTTAACAGCCCAATGGGTGTACTTACTGCAGTACTTCAGTGCCTGCCTCCTGGCATATTGTGCTAGCAATTCCGACTCCCTTAGTAGAGTTATGCCATTTATGCCTTCAGTAGAGCTATGCCATTTATACTAGCTGAAGACCTAGTCTTATCACTTTCTCAACAAAAAGAATAATTTGGCCCTATATCAATAGGATAATGATAGCCACTCATGCACATTTTCATGCAGATTCACTTTTCATAAAAAAGCTACATGCTTTATAAAGTAAAAAGGGCTATAATGATTTTTAGGTAGCAAAACCATACAATAAATAGAGGGGAATAATACACTACTTGTCATCTAATACTTATATAACTTATCTTCAACTTATATCTATCCGTAGACATCTATGGATAAAAATATCATCTATGTTTCATTTTAACATGCTACTGTTTTATGTTTTCATTCCTCCTTAGAACTCAGAAGTGTCAAAATAATGTTCAGGAGACACAAGGCAGATCTTGAAACACAAAAGAAAATACAGTATCTGCTCCCAGCTAGCTAATTTAATTTAAGACAAGGTACAACAAGTTCATGTAACAAATAGTAAGAAAGCAAGGAAAACGATGGGCAACAACATAGAAAAATAAGCTATTATTTTAGCTGTTAGCTACTTCAGAATTTGATTGTTACAGATCATTAGCAAATTCTTAGATGAAATAGAAAACAGCCAGAAACAAAACAAGAAAAACAACCCAGGGGTTATATTTGCAAAAGAGACTAATGCAGAGTTCTCATGTTTTAGCCACATGGCAGTTTTTGGAACGTGCTATAGGCTTTTGCAGTATTAAATAATTTATACCAATCATAAATATCGTCCATATCCTATAAATATGCATGCAAGTTATGACTTTAGGTGGTATACATTTTACATTGATGTATTATATGCACTGAATACTTTTAGGAAATACCAGAAATTAGTCTACAGCCCTGACCATTTTAGAATCTGCTAGATTTTTTGTACTAAAGAGATGGAAAAATTAAATTAACTGTATTACTGATTAACACATGGCCCTTACACACATTCTGGAGATTTGGGATGGCTCAATCAGAGATGATCATATATTGAGCAAGGGGCCAGCCTAAATGACCTTATGAGATCCTTTCCACTCCTACTTTCCTAGGACCTTATGGTTTCAACCACATCAAACAACATAGTGCAGCCAACCTGTGTTTGTTTAAAAAAAACTGGTTTCTAAGTTGAGGAAGTGCAAATGTTCAGCCCAGAAGCATAACATGCCACCTGAGCACCCTGGGCAGCAGCCAGTCCAGGGCCTCAGACAGTTCTATTTTTTCATGCCCTCCTCTCTCCCCCGGCCTCCCCCCCCCCCCCCCC
>NW_017729024.1:161012872-161019857 GCF_001723915.1 Gavialis gangeticus | reverse complement strand
TTACACTACTTGTTCAGTCTCTAATTTATCATAAAGAAACATAGTTTTTAGTTTCTCTTGTGCAGTAAATCCCTAAATATATGAGTAGCATATTGCTCACTATTCCAAAGAACATATAGCAAGCTGCTGTATATTTTGAGGCAATAGTTAACTGACCATTAATTTAGGAAACACCAGTTTCTTTTTCAACAAGAACATGCTCCAGGTATACTGAAAATTGTTTTATCTGTAGCTCCAATATGCAACAGCCTAGCAGAACTGTAGCAATGAGCTTTTCAGATCATTACCCCTGGAAAAGAATACAAGTTATATTAATGTTCTGATCCCTCCAAGTGTCTGCATTAACATTTTTGATGGCTGAGACAATAACGGGTCTAGTCTGTAAGTGCTAGCTCCTGGAAAATTGCATCAGAGCATCCCACTGTGGATTGTATTCAGCTCTTCCTCCCTTTAATGTGAAACTCCCATTAATAAGTGAGTTTTCTAAATCTGTGCTATGAGGTGGGAATAGCACAGGGATTGAGTCATAGAATATAAGCAGTTATCAAAAAATGTTTAAATTTGATGTGTATGCTATAGTGCTGCTTCCAGGCAATCCTTGGGTTCTGTTAAAAATAACTATTATATCATTGTTTGACATGTATGCATGTCCTGCATTCTGTGCTTTTATAGTCTCACACCACTTTTCAAGTATACTATAAAAATGAAGATAAACTTAATGATGCCTAAAACATTAGTACATGGAGGGGGGGGATGGGACAAAAACCAACAACAACATTAAGGAAATGTTTTCCAGGCTTCCTATGCTGTTCTGAAGTACCTGAGAAATTATCAGAACAAATCACTCTGCCAAAAAGATACAAAAACCAGAGTGCACACAGATTCAGGATGGCAACATTTTCCCTGACTTTGGCAAGAAGTTTTCTGGGTGCTCAGAATTTTTACTAATGAAGTAATGATATAGTCTGTCTATGTGTATTCCCTGGCCATTACAGTTGAATGTATTTACTTTAATGTGCAGGGGTTGCTTTTCACTTTTGGAACAACTCTGCAAGCTGTAACTAAGTTTCAGTCATGAACGAAATATGGTCCTTTTCTATGTAAACATATATTAACTACACAGACATCCATTACCATTTAATTGGAATCAGCTATTTGAAAAAAGACCTCTCCCAGGGAACTTTTCCATTTGAATAACTGATTATTCCAGAAAAGCATTAACAGAAAATGAATACTATATTTTAAAAAAATATTGCTTTGCAAAGACTTTTCTTTTTTGTGAATGATAAAGAAGTGAATGGATAAATGAATCCTCATGATTCTCTGGCTTGCTGTAGTAAAGAAGTAAAATGACTTAGGAACCACTAATAAGATTTGGAGCTTTTCCCTGGTTTAAATCCAGCCTGGGTTGATGTCAATCAAAAACTGTTACATGCAGTCAGAAGCTCAGAAAGGATTAATTACTTATGTGCACATTTTAGTATGTGCATGGGTAATTGCAGGACCAAGATGAATTAAAGCAATTTGGAGGCTTTTGTTCAGTTCCTGAACACAGGGGCATCAATAATGCATCCACCTGTATTAACAAGATGCTCTGTCTGCAGTCTCAGAGGCTAGGGACAGACATTCAAAAATCCTGAGCCTGAATTGATTCAGTCTCTGCAGGTTAGTGTAACCTGGCTAGGCTGAACCGGTTTGTAACCACACAGACATCCCCTCTGGACTGAGGAAATTCAGGCACATGCCTGTATTGGCTCAGGCTAGAAGCCGGGGGATACTAGAGCAGCCTTCACTTTCCTTCTACAGTGCTGAGCGGGGGTGGGGGGGGATGTGACCAGGCCCCAACAGGGTGCTCTGATTAGGAAGGGATTTCTCTCCCCTCCTTGATAACAGAGCATTTATCTGCTCTGTTATTGGCATTTATCACTCAATCAGATAACAAAGCCTCTCTCATTAGTTCAAGCTTTTCTTAAACATTTTTTTCCAAGGAAGGAAATATTCCAAGGAGGGATATTACCAGCTACCTGTTGATTAGCTCCAAAAAGCCCTAAGCAGACACTGTCCTGTCTGCCTTACACAGGCACCTCCCAGCATTACTTAGCATACCACATGCTGGCTATGGTCCGTGGTATAGGAGGAATGGGGGGGGATCCCTGCTTGCACAGTGAGAGCCAAGGGAAACTAGGTAGCTGCTGCTGTGCCTGCAAGTCTCTGTCAGAGCTCCAGTGAGGAAGCAGAGAGGAGGGGCCTGCCCAGTTCTCTGGAGCAGAGAGCCCAGCCCAGAGAGCATGCTGGGATGTTGTGGGACTCTGATTTAACTTAAACCAGGAAGGTGTCTGGAACAGGTATTGCATAAACCTGTTTGACCCAAATGAGTTAAGTCTGGTATTACATTCAACCAGATTTATCTCAAACTAGTTTCAGCCATTTTCAAACTGGTTTATGTGCACTCGCCATCTATTCTGGTGCAGGTTTAAACCAGTTTCTGATCACTTAAACCAGTTTATGTGTAATATCTGTCCGTAGCCAGAAACACTAAGGTTTGAATGTACAGTCTTGTTTCTTGGCTCCAAGGCAGCATCTGGTTGTCCACAAGTCCCTTACAAAGCAGTCTTTGCATTCTTATTAATGCAAAAGAGCCAGTTAATCTAGCAACACCACAGAGGTTCCCTAAACTCCAGGTGCTTAAAGACCTATTATCTTAATAATCATAAAAATGCAACTAACAAAGTTTTCTGATAACAAAGTTTAGGAGAATGGTGACTAACTATGTGGATAGGTCACTGATGCAAAGTTATCTGAAACATTTGGAAGTTGGATACAAGCAAATAATATGCATTTTTCACACCCAAAGAAAAAGCCATACATCAAGGCACAAAGCATTTAAGTCGTACACACGGGAAGCGACCTGGGGAAGAACTTAGGGATCATGGGAGATAATGATCTGAACATGAGCTCCTAGGCCAGGTATAGATGTTACACTTTTACCAGTATAAGTGATCAGAAACCAGTCTATACCCTTAACAGAACAGAAGTTCAGCACACATAGTCTGATTTAAAAATCGTAGAACTGGGTCTAAGATTTGCTCCCCCCAACAAAGGGTGGATGTGTGTTCTGTTCACTACCGAACTGAACTATGCCACTTACAGAAAACCATGTAACTTAGATTGATTCCACCTTTGGCTTTTTGAATGTCTGCACCTAGCCCTAGTGTGACACAGGGTACAAAAAGGGCTAATATGATCTTTGCATAATGTGCGTGTGAACATGAGAAAAGGCGGGGAGAGATAAAAATCAAGGAGAAGCAGGGTGATTATACTATCCCCGTACTTGGTACTGGTGCAACTGTTTCTGAAATATTTTGTCCAGTTCTGATGCCCACAATTCAAGAATAATGTTGACACAATGGAAACAAAGTAGCCTTAAAAAAACCCAAAAAACAGGAAATTATTATTTTGTGGAACTTGCCGCCCCAGACCACTGTGGAAGCTAATAGTATAATTGGGTTCAAAAAAGGGATTAGACAAACGTATGGAGGATACATCCATCAGAGGCTATTAAACACAGCAGTTAAGGAAATGACCTACTGCTTATAACCAGAAATGTATGACAGGATGGATCACTCTACACATACCCTGTGTCTAATAGTCTTTCTCTAAAGCATCTGCTACTTGGCACAGTACGAGACAGGATACTAGGCCAGATGACTCTAGGTCTGATTGAATATGGCAGCTCTAGTGTCAGTTCAAACATAAGCCACAAGAATGAGTCAAGATTTGAAAACAGAGCTTATAGTGATAAATTCAAGGAGTCAAAAGCTGTGAGCAGATGCTGGAAATATGCATGTGTTTTTAACAGTGAGGGTAACTACTGGAACAACTTACCCAAGGTATAGTTGGGTATAAAATTTATATATTTAGATCAAGAAGGCAGGGCAAAGTAGCGCTTTAGAAACGAGCTGGCTCAGAAAGGCATGGGCTTTCATAGGCAATAACCTCACCAAGGCAGTAGTTCTTAATATTTTAAGACTCAAAGCACGCCCCCCCCCAGTAGATTTTGGACACCCCTCTATAACTTCTGTGTGTAACTTCTGGCAAAACCTTTCAAAGGCTAACTTATTTATTACAGTGCTTACCTCCTTGCAGACGGGCTGGGCAGCGACAGGGGCCAGGAGGGGCCAGGCAGGGAGAGTCTGAGCCTGCCCTTATCTGCTGATCTCCTCACACCTCACTTATCTCACACTCCTTGGGGCACCTTTCAAAAGATTTTACAGCAACCCAAGGTGTCCTGGCACCCTGGTGGAGAATCACTGCACCAAGGTGCCACCCTGCGCTGATGTCTGCCTGACTTCAAACTAACACGCTATTCACCTCTAGATCAAGACTGAATGCTTTTCTAAGGGCCGCTCTACTCATGCAGGTAAAGGTGTGGGGATCTAATGCATGATCCTGACAACTGCACTTCCTGCCATGCCGCGTGTGCATGGCAGGAGGCATAATTGTGAGATAGTGCATTAGATGCCATCACACCTTATTGCCAGTGCAAAGGGAGCCTGATCCTGGGCTCCCCCTGAAGCAGCAAGAAGCAAGCTCCCATGTCTGAGAGCCCCAGACATGGGGGTGCCCCACACACGCCTGACACTCGAAGGTGCACCTGCTGCAATTTCCCAGCTCTGGACTGCTCCTGAAACTGGGAGATCACAGAAGCTGCAATCTTCTAGCCACAGGAATGCTCCATGCCCCCCCAGGAATGAAGACCACAGACATGCCCCACAGCTTCCAGGACCCAGCGTCCCACATCTGTGGATGCTGCGTCCCAGGAGCTGTGGGGCATATCCACAGCTGCAGGACACCGCCAAGGCAGAGAGTCCCCTCAGCTGCGGGGACTTCCAGTCCCAGCTGCACATTAGGGCTGTGGGGGTCTTCAAAAGGAGACTGGATAATCACCTATCTGGGGTCATTTGACCCCAGTACTCTTTCCTGCCATGGCAGGGGGTCGGACTTGATGATCTACTTAGGTCCCTTCCGACCTTACCAACTATGAAAGAATGGTTCTGTTTTCATAGTGTTTCAACTTCTATTTCAATGTTTTGATAGGACAATGTTTCATTTCCAGTTTCATTTTGTTTCAAAGCACTGTTCCATTTCATTTTGTCAAAACTGTTTCAACATTTCATCCCTAGGCTATAATGGGGAAGCACAAAACTGCCTATACCCTTGTCATTTCCAGCCTGATTCAGATGAAACTTGCAGGAATGGTAGCCCCTTCTGAGGCTATGAAGCCTGACAGGTTTCAAGGAGGTAGATGCAGGGGTTTCTGGGAAACTGTACCTCAAATTCTTGAAAGCAAAACTTATGTCGTGTGTGTTAAGGCATAGCAGCATGAAAACTTCAGACGTGAAGCCTGCCAGCTTTTAATGAGATAGGTGCTTAGGGGGTTTCAGGGAACGTGCACCTCAGGCTGCTGACAAACAAAACTCGTGACATAGGTGACACTGTGTGTGTGTTAAGGCATGCCCTCACTGGCACTGGGGCCTCTACACAACATGGTAGTGTGCCCCAGTGAAGGTTCCTTCTCCCCTACAACCTCATCCCAGTCCACCACTTTAAATGACAACAAGTAATAGCTTAGTAAGCAGCACAGTAGCAGCAGAAGCATCTCAGGCAGCCAAGCTGTCACAGACTAGGGCCTTTATTTCCTTTCCTGCAGGAACTTCTTCTCCAGCAGCTGCCAGAGAACTCTCCCTGCCAGCCCCACGCCTGGGGTTCAGATATGCACAGGGCCTTGTGTCCTTTTGGTCAGATGCTTGGGGTGTTGGTCTAAGGACATGGCACTGGCAGACAAGGTCCTTTCCTTTAGGTCAATCTAATCTGGTATGTTTTAGCAGACCAACTGAATAATTAGCTACAAAAATATATCTTGGAAAGCTTTCAGGTTGAAAAACTCTTGTCAGGCTGAGGAAGCACCTGCAGTGTATGTGTGTGTGTGTGTGTGTGCTGTTCCTGGATGGAAGGAATAGTAAAGAAGCTAGAAGCTGGCATGCAATGCAGGCAAGGAAGTCAGTCAGTGAACATGGAAATGGAGGTGTCAGGGGGTGAGGGACAGGCTAGGGTGGGAGGGAAGGGAGATGTAGCAGTCTAGGTAAAAGTGGAGAGGCACCGGGGGAGTCAGATGTCCAGCAGGTTGTAGTGTGTCATAAATCCAAGATCTATATTGAGTCCATGAGTTTCTGTACCTAGGAGACTTATGAAGTGAAGTTTATAGTCCCAGCTTTGAAAAGTGGTTTATAAATTCAAACAAGCACCAAACCTTGCTAGCCTAACCTCATCACCACAAGCCAGCTTCCTACAAGCTCAAAACACAAAACCTGCCAACAATCTCCAGTACCCCCACAAACTGCACACCAGAATCTATCAAAGACAAGAATACCCAACTACATGTGGAGGAACATTTCTTACAAAAAAAAATCATCACTCTATCATTCTGTCTCCAGTCTCTTAGGTTTGATCCTGAAAGGGAAATTACAAACCACTTGTCACAGCCGGGCCTATGAAATTCACTTCATCACCCTCCTAGATAGTAGGTACAGAAAGTCATGGATTCAATATAGACATTGGAATTCTGACACACTACAACCTGCAGACATTTGACTCCCCAGGTACCTCTCCACTTTTCCCTGCTCTGCTACATGCCACTTTCTCCCCCGCCCCAGCCTGTCACTCACCCCCTGATGCCTCCATTTCCATTTTCACTGACTGGCTTCCTTGCCTGCATTGGATGCCAGCCTTTGGCTTCTTTACTATTCCTTTCATACAGGACCAGCAGGTGCTCCCTCAGCCTGACAAAGGGAAAGCTGGCATCCCAGGCAGCTGAGCTCACTTGGAGCCTCACAACTCCACTGCAACCAGCAAGCCTCAGCGCTGTCAAAGATGTGATGGGTCTAGGCTTTCCCCAGCCAGGACTGTGTGCATGCATGTGGTAGCT
>NW_017729024.1:160991442-161007872 GCF_001723915.1 Gavialis gangeticus | reverse complement strand
CCTCCTACCCACCTTTCACCAGGGGATCTTTGATCCTGGCATTTCCTGAGGCTGCCACGCTGCCAGCAGTCCTACCAAGCCTTCCCAACTGTGGCAGAGTGCAGTTTTAGTGGTCAGTGGATGGGACAGGTGTTTGTGGGCAACTGTGACCAGATCTGGCCACATCCACCTGCGGCCTGCCCCGTAGACCAAGGGGTTGCATAGCAGCGGCTCCACATCCTTGGCAAGATAGGCAGACACCAAAGCCTGAGTGCTACCAGCCTGATGGTGGGGTCTGGTGCCTCTGGACCCCACTATGGTGCCTTTGGCCCACATTGGCATCGCCTTTGGTGGAGAAGGAGACTGGTTGGTGGATGGCATGCTAGCATGGGACAGTGGATCCCCTTCTTCTATGTCCCCCCACCTCTGCCATTTTTCCTCCCTGACTCTCTTCACCAGCACCTCTGTCCACTGATTCAGGGTTTGGCTGCTCTGTCTACTGCTCTTCACCCTCAGGTCACACATGGCAGCCAGCACCATACTGGACTGCAAGGGATCAAGCCATTTCCTGATGCCCTACTTCAGCTGCCTCACCAGTGCCTGCACATCTGGTGACAATGGCTTGCCCCAACCAGGAACATTGATCCCCCTGGAAGCTCTCCATTTGGCTCTGAAGTTCCCTCACTACAGGGATCACCTGGCTAAGGAAGGCATCACCAGCGCCGAGGGTCTTGGTGGCCTCGAGGAAGGGCTTGAGGACCACCAAGATCTGGGAAATGGTATCCCACTCAGCTCTGTTAAGGGAGCCACTGATCCCGATCCCCCTGAGCAAGGCCATCTCATGTATGGCCTTCTGTTGCTCCACCAGCCTCTCAAGCATCAGGTATGTGGAGCTCCACCAAGTCTCCACATCCTGCATGATTTTGTGCTGCAGAATGTTCAGCTCTGCTTGTTTGTCCCACAGCATCTTGCCCACCTTGATGCTGCAGTAGAAGTAGCCTGCCACCTTTCTGCATTTGGAAATGAGCTTGCTGGTGGTGCTGGCACAGTCACCGGCAACCCTGTCCCCCTCCATGGCATCCCTGACAATGAGGTGGAACTTGTGTGCCACACAGCAGATGCCAATAAAGTTTGCATCGTGGACCACCTTGACCATATTGGCCCCATTGTTAGTGACCATGAACCCACGGGTGAGCTTGCCCTGCCCAATGAGCCACCCCTGCACCAAGTGGTTCATGGCCCCCATGATCTCGATTGCCATGTGGGACTCATCCATCACCTTGGCTTAAAGGAGAGGCCACCAACGGCCTGACTGGTCGCATCAGTGCCCTGTAAGGGAGAGGTAGGCGTGACCTCCACCCCAGTTGCTCCAGATGTCCAAGGTGAATTGTAAGGCCACCTGTGGCCTTTTGCAGCTCCTCCCTCAAGTACTCTCTGTATGCCTCATACAGCGAAGGCACCACCATCCTGCTGAAGGTGGTGTGCGGGCACTTAGTAGGATGGGGCCACGAGCACCATGAGCACCTGGCCACTCAACCAAGGAGAAGGGCTGGCCATCAACAGCAAGCATCTCCCCAGTGCTCTGGGTGAACTTGCTCGCCCTTGCAATGCGCCCCCCTTTCTGTCCACCTTTCCCCCATTGTTCCAGGGTGGCCTGCCTCTGCTTTGGGGGGACGGGGACTTTGAAGCGAGAAAGGGACTTCCCTTTGGGCACATTTCCACTGGTGCCAGGCTGAGGAGGAGCAAGGGAAAGGGGGTGGTGCCTGCAGAGATGCATCAGCATCCCCGTGGTGCTCATATGTTTTGTTCCCTTGCCCTGGCTGGTTTTGGCTTGGCAGTACAGGCAGATTGTGTACGTGGGATCATCAACCAGCTCAAAATGATCCCAGACCACACTCCCCGCTCACTTCTGGGGCATGGGTGTGGTGTATGTGTGGGTGCTGCACTTTCTCCCTCCTCAGCAGGCAGAGGCACAGCAACAGGAGGAGTGGACTAAGCTGAGCTGCTTGCCTCCGCAACCTCTACCTCAGCCTCCTCTGAAGTGCTTTCTGGGAAAGAAGACCTGACTCTAGGGGAAACTTGAGGCATGTGGAGCACAAACTCAGCTGATTCCCTCTCCTTCCCCAGAATTTCCTTTGCTAGGGCACTGAGATCCAGATCCAGCTCTTCTTCTGGCACTGGAAGGCTCAGCATGGGAAGTGAAATGGGGGTGGAGGAGACTGTCATGTTGGTATTGGTGCTGCTGCTTGTTGTCATGCTGTGGGGGGGATGGGTTATGGCTGGTGCTCTTGGAGAGGGATGCAGACTCAGGCATAGGCAGTGGCACTGGCACTACTCCTCTCTCCTTGCTGCTTCTGAAAGCCTCATCCCTGCTAGTTGTAGGAAAGAAGCTGCATCTCAATTGAGGGGGGAGGGACTTACACCTCTCCCTCTACCCCCTCTTCCGCCCCTCCCTGAAGGCTTGCCAGCTGCCTTTCCACCATGCTTCATGGTCTGTCTCATAGTGTCTTGCTTTTATACAAATATATAAATGTATCTGTATTCCTATATAAAAACTGTAAGGTGTATAGTGTATGCTGTAGGGTATAAATGTATCCATGTTCCTATATAAATTCTCTAAGGTGTGTAGTCTTCAATGCTGCAAAGTATAAATGTATCCGCATTCCTATATAAATTATGTAAGTTGTATAGTGCATGCTGCAAGGTATAAGTGTATCTCCCTTCCTATATAAATTCCCTAAGGTGTGTAGTCTATGCTGCAAGGTATAAGTGTATAGAAATAAAATATAAATGTATCTCCCTTCCTATATAAATTAAGTTCTATAGTATAGTATCCAATATAATTATAAAATTGAAAACAATAAATCAATGAATATAAGAATAAAATAAAAGCATCTAGAAGAAAGAAAAGGGTATTCTGGAATCCTTCCTGCTAGGCTAGGCTAGCAAGTAGGAAATCATTCAAATCAATGACAGTAGTAGCCTTCATTGTCAAACACTCCAGAGCTACTGGAAGATAGCTCAGTAATTGTCAGACCACAAGGCAGAAAGCAAGCCAGTTCAAACAATGCTGCCTTTTATGCTGTTTTTCCATCCCTTCCCCAGAGCACTGGGATTGGAAGGGACCTCAGGGAAGGATCGCAATCACTGGCCAGCTACAGTCAATATGAAAGTACTCCCTCCTTCCTCACCCCCCTCTTCCCTCTCTCTCTCCTTACTTTCTGTTTTCCTGCAGGCAAGCCCAGTTTCAGCTTCAAAACTCAAAACATTTTGAAACTTTCAGAACATTTTGACTGCCCTCATTTTGTTTCAGGGCTGTTTTGAAGCCCTTTGTTTCATTTCAATTTCGCTGTTTCAAGCTCGAAATGAGTCGAAACAGCGTTGAAATGAAACAGCTGATGAAATTTCACACAGCCCTACTTATTGTGAGGGTGGGGGCCAGAAACTTGCCCTTGGCAGCAAAAGTTCTACTATTTTCTGTAGACATTTGTTATCAGCCTCATTGCTCAGAAATACTTATTTTTCCCATGTTTAACAACATCTCTACGCTCCTCATCTCTCCCTAGGGTGCAGAACTCCTGATGCGCTACTATGAATTACTGTTTGTTCAAAGTAGTGTCAGCTTGAGAAAGAAAAGTTAAATCAAACACAGTCTGCATGTAAACAGAACCTTCAAACTATGCTTCTCAAAGTATTTATCAAACTAACAGGCTTTACGTCTCTATTAGGGCTGTGTGAAGCTTCAGTCCCTGATTCAATTCAGTGGAGATTCAGCCCAGTTTGGTGGCCGAATCTCTGAATCCGAATCGAATTGGAGGACCCTTTAATCTCTCCAAATTGAATTGGAACCCTCTGAATCAATTCAAATAGATTTGGAAAGATTTGGAGATTCAGACATAGAGACCACTTAACATTTTTTTTCTACATACCTCTAGGTAGCAGGGGCTCGTGAATACTGCGATGCTGGGGTGCATGGAGTGTCCCACAAAAACACAGAGGGCTCCCCAGTGCACTCAGCAACAGACCCGGAACAGGACCAGAAGCACTTCTGGTCCACTTCTGGGTCTGACGGGGAGTGCGCAGGGGGGCCCCCTGCTCTCCTCCAGCTCAGTGACTGGTGCCTCCTGGGTCTGGAGGGGGGCACCCGGGGTCCCCCTGCGGCTGATTGCTGAGACGGGAGGCATGGGGGAGCCAGCACACTCCCTGGCAGACCCAGAAGTGGACTGAAAGTCCTTTTAGTCCACTTCTGGGTTCACCATCGAGCATGTGGAGGGCCCCCCCGCACTCCTGTGGGACACTCCATGCACCCCAGCATCACAGCGTTCATGAGCCACACCTGCTATCTCAAGATACGTAGAAAAAACTTTTAAAGCTGTGCCTATATCTGAATCACTGATTCTCCAAATCTGCATTGCATATTCAGATTCAAATTAAGCCGAATCGAATCAGGGATAGTGATGTGAATCAATGAACTGAATTACTGTCCCTGATTCAGGCCAAATCCGAATCAAATAGGGCCTGCTTCACACACACCTAATCTCTATCATCTAGGTGCTATTCTACCTATTATACACATAGAGAAACTGCCCAGATTAACTGATTTGTTTGGCTAACCAGAGTCAGTAATAGCTAAAACAACACTGCAAGAAAACTGATTCCTGGTCTTCTACTCTAGCCTTTGGTGACCCTGCCTCTCCGATCAAGCCTTTTTTCAAATAACACTCACAAAATAAAAATTGATAAGTGCATTAAAGCACTGTGTAACAAGCCATCCATTAATTTGATTTTTGCTGCTAAAGAAAAGTGGTATGTTCTCATTCTTTGAAGTTACAGCAGTTCAGAAAGATAACAATGTTGTCTCACACAGGTTTCCACGCAAGAGATTTGGAAGTGCTTCAAGAAAATTGTGTTATTTTGTCAGGCATTTATGCACAAAAAGGAAATAAATATCAAAGATTTTGCTAACGGAATTGAGTTGCCTCTCCCTCTCTTCTCCCATGGCTTTTGGAGCAGAAATTGGTTTGGAAGGAAGAAGAGAAACCACGTAACCCATTTTTCACATGCTACGTGACTAAAAGAAATGCAAATCTACAGATTAGAAGTTGAGCCAGAAAGTAATTTGCTTGTTGTTAGACACTTTCCCAGAAACTTCTGAGCAAGAAAGATAAACTGAGAGAGCCCCTTCCAGGCCTGACAGAGCCCAGTCTACATATAGTCAGTAGTAAATCACAAGCTGTGCAGAATTTTGTGAGTACATTGCTTGTGCCACGGACTCTGTATTCTTCCTCTGCTCCAACAATAAGAGTACTAAGAACAATGGAGGAAAGACAGCCCCACTTCAGCACAAGGAAAAAGGACTGTTATGACAGTTAATGTTGTATACAATTCAGGGAGACTGAGTCGTTTATCAGCATTAGACAATAGGAGCATGGCTTTCAGTGGGGTATGGCTGACAGCTAAAATGCACCCCTATAAGTAGAATAACTTCAGAAGTGAAAGGAAATCCACCAAGTGGGGGAAAAAGTTTATTTTTTGTTTAAAGACATACCAAATGGCTACTGCTTGATTTGCAGCACACTTCACTTTAATTCTTCAATAAAGCCCTCCTAGTTTCTGCAGCAGTATCGGTTAGATTGCAAATTGACCTACAGTATTTACATCTGAATTATTTTTCAAGGTGTGCACCAAGCAGGAACCCTGCAATGCCAATACTTTCAAGCATCAAGTGTTGTCAGCTTTCTCCATGCTGTCTACTGTGACATGTTCTTGCCTGGTTCAGTCTAGTGAGAAACTGAGAGTTACTGCTCTCAATTTCTCACTAGAAAAGGATGCACTTGTACTACTTGCCTATGTAAAAATCTCATTTCAGAAACGGACAGACTTTAAAAGCTAAAAACAAACTTGTTGAAGGCTTCCAAGACATCACCCAATACAGTCACCATTCCACCCTGGCCTTTGCATTTACTACTTTGGTTTTCAGATAAACCGCTTCCCCCACTAACTACCCTTTGTTATTTTCTGCTCTAATTCTCCCTTTACTCCATCCATGTTGCGGACAACTGACATTTCACCTTCCATGCTCTAATCTTTGACTTCTTTGCTATTCTGTCCCTTGTTGGGCTCTACAAAGGATAGAAGTCAGGTAAGGATCCAGTCTGGGGAGTGAGAGGCCAGTGATTCAGTTTCAGGGGGCTGATGTAAAACTCTGGCATGCAGGCCTGAATGAGAGTTGCCTCACTGCTTACCATTCCCTTACCTCATGCAGAATAAGGGGTGGGCAATTATTTAGGCCCAAGGGCTACATATAGGATGGCCATTATAGAGGACATTCTGGTTTTCTGTTACTCTGTCCTCTACTGACATGAAACCTAATGCCCTTATATCTTCTATTTTTCTCTTCAAGAAAAAAATAGAGGACATAAAGACATCCAGTTTCATATCAATAGAGGACAGAGGACAACCGGACTGTCCTCTATCATGGTCACTCTAGCTATACAGGGAGTTCTGATCAATTGTTGTGGGCTGATTCAGCACCCCTCTGCCCCCCACAACAACTCACTAAAACTCGCTATGGGGCTGTGCATGGGTGGGCAGGGGGCAGTGTTCAGGAGTGGGATGGGCAGGCAAGGCCAAGATCATGGGGCCGGGTCACAGCACAGTCTGCTGTCTGCATGCCCCTGCCCTGTGGCGGGAGGTACAGAGGGGCTGTGGTGAGGGGCTGTGTGGGGGCGTGCATGCGTGTGTGGGGGGGTGCTACCTGGGTACTGGTCTTAGGAGCCAGCTGGGGGTGAAAGAAGGTCCTAGGAGGTGGGGGGTGCATGCAGCAGAGCTTACCCTAACGGTGTGGTCCATGGCTGTCCCTGTGGTGCTTTGAATGGGGCTGAGTGCTGCTCCCACCAGGGCCGGCCTGGCCCCTAGCTAACATGCGCAACTTCCAGCAGGGCTGTTCCCAGGGCTCCTCCTCTTGCTCAGCTCTGTACTGCTCTGCTTCCCTCGCCTCCAGCAGGAACAGGCTGGCAGCTCCCAGGTGGGCTCAGACTGGGCTGAAGCCAGAGCCACCCTGCCTGGACTTTGGGGCTGTGCAGTGTGGTTCCAGCCCCTCTGCAGCCCACTCCACAGTCCCAGCCTCAGCCTCAGCCCCAGCCCATGGGGGCTCCCAGAGCTGGACTCAGCATTGGGCTCAGCCGGCAGCTGCTTATGCAGCATGTAGGGAGCAGTCCTCTCTGCCTGAGCTCCACTGGAGCCCTTGCTGTGGGACAGACGGATGGATGGACAGACACAGACCCTGGCGCCAGGCAGCTGTGACTTTGCTGCTGCCCCAGTGGGACCCCACTGCCCCTGATGCTGTGTCCTGTCCCACTGCCCCTATCCCACACCCCCTCTTACCTTTCCCCTCCTCTCCAGGCCTGCCTTGCCCCCATGAGCTCCTTCACCTGCCCCTGCCCTGCCCCTGGGGTACTCATGAGGCAGGGGGACTGTTTCCAGTGCAGCTGAAGCTGGCTGGGTGCTGTTATGCTCCCCTTGCCTCCAATGGCGGCTCCTCCTGCTCCTGCTGCACTGCTCTGGTGGGTGGGGGAGAAGCTTCAGCCAGGTGGCTCCTGTCCCAGCACATGGGGCTCCAGCTCCAGCTTCCACCTGCTCCACCTGCCTGGCACAATGAGCAGCCACCAGAGCTCCGCATGCTGGGGCAAGAGCTGCCCCCACCCCACCTGTAGTGGCATGGCAGGAGGAGGAGCCCCAGCTGGAGGTCAGGGGACCAGAGCTGCAGCCTCACTGGGAACAGCCCCACCGGAAGCTGCACAAGGGCAGCTGCACAAGACCAGATCCTGTCAGTTAGCAGGCCGGATCCATCCCGCAGGCCATATTTTGCCCACCCCTGTGCTAAACCCTAGTGTTCACCACAAAGGTTTCATGCTGCTTGCAAAGGAAACAGAGGCCCACTTCCTTCAGCACCCAGGGAAGATTTGGAAGGAAGAAGGAGTGGAGGTGAAGAGGGGATGTGAAGTGGTCTATGCTGACCACTAGACGGGTGGCGGAGGAGGAGAGGACTCCTACTCCTGGCGCTTCTCACCTGGGCTGTAGCAGTATGGGCTCAGGCTCCTGCTGAGGGAAAAGCAGAGGATTGGGCTCTGTGGGGGCTTTTGCTCCCTCATTTGCATGTCCTGAAGTGTGGGGCTGTATCTCCTATGGCAATGCCTCCCAGGGAGGGGGCATCATCCTACCCCATCCCTCTCAGATACATTATTACTGTGCCTCCCCTGCCCCTATGGTCAGGCTATGCAGAGCTGTCCCTTCTATGGCAGACTCCTGTGGGTAGAGGGTCATGCTGGCCTCCCTGCTCCAAGATGGCACCCAGGGCTGGCACCCACTTGTCCCCCTACTATGCTACTGGCAGGAGGGACTGGCTTGGAGAAAATGATCATAAAATCATGCATTTTCTGTCCAGAGCAACCTATCTGTTAATAACCAGGAGGGAAACTGTTAACTTTATGGGAGCCTCCATGCGCTCAGAACTGTGGAATCTACTCCCCAGCCAGCGCCCGGGAAGGCCAAGAACGACACTATAACATCCCTGGACAGCCGAGCCCTTGTAGGGCTTCTTTCACGCTACAATCTCTGTGCTCCTGTCATAAAGCAAAATGACAATGGATCCTGCTTGTCCTGCCATAAGCACTCTGTGCTTACTGCCTTTCCCTCACACAACACAGAGTATAAGTCCTGGCTATGATACAGTTCAGATTGCTGAACGATGTGGCTGCCGAGAAGGCTTTCAAACCGCAGATCTTAGCTGTGCATCTTAACAACTTCTTGATTTCTCTCCCCCTCCCCACTTTGTTATCCTTCAGCATGTGACTTGAGCTCAGCTGGTGGCTCAAGTGTCTCACTTTCGGGCCAGAAGGGTAACGTCCAGGACTTAGAATCATGCCAAATTAGTGACACTACAGCACAACAATTTAGAGAGAAGCCCATATTTCTAGACAGCAGCCATGTTCCTTCTTGGCCTTTGTTTTGTTTTACCAAGCTAAAAAAGCCAAGCTCTTTTAATCTCTCGTGAAATAAGTTCTCTGTTCCCCTCATCATCCCAGTAACCCTTCTCTTCAGCTGTTCCAGTTTCATTTAATCTTTCTTGAACATGGGTAACTGAAAGCATCCCCACTATTCCAGGTAGGGTCTTACTAGCAGCTTGTACAATGACATTAATACATCGCTGTCTGTACTGAAAATACATATCATGATAGGTTCTTTAACTGCACTTGCCTTTTTCACAGTTGCAGATCAGTAACTCACAGTCATATATGTTCAACTAATGATGGTGACAGGACACTCAGGTTTCCCTCCTCTCTCTGTTCCAGCTGATAATGTCTAGTTATTAGTTCCTGAGTGCATGACCTTGCACTTTATGCCAATAAAATTCCTCCAACTTACATTACTCCAGTCTTGAGGTCATAATTTTTTCCTGCCTGATATTCTAATCCTCTTCCGTGCTGGTGATGCTCCCAACTTCAGTGTACTCCCATTTTTTGTGCCACAGGGAGCAAAGAGGTGGGACCAGTCCTGCTCTCTGGAGCAGACAGCACAGCCCAGGCCAGGGCTGAAAAACATGATGGGATGCTGAGGACTGTGATTTAACTGGAACCAGGAAGGAGTCTGAGACAGAAGTTTCATAAACTAGTTTAAACCAAATCAGTTAAGTCAGATACTATATTCAAACAGGTTTATCTTAAACCAGTTTCTGCCATTTTGAAACTGGTTTATGTGCACTGAGCTTCTGCTCTGTTAAAGGTTTAAAACAGTTTCTGATCACTTAAACCAGTTTATGTGTAACCACCATGTGCCACAATCTTAATAATTGCTCTTCAACCCATAAGTTTTCCTTGTGTAATGCAGCAAGAGGGGCAGTGTTCAAATTTAGGGGTTTCATTACAATATATTCCTACTACAACATATTGACTAGAGCTCCCACCAATACATTTTCCTTGGTCGATTCAAAGTGAACAAATTTACCCACACTTAAGCAATAATTAACTATAACAGGCTTTATTAAAGGGGAACCTTAACAGTTAATAATAGCTCAAACCAAACAACTATTAAGAGTTGACTACAGAATTATGAGCTTTTTCCAGTTTCATGCAGGGAGGCTTAAAGGCTAGGGAGGCTACTATAGCTGCTAGCCCCTGCCTCCCCTCTATCATATTGGAATATCACAGTTAACCCCCTTAGGGAAGGGACTCTCCGCTCGATCCCAAAGCAAATCACTGAGGAGCTCCTTTACCTAATCTAGCTGCCCAACTGATGCTAGGAAGGGAGACTCACCCAGGGATCTTCCCATGAGCTTGATGAACTACTCCAGCCAAAGTGGCAGGTGCTCTGTAGATAGGCCCACACTGGGGACACCTAACTTCTCACTGCAATGGGTTGCCACTCCTGCTCCTAACTACCTGGACTTGCCACTCCTTTTCAAGTTGCTTAGGATAACCACAGCTCTTTTTGCCCCTGAACTGCCCAAGAGCAGGATCATGGATTTCAGCTCCTTGGCAAATGCTAGCAGGTAACGGATAGCAACCTGAACCCACTATAGGGACTTGTACCACCAGATACTTTTCCCATTAGCAGTGAAGATGGAAGCCAAACGCATCAGGCCACCAGATTTAATACCAACTAAAACATGACTCCAGATTCTCCACTTTCCCCCGTGGACCTAAGGGCCATTCCTCTGCAGACACTTGACCAGGTCTCAGTGAGTACTGTCCTTCCAGCAAACTTTGCTTATCTTGCTCCTGTAGCATTTGTACCTCTACACATTTTAAAGTGAGTACCTGTGGACACAAAGATTTGGCTTTCCCTACCCTTGATGTTGAAACCCTTTTATCCACAAAGACTTAAAACAGGTACAACCAGCCCCAATCCTCCAGACCAGGGGTGGGCAAAATATGGCCTGCAGGCCATATCCATCCCACCAAATGATCCTATCCAGCCTGCCAACCACCGCTGGAAGCCTAAGGAGGAAGGGCTGCATCCTGTGCTGCTCTGCTGTCACAGCTGGGCCTGGTGGGATCATGTAGCGCACAGACTCCTCCACCCTCCCTGCCCCTCCACCCGGCTTCCTGTTGGCGCTGCAGCTGTGCAGTCCTGGCACTGTAGCCACCAGCAGCCGGGCCCACATGGGATAGGGTATGATGCATCATGCCAAGTAGCCATTCCACCCCAATGAGCTGCTGCCTCCACAGCACCACTAGGAGGTGAATCTGTACCAGCCACAGATGGTGCTTGGCCTGGGAAAGCAACCCCTGACTTCACAGTGTGACCCAGAGACAGCAGCTCATCACAGTGGGAAGGTGGGTGGACAGGGCAGCTACTTGGTGTGCTGCGGGCCCAGCTGTCTCATGCGGGCTCAGCTGCTGGTGGCTGTGGCCATGGTGGCAGGACTGCACAGTACCAACAGGAAGCTGGGCAGGGGGCGGGGATGGATGCAGTGGGGTGGAGGGCTCTGCATACTGCATGGCCCGACCCAGCCCTGGCTGCAGCAGAGTAGAGCAGCACAGTGCAGGGCACAGCCGTCCCTCCTCGCACTCCCGACGGCAGCTGGTAGGCTGGATAGGATCAACTGCCACCTCCCCAACCCTCCAGTCCAAATAATTACCCACCCCTGCTTCAGACAAACATACAAATGAGGATGCACAAATAAGGAACACACACGGGGTTTCACAACAGAACAGTTACACTTGCCTTTGATACTCTCCAGATATGCAACACATCTGTTTTGATAGATTTATTTAAAGTCCTTGCTTTGGGACTTGCAAGTTCATGTACTATTTTTCCAGTATTCAGAAATGAATACAGTCCTATTTCTCTCTCCATGTATTGTGGTACTTACTTCACAGTTCTAGGCCCAGAGCAGAGGTATAACAGATCAGCAGTACTATATGTATCCCATCAAACACACAGAATTTTCGCTATTGTGAGATTAGGTTTACATAGGCACACCCCTGCCATAGAGTTACTCTGCCCCTGCTGAACTTGTTTAGATTTTAGACCCTCTGAAACATCAGAATACAAGGTAATGATGTGCTCCCATCTCTGCTCCTGCCCACTGGTTACATTTCTCAAGTATGACACCCACACACTCCTATTCTGCTTCTTTCAGCTGCCTTGTGGTCTCTTTCTTTGAGGTGCAGGGACTGTTTTCCTTCCACAACCTGTCTCATATTGGAGAGCTTGTTTAATTCTGATTACATAGTTGGAAATGCAGAAAGGCAGCTCTGACTGTTCTAGCATGATCCCTATCAACCAGCAGCAGTTACTCAAGGGTGCTACATGGAGCATGGTGAGGGTCTTATTGAAATGTATAAAACCATGATTTGGCACTGTGATTGGCAGAGGATATGCCACCATATGTTAGAGAAGGATTGAATGCTGTTCTGAGTCCTTTGTGGTACCCCTTCAGGCACAGCATTGTTCACACCACAGACTATCCCCACAGCCAGGCTAAAGCCTTGATTAATCTTGGACTTCAGCATGTAACAATGTTCATGCAATACTGATAAGTCCTAAGCACACTACAGTTTTTTATACGATGTTGTCATCCGATTAGGAAACAGTTGTGCTTTAGCCAGATCTTCTTACTCCCTTATACTGTAATTATAGTTCATAGGACCCCAGTGACTTGCCCAAACTGACAAAGATAGCAGGTGTGAGGAATACAAGGCAAGGTCTGCCACTCCTGCATTTCCAGAGAAGCCCATACTCCTTTTCTTCTTGGATTATTATTCCATATCTTTTTCTGATTTGGATTGTATGCTCCTCCAGGACCTCATCTATTTACATGCTTTGTAAAGCACTGTGCCGTGTGCACATCTGTGGTGCTTGTTAATTCTCTTGAGACTTTGCACTGTGGTATCTCAGCTGATGTGCATTTCTCCCCACCCATCCCCTCCCCCTTCCCCCCCCAAAAAAACCCCTACTATACTTGATCTGACTTCATGGCTTAGATAAGAGGGACTCTCAGCAATGGGGAAATGGTAAGTGCATGTCCAAAAATGAATAATGCACTAACATTTGGCTGGCTTCAGTTTCCAATGGACATTTGGGCATAGATATACTTGGCTGATTTACATCTCAAAATACATACCTGTCTTTCTGCTCTATCTAGAATAAATGTCTCGCTGTCTTAAGGAGTGTCACTACAATAATCCCCACGTGGAACAACAAGTTCAATAGAAAACAATGTTGACAGAAAAATTTCTCTTCTAAATTGCTGCCACTCTTAAGGCAGGATTCTATTTCATTTAGTTAATGACCAAAATGCAGCTTGCAGCCCCCTCTGGGTTACCAGACAGAATTGCTCATACATTTCAGTTAGAGCAGGGGTGGGCAAAATACTGCCCACAGGGTGGATCCAGCCTGCCAGGTGATTTCATTCAGCCCACAGGTGGGTGTCTACCAATTCACTGTATCCAGCCCAACCCTGGGCTGCCCCTGCTGTGTTAGCATGGGACTGAGCCCCACTCACTGTCACGGGGGCAGTCGATGCTGTGTTCCCACTGTCACCTGCAGGATAACCCTGACCCCAGCTCCGCAGGTAAGCAAGCGGCAGCAGGCAGGAAAAGATTGGTGGCGGTGTGCAAAGCAAGTGGTGCTGGAGGGTGGCAGGGGACAGGGAAGTGGTGGTGGCAGGCAGTTGGAGGGAGTGGGGGCAGCGGGCAGGCAGGAAGGTAGGGAAGTACCAGGGGAAGGGCAGTGGCAGCAGGCAGGGGTGGGAGAAGTGGCAGCTGTCACATTAGCAGCAAGTGGCAGGGAGTGGCAGTGGTGGCAGACAGAAGAACAGGGCCTACATTGGTGCCCCAGGGCTGCGGCCAGCAGGGACCCAGGGTGGGGCAGCAGGAGCGCAGAGCCCAAGACAGCAGGGGCACAGGGTCCACCTGGCTGCACTGTGCAGGGCTCTCATGCAGTTCCTGAGTTCTCTGCCAGAGCTGCGTGCCTCTGGGGGGAGCCCTACACAATGAAGCTGGCAACTCAGCCCCACTCACTGCTACATGCAAGTCATGGGGAATGGTGGGGAGCTCCATGCTGTGGAGCCAGGCCAGCTCCACCGCTCTCCATGCTGCCCCAGTGCCTTGCCAGCTTTGTCATGTGGGGCTCCCCCAGTGGCATGGGGCTCAGGCATGTGAACCTCACATGATGGAGCTGGCAGCCCAGCCACATGCAGTCCTAGGATTCACTGGGACTGCACGCCACTGGGGTATTCCACCGGCTGTGGCCAGGGGGTGGGGGCTGTGTGCAATGGGGGGAGGTGTTTGTAAGGGGAAGCCCACACACACCCCACCATACACACCCACAAATCCCATATCCACCCCCACACATCCCATATCCACCCACACCCCCACAAACCTTCTACACACATACACACACCCATAAACCCTACATACACACATATACCCACAGCCCCCCACAAACCTATACCCACCCATTCATACCCCCTCAACACTCCTCCACAATATACAAAAGTAAGACTTCATTTTGAGCTATTATGCAATCACCTCTATATATACACTACACAAACCACACAAATTAAGACAAAAATATTTTTTGAAATAAAATTAAAATGTTATTGTAGATGTTTGATTCTTAGGGGTTTTTTTTCCTGTTCCAAGATGGCAAACCCCCTTCCCAAAAGAGGAGGGACAGGGTGGGGGGCAAAGGGAAGGACTTCCAGTGGCAAAGATAAGGGATTAGTGGTGGGACTTCCAGGCCCAAGTTGGCAACCAGGCGGTGGGGTCCTGTCAAGGGTAGGGGCTACCCTTGCAGCCCCTGACAGCTCACCAAAACCTGTTAAGCGTCCCTCCAGCCAAAATAATTATCCTGTGTTAGAGTCTCTGTGCATGGAAGTGCCCACATATAAGGATAGCATCACCCTCAGAAATGCACGGACATATCCTTACTCCTGTAATAGGGGCACTTACACACAGAGAAAATGTAACTGAATCTCTCCAACACTTTAGTCATGTAGCTCAGTGCTGTTTGCAACCTGCACTTTGGTCACCCACTAGGTGAAATAGAAATCTGCCCTGAAACTTCTCAACTCTTCTCCACAGCAAAATAAAATCAATTTATTCTCATTTAAAAAAGGTAAATCCTTATTTAATGGGATTAACTGAGTAAACTAGTAGCATGCTAGTGCTGTCATGGGGTTGCTGCAAAGAGAGAATAGTGTTACCCAAAGAGAGAGCTTTACTTTAATAATCTCTTTCCACCTATAAAGGCTGAGGCTGATGACTAACAGGAAATAATAGTTTTATTCTCTCTGGCTTGTTTCAGAGGTAATCATTCTATCTATTATTTCCTTATAACTGCCTGCAATTAGGCCCTAACCAGACTATTTGTGCCTAATTTACCTAAATTACCCAATGATACAGCAACAACCAGGCTGTAAATGTTGGCTTGTTCAAGAGTTATTTTGCAGGGTTGAGAGGAGAAAGGTGGCTTCTAGGGCTGTGCAAAGCTTCGACCTAATATTCGATTCGACAAATATTCGACATATTCAACCTTGAAAAGTGAAAGTCGAGTGGAATAGCAGCTGGTTGAATAGCTGTCGAATCGAATACCAGAAGTCGAATATTAACAGTGCGGGTGGAATATTCAACAACGGTCGAATATTCGACTTCCTATACTGGATTCCCTGCAGGGGGGGAAAAAAGGAAAGTAAGGGGAGGGAGGGAGAGAGGAGGGAAGGAGTGCTTTCATGACTGACATGCGTGGCTGGCCAGTGACCTGTCAGCATTCTCCGAGGTCCCTTCCAATCCCAGTGCTCTGGGGGAGGGCCAGAGAAAATGCATAAAAGGCAGCAGTTTTTCAGCTCCCTGCTTTCTGCCTTGGGGTCAGTTTCTGAGCTGCTGGTGTTCTCCAGCACTTCTGAGTCAGACTACGACGGCTGGAAGTCCTGATCTCCAACAGACTCCCTGCTTGCAACGCTAGCAACAGGGATTTCTGACAACTTGGTGCTTTTATTTTAGAACTACTTTTCACATTAGTTTACGCTTATATTGGATAGGGTTAGTAGTAGCCTAGGATCTATTCTATATATAGGACCTTAGTTTATATACATATTTTTTATACATCTTTCATTCTTTCCACCACACCAACGCTTCTCAATATATTATCTACACACACAAACACATTTACATAACATCCAGAAATCTAACCCGCGGTGCACAGCACACTTAGCGGTTCCAGTTTACATACGAAGGAACACATTTTGAAGCGGGGTGGAAAGGCAGGTGGCCACATTGGCCAGCCTGCATGAAAGGGAGCAAGGGGGGGTGCAAGCGGGAAAGCTGCAGTTTCTCCCCCACCAAACTCAGACGCAGCCTCTTTCCTTCTGCTACAAGGGATGAGGCCACTACAAGCAGTAAAGAGAGGGGAGCAGCAGTGCCACCAGAGCCACTGCCTGTGCC
>NW_017729024.1:160990969-160991432 GCF_001723915.1 Gavialis gangeticus | reverse complement strand
CACCACCATTAGCATAACTGCAACCAGCACAGCAGCACACTCCACCCCTGTGTCTCTGCTGATGCTGAGACTTCAGCACCAGAAGAAGAGCTGGCGCTGGATCTGGATCTCAGTGCCCTGGCAAGGGAAGTTCTGGGGAATGAGGGGGAATCAGTCGAGTTTGTGCTCGACACCCCTCAGGTTTTTTCCTTTCAAGTCATGAGGTCTTTCCCAGAAGGCACTTCAGAAGGTGGCTCTGTACAGGTGAAGACAAGCGGCTCAGCTGAGTCCACTCTTTCTCTTGCTGTGCATCTGACTGCTGGAGAGGGGCAGAGCTCAGAAAGGCCTAGTACTAGCATGGTCTGGGATCATTATGAGCTGGCAGATGATCCTGTGTTTGCTATCTGCGTGCACTGCCAAGCCAAAATCAGCCGGGGCAAGGGAACAAAGCGCATGACCACCTTGGGGATGCTGAATCATCTCC
>NW_017729024.1:160984245-160986762 GCF_001723915.1 Gavialis gangeticus | reverse complement strand
GTTTTCTCTCAAGAATTTGGGGTGCTGTTTCTCCAAACCCCCCAAACCTATCTTGTTGAAAGTTGGCAGGATTTGTGGGATCCTCAGGAGCTAACATTCTTGCAAGATTGAGCTTCCTATGGCTTTGCACGTAGAAGTTACGTGTGGTTTGCTCTTAAGTATTTGGGGTGGAGTTTCTCTACACCCCCTGAACCTATCTTGTTGAAACTTGGCATGCTTTGTGGGCTCCTCAGGAGCTACCACTTCTGCAATTTTCATCAAGTTCAGACAGGAAATGTCAAAGTTATAGCTTGCTTTGACCTTCCCTATTATAGCCTATGGGGAAGTCAAAGCAGCTCAAATATTCAACTGAGCTTCGACCTCAACTCGAAGAGGACGGCATATCGAAGTGGGACCCGGTTTAATATTCGACATGGCTGTCGAATCAAATATCATCTGCTCTGCACAGCCCTAGTGACTTCTCTCTTCCATGATGGACTCTAAGGAGAAAATTGTTGAAGTCAGAAGATTCTGAAATTTGGGAGGAAAATTATTTCTTCAATGTCAGAAGCCTGAACTTCTAGAGAACTCTTGGGAAATACCCTGGGTGAGGACATGGATAGCATAGCATGTGCTGAGTTAGTCTGGAACCACAAAGCCAAAGGAAACAAGAATAATTTTGCTGTAATGGCAGGAGTCCCCTCTCTTACACCACAAACAATGCACAGAGAATTGAACCCTGTAGGACTCCCCTGAAAAGGGGAGAGAGCCCCTGTAGCATCTGCCTTTGATACCATTCTTGAATGGGGACAGAGAAAGAGTCATTCTCCAACACGTCTGTAAAGGTGGGAATCGCAGCCACCCCCCAGTCACTGCAGCAGTGTCTCAGAGCTGCAACCATGCACAGGATCCCAGTAGAGGCACAAACCAAACAGACCGCTCTTCCCAAGCACACAGAGTTCTGGATGGTCCAAATAAAGAAAAGTGGACTGAAGCAAGGAAAGAAGTTGGAAAACCACTGGCCTATTATGTGATGAAAATTTTGGGAACATATTGTGATCCCAAGTAGTTTTCCATTTCCCACTTGATACTTTACATAGTTTAGCAAAATCTGAAGGCTAGGGAGGATGTACAGGTACTCCTCGCTTAACGTTGTCCCAGTTGTTTCATTATTACGTCGCTAATATATTAGAGAACAAACTCATTTAAAGTTGCGCAATATTCGGTTATAACATTGTTTGGCTGCTGCCTGCTAGTAAGTAACTATTGTGATATAACTGGATTCGCTTAACATCATTTTGCTTAAAGTCACATTTTTCAAGAACATAACTGCGACATTAAGCGAGGAGTAGCTGTATACTGTATTTTTAGAGGAGGGCTGTCCAACTGGCATGCTGTGGGCATTAATATGTGACCCCTCGGCTGCCACCCAGCCACCACTCTCCCTTTCACTCAGCTGCGGCTCAAGCTGTGTTCTCTAAGCTCCCCTTCGCTCCCTGCTTCAATTCCATGGGATGGAGAGGTGCATCCCAAGGCACTGAGGGAGGCATCAGCAAGGGAACTGAGGTGGGGGTGCTGCCCATGCATGCATAATGCAGTGTTAGGGGGTGCAACCTGGGGGCCCACTTCTTACCTATATGGAATGCATCCCTCAGCTGCTTTGAAGCTGGACAGGCCTGTTCTAGAGCATGGTCTTGCACACAAGTAACTGCTTACCTGAGCAGTCTCAATGATTTCAAAGTTACTCCTCATGAGTTCTTGCAGCATCAGATTGCAAACTCCTTCAGGTAGGTGCCATTTCTTTGCATGTGCTTATGCAGTGTCTAGCACAAGTATGCCCCATCGTTTAGGGAAAACCGTGGGTATTACTGCTACTTAAATAATAATGCCCAGGGTTAGTTACATGAACCAGGAAAAACAAAATCACTTTTCACTACCCTATGAACAAGATGTTTGAATTAACTTGAACAACTGTCAAAGCCTCCTTGTTTTATAATGTTGTGCTCAGTAATTGCGGTTGAGAAAAACCTAGGAGTTAAAACCACTCCTTGCAGGCATTAGTGCTGCCTTCATGATTCTCCCCTCTCTACTAAGTGCAGAAGCACACAGGAAGAAACCAATGGTACATACAGTGTTTGGGGAAGTTAGATCATGTGAAAAATGGCCACCCGATCTAACTTAGTTTGCCAAGATGTGGACAGACCTTATGCTTAGATCCCTCATTAAGTCCGTCTAAATGCAAACTGTACAGAAGTTCAGGACAGCTAGATCAGTTTACAAATGGCCAACCCAACCTAAGTTAAGTGCACTTCCAAGGTAGTAAACTTAGATCAGGTCCAACAAGACTGATCTAATTAAACTTCTGTACAGTTCCCAGCACAGCCCCGGAGTTGGGAAAGCCCAGCCACTGGCTTCAACCCCTGGACTGCACTTTTTCTACCTGCCCCCATGGTACTGGGCTATTTTTAGCCTCCTAGGCCCTTCCTCCTCCCCCAAATGGACAACCCCCCCCCCCCCCCAATAAACCAGTCAGTGCAA
>NW_017729024.1:160980460-160983966 GCF_001723915.1 Gavialis gangeticus | reverse complement strand
CCCCAAGCCTACCAGACACCCACAAGCCACTCCCAGGGCTGGTTTTACAGGTGTTTGCTGATGCTAGGAGTCAAGGAAGTAAGTTGGGTTGGGGGGAGGGATGGGCATGTTGGTTCATTGAGGGAGACGTTGTTTGTCTGGGTCTAAATATAGCCCCTGTTCCGAAGGGGTGGGGGAGAGAGTCTCCCCATCCTCCAAAGCCACCCCACAAACCCCTTGAGCCCCTTGACCCCACCAACACCATGTAAACCCCACTTGTCCCTCCAATCCCTCTTGTGGACCCTGTCTGCCCTCTCCAACCCCCCTGAAGACACTGCCTGTTCCCTAATCCCTCCTCAGAACCCATCTGCCCCCCCACCAATCCCCTCCCATGCCATTCTCCCAGGCTACTGAACCTTCCCTTCCCTGAAGGAAGAAAAGCTTGGGAGCTTGTACAATTTACCACATAGAGATTTTTCAGTATTTTTACCTTGTAAGAGAGGTTAAAGTTTGAGGGACAGGCTGATAGGGTCATTTGTAGCAGGAACTGAACTAATGTAGCTCATGTTAACATAAAATGTAATAGTAGTGAAATGTAACCACGTTAGTTTTGTCCTGCAAGTAACTTAAAAACTAAATTTTGTATTCTTTTGCTTAACATAAGTAAATGAACTCTGTATGCCCTTTTTTAAATGAGTGTATGTGACAGAGTGAATGGCGAGAGAATGGCATAAAAACCGAAAAAGAAAATGTAACTGTTTATGTAAGCAACAAGGTGCCAAATGTAAGTTACCAGTAAGTAAACTAATTAATGGATAGCTGAAGAATCTGCCTAGGGCACAAAAGAGATAACAAGGAGGAGGGAGGCACACATCCTGCCAGATGGGCAGCAAGGAACACTCCAAGGTTAAGATACCAACTTTTACAACCAAACTGAGCTCGGGCTGAGATAAGCAGAAGATGGATGAAAAACAACTGCAAAAAACAGAAGCTGGGTGTTGAAAAACCCCAAAGTACCGAAACAAAGGGTGCCAATCCCTATAAAAGAGGACTTTGAAAATGCCAAGTTAAGTGAGTCTCTCTCTCAACTGCTGTTTCTTCAGAGCACAGATGCATCTGTTCACCCCACTCTGGGCACTAGCCGATATCATTGTACAGCCACTGGCAAGAATATTTGAGCGCTCATGGCACACGGGACAAGTCCCGGAGGACTGGAAAAGGGACAATGTGGTCCTTATTTTCAAGAAGGGGAGGAAGGAGGATCCAGGCAACTATAGGCCAGTCAGTCTCACCTCCATCCTTGGCAAAGTCTTTGAAAAAATTATTAAGGCTCATATATGTGAGAGCCCAGCAGGAAAAATTAAGCTGAGCGGAAACCAGCGCGGGTTTGTAGCGGGTAGATCATGCCTGACTAATCTAGTCTCTTTTTATGACCAGGTTAAAAACACCTGGACACAGGAGTAGGGGTTGATATTGTTTACTTAGACTTCAGGAAGATCTTTGATATGGTATCCCACCCCATACTGATGAACAAGTTAAGAGGCTGTGACTTGGATGATTACACAGTCCAGTGGGTGGCAAATTGGCTAGAGGGTCATACCCAGAGAGTGGTGGTAGACAGGTCGGTATCAACCTGGAAGGGTACGGGTAGTGGGGTCCCTCAGGGCTCGGTCCTTGGACCAATACTCTTCCATGTCTTCATTAGTGACTTGGACAAGGGAGCGAAGTGTACTCTGTCCAAGTTTGTGGATGATACAAAACTGTGGAGAGAAGTGGACACACCAGAGGGCAGAGAACAACTGCAGGCAGACCTGGACAGGTTAGATAAATGGGCAGTGTCAAGGTATTGCAGTCACTTGCAGACCTGTAGGACACTGCCTGCCACTTGACTAGGATGTTATTGGTTCTAATTGATGATCTACGCGCCCACGTTTCACCTGCCATGACTTGATGTTAACGGAGTTAGTTCATTTACCTGCACCTGTAGTCCAATTAGTAGTCTCACCGACTTCCCACAGGGTCCCGCATTCCTGAGGGCTCCGCCACCCCTACACCCTCGCCTGTTCCACCGGGTTCTGACCAGCCAGTTGGTCCTGTCATGTGTCCTCGGTTCCAGTCAACCAACAAAAGACCAAAAAGAAAACAAGAAAACAGAGGAGGCTATCTTGGCCTGTGTCACTGTTCCTGCTGTTTGAAGCCAAGATCTAAACCAAAATTGACCTTCATGTGGTCAGTCCCTCTTTGGTGGCTCTCTCTCTCTCTCTCTCAGAGCCTCTTGTGGAGGTCGCCACGATTTCTTTTAGCACCTTGAGTCCATCTTATTGGCTTGTGCCACTTTTACATGTATTACAGTACCACGAAAGTCTACACTGCCCCTCTATTAGGGCTATTCTGGTACCATTCTCACTGCCTGGCTCCGCCAGCTCCCCGCACGTAAACAAACAGTTCTGCGCCCCCCAGGGCCAGTAGACTTGGCTCTAAACCCCCGCTGGGGTTTTTACTCTCTGCAAGAGTCTCCTACCAGCACTCCACATCGCTTTCATAGTTCCCTGCAGCGTGTCGGCTCACTCGCTTCTCCTCCTCCTCCTCCTCCTCCTCTTTCTGGTTCTGCACTCCTCCAGCTTTCCTGTCTCAGGCTCTTCTTTAGACTGGCGTGGGAGTTCTCTGCCCCTTCCCTCCCGAAACACCTGGGTAAGGGAGATTTCTGCCAGGCTCCTTGGGGCTGTGGACCTGGGGTTGCTGAGCCTTTGTTTAGCCTGGGTGCTTTGGAGCCCAGTGGCTCCTTCTCTCTCTCACAGGCAGAAAACAATAGAATGCAATTTAATAAGGAGAAATGCAAAGTGCTGCACCTAGGGAGGAAAAATGTCCAGCACACCTACTGTCTAGGAAATGACCTGCTCGGTAGCATAGAATCGGAAAGGGATCTCGGAGTCCTAGTGGACTCCAAGATGACCATGAGTCGTCAGTGTGATGAAGTCATCAGAAAAGCTAACTGCACTTTATCATGCATCAGCAGATACATGACAAACAGAACCAAGGAGGTGACACTTCTCCTCTATCGGGATCTGGTCAGACTGCAGTTGGAGTACTGCATCTAGTTCTGGGCACCACATTTCAAGAGGGACGTGGATAACCTGGAGAGGGTCCAGAGGAGGGCTACTCGTATGTTAAGGACTTGCAGGCCAAGCCCTATGAGGAGAGACTAAGGCACCTGGCCCTCTTCAGCCTCCGCAAGAGATGGTTGAGAGGCAACCTTGTGGCTGCCTATAAATTCATCATGGGGGCGCAGAAGGGAATCGGTGGAGCTCTACTCACCAAGGCACCCCTGGGGGTCACAACAAATAATGGCCATAAGCTAGCAGAGAGCAGATTTAGACTGGATGTTAGGAGGAACTTCTTCACAGTGAGAGTGGCCAAGGTCTGGAATGGGCTCCCAAGGGCGGTGGTGCTCTCCCCTACCCTGGGGGTCTTCAAGAGGAGGTTGGATGGGCATCTGGCTGGGGTCATCTGAACCCAGCACTCTTTCC
>NW_017729024.1:160974786-160975460 GCF_001723915.1 Gavialis gangeticus | reverse complement strand
CTTTCCTGTCTATGCAGGGGGTCGGACTCGATGATCTATTGAAGTCTCTTCTGACCCTAACATCTATGAAGCTATGAATCTATGAATCTGTTCATCCCACTCCAAAGCTGCTATCTCTGGATCTTTCTCTCTCAATAAGGCCTGGGCCAGCCGCCCAGTGCTATTATTAAACACCTGCTGCTGGTAACTATAATGTCTGAGTGAAATTGTTGTTTTGTGTGTGCCCGTGTGTAATGATGTGCATGATAATCAGTGTATGTCTATATAAGTGGTGTGTCCAAACCTCTATGTCTAATTGATGTAATCAATAAACACGGCATTTTGCCTTATCTCCCTTTATAAGGTCTCGTTCTTAATTTAGCAATTGAAATTTGAAGTAACACAGCTGTGCTATCTGTCCTGTGTATCACATCAACACATTCCAGTTATATTTATCTGCATCCCATGGACATGCTAGTTTGTCAGAAGCATATGGCAATGTTTTTAGTAAAGAACACAAGGTTCAGAGTCATGCATTTCACAGTTTCATAGTTTGTAGGGTCGGAAGGGACCTGAGCAGATCATCGAGTCTGACCCCCTGACATGGCAGGAAAGAGTACTGGGGTCAAACGACCCCAGCAAGGTGTTCATCTAGCCTTCTCTTAAAGACCCCCAGGGTAGGAGCCAGCACCACT
>NW_017729024.1:160955880-160969786 GCF_001723915.1 Gavialis gangeticus | reverse complement strand
AGAGTACTGGGGTCAAACAACCCCAGCAAGGTGTTCATCTAGCCTCCTCTAGAAACATGGGACTAAAGGGTGCAATCAGTTCTCATTCTCCTTGTTGCATTTTTATTTTATTTTATTGGTAAAACACAGGAAAACTAAGTGGAATTTCTGATTCACTTCCATGCTCCATCCAATTAGGAAGAATAAAAGAGTCTGCTGATCTGAGATGATGCTGTACAGATATGAATTAGTAAGCATGACACTGGAACACAAGCACAATACAAACCCAGAGGGTAACAACTGTGCAAATGCTTTGCCAGATGAGAAGTGGAAGTGGGGAGTGAATCACTTTCTACCCCAGGACCCAAAATACAAGCAAGATAAATGATGGCAAGAAAGCAGCGATCAGAACTGTGGGTTTTCCAGTTAAAGGGATCTAAGGAGGAACTATGCACCACTTTATGCAACAGTTATGTAGGGCAAAATCCTATTTCACTATACATGTCAATAAGAAGGTCACTCACCCAGCCTCTTTACCAAGGCCCTAGATTTAGGGTTTCCAGGCAGTTTATTTTACACAGGCCAGTTTTCTCCCCACAGTAAAGAAAACAAATACCAAAATAAGCAAGGGTGCAAACAACAAAACCAAAACCAGCCATTTTCCTATAGACTCCTAGCCTAGACTCTGTGCATGGCCCTCAGCAGAACAACCTCCATTGCTTGCTTGCTCATGCTCTTGCTTTCTCTCTCTTTCCTTGCACACTGGTCCTGGAGCTTTTAAACCTCTTTGTGGCTCCCCCTTCATTTACTAATCATCAACTGCAGCTTGCTCCTGGCCCTATGAACTTCTGCATACCTGCAGCTGGGTTTTCAACCCACTGAATGCTGGACCATCTTACACTGTCCAAGTGGCTGTTATCCAGCTCCTTAGTTGCTATTTTTGGCACATCTGCAGTTTGGGATCCTACTTCATGAACAGTGTGGATTAGTCCATGCAGTAGGCTGTGCTTTGGCTGGGCAGGTATGTGACTTCCTGCACCTGCCCCATCTAAGTATAAGTCAGAAAACCATAATCAAACAACCCCCAGTCCCAGTCAGCAGGTGCAATGCCAAAGAAGGGACACTATCCAGTGCCTTCTCCAGCCTTCCTCTTGAACTAGCCCCTGGGTCAGCCAAGAAAGTAGGCCATATGGGGCAAGGAAGAAGCAAACAACCTTGAGTTTATGTGGCTCAGTGAGGGGTCTTCCCCACTGCTCTCCGTCCATTTTAATCAATGAAGAGGCCCAGCTTCATGAGGAGGGCTTGAGAAGGGATTGGATAATGCCCACCTGTGGCCTGGTAGTTACAGCTCTGTGTAGGTTGACAGATGCAGGCTCAAGCCCATCGCTAGATGAGGGGAGGCGTAGAACCTGGGTCTCAGCTACTGGGGCTAAAAAACATGGGCAGATCTTCCCATCAATCTTACCTGGCTACAATTTTGGGACTTTGGGTCATGTATATAGCCATGTACCTCTCTGGCCACATGCTCAGTAGTTGTGTGGACACTTATTTGCCCACACTGCAAATGGGGTTTGCTCTCAAATGCTATGTAAGTGCCAAAAATGTTGATAAAGAACAGAGCTACAATTACAGGACTTATGGCCCTGTTGCAGGGAAGAGGAAAGGGGTGGAATAACAGAAAGTCTTTTCATCAAATCCTGGAAAACATTGAGACATCTGGGTAGCACTTGGATGATGTTTCTTTATATTGCATCCACACACTGTCAGACAGCAATCTAGCCCAGAGCAAGGGGCAGCAAGTTGTTACCTCCAGATGCAGACAGCCACACAAAGACATGTTCTCCCTTCCATTGTTCTCACTGGGAAAAAATTCTGATAGGTCAATATACATTGCACATGTTCCCAGATCCAGGTCCAGCTACACCACTAAGTGTCCTAGGACTAGAGTCATAGCTTATGTTTTCCCTGGCCATTGCCTACATGCTGAATCTGGGAACAGCAGGGCAGACCCTACCAGGAGAGGCTGCAGGACCTTAACCTGTTCAGCTTTCACAAGGGAAGGCTGAGAGGGGACCTGGCGGCCATCTATAAACTTACTAGAGGGGACCAGCGGGGAATGGGAGAGACCTTGTTCTCCCGAGCGCCTCCTGGAGTAATAAGGAATAACGGCCATAAGTTGTTAGAGAGTAGGTTCAGACTAGACCTTAGAAGGCCCTACTTCACTGTCAGGGTGGCTAGGATCTGGAACCAACTTCCAAGGGCAGTGGTGCTGGCTCCAACCTTGGGGGATCTTTAAGAGGAGGCTAGATGATTACCTAACTGGAGTCATTTGAGCCCAGTTTTCTCTCCTGCCCAGGGCAGGGGGTTGGACTAGAAGATCTGCAGGGTCCCTTTCAACCCTACATCTATGAATCTATGAAGGCAGGAAGCAGGAGAATAGTATAATGAACCTCCAAGATGGAATAAGGGAGCCTTTCAATTCATTTGCACTGGCACACAGGAGAGGTCACTCCCTCACCCTTATGTTATGCTCTAAAACAACGATGAATTGCAACATCTAGCACAGGTCAGTAACTCTTCTCAGGCCTCTGAACAGCCACTGCCTTTCCTCAGTGGTAAAAGTTCACTTCCCCAATCCCAACGATGCTGTGAGGCTTCCTAAAAATTGCAACTTTCCAATAGGAGGAGTAGAGGCAAAAGCACCCGCTGCTTTGAAAAAAAAACAATTCTTCAGATGGAGGGTAAGAAATATGACAAGACTTATTCAGTGACTTGACACAGACAGTGCAAGTGCATGTCTGACAGTGCTACAGCTGCAGCCATATACGGGATTTTCTTTTCCCTTTCTGAAATTAATTGTTCAAAGAATGGCTACTGGCCAAATTGTGTCATCAGGTCAAATCAGAATCTGTACTGAATGCATAGGAAGGGGAATAACTTTTTCATTCATATTGGGCATGGCCCTTAATCTTAAGAACTGGTGCTAAATTTAACTTAATTATTCAAATGATTAATATTACTAACTTGTATTCCAAAAGCATGTTCAGAACCTAAAAAGGAGCAGGGCTCCATTTCATGAGACACTGGACAAATGCATAGCAAGGGGAAGCCCTCATTCTCCAATTCTTGTTCAATTAACATTTTTAATCAAGATCTTTGTTAAGAAAGTTAGCCTCTGTACAGACAAGATGTTGATTAGGTTTCAGAGCAGTCACAATGCTGAAATTGGGTAAGCAGACTCAAAGGCACGAAAGTGAATTCTAATTTTAATAAATGTAAAGTCTCCATATTTCCTAAATCCTATTATTTTTCAGGCTTTGCAGATTAGCACTTCACAGAGCAGCATCTGACAATACTAAAATCTCTTATTCTTCTGCAGCCTCTCATAGCTGAGGATGACTGTTGCTTGTGATCATCTTATCTGTGGGTCCGAAGATAGCTGAGGCCTATCCAGGATTAACAGACTCTGCTGCAACTCAGACACAAGGATGATGTGGCTGACCCACCCAAGTTGATGTCAGATGATCATCACCTCAATGCTTGTGATGTTTACTTGCGAGAGGACGCTAATGTTGGTGCATCTGTCTTCCCACTGCATTCAAAGGATCTTCCACAGGCAGCACTGAGGGTACTTCTCCAGTGACCCGGTTTTTCATTGAGGCATTGATGGAAAAGGTCTAGCTTGATTGGGTCTTTGTGTCCTTCTACATTGATCTTCCATCTGCATTGCTTCTGCTGCAGCCATCGTTTTGGGAGCCAGTTTGAGTGACACAACTAACTAGATGAGTTGGTGATTGGTCCAGAAATTGTCAGCTCATAGCATAGCTCGGATGAAGTGGACATCTTTGCAATCCTGGGCATAAACAACAATGTAGTCAATCAGGTACCAATGCTTAGATCATGGGTGTTGTCATGATGTCTTGTGCCTGTTTTTCTGGTGAAACAGGGTGTTGGTAATGGTGAGTCCATGTTCCATGCATTTGGTTAAGAGGAGGATGCTGTTGGAGTTGACCTTTCCTACTCTTCCCTCGCCAATAGTTCTGTTTCAGAGGTTCAAATCCCTTCTGACTTTGGCACTGAAATCACCAAGAAGAATAAGTTTGTCTCCCTCCAGAACATCAGAAAGCACTTGGTCAAGGTTGGTGTAGAATTCCTCCTTGGTTTCATTGGAGGTGTCAAGAGTCGGGGCATATGCACTGATGACAGTGCTGTACTGGTCCCCCACTAGTTTAAATTGCAGAGTCATGAGGTGCTCATTACTTCCAACAGGGAACTCATTGAGTTGGTTTATGAGTTCATTCTTGATGGCAAAACCAACATTATAAAGCCAGCATTCTCCTTCCTGGTTACTCTTTCAGAGGAAGGTATAGCCACATCCATGTTCTTTGAGCTGTCCATCTTCCATTTGCCAGGTCTCAGTCAGTGAAGTGACATCAATGTTGTATCACCCGAGTTCTCGAGCCATGGCTATGGTATGGCGCTTTGGACATTCACTATTAGGACTGTCCATGAGGGTCCTGATGTTCCAGATCCCAAAATTGATTGCGTGTCCTCATTGATTTCAATCGCCGTAAGGGTGATCCCTCTGGATACAGCTATCCAGTCAGGAAGAAGGTAGATAGACTATGTTTAGGGCACCTTTTCTAGGCCTCTCCCCATGTGGGGTAAGCTGAGTGGATTCTGAAGAGGGCTGCTCAGTGGCAGCTACAGATGCCAAATTGCACTCCTGTTGTGTCCAAGCGCTAAATGTAGGGATCTACTTCAATCATGTTTTTGCATTTTTCAGGGAAAACAGAAAATCCTCTGCTTTGCCTGAAAAGCAGAAATACACCCTTCCTGCTTGCAACTGGTGTGACATCACCTGAGGGAGGGGGAGAAAAAAAACACAAACAAACAGTTTGAGACAAGCAGTAGCAAGAAGGGAGCAAAGAAAAGTGCAGGAAACCTTCCTCTGCAGCACCAGGTCAGGAAGTGCTGCAGTGCTAAGCAATCACGGGACCCTGGGGAATGTGGCTGTGCTCAGTGGGAGACAGATGGGAGCAGGCTATGCAGATTGAGGATAGTCAAACTGAATTGAAAACCAGTGAGGCATCAGATGGGAATCGAAAGCCCGGTGCTCATTTTAAACCAGTCACCTGTCCCACAGACATCACCTACCCCTTCCACTCCCAAGCCTCCCCCTGCC
This sequence comes from Gavialis gangeticus, assembly GCF_001723915.1. NCBI lineage: Eukaryota > Metazoa > Chordata > Crocodylia > Gavialidae > Gavialis > Gavialis gangeticus. The sequence continues at coordinate 160,964,622 of NW_017729024.1, read as the reverse complement.
CCCACTGGCTCTCGCCACTCCAGATTAGTCCCTTGCCCCTAGAAGGATTTTTTTTTCTTTTTCAGTGTCTGTTTTTGGGTATGGAAAGCACCCATGGCTGCTGGGGGGGGTAGCAAGCAGTGAGGGGTGGGGATGCCACCGGGCTCTCGGCCAATGAGCAGCATGAGGGGAGGTCAAAAATAATGGCCACCAGCATGATGGCTACCAGAAAATAATTAGCAGTTAGCACAGTTAAAATAGATGCCTAGCTAAATGACCCTCTTGTAACTGCCGCCATCATGCCCATTTATGACTAAGGGTGCCTGTAGACATGCAGTGAGGCTGCTCCAACACACTGTAATTACAGAGCGTCAGAGCAGACTTGATTAATCAAGCAGACTCAGTTCTTCTGGAGAGTGCTAATTAGCGTGCTCCAGCAGCCTCCACATTTCATGCATCAGTATCCCTGTGCTTCAAAATGCCAGGGGTGCTTTAATTAAAGCTTATTCAATGAGCTTTAGTTAAAGCACCCCTGCCTCCATCTTGGAGCACAGCAATGCTGATACACAAGACACTGCAAACACTGTTATTAGAGCAGCTCCAAGAGTCATTCTAATTAAAAGCACCCTCCCCGCCCCTGGAGCACATGCTAAAATACCCTAGGACCTTCCAATCCTGCTCCTGTCATCGCTAGCTGGTTGCCAAAAAGGGCTTGAAAAACATGCTGAAAAACCCACTTTCATGGAAGATGCCTGTGTGTGGTTTCTTTCATCAAGGAGAAGCTGCTGTACATCCACTTCCACATGGTCCTGGACAAAATGGGACCTTGATCCAATAGCAAGGATACCAAGACAACTGGGGATCTCATTCTTGTGCAGCCTTTGTCCACCTTTGCAGCTGTTGGGACTCTAACATCTTCTTCCGCCTGCTCTGCGACAGGACTTGTAGACCCACGGCTGGGGGCTGGGCAAGCTTATTATAGTGGTGACCTGTACTTGCCATGTCAGAGTACTGTCTGCAGAGCTGTATTCTGGGAGCAGAGCTGTGCTGCTACCCAGCACATCCATCAGTGGCAGACAGAGGAACGACTTTCAGGGAAGGTTGGCTGCAAAAGAAGCAGGGGTAACTTTGGCAAATAAGCAGTTGCAGACAAAGCAGCAGCAGCACCAGGATGTGGTGGGGACAGCAGATGGCAATGCTTTTCCTCCTGAAAAGCCAGATATATCCTTTGATGGTGCTAACTCCTAACAGAGTTAATAAACAGTGTTTCCCACCTTTAAAAATGGTTCTCTTACTGGGGTCATCTTTATCTAAAAGTTCCTGGTATTCAGGAATAGACCTGGGTGAAATTTTTCAGTCAAGTATTTTATTTTCTGAAAAATACAGATTGGAATTGAGTGAAACTATTCACCAAATAAACTGAAAAAAGTCAGAACATTTCAAAATAAAAGAGTTTTGATTTTTCAAAACTATGTTTCATTTAGAAGTGTACCTACTTTTAAGAAAGCAACACTGTAGAAGGTTAAAGATCTCTCTGAAACTTAAACATGATGTTTTAGGTCAAGCAAGAAAACAACATTTTATTTAACAGGATGCAAAATTTGAGGGGAGTTTCATTTCAGTGAGAAAAAGAAAAGCTTCATTTTGGGTCAATCCAAATTGAATTTTAAAAAAAATCAATTATTTACACAATTCTACTCAGGAAATACTTTCTCTGAAGGAATTTACAGTGGCAGCAGGGAGAAGCAGTGCAGCAGCCGAGTTCAACAAAAAGTGAAATATAATCACTGGGTGCAGTTTCAGCCGTGATAGATCGACTGTAGCACCACGTGGTACTGCTAAGCAGTCATATTTCTGTTATCATTGCAGAAGCATGCACACAGCTAATACACTTAAGCTGTTACCAAATACTGAAGTATTGGCCAGCTGGACTCAGCAATGCGAGCAGCTGTTGTTCCTACAGAGTGAGCCTGTTTTCCTGATGTGATCTGAATCGTAGCATTCTAATCCCACAAAGGCAATGAGCCTGTTCCTCTTTGGATTAAATCTGGAGTAGCTCCACTGAAACCATATAAAACTTGGAAGTGGTTAAAGTATGTTGTGAAAATGAAGAGAGCATCTCTAGGTTTAATTTAGCTCTCAGGAGAACATCACAATTGTGTTGCATAGAGAAACATCTATCAATCAGATGCTCTGTTTAGCATGATGCTGTTCTGGGGGGTTTGCATAAGCTCTGTCCGATTACTCCTTTTGCTTGGCTGCCTCCCCTGTTGGGTCCTGTGCAGATCTGATGACAGAAATGTCCTGCATTACCACCTTGACCAGCTGCATGCCTCAGGCTACCACAGAGCCAGATAGTCTGTGCAGGGATGAAAAAAAAACCAAACAAACAAAAAACGCACCCCCTGATGCAAGTCTCTAGATCAGTGATCCTCAGCCAGGGTGCCATGGCCTTTGAAGGGTGCTACAGGAGAGAGGAGATAAAGGCAATCTCCAATGAGGAGATGAGCAGAGACTCTTCCCTTGCAGCAGTGACTCTTCCCCCTCTCACTGCAGCAGAGGCTCTTCCCTGCTGGCTGCTGCTCCTTGTTTCTGGCCCCTCTTCAAGCAGGTAAGTGTTATAATAATTAGTCCATTCCACTTAATCCACAAAAGTTTTGGAGGATGCCTTGAGTCTCAAAAGGCTGAGAACCACTGCTCTAGATACTCACAGGATTCCAGGTTGCTATGCCCAGATATGCCTATGCAGGAGAAATGTGGTTGTGTGTTAGTTTACTGAAGCAGGTTTCTCTAGTTGTAGAAGACATGAGGGGGACCCACATTTGCATCTTCCCCAATTAAGTGGACACTCTTAAAAACTTCGGCCTAAAATTGTATTGGACTAGATTGGATTAATAAACCATGTTTTAAGGAAAAGCAACTCAACATAAAACAGTGCTTGGATATAAATGGAATAAACTCCATCTGGGACATTAGTAGAGTTTGAATCCAAGACCCTTCTTCCTAAGATCTTTTACCACTTGAAATAAAAGAGTAAGTTCCTTTACTAATATCTGTTTTGGACTCATATCTTCCTATGGGGACCAGCCACAAAAGGGACCATGTTCTCTTAGTGCCGGTTACGAAACATTCTCTTTTAGTCTTGCAACTCCAGTAATATGGTAGGGGGGAATGAGGCCATAAAGCAAGTCAGACAAGGACCAGTTTCCAAATGCCTTGCAAAACTTGGATTCTTGGCTTTATGCAATGTACAGGGAACAAAAAACTAAGCAGTCAGAAAAAGGCCATCATTCCTTAGGGTAAACTCAAGTTTGTAAACTCAGAATGTGACCTCTTAATCTGAGGTTATATCTTAAAATACCTGGGAAAGCAATCCAAGGGATTTTAATAGGATATTATATTATGTCCTGTTGGCTAAAAAATCTCCCAGAATAGCTTCAGTCAGAGTTGGAAACCCTACCTAGATTTGGACACCTAAATACAAGATTGTCATTTATCAGGGGCATTAGATATAGGTCATTCCTACTCTGAATCCATCTCATTGTGCCACTAAACAAAACCTGTCTGCTTTTTTGAATTGCCATGATCCTGGTTTCATTTGCACTGGAAAAGTCTGGGTTGGGCACCGTCCTGGATCCGAGAAACCCAGGACCAAGCACGATTCAATAACACTGTACAACAATACCTCTGGATAGCACCTTTCCCTCCAGTTCACTGTTCCTAAACCAAGGTTTAGAAACTCTTTGGGGAAAAAAACCCAACATCAATAACTGATGATAAAATGGTAACAGATTAGTTTACGTATAAGGATGACCTGAGAAATCTTTGCTCTTATCTGAAAACTTGATACGCAGTTTCACCATGATTGCTTCAAGAAAGGACTGTCTTGTTCTTAAGGCAAAAGATGGGGGTGCAGAAAACAGAAGCGATTTTCCAAGCCTATTAGATTTCTTATATGAGTTTAGGAAAAGCATTTAATTTTTCTGTGGCTCTGTTTTCTCCCAAAGCATATAAATACTTCCCTACCGCACAAAGGAAAATCAGGATTAATACATAATTGAGGATTAATTCATTAGTGTGTTTATGAAGATAAGTATAATCCTCTACTGAAAGACAAAAATAGAAATGTAAAGTATTATTGTACATAAATAAAATGTGTACTAAATAAACTGTGATGACAAAGCCTTGCATTTTTCCCATTATACGGACACAATTAAACATTTTATTTTGTTACTTCCCATTTTAGTAAACCTCTCTCAAAAATATGAAATTACAGCTTCTATGCCTATGGACTGCATTTCTTTTTGCATAGTAAAGAACATTTTTTCTCCTTTTAGCATTACTAGAGCACCATTAGGTCTTTTCAGTTCTCTCCCCGAAGCAAGAAGGTTAACAACATGGATGGGGCAGAAGAGATCCAGAGATCACATCCTGTATAGCGGATGGATATTGGAAGAGGTTTGAGTCACCGAATGAGCAAGGGGGAGAGAGTACCAGTGGTCTGATCATCACCAGTCTGGGCAGGGGGTTACCTCGGCTCTTGTTCTTGATCCATAGACCTGGTCTATTTACACAAACCGGAACAGTTTCATAGGTGAGAGATCCATCCCTAAATCTCTGCAAGTCCAGTGGTTAGGGCAGTCTCATATGGTTGGGAGAGCTAACTTAAGACCCTACTCCAAATCCGGTAAACAGAATATTTGAATCCAATTATCCAACTTCCTAGCAGAGCATCCTAATCACTGGGCTACAAGGGAAAAACACTTTTCTCCTCTTTCTCTTTGGTTTTGTGAATACTGCCTAAGTTCCTTTGTGACTCTAGCTCCATGTCTCCACATTTTCTCCGCTATGATTATCGACACAAACATTTATTTTTCTTCAGACTGGGGACTTGCCATTTCAAGCCAATTCAAAGTGATTTTATTTTTCATTTGAGCATGGAATCAGTTTCAGTCCCCACCACTTTAACCCTCCCGTCTATCGCAGGTGTCCATTTATAGCTGGCAAATAGTCTGATCATTCCCCAATCCCATTAATTTTACTGGCAAAGGAATGGTTTATATCACACTAAGAACAGAACAGACTCAGCTGTTTGCACCTTGTTTTAGAGCAGAAGTGCTCAACCTCTGGTCCATGAGCCAAATGCAGCCCATGGAGCCTTGGTATCTGGCCAGTGGGGCTCCCTACAAGTTGCAAAATTTGGCAACAGGAGAGCAGTGGTAGTACTGCCACTACTCCCTGCTGCCAAAATCCCAAGCCCTGTGGGCTGGGTTGGAGCCAGACCACAGCCCTTCCCCTACAGGGCTGGATCAGAGCCAGGCCATGCCCCCTTCTCTCCACCCAGCCAAGTTGCAAACAGGACATGCTCCTTCCCCCGCCATTGGGCCAGGCTGGGGCAAGGCCAAGCCTCTGTCCTCCATGCAGCTTGATTAGGGGCAGGATGCCCCCTCTGTGCAGCTAGATAGGACCTTAATGTGCCCGTCCTGGGCACCTGATTGGGTCCGCCAGCTGAATCCAGCCAGCAGAGAGATCAGGCAATGCCAATAAGGCCCCACAGACATCAACAAGAAGTTGAGCATCACTATTGTAGAACAGCATGGAGTTCTCCAGCAGGAGTCTTGGCGCGCACAGGCACAATCCCCAGCCTTTGCTGCAGCCAGTAGCCAGTGCCCCTGAGGAAGGCAAATAGGGCAAGAAGCAGAGAGCAGAGTGAAGGATCAGAGAGGGGAAGGGGTTTGAATTGGCACTTGGTGGAAGTGCAGGGCAGAGTGGGGGAGAGAAAGCTTAATTTGTGGCATACCTGCTACAAAGGTTGTTCTCTGCTGGTTTAAAGAGTTTTTCAGCAAGTCAGCATGTTACTTTACTTCATTGGGACGTGCATTCTGAATGTCAGATTATGCATGTGATGCTCTACGTGGTTTTATCATCCAGCTCATATCTAGCACATTAAACCCAACATGCCTACCTTGTGCACTGGGGAGTATATTCACACAGCTCTAAAATCCCTGGGGTCAGCCACTGGGCCATGAGTGCTAGGCAGGTAAAAATCCAGGGATAAGCAGCTATAAAAAAATTGGCTTCAAATAAGCATAAAAAGAACTCTGGAATTATTAACCACTGCGAGTACACTCCAATGTTTTTCCCACCCTTTGTACAAACTTTTGCACTTTGAAACTTGCACATTTAGGAGTGTTACTTGGCCAACACATATGCATACCAGTTAAGAGACATGATTTTTTGAGCACCTATAGCCAACGAACAAGAAAAAAAAAGTCAAATCTATACAGTAAATACTCAGAGCATGTAAACAAACAAGACTGTATCACCCACACCTGTCCTGTGGCACTTCCCTCAGGACATTCATTTTAAAATTTCCACCTCAGTGTTAAGACCTTGTTCTAGACCACACAACCAAATTTCTCTCTGCTGTCTCATCTCACAGCCGGTAGAAAATTCTCTCCTCAGCAACTCCTGCCAATTGTGTCTTCCTGAAAAGCATATTAGTCTTGTCAATTCTAGTTTTCATGTAAAGAATTGAATCTTCAGATCTCTCCCCTACCTATACTTCTTAAAATATAAAAGAAGACTCAAGTGGATGATTGAGTTATTCTACCCTGCAATGAATTTAGGGAGTCTATAGAAGATGCTAGATAAAAACAGTTTAATATTTCAAGGAGAACAAAGCTTTTGAGTCTTGATATATTTCCTTAGGTATTGTAAAAAAAAAAGTAAAGTGTTATACTTTGCTAGTAAAAATATAAAATGAAGCAATATATTGTCAAGGGGGAACACTAATAGCAATTAGGGACAAATCTTTTCTTATATAGTCAGAAAACTGCACTACATTTTTGAAGCCCCTGTGCCCTCTGAAAAGGACTAGAAAATTGATCTTCCCAGAAGCAGGTGTTTTGTATCTATGTCCACTTGATTTATTCAGCAGCAAAAAGACTTTCAAAATGTAATGAATAAAAATGAATGGTAATAACACCATTGTTACAGAGTGATGCCCAGGGTACAGCATTGAAACCCTTTTCAATTTTTTTTATTAACAAAGTAAAAACTCCAGGGATTTGAAAATGTGTTCTTTAGGATTTCTATATTTCTGTCTATGTTGCATCTGTGTGATGCTCCTGACAAGACAAATTCTTATCACGCTGGGCACTGGCCCCGGATTTGTTCCTGGAGTTTGAATTTGTATCTGCAATCAGGAAAAATGGTAACTTGCAACAAATAGGCTTAAGATTAAAAGCAATTACTCCTGAAAAAAAAAAAAAAAAAGTGTATGAGCAAAACTAGAATTGCCATCCTGCAAGAGATTGCAAGATTGTAAGATTTTGTTGTTTTGTCCTGAGTCAGGATGAAAGGAGGAATCTTGAAAGTTTTTGGCCAGGTGAAACTTTCTAATAATTTTTTTGACCTTTTCAAAACAAAATGTGTTGATCACTCCTAGAAAATGGATATGCACCCATGAAACATTTAAATGTAATCAAATCAACATTTTCCAATAGGAAAAAACAGTAATGGAAAGTTTTTTGACCGACTTCATTCATAAGCAAGATATACACTTCCCAGTTGCAAAGAGGTAGGTAGCCATGTTAGTCTGAAGTGAAGCAGAAGGCAAGGCAGAGTTGAATCTTAGACATCCTTAGCCTTTGTATTTGCATCACTTTCTACTTGAACCACTGCTCCCTGCAAGTCACTTCACAGCTTGCCTTGTCAGATGCTATTGCTTATGAAAGCTTATGCATCTGAGTTAGTCTATACAGTGCAGCTGGTCAGAGACCAGGAGCTTGCTCACAGCTTATTGAAGAACAGCATCTTACCAACAGAACTAGAGTGGTGCTCGTTGTTTAGCTGCGCTTCTGTGTTTTCCTTTAAATTGCCAGGCCGCCCAACATGCTGGCAGAAAAGGAACGCCACTGACATCGCTGTCCGCTGCGTTTGAAAGCTGCAGTGTTATTTCAGCCAGATGGTGGACTTAGTCACCCTGCCACAGTTTTTGGAACACCAGAGTCTGTCCTCCCCCAGCTTCAAGTCATCTCAGGACTGCCTCATGCCTTTGAAAACAGATCCATGGCATTATATGTGCTTTGCTCTGTAGGGCCCTTCCAAGTGAAAAGTAACATTTTCTGAAGTGCCTAAGTGACTTAAGAGCCCAACTCCCATAGGCTTTCACTGAAGCCCTTATGAAAATTTTTACAGAGGTGTATAGGTCAAGGCTCCATCTGCTTTGGATAGAACTTGCCATGTTGGTCCTGACATGGAAGCCATGGTCGCACTAGACCAGCGTCACCAGATTTGCCTGTCACTTTGGGGTGTGCTCATTTATTAGGGGTACATTTCTGGGGTCTCTATAATTCTATCAACGTGCTACTTGTGTTTCTATATGGAGCTGTACCTCTCCCTTCTGCAAGTCCTCACCCCCAGTGGAGCTATCTTACAGGACTCGGGTTCAATGAGGCTGGGTTCCTCCAACCGCTGAATCAGTCAAACACACGTACGTACATGCACGCACAGAGATTAATAGGGCACACCCGAGTCAGGCCGAATTATTCAGCGCTGACAGGCTGACACACTCATGTGCCTTGAACTCGGTTTATCCCTTACTTCAGCAGGACAATAATAAATGCAGTTAGACACATACACACATGCTAACAGGGTACAACTGAGCAGGCTGGATCTGATCAGCACTTTCAGCTGATGCCCTCATGCGCCTCAAAAAACTCAGCACATCCCAATGTCTTGTCACAATGGTCCTAGTAG
>NW_017729024.1:160949631-160950880 GCF_001723915.1 Gavialis gangeticus | reverse complement strand
TTACAGGACTCGGGTTCAATGAGGCTGGGTTCCTCCAACCGCTGAATCAGTCAAACACACGTACGTACATGCACGCACAGAGATTAATAGGGCACACCCGAGTCAGGCCGAATTATTCAGCGCTGACAGGCTGACACACTCATGTGCCTTGAACTCGGTTTATCCCTTACTTCAGCAGGACAATAATAAATGCAGTTAGACACATACACACATGCTAACAGGGTACAACTGAGCAGGCTGGATCTGATCAGCACTTTCAGCTGATGCCCTCATGCGCCTCAAAAAACTCAGCACATCCCAATGTCTTGTCACAATGGTCCTAGTAGTAACTCCCTTGATGAGCAGACCCCACTGTAGTATTGGGCAGTACAGGGATCTTTGCCACAGGTCAAAGAAGTGTTGCTGCAGAGCAAATGGGGAGGTCAAGGGGAAGGAACAGTAAATGAGGTTCAGAGAGAGAGAGTATAGCAACCAGCTTGACCATAAAAGTTTATTGCCAGGTATAGTCTAATTGCCTCTTTGCAGCTGTAAAACGCTTCAACAAATTGGTCCCCAGTGTTAAAATTAGTCAGAAAACCTGGATAATCAAAAATTTCAGTCCTACAGACAATGATCATGAGCAATATTCTGCATCTTTAAACATAATGCATTTAGAAAAACATCTTTAAGAAGTGTGCAAATATTTTTCTACACTTTCATGCTACTCCAAGAGCCCCAATTTCCTTTACACCAGACCCTGTTTGTGTTACTTTTCACATATGTTCAGGACATTTTAGAAGCTCTCAAGGTTTCTACAGTATTTGAACAGGAAGGAATTTCTTAACATATCAGTTGATTGGTGGGAAAAGGAAATTCTTCACAGATGTTCATCTTAGCCCAGTGTGTTCATCAAACACAAGAGGCAATTCAGGCTTGAAAGCCTTGTTTTCCAGGCCCTTATAAACTCAAGACACATGCACACAGAACTCACTGGCATTGTTTCTTTGTAGTTTGTGTCACTGAAAAGGGACTCATAAGGCACAAACAGACGTGCCGCTCCATTGTAACTCATGCGAAGGGCTGTGGATTACAATAGGATCCCCTGGACTCAACAGAAATTCTCTGTTGGGTCCTGAGGTTTGGGGAATCCAGCTGCTGTTTAGAGCAGCTGGGAGCCTGCAGCCACTTTCCCCTCGCAACATCCCTCCCTCTTCCCAGCCCCAGATGTTTTCAGAATGGGAGGGGGGAAAAGGGAGCAGAGGGAGCTCGT
>NW_017729024.1:160945198-160949583 GCF_001723915.1 Gavialis gangeticus | reverse complement strand
GGTGGAAAGGGTTGGACGGCTCCTCCCCCATCTTGGGGGGACTCCAGTGCACCCAGCCCATCCTCCAGTACCAGCTGGAAAAAAACTGCAGACTGAACTCCCTCTGCTCCTTTTCTCCCCTCCCATTCTGAAAACTTTACGGGGGCTGAGAGGCAGTACAGACACAAGTTACTGAAGCCACTCCATTTTGGAGCATCTTCATTTGAACCCTCATGCAATGGGGAAGGAAGCAGGGGCAGAGGCACGCTCAGTGACTTTCCTGCTGTACTTCTGGATTTGGTGCACCTAGTGAGGAGCATCTCAGAAAAGTCACTCCTATTGGGGTTACAGAGCTGGTTATATACATAGCTTTACCTCTCCCCTTTTGATTTTCCAGAGGTGAATAATTTGGACTGTTGCCAATTAAATTCTTCCCATGCATAAAGACAACAGGAATGGCCTGGTGCTGGATTGATTCTTTTTCAAGAGCTATCATTTTTCACTCAGGAAGATCATTTTGCTCATAGGAGTTAGAAGGTTGCATGCTCCACAGATTCTGTAGGCCAAGGGTATTTTATACACCAGAGGCTTCTTGCTTCCTTTCATTCCTGCTCCTAACAAACTCCGTGTACCACCCTCCACTCATTATTTCAGGGACTCCCTGCAAGCCGCCTCTCCAATACACCTGTGTTTCTGCATGCCCCTTCAAACCTGCTTTCCTCCCCCCGCCCCTTAGTAAGGCCCACCAGTCCCTGCTTGCTAAGCCAGGTGGGTCTTAGGGGCTTTCCAAGCCTTCCTCATTCCCTCCCTTCCTTCCTTTAACCTCCACCCCTATTCTTATTCTCTTCCTCTGCTTCTGGGAGAAAGGTCTCTCAGGGTCTCAATTTTAAACTATATCAGAAAGATGAATAGAACTAAAAGGAAAGGCTCTTTTTGGAGTGGTGGGAGTTAATTTCCACCATTAAGCTGTTATGTGATCAAGAAAGAGTTACAGAGATAGCTAAAATTGAAATTCTGCTAACCAGATGTTAAGGCCTTCAAATGTTTCCCCTCTTTCATACCACCTTCCAAATCCCGCCCCCCCCCCCCGTAATTAATAGGATGCTGTCCATTGATGCCAAGAACATTTTCTGAAATTGTGGAATGAATCAAATGTGGCATTCAAAAAGCTAGCACATTCCAGGCAGTCAGAGAAATGTCATCTGACCTTGCTTTGCTAGGCCAATTAGCAACCAAAACCCTTTTTCATTTGCCTCAAATTCATCTGAAGGCCTGTAGTATGAAAAATGAAATAAAAACCTCTGTAAGATTTTATGAAGTTTCCGGCACATCTGAGCTTCAGCAAGAAAAGGTATTTAATCTCCAAGCCCCAAACTAAACCAGAGCACATAGGGAAATGCAAGATTTTAAAGAGTTTTGAAGTTTAGAACTTCCTTCACTGAGCCAGCAAAGAAGTGTAGATTAGGTTCAAGACTGGATAAAACTTCAAGCTAATTCTTATTCACATGATACAAAGTGCTATTTTGGTACAGTCTAACTAATCCATCTACTTTCTAGCAGCATACATGATCCTTTTTAGCTCTGAAAAAAATCAAAATTAGCATGGCACCATGAAGCAAAGTCACATTACTCACCAGGCCATTACAAGTGCTGATTACTGCAGTCCCGTGCCCATCATCTGGATGCAGTACCGTGCCAGTGAAGTGACATGACGTTCCTGAGCGAGGCACAACTTTTGCACCGGTGTAGTTCCCGTATCTCCTTTCCAGTATATAGTTATTGGAAAGAAATTCTTCATTAACAGTCAAGTTAAAAAACAGGTTCTTCTCCTTGTGGCTAATTTTATAATATACAAAGTTTTCCTTTTGACTGAGGTCCCTTTTTCTCCTGGCATTTGAGGTATGATGCTGCAAACTGTAGGAGAGAAAACACCCACTTGCATCTACTTTTGTAGGTCCAACCACATGGTATTCTTGCAGCGCCTTGATAAAGTGCTCTAGAAAAAATGCAGAAAGGACATTTTAGCTTGTGTCACTACAGGACTCACATGTTTTAAATAGGGAACTCTTTGGGGGAGGGGTGTGATTCATCACCCCATTTCACTGGCATAGAGTGGTGCTGTGCACCACTATGGATTACCAGCCTGAGCACTTTAACAGCTTCTTTAGGCATTTTTAGTCTCCCATTTTAATGCTTACTCTGAGGCTAGGGACAGACATTACATGTAAACCAGTTTAAGTGATCAGAAACTGGTTTAAACCTGTAACAGAATAGATGTTCAGTGCACATAAGCCAATTTGAAAATGGCTGAAACCAGTTGGAACTAAACCTGGTTGAATGTAGTATCAGACTTAACTGATTTGGCTCAACCCAGTTTATGCAAAGTCTGTCCCAGACCCCTTGCTCGTTTAAAATAAACCAGACTCCCCCAGCATCCTGGCATGCTCTCTGCTCCACAGCAGGGCTGGCCCCTCCCCTCTGCTCCCTGGCCAGAGCTCCAGCAGAGATTTCAGACACAGCAGGGTCTGCCTGGCTTCCCCCTGCCCTATCCCACCCCTTTTTCCCCCCCACTCTGCTTGCAGGATAAGCAGGAATCTCCCCCTCCCTCCCACCTACCACAGCATGGACCCTAACCCCACAGACCCCAGGCATGTGGTATGCTAGCTAATACTGAGAGGTGTCTGTGTGTGTGTGTTTCCAATTTCACTGGGACAGGCAAACAGAACACTAACCACTTAGAGCTTTTTTGGAGCTCATCACCAGGTCACCGGATAAATTGTTTAAGAAGAGTTGAATTAATAGAGAGGCTATTGTTTTGCTGATGAGGTGATAAACACTTATCAGCTCCCTGCTGGCTTGCTCACCTGTCAGTTTGCTGCAGACAGTATAAAGAAGCAGGTAGGGCGATTGAAAAGCTCTGTATCATCAACCAATGCATGTACTACACACACCTCCTTGCCTCAGAATGCTAGCAGGGGGCTGGCAACACTTCCACCCCTTGAACAGCCAGTGGGAAAAAGCCTGGGATGGTTCAGACAGACCTGCCTGGCCATACCCTGCCTCAGCTCAGATCTGTAGAAGGGAAGGGAGGGCTGCTCTAGCACCCTCTGGCTTCTAGCCTGAGCCACTGCAGGCATGTGCCTGAATTTCTTCAGTCCAGAGAAAATATCTGTTTAGTTATAAACTGGTTCAGCCTAGCCAGGTTAGACTAACCTGCAAAGATTGAATTAATTCAGGCTCAGGCATTTTTAATGTCTGCCCCTAGCCTGAAAGTTTAAAAGATCTTTAAGTAGTCCTGTCATATTTCAGTAAGAACAGTGAATCAATCTCTCTCAGGCTTGTATGCTTTCATTCATAACACTGTGGCTTTAACTTAAGGGAGCACTGAATGCATACTGAGCTGGAGAAGGGAAGGGGCCAGCCAGCCTGCAGGCTTTATTGAGGGTGATCCTCAAGGGTATCATTTGGTGTAGACAAGAGGGAATTATTATATTCCTTATTATAACTGCTCTAAATTCAGAAACATGCCCTTTGGAGGGAAGGGGAGGTTGAACAGGTTTTGGGGATAGCCACCACCCCCTGAGAGAAAAAGGTACAGGCTTAGGAGGGGTGGAAGAGGGGACTTCCTGGGTAAAGGGAAGAGGAGAGGGGAGGTGGGAGGAGACAGGAAGGAGAATGGGAGGAAAATCTTTTTAATGGAGGAAATGAATTGGGGTTGGGATGGATGGCTCTGTGTGATTGTAGTGGGGTAGCACTCTCCTAGGTGAGAAGCCAAGGAGCTGGAGTGGGATGTTTTGAATTGTGGGGTGTCATGGTAGGAGTTTGTTTTCTTATACTATCATACTATAATATTTTATTCTGGTTTTATAAGCTATCTAATAAATAAATGCAAACATACATAAAGCAGATTTTTAGAATTCAGAAGACACCAAGCACTGGATGGATAAAAAAAAACAGGCTAATGGGGCACACCCAGAGAGTAGTGGTGGATGGGTTGTAGTCAAACTGGCAAGATGTGAGCAGTGGGGTACTCCAGGGTTTGGTCCTCGGGCCCGCACTGTTTAACATCTTCATCAGTGACTTGGACATGAGGGTGGAAAGCACGCTGTCCAAGTTTGCTGATGACACTAAGATGTGGGGCGAGGTGGACATACTTGAAAGGAGAGAGAGGCTGCAAATAGATTTAGACAGACTACAAAAGTGGGCTGACTAGAATAGGATGAGGTTCAATGTAGATAAGTGCAGGGTGCTGCATCTTGGGAGAAGGACTCCACAGCATACATACAGGCTGGGGAGTTCCCCTCTTGAAAGCACAGAGGCGGAACAGGATCTTGGAGTCATTATTGACTCCAAGATGAACATGAGCCACCAATGCCAGACCACAGCCAGCAAGGCCAGCCATACCT
>NW_017729024.1:160943891-160944632 GCF_001723915.1 Gavialis gangeticus | reverse complement strand
GCCCAGCCATACCTTGTCATGCATCCAAAGGTGCATCTCAAGCCAGTCCAGAGAGGTGATCCTCCCCCTCAATTCGACTTTGGTCAGGCCGCAGTTGGAGTACTGCGTCCAGTACTGGGCACTGCACTTCAAAAGGGATGTGGCCAGTGTGGAGAGGGTTCAGAGGAGGGCCACCTGCTTGGTGAGAGAGCAGAAGGACAGGCCCTACAAGGAGAGACTGAGGGGCCTGAACCTGTTCAGCCTCAGCAAGAGGAGGCTGAGGGGGGACCTGGTGGCTTCCTACAAACTCATCAGGGGAGATCAACAGCAAATAGGTAGAGCCCTTTTCTTCCCAGCACCACCTGTGGTGACAAGGAACAATGGTAATAAGCTGACCCTTTTCCAGCCTGGATAGGTAGCCATCACCCCCACCCCCTCTTCAGCCAAGGACTTGGACTCTGTTTCTCTTCCCTACCTGGAGTACGTGAGCAACTGTCACACCTCTAACAGCTCAATATTGAGATCCTGAGAGTTGGCTTGACCCCACAGGGCAACAGTGTGCCCTAATTAGCCTCATCCTGGTCCACTGGTACAAATAATAACATAAATACAAGCCCCTAGGCTACAACGTAACAATAACAATGACACTAAGGGCCACCCCTAGTCCCTGACCTTCGCCACTGGAAGTCTTTCCTCTTGACCCCCCCAGAAATACTCCTTTTGGAAGGAGGGGGGGGCTTGCCATCTTAGAACCAGAATAAA
>NW_017729024.1:160935691-160938891 GCF_001723915.1 Gavialis gangeticus | reverse complement strand
CAATGACACTAAGGGCCACACACTACCCCTTTAAGGAGGCAAGCCTCTCCCTCAGCAATGTGTGCCTCTTAGCCCCAGGTACTTTAGGAGCTCCTAGAGCCCATCAATCTTACCAACAGCAGAACAGGCAAACAAGTATCTCCAAGTAACTTTTCTGCAAGAGCTCCTTCCCCCAGATGCTGCCAGAGAACTAACCCCCCACCAGCCCCATCCCTGCAGCTTATATATGCCCAGGGTCCTGTCTCCTTCTGATCAGCTGACTGGGTGCAGGTGCTACCTAATTCCCTCATTAGCCTCCTGCCAAGGCTACCTGCAGCTGTGGAGCCCTGCATAGCTCCCGGGGCTGTCTAGCTCAGCTGCTTCTGGTCATAAAGGAGCAAGGACACCTTAGTGTTTTGCAGGGGAATTAGGCATGAACAGAACAGGCTGTAGTACACCTGCAGAAATTAATTATGAAACAAAGCATGTATAGGAGCAAAGGGAATGAAATTACACTACAGTAAAGTGCAAATAGAAAGGGTGAAAGATACTCCTTGTCGGTAATCAGCTTAACTGAGAGGTTAGCATAGATATTAGACCACTTCTGTCAGCTCTGTGGTAAGACTCCTGTCTTATCTGATCTGAAATCAAAGACAAGAGATGTAACTTCTTAGTGTCCTGTGGTTGGTCTGTGGAACAGTAACCAGTTGTTTAAAGGTCAAGCTGGGCAACCAATTGTGAAAAATGTCACTTCCAAAAGCATGCATGATTGACGATGCCTGTTACCACTTGCCGTGTATATACACATTTCTTAAGACCACATTTAATGAATTCCTCTATATATGCGAAGGAACTGGTAGCAGAATGGTTATAACATTTTACTGTGGGTTCAAACCCTCCTTTAGAGTCAGCTGACCCACAGCTGATCCAACGGTAACTGGATACCAGGTCAGTTGAGGACTCAGAGGAAGACAAGCCTAAAGCTTACCACGTTACTCCCTTGAGTGCTGTAAGCTTCAAAAACTGGTGTGCCTTACCTACTTAAGCCCAACAAGCTGAGAGGCTCAGCTGGCCCCTTGACCTTGAAACAAATGCTAAGGGGTTGCATACAAATTACTGCTTCTACCTCCCCAGTTAATCCTTACCACGCCATCGGTCTGTGTGAGTTAGGGGACCTGCTGTTCATGACATACCTAACACAATGTGTAACATATTCCCGTGATGTGTGTTCAGAGGGTTTACAATACCTAAAAGGTATCAGTCCAATACAGGGAAGGGGCTGGAAAACAGACAAGTAGGGTGGTTCTCTTCTGAATTACTTTCAGCACAGCAGTAAATTGAAGATAAATAATTATTTGAAGACAGAAAACTGCAAATAGACTAATAATAAAACCTTGCCATTTAACTTTGTCTGTAAATTCCCCCAGGGAATTTCTCTGTAAATTCCCCCTCAATGCACATATTTTGCACTAATAAGGATTACTGGACCCTTGCATGATGCTCAGCTTTAATTGCACTGGACAGACTGCTGACTGTGACGCCCAGTACTCCGGCTACAGATTTTCAATTCTGAGGCAGGAGAAAGTGAAGCCCCCAAGTCCCTGTGGCAGGCTGAGATTGTGACAACTATACTAAGCCATAGCAGGATTTTTCCCAGTTCCCCTGATACTATATCTCCTCCTGAACAGGGATAGCAACCCAATTTCTGAGGAAGGCAGGACAAGCCAGTCATTCTGCTCTAGTGAGAGGGCTTCCTCTTTTGATCTCTGGCTGGGCATTTTCCCTGTAAAATCCTCACAGAAAGCATTCAAGATATTAAGTCCTCTGCAGCAGCAACAGCAGAAAGTGGACTTGGAAAGTTACTGCATCTCCTCCATTCTGTTGGAGCTCCTCAAAGCCACAATTGTGTTCCTCTTCAGCCTCCTCTCCATCCTTCCCCTGGCAGAAAGATTCTTGCTCCAGTTTTAAGCTGATCTAATCAGAAGGCATCTTCACGATTTGCAATCCAGGACAGTATTTTTCAACCGAAATTCTGAAGATGATTGTGGCCTTATTGGCTGGACAGGAATGCCAGCAGGAGGACTTGCACTGCTATGATAACTAGAGCCAAAATCAGTGTGCCACCACGGTCAGTTTTTGTCCTGAAGTTATTGCATTTATAATGAGTGCCTTTAGCTGTGCAAGGTTGGCATGACTGACTAGCAAATGGTAGACACACTGGTGTTTACACAAGCAATTCTTGAAAAGCACCTCACCTGCAAATTAGTTTAGGACACCATGACTGTGACAATCTTCAAGAAATTACAGAAGGATGGCCTGGCTGTCCACCACAGGAACCCTCCTAAGCCATCTACTTCTACTTGCTGAAAAGCTCCTCCTGGAATCTCAGTGTGGGTTTGGGGCATCAAGAGGCACAACTGACATGATCGTCACAGCTCACCAGCTGCAGGAAAAATGCTGGGAGCAACATAAACCTCTCTACATGGTCTTCTTTGACCTCACAGAAGGCTTCGACTCTGTCATCAAGAACCACCGTGGAGGATCCTTCTGAAGTATGGATACCCATCCAAATATGTCACCACTACATCATTACTCTTCTCGATATTTCTTACCATGATGCTACATCTGAACACCAACAAGCTGCCAGTCAGAGTGGAGCTAAACTACTGAATGAATGGTAAACTGTGTAATCTCAGCTGACTCCAAACCAAAACCACTCTGACCTCAATCATCGAGCTCCATTACACTGATGATGCTGTAGTCTGTGCTCACTTGAAAGCAGAGCTTCAGGCAATCATCAACGGTTTTACTGAGGCATTCAAGAAAATGGGACTGATGCTTAACATTCAGGAGACTAAGATCCTCCATCAACAAGCTCTTAATGAGCAGTCTCCAGCTCCAGTAATTCAGATTCACAGTAAACTCTGGAGGACACAGTATTCCCTGTAACTTGGAATCCATCTCTCACAGAAGGCTGGCACTGATGAAGAAATCCAACATCGCCTCAAATGTGCAAGTGCACCCTTTGAATGCCTGAGGAAACAGGTGGTTTAAGATTGTGACATCAGATCCAAAACAAAGCTCATGGGTTATCATTGTTATCAGGCAGTTGTGGTCCCCACCTTACTGTACAGAGCTGAGATGCAGACAATGTACAGAAGACACCTCAAGTCTCTGGAGAAGCTCGTGGTGCTCAGGCCAGGTGCCGGATGACTGGAAGA
>NW_017729024.1:160925617-160935680 GCF_001723915.1 Gavialis gangeticus | reverse complement strand
GGTCCCTTCCAACCCGACTTCTATGATTCTATGATTCTATGATAAGTACCATCAACACTGCCTGCAGAAGCTCCTGTGAATCCAGTGGGTAGACAGACACACCAATGTTAGTATCCTTTCGCAAGCAAACACCATGATCAGTGAGGGCACTGTTCATCCGACATCAATTTCGCCAGGCCAGCCATATCTTCCAGATACCCAACTCCTGACTCCCAAAGCAAGTTTTATTCTCCCAGCTCAGTCAAGGCATATGCTCAAGAGGATAGCAGAGAAAGTGCTTCAAGGACATCCTCAAAGCCAGCTTGAAAAAAATGCAGCATCAATATCAATTTGTGGGAGACTATCACCCAGGACTGCCCCAAATGGAGGGAGAGTCTGCTGCAAAGGTCTCAATACTTTGAAACTTAACAACGAGAACAGGAGATGGAAAAACAGGAGCAGTAGAAACAGCATGTCGTGAACCAAACCAAGAATGCAGAGTCACCCACCCCACACAGAAACTTGTGCCCAAGCTGCAGCAGTCTGTTGATCCCAGGTAGGCCTCATTAACCATCTTCAGACCCACAGATAAGACAATCATCCTTGATTGTGAGAGATTTCCAATGAGTTTAGGTGCTAGTTTGGTAGGTTGCAGACATGTTTGCTTGTCTTTTAAACTGTTGGGGTGTTTTTGTCTCATATTTTGCAGTATGCAGTCAAATCTCAATGACTGCATACTTGTATTGAAAATTATGGTGCACAAAACGCTGACAAATGCACACAGTAATCAAATGGAAACAGAGACAAATATTTGCTTTCTTAAATGGTCTGGTCTCTAAGTGGTGACTCATGTAACATGAGAGAATCTGAGACTTTCAGACAGAAAGATGTGTTTTAAGTTGATAAAGTCCCTTTACAAGAAGAGATACTTTATCACTTGCCATTGTTGCACCCTGGCTTCAAGTTTCCAACATGTCTTTGGCACTGTTTCACCCCGACTTCCTTTGACCCATCTGGATAGCATACAGATCATTGTCCATTGTCATTGTCTGTTTCTGGAGGGAGCCCCTCCAGGGCTAGAGAAAGACTATGTGTACTTAGCTCTAAGTGTACTTGGAGAATTCAGAGGAACAGCAGATTCACCCAGAGGGAATATGAATTCAAATACACTTTCAGCTTTTAACAATAGTTCTTCTTAGATGTCGTTTGCACATGCCCAGTAAGCCACATTTGCTCCAGCCACTTACTGAATAGAACATCTGTAGTCACTTCGGCTAGATGAGAGGCTGGGTTTAGCTTATTTCTGGAATCTCCTTTCTGATTGTGATAACACTTCAGACTTACCACTGCATCAGTCCACAAAACTAAATCCTCTTCTCTTTCCCAGCAGCAAACAACTGTAAGTCAGGTTGGGATTTTTGTTTATTCAAAACCATTTTTAGACTCTTAGAAAAAATAGAGAGCTTTTGATATATAGAAGATGCATTTATATTCTACATCCATTTCCCAGAGCCTGGCAAGGCAACAGTCACCTCTTCCTGATCTCCCTAACCTACCCCTCTTCCTCTTATTGTCACCAAGACAAATGATCATTTCTACTGGTTTTTCCTGCAGCCAGTGATAAACACCAAGGTAATGTGTTGTTTAGTCCTTGGCCAATTTATTTATCCAGTTGTTTTTTCATAAGGCCTGAGACATGTAGGTGATTTTTCTCCCCAGTGCCCAATCTCTTTAATCATCAGGATGAAGCCTGGAGACTAGACTAGAAAACCATTTTCAAAATGTGAAATTTTCGTCATCTCCCACTTTCCTGCTGTGCTGAGGCTTTCTGCAGCATCAGTGTTCCCAAACCTGTGGTTTTTTCACTTAGAGATTGGTTTTTCAGATTGTCCAAAACCTTGCAGAAGTATTAGTCAGGTACACAACGAAGGCCAGGTAACGCCATTACCCCATTTTCTAAGAGTTATGTCAATCTATACAGCTGAGGAGACGTCTCCTTCTGACCCCACACCACACCACAACTGAAACGTTTCACTCAGATACAGTTCAGTGGCTTAATTTCCCCTCCTCACTGGAAAGAAATAACCACAATCGATTTAGCATTCGGAGGGAGGCAATCTGGGTTCCAAATGGCTATATTTCTTCTCTAATACATGGTGCTGCATCATAGCATTGCAGAGGTTTCTATGCAGAAGAGAAGGTACATTTACAGGACACAACTTCCTAAATGTTATGATGATATAGGCTTTTAGATAGGTGACTCTTAAGATTAAATGTATAATGCAAATAGGTTTCAACAATAGACTGTTCAACTGCAATCTAACCTCATTGCTTCCAGAAAATAACAGAACTACCCAGTCTGAGCTGTCAGCATTATGTATTATTGGTATCACGTTTAAAATCAAAAGTTGCAAGCTCTTTGTCTCAACAGTGTGACAAGGAGAGTGCCACAAGTTTATATTCCAAAATGCTGTGAGCTACTTTAGTCAATGGTACATTGCAAGATTAAAGTAAAAATGCAACTCACACAGCCCATTGCAAGGTTTAGTCTTCAGTATGTGCTTAATGTTGGAAAGCAGCAAGTCTGACTTGGTGAAAATAAATCAATCACAGAGCTGCTTGGAAGTTAGATACTCTAAAAGTAATGAAACACTGTGCAAATACAGAAGCAGAGGTTTCAGCAGACACCACATACAAAGGAATAAACTGAACCTCTTTACTTAGAGCTTTGTGACCCTGGGTTGTTTCCATCAGGAGCATGGGGAGAAAGGATGCCAAGTTTAGAGTTAAACACAATTGTTTAATTAAAATGAGAGCAGCCACTGACCTTGCTTCTTGTCTGGATAGAAAAATCTGCCCGGTGGAGGATTTCTACCATAGCAGAGCACTGGAATGTGAAGGAACTGAACCCAAAAGGAAAAGTTTGCAATCCAGCTTCTCTGGACATATGGCATGTTTTAGTTGGGGGAAACAATACAGTGGACTCAGCGTATTTAGCAAACTCCTAGCTGGAGAGGAAAGTGTAAAGTTGCATGGCAAGCGGTAGAGGGAAATTAATGCAGAGAGAAAGCTTCTTCGTACAGAAAGAGCAGAGCAGCTTTTCCTGAAAAGGGGAGTGATTAGAAATCCGGTGTCTGATTTCTGCAGGGGGAGGAAGGAGGGCCCAGTAAGGAAGTAATTTCCAGGGAATCCCTCATTCACTGAGAGCGTTATGCTAATACATTAATGTCAGTTCTCATGAACCCTGCTCTCCAATCCTCCAGTGGCTGATCCTGCCTGGGAGAGGCTGGAAGATGGATCTGGAACAAAAGCTGCCTGGCTCCGTTTCTGGAACCAAGATAACAAAATCAAGTGTCCTGGAGGAAGTGAGCAGCAGCCCCCATAGGCTCTGTCCTGGGAGTAGTGATCCTAGCCCCACAAGCACGTGTCATATGCATGCATTCACTTCTCTTTTGCTCATGATGTCCTGTGAGTAACTCAGGTTCCAGGGCCCTAGCCTGAATCTGCACCAGCCTGCAGCCCCTGGTACAATGTGCTGTCCCCTGATATACCTGGTACCAGCTCAATCCTAGCACCATGCAGACTTGAACAATTGAGCTTTGCTCCGTCAATAGAATTCAGAACTTATTTGGCCTGAGACGTGAAATCTCAACCTCTCGCCCCCCAAAAACCAACCAAAGCATTGGTACAAGCTCCCCAGACTACCGTTTGTGCATGGTGATGCCTCACTGGAGCTCCTCAGGCCACAGCAGGTCTGCCCTCTTCCTGTTCCCCCCTCCCCTCCCCTCCCCCTTTTCTGTGCCTCATGTAGACTGCTGCCCAGCCAGCACCCACGTCCAAGCTATATTGTGCCAGGCTAGAGCTGCTCCAAGCGGCGTGCCAGGTAAATGTCAGCTCCGGTCATTGCATCCAGCCTCCCTAAATTCTAAGAACATCGCGATCTTTCCTGGACGTACAAATACGGCATCATGAGAAATTCATCAAATAAAAGATATTGTTTACAGAACCTGAAGCAATTACATTTTCTTTTAGCCCACAGTGTCCCTTTCCCTTGATTGCCTCTCTCTACTCTGTTTTTCCTCACACTGCCATGTCATATTAGCCTGTAAACACCTCAAGGCAGGAACCATGCCTTTGAGCTTGTCGGGGAATGCCCTGTCTTCAGGCAGGTGTCCAGGTTGTAGCCGTATTGGTCTAGAGGAAAAAGCAATCAGGGTTCATGGACAGAGGTGATATCTTTTATTAGATCAACAAGATTTTTGCAAAATAATTTCTTTAATTGCAAACTGTCTTCAGGCATGCCTTTCAGGCCATCTATGCAGCTAACCATCCGAAGAGGGTGCTCTTCCCTCCACCTCCCAAGCCTCGAGGCAGTGAGGGCAGGAACTGCTAAACAGCTGTTTCCTTGCACCTCTGCGATGGCAGCAGCCGTCAATGCTGGCAGAAGAGACCACAGCAGAGTTTGTTCCTGCCGTTGCAGCAAACTCCAAGACAAAAATTAGGCCACAGCCCTTGAGCAATCAGTAAAACTAGGAATATTCTGTGATTCCCACCGGGTTTGCTTTTCCTAGTCCTTTGGAAGTATTACAGGCCAGCCATAAAATGTTCTCTCTCAGGTTACTTTTAGTAAAGGAATCTCCTGTCTCATGTTTCCTTTCTTACATGGTTCTGAAACCCGATTCGTCATAGAGGATTTTTTCCCCTAAAAGTTTTTCTTCCCAACAAAACTGCAGGACTCAAAATGTACCTCCTTCCATTACTGAGGTGGAGGGATCTGCTTATACAGGCTGCTCTTCTCACAGCATGCCTTGCTGAATCCTCTGCCGTTCCCAAGAACAATAGCCTTAGCAAGCTTTGCAGGGTTTCCTTAACTGTCACGAGATCTCCCAACTGGTGATCATATAATTATGACTAATATTTTTTACCAAAAATTCATACCTGATACTGGTACAGCATGGTACATCAGCACATCTCAAAATATTTTACAAAGGAAATCAGAAGCTTTAACTGGATTTTACAGATGGAGAAACTTTGACTGACTGCCATAGTCACCCAGCAGGCTAGTAGCAGGGCCAGGAAGTGAATCCAGGCCTTTTGACTACCAGCAGAGTGCTTCATAGACCCAAAATAAATTAATTTTGAGATTTACAGGGCTTCTTTCAATTTTTTTTCTTCATAGGAAAACTGAAGGGCAGAGTTAAGAGTTAAGGTTGTCTGGATATCTCAGCTAAGCATTCCTAAACAGGTTTGATTTCTTTTAAGTTTAACCCTAACGCTGAATTTCTTGTTTCAGGGACAATGATAAGATTCTTGTTTTTACCTTTAAAAATCACTGCTATCTACTTTCACACTTAACTCTAATTTAGCTTTTGGGGGAGGGGGTGGTTATGGTTTAGGCACTCTGCTCCCTGCCTCTCCCGGGTAGTCTGTACCATCAAGATCTAGACACACAGTCTTACTGAAATCAATGGAAACTTCTGCTTACAGCTGATGGAGCAATATTAATTTAGAGGGCATATTTAGTACCTTTCTTATTGAGCCCTTTCAAAAGCACTCTCAGTTTATCTCTCTGACTTTAAGGAATGAGAATATTTAAACTACAGAGAATCAGATCTTAAGAATGTGCAAAAAAAATCAAATTTAAAGTCAGTTGGAAATGCAACTTCTCATCATGAGACGTGATGGAGCTGTGGAAACAAAAACATGCTTACAGAAGAAAATGGATATTTGATTCATGAGTCATAGTGTGTGCTTTGCTAGTTACTGGAACAATGGTGCAAGGCTACAAAAGAAACCTGTGTCTTATGAAGTGTATGATAATGAGCTACACTCACTGTAAGATGATTTGTTTGCTGCACTGAGATTTATTTAATATGTATCTCCTGTGCATTTTTTGAGTAGATGACTGTGTATGGTATAGCTACTGTATTACGGAGAAGATGTCCTCAGGGACCGTACCAGGAAACTAGCTATCAGGAGTCTCTGGAGAGTCTACTCCCATCTCTGCCACTAATCTGCTTTGTGACATTGAATAACTTGTGTAACCTTTCTAGCCCATCACTTACTCATCTCCAGAACGAATGTCATAATGCGGGGGTGTCAAACTCATCTGGCTCCTTGGAGCCAGATGACTGGGAAAGGGCCACTCACAAGCAAAAAGAACGGCATGTGGCCAGCCCTATGGACCTGTGCCCTCCCCATCCCTCCCCCCGCCATGCCGGATCCAGCACATGTGGCACCTACTCTGGCTGGTGGTGGGGAGAGGGCACATCACAGTCAGGATGGGTCCTGGACTGACCCGAGCAGACACCATGTGAGGTGTGTGTCCCAGATCATGCAAAGGAGTAGCTATGTGTAGCACAGGTCCTGAGCTGGTTGGAGCAGGCAGTGTGTGCAGTGTGCATCCCAGGCCCTATACATGTCATATATGGGCCAACTCAACATAACACTCAAACATAACACCAAACTCAAACACCAGACTCAAACATAACACCAGGGGCCAGAGGATGGGACTCTGCAGAACAGATCCAGCCCACAGGTTGGACCTTTGATACCCCTGTCATAATGCTAGCCTGCTTCACAAGGTGTGTTGTGATACTTGCAGTGCTTAATGTTCTACAAGCACTTGGAAACCGTTGCTACCTATCCCCTCCCTGATTTTGATTACTATTCACAGAGCCATTATGACTGCAAAATCATGAGACAGAGACCGAGAGAGAAGAGGCTAGGACCAGAAGGATAGTCTTATTGTTAGGAGACTTCGTTAGGAGATCTGAAAAATACAGGTTTAATTCTGGCCTCAACTGCAGATTTCTCATGTACCTTGGAAAAGTCTTTCAATTTCTTACTAAAAGGAAGGAAAAAGTGCTTTCTGCCTGAGAGTAGTGTTTTGTGGCTATATAAAATAAGCATTAAGAGTCAACCTGATGCAACATTAATAGTAAGTACTGCAGGTAAACTAGTTACTTAGCAAGATATAGGAAAGGAACATTTTGCTGATGCTGTGAATTAGGTAGTTCACGTAATCTAATCTATGTGCTTCTTACCTTATAATTAGAGACCTCATTAAATTGTGGCAAAACAAAGGGGTTTTTGTGGCCAGAACCCAGCAAACAGAGCTGATTTTGTGGCAGCCCTGCCCCTCAGTGCTGATTGGCAGACAGGCCCTGCCCCTCAGTGCCGAGAGGCTCTGGAGGGAAGGAGGGATGAGAGCAGCCATCATTGTGATTGCTGACTGCCCTTCCTGAAGCCCCACTCTTTGGTGCTGATTGCCAGAGAGGCCCCAGTGGTGGGGGGATGTAGCCATCATCTTGTCTGCTGCCCTTCATGCCACCTCACCAGCTGGCACCTTCCCCTCCCAGCAGCAAGGACTGGTGGCTCCCACCGGGGAGCCAGCATTCTATTTTTATTAAGTTTTTTTATTGTTGATTTTGTGGATTTCATGGACACTAAATCTGCAAAACTGTGAAGTAGGTCCTTACTTATAATTTAGAACTTTTGAATATAATTAGAACATTAAACACTGGGACTGCAAAACTGTATTTTTAGTAATTTCTAATTTTAATTAAAAACTCCCTGAATAGGAGAAGAGAGGAGAGGAAATCCTGAATCTCTGAAAGAAGCAGTAGGAAAGGTATGGGAGTTTTGAAGAGAGAAATGGGGGAAGAGTAGATAGAGCATTTTGTTTCAGAATCAGCCATCAATGAGAAAGTAAAGAGGCATTAACTTATGAAGAGGATCAAGTATAAAGCAATAGGAACTTGCCTGAGAGAGTGCACTGAGAAGGAAAAACAATTTAGGCATGAGAAAACTGCAAAAGGAAAAGCATAGCTTAATTCCTAAGAGTCCTGTGGTAAGAGTCATTTAGCAATAGAAAGGAAACAAGACAGGATACAGCTCAAACATGCAAAAATGTTACACCCCTGAGTTCAAGCCTTGACACAAGCAGGACCCATCAAAAAGAAGATATGACATTAGGAGCAGATGACGATGGCCTGCAAGAAGTCTGATACTTAGTATCATTAAAAACCAGGATTTGTATCTCCATACCCATTGTGAACATTTCTAGTATTCTAGGCCCTTTCTTCGTGTAAAATTGAATGTATCCTTTGCCTTATCTTAAGTAGTGCAACTTTACTATACACTGGGCACATCTACATGAGACACTAACTGTGCAGTAACCTAATAACACTGTGCAGTAGTGTGCCGGGCAAAAACCGTGCTAATACACTACTGTGCAGTAGTATCAAACTACTGCACAGTAAGCATCACTAAAAACCCATGGACCAGTGCTGCTGCACAGTAGCATGAATTACTGCATATTACTTTAGTACTTGGTTAACCAAGTATTAAACTTCATGAGCAGTAACTATGGAGCATTAATGAACGTGTATACACGCCCTCTGTGTATTATTACTCTGTGGATTTTTGTCTCATTTGCATTTCTTTTTGATTACTCTTTACCTTGGTATATCATTGTAGCTCTCAGTAGATATGGCTTCTTTTGATTTAACATAATGATTCCAAAATGGCATAATGATTAAAACATTGTATATGTATAGCTCCACATAAGTTTTAAAAGTTTTGCTTTTCTGTCTTCAATCAAAAAAGGCTCAGATGGAATGAGCCAAGAAAGTTGTAGACTCCAAACTACAGTCACAAGGATGGATTGTATATATATGAGCTATATACAAATAATGGAAAACATATGATGACTGGTAAACCCAATAGAAGTGTTGGTATTAAAGGAATTATGAATTGTTGTATACCATAAGTACAAGCCATTGAGTCAAAATAATAAATAAGGATTTTGAATATAAAGGTGAAAAACAGAAAAAAGTTATTTATGTTACTAGACATTCTGGAGGACAAGGAAGGGTCAGTGGGCCTAGAGAGTCAAGAATGAGAACTTTTAGGGAGAGGAGAAGAAAAATCAGCCAAGAATCAAGAAAGATCCCAGGTTCTAAAACAATATATCTGAAATTGGCAGCTGATGCTTATGCTAAGTGATAATCAAAGGTAGCGTGGATGGGGACCCAATAATCTTCTACAGATATTTGGATGGTCTGAATACTGAAAGGGAGGGGAATTACTCATCATGGTGCCATAAGATATAACCAGAAGTAACAGACTGCAAGTGATAAAGGAAGTACAAATGGGCTGTCTACTCCAAAATTCTAATCATAAAATCTCTTGGTTGGGATTGTCTTTCAAGGGAAGTGCCATAATCTTCTTTCCTATAGACATGGAAAACAATTGGACAAAGGATCTGTGAATTGTATTATTCAATATGGAAGAGTTACTCATACTAAGGGCCAGAATCAGTGTCTATTTAAGTCAGTGAAAACATTCTGTGACAGGAGTATCGCTATCAGAGCCTTTCCGGGGTGGCTCCGCCCTCCTGCAATGGGCCAACCGCCTGCTTACTCGCCTGTCACGCCTTGATCTTACTTGATTAGAAGATAGTTGTAATCAGCGGGAGGCTGCCCATTTTTTCCTGTGCCCCGGTGACAGGGGGCGCTACCTGCAGCTACTTTTCCTCCCCTACACCGCAGCCCAAGCCTCGCAGATGGAGTTGACGTGGCTTGACCTGGGCCCTGTTATGTTCTGGCCCTCCTCTTTACTCCTGGGGCTCCTCACTGACCCCTCTCTCTCACTCTGGGGCTCCTCGCTGCCCCCTCTCTCTCGCTCTGGAGTTAGGGCCACTGCACCCCACAAATGCTGCACCCTGTCAGGTGCCAGGAACCCCCACGTTACTGGGGAGTCCCTATGAGGCCTCCTCCAACCCCTAACAGCCTCACCCGGTCCTCTGGTCAAAACCGTAAACATAAAACATAAAGCCCCTGGGCTACAACATAAAAACTAGACCATCCGGTCAAACAAAATCTACTCCCTGCTAGAGAGTGAGGGAGCAGAGGGTAAGGAGGGCTCTCCAACCCCAGTAGCGACCGGGAGATGCTCTCACTGCCAGAGTCCTCCCCTCTGTCTGTCCGAGCTGAGTCCCTACTCCCACAGCTGCTGGAGAGGGACTGCTCTCCTGGCCTCCTACCTGGGCTTAAGAAGGGATAAGCCCTGCCCCTTCCTG
>NW_017729024.1:160919354-160925434 GCF_001723915.1 Gavialis gangeticus | reverse complement strand
CAGTCAGCTGGTTTTACCAGTTGCCCCGGCAACCAGCACCTGTGCAGCCCTGGTGACTGGCAGCTGAGCCTCCCCCTTTCTGCCACTAGGGGTCTCCCCAGAGCAGTCTCCACTTTCAGGCGCAGGGCACCTGAGTGCACTGCGACAGATTCCTATTCACTTTAATCAATTCTGGACCTAGTTGTACTAAGTAGATTTGTGGGCCTAAAAGTATTGAACAGCACCTTTCTACCCAAGGACCATTTGACACGCATTCTTGAAAATTAAATTAATCTGGTTATTCTATTTTGAGATCCATTTAGACAAAAAACAAAAACATGGGTGCATTAGTTTTTTAATCAGGTTTCCCCACTCGTAGTTTGGTGCCCAACGACCTATCAAGTTCAGCTCTCTCTCCTTTCATTTCCTGTCTTGGTGCTGCTCAAGATGAACAGCTGAAATGACAC
This sequence comes from Gavialis gangeticus, assembly GCF_001723915.1. NCBI lineage: Eukaryota > Metazoa > Chordata > Crocodylia > Gavialidae > Gavialis > Gavialis gangeticus. The sequence continues at coordinate 160,924,988 of NW_017729024.1, read as the reverse complement.
TGATTACTCATTTGTAGTAATTTTAAATATGTCCAATTAGGACAGTACAAAATTTAGCATTGTATTCCGCTCCTGGGTATCTGCAAGCAGATTCAAATGACAACTAAGTGGAGGAAATGGCAAAGTGTACAGTGAACTTTGACAGGAGCCTTTTGTAAAATCAGGGCTCACAAAATTATCTTCTAGTTGACTGCTCATAAGTGGTTATCTGTTAGGTCACATAATATTATTTTTGTTCTGTTATATGGAGATAAAAGTCTATTTGACACTAACATTCATCATTCATATTAACAATTTTCAGATATGTTTTCAAGTACAATTACCACAAGTAACTTTGACATTATCTTGCCATGAGATTGTATGCCATTTGAAATGTGTTTTCAGGAATACTCCTAGACAGAGAAAGAGGCATGAAGCCCCCGCCTCTCCACCACCCTTCCCAAGCACATCTATAAACACCCTGATATCCTGGGGCATGCAGGTTGTGTTTTCATCTTGAAGAGAGATTTTGAATAGAAAGCTTATATACCGATCCTTCCACAAAGACAGGGCATGTAGGGGGAAGGGGATAGAGTTCTAACATTCCAGTGAATTGTAACACTCATCTGTCAACAATTATGCTCAGTATAATCAAGGGAAGATCAAAGCCTCTCAAAAAGCCAGAGACCACAGGGATTCACGAGCTTAGAAATGGGAAAGTGAAGAACCAAATAGACATGAGAGGCCAGACTCTATTTCTATTAGGCATGTAAGTGGACTTAAATGTCTAGGTGCAATTTTATTTTACCCTGCTTGAGCACCTGAAAAAACTATTAAGACAAAAGGTGTATAGGTCTTCCTCTTCCTCCTCCTCCTCCTCACTGCTTTGTGACAATCTTATGAGTAAGATGGAAGCATATAACAAAGAAGCTACACTTACGGATTTTCAGGAATTTGAACATGATGGAATAGAATTACACTTAGCTGCCTAAATCGATTTAGACATACGACAGGTAGAATACAATCTGGCATAAATAAGCGGTAAAGAAATCTCAAATGAAGGTATTAGTTATAGAGCAAAATTCTGTGGATAAAATAAAACTTTAGTCAAATGGGCAGAACTCATTTATACACATATGGATACAGATTGATAGACAGACATCATTCTTTGTTAACAAAGTCTGTTCAAGACTTTTTATTTTAAAACATATTTTATGCTACAAAAAGTCCGTTATATAGAAAATAGAATCATTTCCCTTGCCAAAGAAATTCAAAATTGCTAACATCTGTTTAGTCACTATTGTAATTGTAATCAATGCCTCATCTTTGGAGGAGGTCTTAAAAGGATGAGGAAAATGGTAGTAATTCTTCAGAGCAAATAGCATGAAAAAACGTTTCTGTATAATGATCATTATTTGAAGCATATTTGAAAGGGTATTTTTAAACACTGTCAGGCAAAAATCATCCCAGATGCAATATCCTGAAAAATCCTTGCAAGAAGGTTGTTATGCACCCCTCAGCCAGTCCAAACAATCCCCTTTTGTCCCTTTGACCCAGCCAGAGACTCCCCACACTAATACTAACTCTAAAATGTCCCCAGTGAGGCAGACTGCCGGCTTAAGATCCATAACCCAGTGACTACAGACCCATTCCCAGGCCTCCACGGGCAACATCATCTTAACTGTCACTAATTCCATGGTTTTCAAGGGCAAGTTGGATTCCCATTTCAGCTACCAGGTGCATAGGTCTCTAAAGCACTGCATCACTGCTCAGGGTCTAGAGTCCAGGAGAAAGGGCTCCAACCCAGAGTAGCATCTGTATGCTTCCTCTATGAGCCCCACTTGATCTAAAGCTAGAGACTTGAGGGTGTCATAGGTACAGGCAAGCCCAATAGGCTGCATGACTTTCCCCAGTCAGGTAAGGCACCAGCATGCAGATCGCCACTCCCAGAACCACTGATCTGTTCCAGCCACCCACACAAAAATCTCCAAAAACACTTTGGGCTCATCATCAGGCCTCGTGCTGGTAAATGTTCCACCCCCTCCCACCTGGGTTACCGAAGCTACACACACCTGAGCGTGGGGCGCACCTTGTTTCAGCAATTTCAGCATGAAATGTTGCTGCAACTTTTGACAAAACTACTGCTGAAACTGGAGATGCTGCAACAGCTGCTGTTGTTGCTGAAATGCTGATCGCTGCTGCTGATGCAGCCCCTCCATTAGTGTCAGCCCAGCCTTGGGGTCCATTCTGCAGGCTCACAGCTAAGGGCTGCCCACTTCCCACCCCCTGTTTATGCAGGTTGGTGTGCCTGCTTCTGGGCCAGCAGGCGTTGTCCCCTTAGCAACCCCTCCATCAGTCCAAGCAATACCCTTGATCCAAAAAAACAAACGAGCAAAGCAAAATCTTTATCTTTTCTTCAGGCAGCAGGAGAGGGCTCTTTTAGCTCTGGCCCTTCCTAGACACTTCTCTAGGTTTCAGTATACCTCCCAACCACAAACTGCTCCTTCCTTAGCTCTTCTCACTCCTCTGGCGCTGCCAGCTAAGCACTCACACTTGGGCTCCTACCCCAGCACTTGCTGCCCCACTTAAAGGACCAGATTGCCCTACTACAGTCCTGTATTGCATTACTACACATGGAAAGTAACAAAGGCTACCATTTTTAACGCAAACGTATAAATAATAAATATTAGATTAATTTTGCTAGAGATTTTCAACTAAGTTTGATGACTTTTATTTTTTTCCCCCAATTAAAGAGATGGGCTGATTATGTGTTGAATAAATTATAAAAAATATATATTTCTTTTATAATTCAACCAATGCTAGTGAGTTCCTTCAGCTATCTCTAAAATGATTCTTTGAGGTGAAAAGATACAAAACTAGAAGGCAGAAGCATCCAAAACTAAAAGAGGGTCTGTTTGGGTGCAAAAAGCGATACGAATCCTGTGCAACTGCTTCTATCCTTTCATGCAGATGTCCCAGCAAAGCTGCCAAGGAATGTTTCAGCTCATAATCAGCTGGATCTTGTTTGACTAGTTAGCATGATGAAGAGGTATATCTTTCTCATTAGTGACTTTCCTGCCCCGCTGTTCCATGTCTCCTCTCCTCTTTGTACTAAAGCTTCATTACTGTTTTGTCTGTGCAAAGTACCAACCAAATGTGCTGGCCAGGAAGATACTGGAGTGGCCAAAAACTAATTTCCTACAAGGTCATCTTTCCACTTAAATTATATGAAAATAAGGTTTTTAGGAAGCCTGTGCACTCAGAATAGGGAAGAAAGGAATCAGCAGGGAAAGTGGTGAAATATTCTCCTTTGCATATCATGTCCGGCTAGCTGCTGCACAAGGTTGCATTTTCACTGCATTTGAAAGGAAGCTGATTGACAAAAAAAACACCACCCCTTGAGTGCCACGTCCAGGGTAATAGTGGGAAGATTAACCAGAAAGAAAATTCAACAACTCTGAAAGAACGCAAAAGATATGCCACTATTTCTTATACTAGGGAAGCAGAAGTATCCTTCACTTCCTGACCTCAACTGCTATACAATTTTGTTTTGCAGCACTGTTAACATGCCTACTAGATTTCACCCTAGAACTAATTGTGGTAAAGATGATCTACGAAGCATTTTTAATTCTTCTGAATAGAAGAGGAAAATCACATTTTTAAAAATGACAGGTATTACCTGTATCTGTCCAATTCAGCACTCTTGATCATGGAAAAGAAAAAGTAAAAAGAAGTATTTCTTCACCTGTCGTGTCTTTAGCTGGTGAAATTCTCTGCTCCAAGAGGTCATAAACTCCAGCACCGTGGGTGGGTTTAAAAAGCCGTAGGACAATGTTGTGATCACTGATATCTTTCCAATGTGAAGTCTGAGTAATGAAGCCAAATAATCATGTCTGACAATATCAGAATGGTTCCACAGATGTCAGGAAGTAATTTTTCCCACTATATAAAAGTGCAAGATAGACCAAGGGCCAGATCCTAAAAAACAGCTGAAATGCCTGAATGAGGATCTAGACAGACTGCAAGCACATAAATCTCAAACTGTCCCTCCATCCCCCTCACAGTCACTCAGTGGCTACATAACACTAGACAGGCATTGAATTTACTAGGTGCTTCTTGATCTCAAAATTGATGAATGTTTTTAGGGCTTTGCTGTGTGCTGCTGTGGAGCAGAACATGTGAGAATTATGAAGCTGGAAGACAACACGTGTTTGGGGGGGGCGGGGGGTGGTCCCGGGTTGTAGCCATATCGGTCTAGAGACAAAAGGAACTAAGACTCGTGGCAGAGGTGATATCTTTTATTAGACCAACTACACATAAGTGCCTGTGTACTGGCCCTAAAAAGGCAAGGGAGGAGGGCATGTGCCCTGTTGTATACATGTGTGCACCTGCAAACTCTTCAAATACAGATAGTACCAGGTCCCCTGACCTCCTCTTGGACTTTGATTAAGCGGCTGATATCTTACAAATAGCCCCAGAGAAGAAGGCCGTAATAAGGTAGGAAAGAGAGCGCCAGGAACAAGGGGCAAAGCGCAGCATAGCCTGGAAGAGAGTGAGCTGTGTTTGAGGTTTTCCAGCATCACAAACTGAGCTGCCAGGGTTGTTATCTTCCAGAAGCAATATTATTCTTGATGATTTAAGAAATGGAAAGAAAAGAGCTGGGTTTTCCCCCGTGAAGACTACAGTGCTAGCAGGCAGGGCAGGAGATCCAGCTTCTTCTATGAACAGAAAAATTGAACTAAAAAGGAAGATTGCTGTACTGGGTCCTGCTTTCGCTTAAGCTCTCCCCACTTTCCTCTGCTCTTCCCAGAGACTGCAACAAAGGAGGAGGGTCTGAGTTCAAGGGGTCTCCATCACACACACACTTCTTATCTTATCAACTCCTAGTGCTTGTATGATGAGTTGCCTGTAGCTGCTGGCTTCTTAGACATGTTTTACCTCCTGTTTTCTCCTGAAACGCCAGAGCCCTCTGGCGGAGGACATCAGAGCACTCATAATCTTATCCAGTGAAGGACGCTGGAAGTTAATGGCACGCGGAGGTTAATGGCTGGGAGGCAGGTGGTGACCCGAACCAGGCCCCCAAATCCCTGCTGGTTCCCTGCTATAAGCCTCTATTTCATTTTTTCTACCTTACAAGCAGCGAGAGTCTCAAGTGCCTTTTTTACTGTTTTGCTTCCACATGATTCATTCTAAAATCAGAGGAACTGGAGTGAAGCTTTCTGGCTACTTGGCATCAAAGGGCTGGTTATCTTTCACTGGAGACAAGTGTTCACGAAGAAAGGGAGCGGGAAAGCCAGGGCGGAGGGCGCGGGGCCCCTCGGGCCCGACCCCACCACACCTCCGGAACGGCGAGGGGCTGGGGGGCAACAGCCTGAGACGCAGCCCAGCCCCGGGGAGCTCCTCGCGGCCCGCTGGGGACCGAGTCGCCTGGACCAGCGGCCGAGTGACGAAGCGCGCGGGGGTGACGGCAGCCGCGGCCGAGGGCAGCCGGGCCGGGCAGAGACGCGGGCTGGCGGCCCACGGGATGGCGAGGCAGCGCTGCCAAAGCGCCTCCTCCTCCTCCTCCTCCTCCTCCTCCGGGCTTTCCAGCGCAGCAGCGCGGGGGGGCGGCAGCCGGGACAGGCAGGGCGAGCCGGTTCCCGCTGCCCCCCGCAG
>NW_017729024.1:160903506-160918917 GCF_001723915.1 Gavialis gangeticus | reverse complement strand
CGGCGGCAACCGGAGCAACGAGTCGCTGGAGGCGGAGGCGGGCGCGGGGCTGCAGGGGGGCGGCTCGGCCGCCGTGCGCCTGGCCGTGTCGGCCGTGTACTCCGTGGTGTGCGCGCTGGGGCTGGTGGGCAACGCGCTGGTGCTGCACCTGATGCGCGGCAAGCGGGGCTGGCGCAAGTCCTCCATGAACCTCTTCGTGACCAGCCTGGCCGCCACCGACCTGCAGTTCGTGCTGACGCTGCCCTTCTGGGCCGTGGAGAACGCGCTGGACTTCACCTGGCTCTTCGGGCGCGTCATGTGCAAGGCGGTGTCATACGTGACGGCCATGAACATGTATGCCAGCGTCTTCTTCCTCACCGCCATGAGCGTGGCCCGCTACCGCGCCGTGGCATCGGTGCTCAAGAGCCAGCCCAGGAGCGGCTGCGGCTGCGGCTGCGGCGCCCGCGGGCTCTGTGCCCTCATCTGGGCTCTGGCCGTGGTGGCCGCGCTGCCCCACGCCATCTTCTCCACCACTGCCAACGTCTTCGGCGAGGAGCTCTGCCTGCTGCGCTTCCCCGACAGCCCCAGCGCGCGCGTGCAGCTCTGGCTGGGGCTCTACCAGGTGCAGAAGGTGCTGCTGGGCTTCGTGGTGCCTCTGGGCGTGATCAGCCTGTGCTACGCGCGCCTGGTGCGTTTCCTCCGCGGCCGCCACGCGGGCCAGCGCCGCTCGGCCAAGGTGACGCGCTCGGTGAGCGTGGTGGTGCTCAGCTTCTTCGTGTGCTGGCTGCCCAACCAGGCGCTCACAGCCTGGGGCGTCCTGGTCAAGCTGAACGCTGTGCCCTTCGGGCCTGCCTACTTCCTGTCGCAGGCCTACCTCTTCCCCGTCAGCGTGTGCCTGGCACACTGCAACAGCTGCCTCAACCCCGTGCTCTACTGCCTCATGCGGCGGGAGTTTCGCCAGGCCCTCAAGAACCTGCTGTGGCGCCTCGCCTCGCCCTCGCTCACCTCCATGCGCCCCTTCACCCTCACGACCAAGCCCGAGCCTGACGAGCAGGCGCTGCCTGCCCTGGTGCCCCTGCCCGCTGCTGCTCCACCACCCCCTGCCACCCCGTCCGAGCTGCTCTACTACCCGCCTGGCGTGGTGGTCTACAGCGGCCACTGCGACCTGCTGCCCGCTGGCCCCAGCGAGCAGCGCTGCTGAGCGCCCACCCCGATGGCTGTGACTGTGGGGCGGGATGTCTGGGCACAAAGGCAAGCCCTGCGGCATTCCTTGGAGCCGGCCTCCACCCTGCAGGCCTCAGGGACTGGGGTGAGGCCATGGGAGGTATGGGGGTGTTGTCCCTGGCTGGACAGTGCTTTGAGGGGCCAGAATAAGGTGGCAGGGAGCTCCCACCGTACCAGCTTGGGTGCTAGGCTTCCCTGAGGAGCCACTTTGCACAGCTGTGGTGGTCCCTACATGTCCAGGGGGCCCGGAGGGGGGAGCTGGACACCTGAGGGGAAAGAGCAAAGCCTGAGGCCATACTGCATCGCTTGTGTCTGATCCTAATCCCCCACCCACGGCTGCTGCAGGGCAGGAGAAAGCTGAGGCACTGGCTGAAACCCTCAGGCTGGGGGGGCAGAATCTCCTGCTGCAGCCAGGTTTTGCCTTTACACACCTGTATCTGGGCTAGAGGCTTCATCCTCGCTGTGGTTCATGCTGGCCAGTGATTCCCACAGTTGGAAACAATGATCTGGACACTCTGCAGAGGTTTGTTCCAGGGCAAATGTCTGCCACGAACATTTGAGTTCAGCCAAGAACAGGCAGCGTTCTCCAAAAACATGTTTGCCAGGTGTCTACCCTGCCCTTTACTGCCATGTCAGTTTTGTGCCAGCCAGTTAAGCTAAAAGAGAAGCAGGAAACTCGGGGCAGATCCTGCATGTGCCATTTATTCCTGTCAACTGCAAGAACAATAGATTTTCTCGCTTCAGTTGTCAGAGCAAAACACTGGGGAAAATTTATTTCAGACAGACTGTTTCACAGATTTGAAATAAAAACTGTCATTTAGCCATTATTTCATGCTTTTCTTCTTGTTTTTTTAAACTTTGTTTAAGTTGATATGGAAATAAAAATGTAAGTTTGCACTGAAATGCCACAATAGCTCTTTAAATGTCTCATTTTGACATTTTTTACTGAATTTCCCCCCTTTTCTCAGCCAAAACCACTACTTGAATTCAAAACAAATTTATGAATAGTTTTGGTCACCTCCAAACTGCAGTTTTTGTTTAACATTTGGCAGAGAGAGAGAGTTAACAGTATTATGAGTTTTTCCCAGTTATGCTGAAAAGGGCTTGTGTGACTATAGGCTGAGAGCCGGCTTTCTGCAGTGGAGTGATTTCCACTTCCACGCACAGCGTTAGAATAGAGCCTGAGACTTTCTGTTTTTGTCTCGGCCAACCTTGTACTGACTTCAGTGCGAGTTGTGGTTTCCAGGGGGCTGGACAAAAAGAGAGTAAAATCCAAGGAGGTGGAATTAAGACTTGCTCCTCTGCCCAGGATGCTACCAGTGCTACAAACTGAATAAAAAACAAATAAAACAGTGGAGATGCGAGACCCTTACAGTCCTTGTCACTGCCTTACTAGAAGGACTTAAAGCTTCCTAAAGACTCTGACGGTCTCTGAGTAGGGATATGCATCCACAAAAGATCTGAGGCATCTAATACTAACTGCCCTATAAACATCTAAAGCCAAAATGTAAAGGCTCAAAAGTAGAGCCGAGCTGCTGCCTAAACCCAGAGGTGCCTAAAATCCATAGGCACCCAATGTTCATCAGTAGGATTCCTTCGGCAAGCTTAAAATGTCTGTTGCTCAGCATGCCTGGAACTGCTCAAGTCCCATTAGAAACCACAAACGAAGTGATCCTCTGCCATGTCCTTCTTAAGAGGACGTATCAGACTGGGCCCCACACAAAGCACGGAAGGGGCAGAGGGGCACCATTTCTTTATCCAAAAGGTCAGTTAGGCAGTTAGGGGTGACGTAGCTTCCAGTGCATCTTCTGCCCAGGAGAATTTGAACACAAGACTGCCAACTCCAAGGGGAAGCTCTAAGCACCGAGCTCCAGGGTGCTCTGTGCTGGGGTGTGTTTACCAAACCTTTCTCCTGAAGCTGTTCCATTTGCCATGGACTCAGCTAAATAGTCACTGAACACAGAGACAGAGAAAGTGAGGTTTAGAGTGACAGGAAATCCTCGAAAGCTGCTCCACCAAATATTTTATCTAAAATTCTTGAACCTTCATCAGAGCAGGATTGCAACCCAGACATCCCCATTCTCTTGAAGGCAATGACCCTGTAGTGTAGTGAGGATTTTTCTTCTCTCCCTGCCTTTGGTCTAAGGAATATGTAACTATGTGGATTAACTATGTAATTAATGTGGAAAAACTTCAAGAGAAGGGACAGAGAGAACCTTACCCTTCAGGAATTTATATGGCTTTATTGTTAAATCATTCTGTTGAGAAGCAAAAGATGCTGGTTCAAATTTCTCTAGTCTTCTACACCATGGGTGAGTCCCCTAAACACTGAGCAAGGGGATAAAAGGGTAACAATCCCACCTGTGTCAGAAAGGACTAGCATAAGCACCTAACTAAAGGACTGGTCTCGGGCTGCAAATCCCAGTCTGAAATAAATGATTCTCTGTACCTCAGAGTAAGTTCTGGAGAGGTGACTCTTAAGTGCACATCCTTGGTGTTTCCTATTCAGCATCGCCAGCCTTTGTGAATGGACTGAACAAATCTGCAGTGCTTAGTATTGCAACACATATATCCTTGTGTGGATTCAGCCATGGTACCCATGGTATAATAATGAGCTACAAATATTTCAAGCGAGTAGATCTGCAGGTGTAACATAGACAGTGTTTGTGTGTGGTTCAGAACAGTCAGATACATTACAGTCGTACCCAATAAAACTCCTATTACTCAGGCCACAGAAAAACAAAGAGCAAAACAGAATTTTTTAGAGCAAAAAAGCATTGGCTTTACCAAGAAAAATCTAATTGCCCCTTTTCCAGCCTCTAAAGTGATTACTTCTTTCTTTATACCTTGATACTATCAGTACTTCTCTATGCAGAAAGTTCTGAAACTAACATGAGGCACTACTGAATGTTTGGGGGAATTCATCTACAAGGAACTGTCATGAATTAGGACCTTGATTTTGAAGCTTTTCCTGAGGATATTTTCTCTCCAGATTCAGAAGAGGGTTTTAACCTAATCATGTGGAGTTAATCAGAAACATTGTATACTGAGAATCCTATTATAAAAGAGTGAATTCCAATGGTATTTCTCCAGGACACAAGGTGTCAGTCAATACAGGTGGCCAGACACCTCTAAGAAAAGGATGGACACTGGGTTACACTGCACCTTCATTACAGCATAAGTGGTGGAATTCACATCTTCCATCATTGCAGGAAGATGCATTCCTTAGATTGGTAAAATAATTGGTCCTTTTTACAATTCATAAATGCACAGATTTTTCAGACTAAATCATGGCTCAAATTACAAGTACAGAGCAAACATGGAATATTGACCCATAACAGATGACAAATCACAAACCGAAAACTAAATCAGAGATGAGATCCATTTCTTTACGACTGAAGACAGTTGATGAAACTTGGTTTTTTCTGTGCAAGAAAAACTAAGAGATAACGTGATAAGTGGCAATAGCTCTTCAGAGTAAAAAAATAGACCAAATAAATAAACAGGACCACTGAGCCCTCCTTGTTTTTATATACAGAGTCTTTAATTATGACTGCCCGCTGTTTTTCAAAGGGACCTCTGCTTCATTCAGTGCTTCAGATGGATGATGCAAAACAAATGGATTGATTGTTTAGTGTTTATCTTTATCCTCACTGCTCAATGGCTGGCTCTATTGCATTTTTCACCACATACCATCTAACTCCATATTGAACAACCCTGGGACCTGGAGAAAACAGCTCTTCTTTATATTCATGGCACAAGGCTGCTCAGATAGTATATATGAGAGTTGAGAAAAATTACACTTTCATCTGAAGCTGTATCACAGATTAGAGATAAGTAAATTGGTAACAATTTACATTTAGCAACAATTAGCCCAGCATTGCAGACATAGGAAAGATATACAGATAAAAATGTTAACAATCCTTTGTTATCCAAAAACAGTAGACTTTGTGTACTTGTGTAGATTTTGAAATTTACTTTGAAAAGTCTGTAAAAATGGTACGTTTATCTTCTCAGCTCAGCTTTCTTGCATATGGTCATATAGAGAATCATAAACACTTACATTAGTGGTGCAACTATATTTTTGCCCCTTTCCTTTTCTCCTCAAACTAAAGATGAAGCTCAGAGAGACTCAAAGGAATTTTATTCCTCCTTCTGTATCATAAAGAGAATTATTTACTATGCTCCAATCAGACATGCCTGTGCAAACCCGGTGATAGCAATTAGGCTGCACAGTTGTCAGCCCCCTCCTGGTCTGAAGACAATCATGATTCCACAGCACTAAGAGACTAATTTCACCTGCTGAGCTTGCCTAGTTGATGATGAAGTATAAAAAGAAAAGAACTGAGTTTGTGCCCCTAGCTTTAAGGGACACAAACATATGAGTTGATGTATCCAAAACACTTCTAGGAATCTGACTAATGTTGCTTTGAAATTATTGAAAACACAAACATGTAACTACTATGCCCTTTTTTTTCTTTTCTTTTCTTTTTTTTTCCCAGACACCCCTCTCAAAGGAGAAGCACAGTGTAGTAAAGTATTGTCTGTGGACAACTAAACAACACATCCTTGCTAACTCCAAGGATTTTATAGCAAGTCTCACAATATATGGTGCTTTTCTTAAAATCTCAACTCCTAGAGTCAAGTGATTCTGAGAGAATCTCAGCTTGCATTTAAAACTAAACCAATTAGGCTTGAATCATGATTTCTGAAGGCTAGGGGATAGCACTGTTGTGAATATTTTGCTTACATTCCACAGAGACCTAATCCTGCAGGAAGTTCCTTGTGGCCATGCAGTCACACGGAGGTAAATCACGATTCCTAAGCCACTATTGCTTCAATGTCATGCAGGGTTCAGGGCTGTTCGCAAGAGTGTTGCCTTACTTCTATGCTTGTAATATTCATCTATTAACACTAGATCCATAGCTTGCCACTGGCTGGAATGGATAGGAAGAGGAGTCTGAGAGCTGGTAGTTGTAAATGTGCTACTGGGCTGATACATAGGTCTGGGCTATGTGCGGCCCTGCAGGTGACTTTGGCAAATGTGTCTGCAAACATCTCCCCAAGCTATACATGGAAATATAAACATACCTTAATCAGAGATCAGCAACTTATGTCCCATGGGCTGGATGCTGCCCACCAAGAGACTGGATTCAGCCTGTGAAAGTCTGATCCAGTCTGTATTTTAGAAAAGGCTGTCTGATTCCCTGCTTCCGCTGATTTAACCTGCGCTTTACTAACAGCCAGCTAATCTGCTGCTGCTCTAGTTCCAGCCCCTGTGCTCCCTGGGGAAGACTGCTTTCTCACCTCCTACTCCCTCTTCCCCCTTCTGCTTGGATGCACTGGCACCACTGAATTAGCCACTCCTAACCCTTGCTCACCACACTTGTCAGCAGCAATGGTGAGCAGAGGCTGCAACAGAGGATGTGAGAGAGAGACCTTCCCATAGAATACTGTTGGCTGGAGAAAACAGCAGCCTGCCCATAGTACAAGATTGCCTTTTGTGGCTGGAGATACTTTATCCTGTTGTGTATATGATGCTTTCTTGAGCCGGCTATTTCTTCTGAGGCTGCAAACAGTCATCACCTTTGGGCTACTATAAGCATTTTTATGGTGGCACAAAGCAAAAGCAAATGGACATCCATACCCTTTGTCGGACTACAAATGTCCAAATTTGTAGCCATAAACAGGTAGTATTAATTTGTGCTGCTATTTTGCAGCTGGCATCTAATTGTTTTAAGCCAGGAGAGAGTGGGCAGCCCAGGGCTGCCTGCACTCCCTAGTTGCCCCAGCCAGGCACTCCTGGGGCTTCAGGGGCCAAATCCTGTGTGCCCTCCAGGAATTCCTCTCAGGAATTCCCAGGACATGCAGGATTGGGCCTCCAAAGCCCTGGGAGTGCCTGCCTAGGTTTCCCCATTTGCAGGGATGCACCCAGGGCTTCTGACTCAGAACATGCCTATGCTGGTAGGGAAACCCAGGGTTCCCGTTTTCAGAAGTGTGCCCCAAGTGTTGTCCTGCAGGATTGGTCCCCTGCCACTCCTGGGAGCAGCAGAGGCCTGACCCTGTTGGACAATGGGTGGCACATCCCAGGTTAGCTGATCCACTTAATTTGGCAACATCTGTTTATAGCCTGAGTACTCACACATCAGTGTACAATGGAGAGGAGAACCAATCCTGCAGTCCATGGTGGGCATTTTGCCAGAGTAATTGACTGAATGATTGGACCCAGTATAATAGGCAGCTGCTACTTAGAAATGTCAGGAAGGAAAACAGAAGCTTGGTCTAGTTATAGAATTGAAGGTGAGAACCAAGATGGAGATGCCAGCTGCTGAATAGAGAGGGAAAGCATGCCATCCAAGAAGGTCGGTTTATTTTTTTCTTTGGAAAGGTGCTACTTTAAAATGACCCTGAGTCTGATCACTTGAAAAGACTCACATGAGACTGTACTTCTCAGACAAAGAAAAGGTTTCAAACAAACAAGTTGCTGATGGAAAACAAGTTGTTTTGATAATATTTGCAGCTCAAGCCTTGATGTAGTAGCCAGAGAATGCTACAGCTATGTCTATACAGCAGATGAAAGTCTGGCTGCAGTACAGATATGCCTATCCATGCTAGCTTTAACTTACCTACAGTTGCATAAGTAGGTGTAGACACATGGGGTGCCAGTTTAGAGGCAGCACCGGAACAGTGGTCCCTAGGGAGATAGCACCACGGCAGCAGTAAGTGCAACCCCTTCTCCCCAGCAGCATCTCTGTCCAGGGCACCAAAATTCCTAGTTATGCCTCTGCTTTATTAATAAGGATAGGTTAATAGGAGTGGAGAGCATTAAACATTTTCCCAATTACATTTAGTGTATATTACTCTGAATACATGCAAAAGAACAGACCACTACCATATGGAATGGTGCCTTCATTTGATGCATCTACAGGGGAGCAGAATCGCACAGGTGACACACAAGAAAGAGATTTAACACAAGAATGAGGGAGATGTAATACTTATGCAGAAAATATAGGGGATCAATATAAAAGTAAAACAAGGGATGCATTATTTGTTAGATTTTAGTAAGTTCCAGAGTTAAAAACAATTTAATAATTTAGTCTTGGAAGAATGATCAAAACTGTTTGCTGCATTGTTATGCAGGAAGGCAGCAGTTGGGTACTGACAAATTCGCATCTCCATAAAATTAGATAAGAAGTATTTGATATTTTAAAGCTCTAAAGTGAGAAAAACTATTTCAGGATGTTTTAGAGCAGATAACACTATCCTTGCTATCTATCCACATAACACTGTTTAGCAACATAAAGCACATCTCTATAAATCTTTGAGAACATCTGCCTGACAGCACTTGCCCAACCTGCAGGGGCTGGTAATGATGTGCGGACATCAATGAAAGGAAAATGCTGCACTGTTACTGAGAGCACTGCCAAAGCTGAGACTTTGTATTTGTCTCCTTACTTATATAATTTATTAGTAGGACAACTTTTCATAAAAATAGTTCAAATTGCTGCTTTTCAAAGAAATCAAGACGACCTAATAGGATTACTATGAAATATAAGGAAGTAAATTGGATTGATGGTAGTAACATGACTAATCTTCCAACGACTTCTAAGCAAGGGAATAAAAAAACATTTTATTTTTTTTACGTAATTGACCTGATTGCTTATTAAATTGAAACAAAGATAGGTTTCCTGAGGGAAAGAGAAGCAAAACAATGTCTCAAGGTAGAAAAGTAACAAGGCTAAGCCTCGTCTTCTGCACCGATTCATTTGACCTAGGACTATTTATATCAAGGCTACCATTCTGAATTATCACAGTGCTTGCTCTTATACACTTCCTATTGTATTAAAATCCACATTACATCTTTATAGATTAGATCTTATTTATACCACTACAAACCTGACTGAACAAGATATGCCCCAGTGTCCTCTTGATTTTATAATAGGTTATTCCATCAAAAACACTCACTGGTCTGTTATTAAATGCAGTGGCTGATAATAATTTAGTCCATGTACTAAATTGAATTTAAAAAGGCATAATTTGGATGTTTCATTAAATTGAGGCTGCTACTTGTGCAATTTTTTATGTCTAACACTTTCCAAGTACTTTTGCCTTGATTTGCTTCCTGTTTAGGAATGGGTTTTGGTGATATTTTAAAGGATTTTTCCTTTAAGCGAACACTGATGTGCGGAACACTGCTGGCATTACTAGGGCTTTTTTTAATTTTAAGAATTATTTTTCAAATTAGGATACTTATAGTTTTGGCTGTGTGTCCTTTTTGTGTAGGGAAGTTCAGCTTCATTATTATTCCAGAATCTTGTATAGGGGTTTTTTATATTAAGATTCCTACAAGAGAATGAGACCTGTTACGTGTATTGTACAACACGATAGAATGAACTTTACAAAGAAAAGTAATAAAAAAATGTTGTGAACTCAGTCCCTGAAACAGCCTTCCCTAAGTTTCTTTCTTAATATCATGCTTCTCCCTTCTCATAACATTATGCTTCTTACCTTGCTATAACCATTTTAGACTCATAGCAACTTGCCAAGGCTGAATGTTTTGCTTATTTGTCTTTGTTTCTGGAATAGAACACAGTTAACCTTCACTATTCAAGCATTTTAAAGACCAGCATTTGCTAAATCCTGAGAGAAAAAGACTGATAAAGGGAAAAGTAAACTTCCCAAAGCTTCCTTACACCAGAACCATGAAATGGAATCACAGAAAAACAGGACTGGAAGGGACCTCAGAAGGCTGTGTAACCCAAACTTTTAGTCCAGGCAGGCTGATCCCTTTCTGAACCACTCCAGACAAATATTTGTCTAAACTTAAATCACAACTTTACATTTGTTTTCTGTCTCAGAATACATTTAGAGTCAAACTATGACCCCATGAACTTCTGGATCACTCATCTACAAGGCACACTGCTCTAAAGCGATGCTAAAGGACAAGGGCTGCTATATTTCTTAGAAAGCCTGTTACCCACACCCCCATTTCTGTGACTTCTGCAGAGGCCAGGCTCTCTTACACTTCTAAAAACCTTCCTCCTGGAAGATTTCACAGTGGGGAGGGGCTTTATAAGTTAAAGGCAGAGGGTCAGCATTAGCCTATATAACAATCCCCAAAACAGAATCTCAGAAAAATTGTGTTGAGGTGGGGACAATGTGTAGTGGAGAGGCCATGGATCTCACCTCTTCCTGTGATCCCATCTCAGCTCAAGGAGCTCAAATGTGACACAGAGTCCATAAGAAGTTTTCACCAAGGTCAAAATGAAGGGGAGAACCCACTGAAGAGCTGTCCCTTTTTGTGCTGAACTCCCCACTTTCTCTTCACAACCAAACTGCAGAGGAAAACAGGAGGAGAAAAGGCAAGAGAAGTTTAAATACAGCTGTGTAATGAAGGGGTCAACAGCAACCTAGTTTTATTAGGAGCCATACTGCCGGGAGGAGTAAGAGCAATACTGAGAAGAAGGCAGTGTATACAAACACTGAAGGATTGAGACTGGAAGCCTCAGTATGGTTCTGCAGTGAAGACAGCCGTAGGTAAGGAAAGACAGCTGATATTTCTCCAGGGGCCTGTTATAAGTGATGCTAGGTGCATCTACACATGCACTTTTCTGTGGAATTGACTAATTAGCTCCACAGTAAAGTGTCACCATCTACATGTGTGCCCCTATTAGGTGCAGTAAATGAATCATAGTACTGTCTAGGACAAGTACTATCCTATGGCAGAGTTATTTATTGTGCTGAAACATGTGTAGACAGTGACCAGGGCTGGCTGGTGCTACAGTGTGGGGCAGGGGCAACGCATAGAGAGTGCATGTGGGTGCACATGCACCCCCTGTGTGTGGCTGTGCACCCCCCTGCAAACAGGTGCTGCCATCTGCGGGTGGTCCATGATCACCCCTGGCCACCGCCGACACTGCTGGCAGCACCTGCTGGGAATCACTGACCCATGGTCAGTGCTCGTCACTCCCTCCCCCCGCCACCAACAGTGCTGGTGGCATGTGCAGGAGCTCCCCACTCACAGTTGTCGGCTCCTGCTGCCACCAAGCCGTGCCCCCCCCAGCCACCAATTAGACCAACTAATGTCCCAGTGGGACCAACTGCAGAGTTGTGAGAGATGTTAGATAAGCTTCCAGGCACAGAGCGACCTGAAGAAGGGCACTGTTGCTGCTTACAGACATAAAAACCCCACAAAATATAGTGCTTTACTTTAAACTCGGTGTGCCCCCATGCCAGGCCCAGCGCATGGATGGAAGAGGCGTCACGTAATCTGGACCCGGCTCACCCAACATCTGTATAGAACAGGTGCTTCAGCAGAGCTTTTATGCAATAGCTGATTGAATCAGAGGAGGTTGGATGATCACCTGTCTGGGGTCTTGTGGACCCAGCATTCATTCCTGCCTGTGGCAGGGGATCATGCTAGATGATCTGTTCAGGTCCCTCCTGACCCTAGCTACTAGGAAACTACTATGAATCAGCTGTTAGACAAAAGCGCCAAAAAGCCCTGCTGAAGTGCCCAGTCTATATAGACACCGCAGAGCTGGGTCGAACTAACGCACTGCTTCTTCCAGTAAAGCACATGTTGTTTTTTAACATGTCCGTCAGTGCCCTGTGTGCCTGAAAGTTTGTCTAACATCTTTCCTAACTATATGGCTGGTCTAATAAAAGACAGCACAATAAAACCCTTGCTTTTTGCATGTTTTCTGGACCATCACAGCTCCAACAAAACTCCAGCCCTACTAGGAAATATCCTGGCAGTCATGAAAGTGTAAAATGTGCCTCAAGGTGGCAGGTCAGTGCAGAGATATCCAAACACTCAGTACCAATGAAGAAAACACACACTGAGCTATTAGGGTGGCAGGTACTTCATTATCTGATGTATTAGATGCCATGTTTGAGCGAGCAGTGCTGATTAAAAACATACACAAATTTCTGTCACCACTCATTACATAATAGTATGTCAGGAGCAGCCATGGCTTAACAGTTAACAAAACAATTGAATATGAAAGGCATAACACAAATAATACTTCTCTTCCAAAAACAAATAGAGTATTTTGGAAACAAGTAGTAAAATGAACTTTTGAATATGCTTTAGCCATGCTGAACAGGGCTGGTTTTGTGCTTCTTATGAGCCCTGGCTCTTCAAGTGACTCCAATTAGGAAGAAATGCAGAATCTGTCTCCCCCAGTCTTTACTTTTAATCTATAAGGTCCCTTTTGAAATTTAAGTAGGGTTTACAAGACTCTGGATGGAATGACTCGGGATCCACTCCATGTAAAGAACTCTAGCATCTTAATAAAAGTAAGAATGCAAGCTCTGTAGTTACATATATACTGGTTTGCCTTCAGGATTTAGTAGATTGGTTTAATGTGTGCAGGCAGTACAATTTATGATAATGTTTTGCTGAATGGAATTAGTTCACAAGAATATTCTGTAAAAGGCTGTGAAAGGAGCAAGAATAATTCAATCAAAGTTCAATCCTTTGTGGAGGGCAGAAGGGGAGAGAAAACAGATGAAATGATTCAATTATGGTAAATGCTGTAACACTCAGCTTGAGTGTTTTAGGTTGCTCACAAATTTTAGAATTTTTGGTCATAGTTTCATAATAGTTAGGGGTCAGAAGGGACCTGAATAGATCATCTAGTCTAACCCCCCGCCACTGGCTGGAGCACACGCTGGGATCACACGACCCCAGACAGGTGTTCATCCAAACTCTTTTTGAATTTACCCAAGGTAGGAGCGAGGACCACTTCCCTAGAAAGTTGGTTCCAGATCCTAGCTACCCTAACAGTGAAATAGTGCCTCCTAATCTCTAACCTGAACCTATTCTCCAGCAGCTTCTGGCCACTGTTCCTCGTCACCCCAGCTGCTGCTGGGTGGAATAGGACCCTTCCTATTTGCTGCTGATCTCCCCTAATGAGTTTGTATGCAGCCACCAAATCCCCCCTCAGCCTCCGCTTGCTGAGGCTGAACAGGTTCAGGTCCCTCAGCCTCTCCTCATGGTCAAGATTTTTTTTTTTTTAAGTGCCTAAAGTTTGAGTTTATTTAGGAAATTAAACAAGAGGCCATACTTTCAAAATGGGAATTGCAAGAAGCTTCTCATAAGCTTTCTATATAGATGCTAAACTATGTCTGGGCAAACATTCTTGAAAACTTTAGGGTATGCGCAAACAATACAATTGCATTGAGTTAATAGGGAGCAGCGACTTACCATAGAGAGACTGACATGCAGTTACTGTCTGTCTGCCTGCTTTTACTCCATGTGAAAGCTAAACTGGGGCAGGTTACCCCTGAATGAGTCAAGGATAAGTTGCCCTGGTTTAGTTTTCACTTGCTGCAGCATAAGGGCAGGCAGAGGGGTAGTTAGTAGGGCTGTGAGAAACAGCAGCATTTTGTTTCAACTTGCATTGAGCCATTTTGAAGGGACAGTGTTTTGTTTCATCATTTCATTTCATTTTGAAGCACTATTCCATTTCTTTTCGTCAAAACTATTTCACTGTTTCAATGCGTTTCAACATTTTGCCCATAGGCTACAACTTTGTCATTTCTTGCTTGATTCACACAAAAATTGCCGGGATGGTAGCTCCTTCTGAGGGCATGAAGCCTGCCAAGTTTCAAGGAGGCCGGTGCAGGAGTTTCTGGGAAACTGAACCTCAAACTGCTAAAAGCAAAACTCATGTCACTTGCCAGTAGCAGTAGCTTCCTGTCATCCCGCGCGCAGATCTGGGGGCCTGTGTCATGCCAGAGCTGTGCCAGACTCCTCCCAGGGTGTGGGCCCCTGGATCTTCATGCAGGATGACAGGAGGCTGTAGCTACCACCTGGGACCGGCACTGAGCATACCCCGCACCCAGCACTGGGAAAACCGCTGCTGCCACTGGCCTCAGGCAGCAGTGGCAGTCTCTTGTCATCCCATGTGCAGATCTGGGGGCTGCACCCCTGGGAGGAGTCCGGCAGCACTGGGAGGCCAGGTTGAGCTCCAAGCGGCTCTGCCACTGGCTCTCCGCTGCCAGTAGCTCTATGGGACTGGCAAAGCCACTCAGAGCGCAGCCCCGGCTCTCCCCTGATTCCCGCCACCAGGCTGCTTTGAAACTCAAAATGTTTTGAAAGTTTCAAAACATTTCGAGTGCCCTCATTTCATTTCAAAGCTGTTTCAAAGCCTTTTGTTTCATTTTGATTTCACTGTTTCAAGCTCAAAACACATTGAAACAGCTTCAAAATGAAACACCTGTTGAAATTTTGCACAGCCCTAGTAGTTAGTTACCATGTTTTGTTCATCCCATTTACTGATACTGGAAGAGCAAAATGGCTATACCCTTAAATACTTGCTTTCTTTGAGATCAGGACCCCCAGAGATGGAGAAGCACATCTTAAAAGATTTTTTCGTCTTTAGGACCAAGACCTTCACTTTCAACCTTATTACGTAAATGCTCTTGTATTTTCCACTTGCTGCATCTTCTCTAGCTTAACTAAAATGGAGCATCTTGCCACTAATCACAAAGAACTGTAAGCTGCTGTGTACGGCTGTGTGAAGTGAGCCCTATTTGATTCAGATTTGGCCCGAATCAGGGATTAGTTGATTCAGATCACTGTCCCTGATTCAATTCAACCAAACCTGAAGATTCAATGCTGATTCAGAGAACCAGCGATTTGGACATAGACACACCTTTAAATGATTTTTCTACGTACCTCAAGGTACCAGGTGCAGCTCATGAATGCTGAGATGGGACTGGGGCAGATGAAGCATCCCCAAGCAATGCAAGGTGGGGGCCCTCCACGTGTTTGGCGGCAAACCTGCAAATGAACAAGAAGGGGTCCACCAGGGAGCACACTGGGAGCCTCCCTGCACCTCTGGCTTAGTGATCAGCCATGGGGGAGCCCCAGGTGCTCCCCCAGACCCAGGAGGCCCGTCACCAAGCCAGAGGGGTGCAGAGCGCCCCCCAAGCGCACGCTCTCCGGCAGACCCAGATGAGGACCGGAAGTGGATTTATTAGGGGGAGATCATGTCAGACCAACCTGATTGCCTTCTACGATCAGGTCACAAAGGCCATGGATGCAGATGTCGCGGTGGATGTAGTCTTTCTGGACTTCAGCAAGGCCTTTGACACCGTCTCTCACCCCATCCTAGTTAAAAAACTAGGAGACTGTGGCATAGATGCCTACACAGTCAGATGGATTGCAGATTGGCTGAGGGGTCGCACTCAGAGGGT
>NW_017729024.1:160893982-160898506 GCF_001723915.1 Gavialis gangeticus | reverse complement strand
CCAGCACTGCAGCACTCATGAGCTGCCTGCTACCTAGAGGCCAGTAGAAAAAAAAAACATTTAAAGCTGTGTCTATGTCCAAATCGCCGAATCAATTCGGAGGGTTTCAGTTTGATTCAGAGAGATTAAAGGGTCCTCTGATTCAATTCAGATTCGGAGATTCAGCCACCAAATCAAGCCAAATTTCCACCAAGCTGAATCAGGGACCAGAGCTTCGCTAAGCCCTACTGCTGTGTACAAAAGTGGCTTAGCATATTAACACATTTTGACCAAAGGAAGGGAGGCAACAAAGCAGTTAGAACAGACAACCCTTCTACTTGAGAAGTTAGGCAATTAGCTGTATCAAGAATCCCTACGTAGTGAATAAATAACTCCCTGGGATTGTAATTACATCAAATGAATAAAAAAGGGAGGGAACACTCAGGAAAGACCAGTGTGAAAACTTCACCACATAATATACAGATCAGGAGAGGAAATTTGCCCCTGCAGTGACTTATTCCATCATCCATGTGTTGTTCTATTCCACATATCGTATGAACAAAGCAACAAAGCAACAGCCTGTCAATGCCACAGCAGATGCAGAAATCACCACCACTACAACACTGCCAGCAGCACTGACCAAGAATCCTAGGCCCACTCCGACAACGATCTGTGCCAGCTGCACCATGCAGGTAAGAGCAGCACAGTCAATTCCTTTCCCTCGCCCAGGGCCTTCTGTTTTTCCTTTATGCTGCTGCTTCTGACTCTGCAAGGAAGGATAAAACAAGCCCTGGTCAAATGAGAAGAAACCGATTGCATGCAGCTATTGGCAGCCCATTTATAAATGCTGCTCCTAGTGGAAGCAGATGGTGCATGAAGCATCCTAACAGGCTCCTTGTGCTCTCTTTTTTGTCTACCAGTGCCAGATTCCAAGTACAAGAGTCAGTGTTACAACATAAGAGTGACCATTACAAGTCATTACAAGGAACAATAGGGTGTTTTTGGGAGAGTTTAAAACTGTAAATTGTCCCATTTCTCTCGCCCATCACCTCTTTCTCTACACCCTATTGCAGGATGAGCTTGGGGATATTTAGTCTCCTAGCGTGACTTGAAGTTGAGCAGATTCAAGGCAGCAGGATCATTTCAGAGGGTAGGACCCCTCATCAAGTCTGCCCTGTCTTAAGCTTCCCCAGGGTAAATTAGGGATGTTGGTGTTATGATTTCAACTACCACAGTAAACATATGACTAGTGTGTATTGCTGAACAGCAGCCATTTCCTCATCCCCTGCTATGCAAAAGCATAGCACAAAGCTGAATTTTGCACTCCACATCTAGGCGATGCATAGCTAATAGTCTATTAACAAATGGAGGCAAAAAATACAATTGATTTAAGTTTTATCTTGAGTCTTGTGCCTACACTTCTCCACCACTCTGATTTCTTTTGTGAAATTACTCCTGAAGTGATAATCTGCATATCCATATTTCTGCTGTTAGACTCAAAAATATGGAAGGCAATTTGTTTCAAAGTCGCATTGTCAAGGCCTTGTGGTAGGTAAGCAGCCATGCACCCTCATGCTCCTTACCACAAAGGAAGCTCATTCCTTTCTGTAAATGCTTTTCATATTGGACTGGAAAAATGTATTCCATTTAAAAAGGAGTATGGGAAATTCAAATATTAGAATCTTCCAAATCCAGTATATTCAGCTGGACTTGACTATTTGGGAGTAACTTGGTTTTGTATTTAGTGCAGTAGACAAAACTGAGGGCCAATATTCTAACCCCAGATGCAGTTTACTTTTCACAGAATGCATATGAATGGGAAAAGTCTGCTCTCTGTTCTAAGATTTTCTTGAACCGTGCAATCTAACTGCAATTGTTTTCGACTCCATTATGCAAAAGCTTTTCATCTGAAGTATTTCAAACCCTTAGATCATAAGTTTTATTGAAATGGCAAATGTTTGCCAGCTGTGCCTACTCTCTAAATGTACCTGTAGTAATAAGGACAAGTGTATCAGTGTTTTAAAAAAATGCAGTCTGTGACTTGACTCTTAGTCAGTCCATCGTGTATAGTAGAAGTTTCAAGATAAACTAATACAATAAAGACAAAATAAGCTAATGTCCCAACAAATCTCCTAAAAGAGCAAATGAAATAGCAGATATCAAAGGAAAACCACTTTTCTTCTGATGATATCAGCTTATTAAATATGAACTTTGGGGCAACTTTCCTTTAGCATCTTTTAACTCACTTGCATCTAGTGATCTAAACCAGTGGTGCTCAACCTTTTGCTCCTAAAGGCCAGATGAGTGGCGCAGGGCTGGTCTGCAGGCCAGATCAGGCCTTGGGACAAGCACTGCCTCCTCCCTGCCCCATGTATTAGGATTGGGTCGCAGGGACTTAGTACTTGCTCCTGCCTGCACTGGGTCTGGAGAACTGGCAGCAGGGAATTGGTGGCATTACTCCCCTACCACCAAACTTCCAGACCCATGAGGAGCCCTGAGAGCCAGATGACACTGTGCCATGGGCCGGATCTGGCCCAGGGGCAAGAGGCTGAGCACCCCTGATCTAGGCTAAACATGCTTGAACTTATTCAGAGCTAGATTTGGATTTTTGCATCTGCTTCCTAATCACCACAATGGTTTGATTCAAATCCTGGGATATGATTCCCATGAGTTTTGAAATTCAGTCCATCACTTGTTAAATCTTCCTGAAATTCTTAGTGGCAGGTCACCTCAGTTGCCAGGAACAGAGAAATGAATTAGCAAAATGAAGAATTAATTCAGTAAAATATTTCATCCTACAGAGAACACCCTCAGGATTCAATGGAGCATACGGTTTCCTGTAGTTGTCTTTCAGATCTCAGTGCTTAAAAGGCACCACTGTTTACAATTTCACTTGCTCTCAGTCATACAGAACAGCAGGGCATTTCTACATGGCTTCAATCTAGCTTTGCCTTGCTTGTAATTTTATATTTATATTATGGTTTCATTGTTTACATTTGCATTTCATATATTCATCTCCTCAAAATGTTTCAGTCCCAGTATATCATGAATCATTTTGTAAAGATAAGGTCATCAAACTTCATGTTCATCCTCCTCCTTTCAGACTCTCACAAATGTAAGAAACTTCGAAAAGTTTCCACAAAAGGGATTAACACCATATTCTGCACAACATGAAAACCCTAGTCTAGCTAGGAAAACAACTGAATTGAGTGGGAGGTATGTAGCCCTTAAAAGGGTTACTTTGGGAGCAATATTAGATGCTGTATGGGGACTAAACACAGACTCCAGATATTTTTATAGTGTAATGTCCACTGCTACATTGTCGGGAAAAGGCACATTGTCAGAAGAGATGTAAATGCATGTCAGGCATCATAGAAAATGAGGGTTGGAAGAGACCTCAGGAGATCATGTAGTCAAACCCCCTGCTCAGAGCAGGACCATCCCCAACTAGTTCATCCCAGCCCAAGCTTTGTCTAGCCAGGGCTTAAAAACCTCCATAGCTGGAGGCTCTACAACCTCTCTGGGTAACCTGTTACAGTGTTTTACTATCCATCTAGTGAGAAAGTTTTTCCTAATATCCAACCTAAACTTCCCTTGCTGCAACTTGAGACCATTGCTCCTTGTTCTGTCATCTGCCACCACTGAGAACAGCCCAGCTCCATCCTCTTTGGAACCGCCCTTCAGCTATTACATTTCCCCACAGTCTTCTCTTCTCCATATTAAATAAGACCAGTTCCCTCAGCCTCTCCTCGCAAGTCATGTGTCCCAGCCCCCTCACCATTTTTGTTGACCATCACTGGACTTTCTCCTATCTGGCCAGTTTTCTATCCACCTTACAGGACATTTATCCAACCCAGACTTCCTTAGCTTGCTTGTGAGAACGTTATACCCTTCTGTCTTGCACCTTCCTGTAAAGCATGTCACCATCTGCTCACAGACTTAGGCTTTTGAATGCAACTTGTTGTTCTTCAAGTTATTGCAGTGCACTCAAACACTTGTCTAAGCCTATCCCAGCAGTGCCCTTGGTCCAGTATCACCCATACAAATCCTTGCTTATCACACATTTCCTGAACCACCACAGCTACAATATTATTCCATCAACTACCAAAACTTGCTTATCATATTTTAGGCACTTGGGGCAGATCTTCTGCTTGTATAAATTGGTCCAGCACCACTGAGGCTAACAGAACTTCACAGATTTACACAAGATGGGGTTTAGTCATCAAACTTGCTCTCAGTAACCTAGGGGTGTGCGCTGACATAGATTACAAAAAAGGACTGATTGCTGAGTGGAGCTTGAAGCACTGCTGCCATATGACTGGACCACAGATATAATGGCTATACCCTGTACAGGAGGGACCGAGTGGACAAAAGGGGTGGAGGTGTAACTCTCCATGTCAAGGAGAACTACGCATCCCTACAAGCTGACATCGGCACCCAGGGTGGACGACTAGAGACCCTCTGGGTTAAAATCCATGGTGAACACAGCACAGTAGAAACAAGAGTGGGAATCTACCTCCCACCTAGAATCAAGAGATTGACCAG
>NW_017729024.1:160892368-160893159 GCF_001723915.1 Gavialis gangeticus | reverse complement strand
CCCAGGAAAAAGCCAACTTGTTAAATGGGTACTTTGCATCAGTCTTTCACAAGTCCCATGGGATGCCCCTACCCATTATGGGACAGGGCCACCTAAGCAAGGGTGATTTCTTGCCCTCCATCAATGCTGACCTTCTGAAGGAACAGCCTGAGAGGCTGGACACCTTGAAGTCAGCCAGTCCTGACCATTTTTCACGCCAGAGTACTCAAGGAGCTGGCTATCATCATAGCTCAGCCCTTGGCATGGATCTTCAAGAGCTCCTGGTGCTCTGGTGAACTGCCCAATGATTGGAAGAAGGACAATGTGCTGCCTATCTTCAAGAAAGGGAAGTAAGTGGATACAGGCCCATCAGCCTGACCTCTATCCTGGGGAAGGTCTTAGAAAAAATCATCAAGGAGGCCATTCTTAACAGACTGGCCGATGGCAACACCCTGAGGGATAGCCAGCATGGGTTTGTTGCGGGTAGGTTATGCTTGACCAATCTCATTTCCTTTTATGATCAGGCAACCTATCACCTGGACAAGGGGGAAGAGATTGATGTCATATATCTCAACTTTGAAAAATCCTTTGATTTGGTATCCCATGATCACCTTTTGGCAAAAGTGGCCAACTGCGGCCTCGGGTCCACTATGATCCACTGGCTGGGGAATTGGCTCTGCGGTTGGACTCAGAGGGTGGTGGCTGATGGAAGTCAATCATCATGGTGCCCTGCAACAAGTGGGGTCCCTCAAGGTTCTGTCTTTGGACCTACATTGTTCAACCTCTTCATTAATGATGTGGACACTGGAGTC
>NW_017729024.1:160892112-160892357 GCF_001723915.1 Gavialis gangeticus | reverse complement strand
TCAGAGGTCAGGAAAACAGACCTTACTACGACAGGCTGAGAGCCTTGGGCCTTTTCAGCCTGGAAAAGCGCAGGCTCAGAGGCAACCTGATGGCCACCTATAAGTTTATAAGGGGTGTTGACCAGGACCTGGGGGAATGCGTTTGTTCACCAGAGCACCTCAAGGGATTACAAAGTTGAATGGTTATAAACTCCTGCAAGCCCGTTTCAGACTGGACATAAGGAAGAACTTCTTTACTGTCCGAG
>NW_017729024.1:160881473-160887112 GCF_001723915.1 Gavialis gangeticus | reverse complement strand
CTGCAAGCCCGTTTCAGACTGGACATAAGGAAGAACTTCTTTACTGTCCGAGCCTCCAAGGTCTGGAATGGCCTGCTGCTGGAGGTGGTTCAGCCACCTACTTTGAACGCCTTCAAGAGAAACCTGGATGTTTTTCTTGCTGGGATCCTATGACCCCAGCTGACTTCCTGCCCCTGTGGCAGGGGTCTGGACTCAATGTTCTTCCGAGATCCCTTCCAGCCCTAATGTCTATGAAATCTATGAATCCATAAGATTCATACTATATATTATACAGTGCAAATACAGAGTTAGCATTATAGTGCGGATATATTATTGACACTATATATACTACATACATATATACATACTACACACACACACACACACACATATACACACACACATATATACACATACATACACACATATATACACACACACACATATGTTTCACATGTTAATGGTGCCTAAGCACAAATCAGCAATCAGAGTGCTAGTGCTTTAGGTGCAGCCCAAACATGTACCACAGCTTGTTCCAAAAGACACATGAGGATAAACAACTCTGTCAGAGCAGGACTAAATTATGAATGCTTTTGGTCTAGTCCAGTGGTCTGATTTCAGTTTAGTCTAGTGGTTAAAGCATAAGATGGTACCATGGCACCCAGGTTGTATCTCCAACTGTGCCATTGACTATAGGCATATCCTGTGGAGGCTAGGACTGTCTTGGGATGCTCTCAAGTACCCATCAGCTCTCACAGGAACATTCCAAACCCAAAGATGCTCTAGGGTCATCCCCACCTCCTGATCAAGTACTCCAGATTTCAAGTGCAGCCACAAAGGGATTTCCTAGAGCATCATCACTAACGTGTTTCTGGGTTTGGGATATCGCAACCCTGGACTGGCTGGAACATATTGCCAGTGTACACATGGCTTATGCGGCTCCACTCCTCCAAGAAGATCTTTGTTGAAGGATGTGGAGCAGGTCCTCAAGGAATTCATTTCTAAGCACTTGGAGGGGAAGAAGGTGATTAGGAACAGTCAGCATGGATTCACCAAGAGCAAGGCATGCCTGACCAACCTAACTGACTTCTATGATGAGATGACTGGTTCCGTGGATGCAGGGAAAGCAGTGAGCATGATATATCTTGACTTTAGCAAGGCTTTTGATATGGTCTCCTGCAACATTCAACACTGCAAGCAAGTTAACGAAGTGTGGGTTGGATGAATGGACTGTAAGGTGGACAGAAAACTGGCTGGATCATCAGGCTCAGAGAGTAGTAATCAATAGCTCAATGTCTAGTTGGCAGCTGGTATCAAGTGGAGTGCCCCATGGGTCAGTCCTGGGGCTGGTTTTGTTCAATATCTTCATCATTGACCTGGAAGGTGGGATGGACTGCACCCTCAGCAAGGCAACAGATGACACCAAGCTGCAGGTAATAGTAGATACACTGAAGGGTAGGGCTAGGATTCAGAGAAACATCAGATTGGAGGACTGGACCAAAAGAAATATTATGAGGTTCAATATTATGAAGTTAAAGGAGAAGTGCAAAGTCCAGCACTTAGGATGGAACAATCCCATGTGCTGGTACAGGCTGGAGACCAACTGGCAAAGCAGCAGCATTGCAGAAAAGGACCTGGGAATTACAATGGCCAATAAGCTGAATATGAGCAAACAGTGTGCCCTTGTTTCAAAGAAGGCTAATAGCATACTGGGCTGCATTAGTATGAGTGTTGCCAGCAGACTGAGGGAAGTGATTATTCCTCTCTATTCAGTTACGGTGAGGCCACATCTGTGTTCAGTTTTGGGCCCCCACTACGGAAAGGTTGTGGACAAATTGGAGAGAGTCTGGTGGAGGTCCACAAAAATGGTTAGGGGGATGGGGCACATGACTTCCAAGGATTGCACCCTCAGCAAGGAGAGGCTGAGAGAACTGGGCATATTTAGTTTGGAGAAGACTGAGAGGAGATTTAACAGCAGCCTTCAATTACCCAAAGGGTGGGTCCAAAGAGGATGGAGCTAAGTTGGTTCCAGTGGTGGCAGATGACAGAAGGAGCAATGGTCTGAAGTTGCAGCAAGGGAAGTTTTGTTTAGAAATTAGGAAAAACTTAAATCACAAGGAGGGTAGTAAAGGACTGGAACAGGTTACCCACAGCCGCTGTGGAGTCTCCATCATTGGAGGTTTTTAAGACCTAGCTAGACAAAGCCTTGCCTGGGATGATCTAGTTGGGAATGGTCCTGTTTTGAGCAGGGAGTTGGACTAGATGACCTCCTGACATCCCTTCCAACCCTAATTTTCTATGATTCTATGATGTCTTCCCTGTGCTGACAGCGAGGCTTGCTGGGATCACTGCAGAACAGGTCTTTAGTCTTTCTGCCAGTTTCCTGAGAGGTAAATGGATTAATTCCTTCTCTGACTTGCAAGTGGGCAAGAAATGTAATTTATATTTCTAAAGGGTTTTAAGATGCTCAAGTGAAAATGTGACATATAACTGCAATTAATTTGTATTATTAGTATTGTTTATTCAATTCTTAAAGGTCTCCCTGGATAAATTTCACTTCCTAACACCTGTGTTACCATAAATCATTTGAATTTACAATTAAATCCCTTTCCCCACTTAGATCATGTTTTCCTAAAATGAATAAAACAAAACAAATATTGTCCTTTGATATGAGACTTACCTCTTCCTCCCTGTGATATTCTGCAATGAGATTGAATGGCACAGTGTACAGTGTGCTGGACATGACACCAAAGAGGGAGCACAGAGCCAGAGTAGAATGTACTCTGGGAAACAGTCCAATGAACCCAGTGCCTAGCCCAAAAAGCAGGTATCCAATGAAATAAAGTCCTTTTAATCCAATGCAAGGCAGCAGGGCTTTCTGCAGATCTATGAAAAGAAAGGAAAAAAGGCTTCTGAGGCTTTAAAAACCCAATATATTTCTTTTGAAAATTCATTTATAAGAGATTCTCTCTGATGAGATGAAAGTCTCATCTCTAAATATAAAGATCTGGTATGACCTGGGTACTTAATTCAAATAAAGGTAAAGCAAGTGTTTCCAGCAGCCTAGCCATTTGTGCTTGACTTCTGAAGTGCACGCTCCTATTCTGAAATAGCTATTCAGGAAGAACTCCCCATGTAGAATGGCCAGATGTAATAGGGGTATTTGACACCATTTCTGTATGCTCCTGTTGAATTGAAGTGAGTACTTCACATCGGGCATGTCTACGTGAGATGCTTTACTGCAAGTAGTAGATTACAAGTAGTAGACAGAGGTAGTAGATTAACTTCACATTAGTTACTGCATAGTACCACTTGTGTAGATGCTGATCAAGAGCAAATTTGCCGAGTCAGCCACACCAGCAGGGGCCACAGGGCATGAGGGAGTTCTCTGTCCCCATCCCTGGTGCTGCTCAGCTCCCGGGTCCCCCCAGGAACCAGGAGCTGAGCAGCACCAGGACTGGGGAGCTCTCTGCTTCCTGGCTCTCAGCAGGGGACCCACCAGCAGCTGTCCCGCATGTGAGGCAGCTGCCTGCAAGCCCCAGGCTGGGCAGGGAAACCTGGCCCAGCAGGGGGCTGGCCAGGAGCTGCCCCAGGCATAGGACAGCTCCCAGCCAGCCTCTGGCTGGGTGGGGAAGCCCTGATGGGTACAGGGCTCACTGGCAGCTGTGTCCAATGTGCATAGGGCTGGGAGAGCTGTGCCGGGTGCAGCTGTCTCCTGTCCTGTGTACTTCAGGACCCCTCCAGATGTGCACAGGGCCAGGTGACGTGCTGCTGCAGCCGGCAAAGCTCTCCTGACCCCACGTGCATCAGGACCAGATACTGTGCCTCCTGCCATCCCCCAAGCTAGAATCCCAAGGAAACCTGGAGCTCCCCTTGGCTGCTGCAGTGGGGTTGAGCAGAGCAGGTGCAGCCGTGTACCTGGTTGTTCCTGCTGAAAACAAACTTGCTTCCAACAGGGTGCACATGTAGACAAGCTCCCAGGGAAGGTTTATCGCACAGTATTTTACATCACATTAAAGCATTTACGTCACATTAATTACAGCATCACATTAAAATTTGCTTCCAGAAGGGTGCACATGTAGACATGCTCCCAGGGAATGCTTACTGCACAGTAAAATACTACATGTGCACCCCGTTGGAAGCAAATTTAATGTGATACAGGCTGACTGAACAGTATTTGACTGTGCAGTCGGACTATATCACATTAAATGCATGTGTAAATGCACCCATATAGCTATAACTATTAGCCAATGGGGAAAGGTCCACAAAGGCCATCCTATTAAATGCCTGACTTTGACCCCCAAAGTCCTATTTCCTTGTTTGCCTAGAGAATAAATGCATTCTTGAGTGGTGTAAACATTTTTTTTTCCTTATCACCAGGCAAGGGGCTAGCAAGCAGTTTGGGGGCCTGGATTAGCTCATCTGGAGGATTTTACAGGGTACTGCGTTGAAGTGGTTTTGTGAGGACATCAAGTGGGGAGAGGCTATTAGAAGGACTACGGTGACAGAACTGGCAAGGGAAATAATACTTTGGAATTTCCTGCAGTGCTTTAACCCAACATTCACCATCAGGATAAGTCTTAAATTTGGAGGCTATATTGCACGTAGAATTGAATCTTGCTTCCAGAAGAATCCCACTTCAATGTGTGGTAATCAGCACAAATACTGGTGCCCTTTATGACTTTCTATCAATAATGAGCACATAACATTCCTGGAAATTTTTAACTGGAAAGGCTCATGGATTGTTTTGTTTTTTCCAGAACCACAGGAAGCAATCAGCTCTTTCTAAGAAGTGCAGTGCCCAGGTACTTACAGGAATAGAGTGATGATGAAACTGCATTGATGCACATGCCCCAGCATCCAATCTCTACTCCTCTTTCATAGGTCAGGTAAGCTGTGGAGTTGTGAGGTGCATAAGGATCACCGTGGTATACAATCTGAAATATACCACAAGGGACATGGAAGATAACAACGCTCTGTGTTTATATTGCACTGGCCACCCAAAGGAGCACCTACACAAGGTTGAGATCCCTTTGGGCTGCACATTAGCATACACTTCCTTTCTTTCCTTCTCTTCCTTCCCACTTCCTATTTATTTTCCTTTTCTTCTTTCTCTTTTCATCTCATCTCCCCTTGCAGTGTCCTACTCTGTCCTCTCCTGGTTCTGTCTGTCCATCTCAGGTCTTACCAAGTCTCTCTCCCGTTTCTCCTCTTCCCCTGTTTTCCTCACTCTTCTGGGTCTCCAGATCCCACCTTACTTTCTCCCCATCCCCTTCCTCTAGATTGTTTCATCTCTCTACCTTTGTTTTATTTTCCATTCCCTCATTCTGCTGTTTGGGTGCCTTCGTCCTTACCCTTATTATGACACCAGCATGCCACACCTTCAGTCTCCACCCCCAGCCCAGCTAGTCAATTCATCTGTAACATTACTAGCAAGATGATCCAGGTCTGGACACACCCAGCACGGACAGGAACCTACCCTAGGCCTGAATTTTCATTCCCTCAGATAAAGGCAGAGCTTCACCTCTACAAGCAGGACATGTGCTTGCACATTCCAAGCACCTTATATGAAGCCACCTTTGTTAAGATGGCATCCCTTAGTAAGAAGCATTCAGCTGCTACATGGCTCTTGGAACAGGAGAGGGTTTGGATAAAGATGA
>NW_017729024.1:160855084-160876473 GCF_001723915.1 Gavialis gangeticus | reverse complement strand
TTCTTCCCCTCTTGCCCCACCTGCTCCTTCCCCTTTGCCCTGCTCCACCCACACTCTTGCCTACAGTTATTCATCCTCTTCAGACTCATGCTTGCACTCACCTCCGCCATTCACACTTCCATCCACTTTTTCCTAAGACTCCTTCTTTGATTTATTCTCCCACTCTCTTATTCATTCACATGTACACATAGTCAGAAACACTATCTCCCTTTCAGCTAGGAGTCCTATAAAAGGGCTGAGGGCCAGGAAAAGGTGGGCTGCTAAGCAGAAAGTGCTGGGATAACTGAGAGAAGGGGATTTGGCTGGAGGCAAGTAGGAACCTAAAGAATGAGAAGTAGCCAGGGCCAGGGAGGCAAGAAGCAAAGATAGCCACTTGAGTAGGGCATGGGGAGCCATGGCTCTGATGACTGGGTATCGTGAAGGAAAGGACTCATGGGTGGCAGAGAGCTGAGGTCATTTCTCCAGAGGAGACACTGCAGCACAGACTAGACTACAGGGCAGGGAAAATCCAATAATAAAAGACAGAGAGCTGAGCTAAATGGTGAGAGCAGTGTCACACTACCCTAGGGAAGTTATGTTGCTGAGTTTCCATCTCCTAAATCAGGGCTGTTCAACTGTTAAGTGGCTAGGGACTGCATGCCACATGGGCCACATCAGTGGGGGCCACATGTCATGCAGGCTGCACCACTGGGGTCAGCACAGTGGGAAGGCTACACCAGTGGGGCCATATGGTGCCTGGATCACACCAGCATAAGCCATGGCCTCCCCACTCCTAATCCTGCACACTACACCCCATGCACAGGAGCCTTGGCTTCTACCCTCAGGTCCTTGGCCATGGGTTCTCCCACTGCACCACACCACACAGATACCCTGAATTTGTCAAGGGGGCAGGGCCAGAAAAAGGAAGATATAGGAGGGTGGGAGACTCCAAAGACCCCAGGTGCTGCTGCTGCCAGATCAATGTGTAGAAACCCAAGGGGCACAAATTAAGCCCTCTCCAGCTGCATGTAGTTGGACAGCACTGTTCTAAATGAAGTGTGTGTGTGGACAACTGGTCCAGTGCCCCGCGATGAAGCCTCTTTCAGAAAGAGGAACTAAAACAGCCTCACTAAGACTTTAATTAGGACACCTGCTCTTCACTGAATAGCTCCAAGGCCAAAGCATAGATCTGAGGGATTTGCAAGAGTTCTCTGAGCTTTGTTCTAAACACTTACAAGGAAACGGATGTCCTTCCAGGTCACATTTAAAAATCAGTATTACACTTTTGCAGCAGAGCTTAGTGTTCAAAGGCAGGAAGGTATTTTTTTTCCCCTACTAGTCACCAACTCAGTTCTATAATGAGGCCCTGAGGGCATTCATCTCTTTTCTAGACAAAACTCATTCAGCCAGTCTAGGCGTTATTTACTCTGGCATTGTCACTCCTTAAGCAAATATATAAACCAATCCTCTCAAAGGACTGCTTCCTGGGGGCTGGTGCTGGAAGGGGAATGTTATGTATTTTACCTGCCCCATGAAATCAGTGAAGAAAAGCATGTTAGACAGGAAGGCCGTCCATCCAATGAGGTGGCTCACACACAGGCAGCGATAATGGGACGGCATGCTTAAGAGTGCCTTCAGGAGAGACTTAATGGTCATCCGTCTCTGAACCTGAAAAAAAAGCATTTAGCAAAAATGTGTTGCTGCCTTGAAGGTTAACAAGTGATCTGACAGCTGGTAGATTAGGTAATTGTCTCATAAGGTTTAAGAAAAGGATTCAACTCTCCTAAGAAGGAAGAGGCCTTCTTGAACCTGGGGCTCCTACATCTCAGACAAGCAAATTGAGGGGGGATAGGAGGGGGACACCACTTTATTCTCCACCCGTTCTGTGAACAAGCCTCCATTTTTTTCCCCAGCTGAAACGATTTGGCAAGTTCAACCAACATTTGCAAATGATTTGGGAATGATCCAAAACCTATTTTGGAGGAAATTTAGTAAATCACTAAAAGCATTGGCCTGGGTCTCATGAGTGCACAACTCCCATTTGTTTCAGAATTTGGCCCTCAAGTTGTTTTATGCTGATAATACCCCATCCTGGTTGCCATGCTCCAGCTATTTTTTAATAACTCACTTTTCTCTGAACTTGTTTATGCTGTTAGCCAGTCTGGGGATAATCACTGTGTGTTGAGCTTTGAACAGCAGCAAGACTTTTCTCTAGTGAAGTTTTAAATCCTTAAAGGAATTTCAAAATTCAAGTTGCCGACTTTTACCTTGCTAGTGCTGTTTCTTTTGGCATAAATGCTGATTAAATGAGATAAGGCTTTTGTTACATTAAAGTCATAGAAAGAATTAAACACTGCATTATTAATGCAAGTAAAAGTATTGTTGCTTGTACTCTTTGTAATCAAATCATAAACATCATCAGCTAACTAAAGTATACAGCACGCTATTGTAACTATTTGAATATGAGGTTGAGTAGTCAAAAATAGTTGATGTTGACTCTTAAAAGTGGAAATGAAAATATGTATATATAATATAGCATAGACAACACGTATCATATACACTTATACATATGACACAGACACAGTCATATTTTAAAGATGGACATCTACAGTTGTGATCCTAAATCTTTTTAAATTAATGATTATCAACCAAGGTGCCATAGTACCTTGGGGTGCCTTAAGATCCTTTTAGGGGTATGGAGGGGTGTCAGGCAATACTAACACTGTTAGGTGTGCAAACACAATCCGTAAGATTAAATCCAGAGATTTCAAACAGGAATTCATACCGTTAAAAACATTCTAACCTGTTGTGATTTTCTGAATTCTACATAACAGAATAATATCTCTATTATTTTACTGTAGTAAAAAAAAAAGTGAAAACTAAGAGATTATGTTATCCAAGGGATACCTGGAATTTATCCATAGGTGCCTTGAGTCTAAAAAAGGTTAGAAACTACTGCTCTAAATTTAAACTATAGCCTGATTTCCAGAAGTGCTGAGCAACCAGCAGCTCTCAGGAAAATTAATTTGACATTTAATTTGAAGCAAAGAGATTATTTGTGGGGATAAGTGCTACAGAACATTACTAAAGGTTATAGAATGAGGCACGGAGTAATCTGGCAACAAGTGAAAGAACAATTGTACAATCAGTTCAGATGTCTGTTTACATTAAGCTAAATTATACACCACTAATAACCTAGAATTGATTCAGAAGATTCCTAACCCTCACTTTTAGAGTATTTCATCTTAGAAAAAACACACCTTCCTAACAAGATTGGCTAATTCAGTGTCATCTCTTTGTTGCTATTTGCAAAGGGTATAGCAATACAACCTGTTCTCGTTCAGGAAAAGATGTATTTTTAAAGTAATGTACAAGTGTTTCATTAATTCATATTTATTCTGATTTTGTGGATTTAGATATTTTAGCATTTAGTCAAACAATAATATTTAACTACTTTTTCACCCATTCTTCTAGTTTTCACTGTCTGTAATATTTCAATAAGTCAATATTTGATATACCGAATAAATCAATTTAAGCTAAAAGAACTGCAGTTGTGGTCCAAGTCTATCTTTTTTAATGGAGACCAAAACCAATCTGGGTCTTGGTCAGTGCAAATGGTGAGGGCAATTAACATGCAAGAGCATAGTTGTCCAGCTAGAACAAGTATGACCCTGAGCTGCAGATGCTTTTCTCAAAACCATTTATCCAAGGTTGTGATTACAACAAAGTACTTGGGAAGCATAGAATGAGTACTGCACAAGGGACAGCCAGCAGATCTTTGGAAGTACTGGATGAATACATGCCTTTGTGGCAGGTTTTTATACTTAGCCAAGCATACCAGAGAAACAGGAGATGCATAAGCAGGCTGTGAGCCTCAGGGAAAGGGTAGGAGAGAAGAATGGGACAATCTGGAACTCTCTAATGTATTGGGTGCTAGCTCTTGAAGACTGACAGTCCAGTTCTGTTATGCAGCCTTCTTATCTTGCTTTTGGCTGACCTGCTCCCTATTCTTAAGACACGTGTGGGGCTTTTTGAACAGCAGTGACAAAAGGAAGCAGTGGGTATTCGGATTTACAATCATTGTGAAGAAGATGCTCAGGGTGAGCAATGGTGATAAAAAAATGACAGCTACTGCACCTGGGCTGAGGAGATGATGGGGGTTCGTTATGTGAGGACTGGCCTCAGGCAACACTGTAATGTGCTATGTTCCACACTTCTGACCAATTGCTTGCGGGTTACATATTTTCCTTTGCTCATCTGGTCTTCTCTTCTTTCTGGGTTCATCTTCAATTCCAGCCTTGTCCTGTACCTAGCACAATGAAATGCAAGTAGCAATTGTGGGTGCTACTAAAATATAAAGCAAGGCATACTAGATTCTATTTTATGTAGGAGCCTTGTTTTAAGCACCCAGATCTGAACATTTGGGCTGTAGGGTTCAGTTCCTTTCTAAAGAGTTCAACCGGAGATACTTGTACATGATTGCAACAGATCAGAAGTGGAAACAAAGCAAACAGCTCATCGGTTCCTTGCTGATTGTGGAAAACAAACATGTAACAGGAGACCCAGGCCCTTGTTACTTTTAAGAGAGGAGAGCAGCTTACTGCTACAGTAAAGGAAGGCAGGCCGGTCATCACGCCCAAGTGGAAACCCGTGTGTGGCTAGGGAGCCATGTGACAGGAAGGGGTGGGGCTCTGGGGCACACAAACTCAGTGCCTAAGCTCAAGCAAGCAGTCTGGTCCTGTGTGCTGCAGAGAGAGGAGTTCCTCAGAGAGAAGGGCTGTAGGAAGTAGCTTGCCAGACACCTAAGTAAGCCAGAATGAAAGGGCTACAAGGGAGGTATGACTTATGGGGACATTAACCCAGAGTAGAGAGACTTTTCAATTGTAAAATGGCTTGCTTGTGTTTATGTTGCATTTAAGCTGAAGATTAGAGGACTGAGTTGTCATTATGGGGAGGAGATAAGGAGGCCATGGAGGGGTGCCTGATGAGGCACCCTAGCCAGGGTCAGAGACCCAGAGGGCTGAAGGTTGATACAATGAGAGCAACCCACACTGGCATCAACGACCCAGAGGGCTGAAAACTGGTCTGAAGCAAGAATGCAAGTAGGGCCAGGTGCCTAGTCTGGCCCTGAAGAGTACAAGTGTAAGACAGGGCTGGGATGCAGAAGCCAAAGTCCAGGGCAGTGGCCCTGGGTTGAGGGGCACAGCCAGAATAAAGGGTAGACTCCAGGAAGGCTGAGACCTGAACAAAGGTTCAAGGCCTGAGAGCCAGCAGTTGCATTCAGGTGGGGGAGGGCTCTAAATGAACATAAAGTAATAACTGTGAGGCATAGGCACAGCTACAGGGGAGGCCAGAGGCCACAAGTATAGCCTATAAGGTAACACAGGGGCGTGCAAAATGCGGCCCCACGGGCTGGACGTGGCCCACCAGGCCATTCTATCTGGCCCACAAGCCCCCTAAAAAAAAAAAAAAAAAAAAAAAACACTTAGAAAATTAGTATTTATCTGCCCCTGGATGCCTGTCATGTGGCCCTCAATGGTTTGCCGAACTCAGTAAGCAGCCCTCCACCCAAAATAATTGCCTACCCCTGAGCTAACGGGTGCCCTGAGGCACTAAGAAGGCCATAGCTTTGCAAGCAAGCTAAGGAAGTACAGAATGGATGAATGGACTTTAAGGTGGATACAAAACTGGCTAAAGCATTGAGGTCAGAGGGTAGTAATCAATGGCTTGATGTCTAGGTGGCAGCTGGTATCAAGTGTACTGCCCCAGGGGTTGGTTTTGTTCAATATAGTCATCAATGACCTGGAAGACAGCATAGAGTGCACCCTCAGCAAGTCTGCAGAAGATACCAAACTAGGGGGAATAGTAGATATGCCTGACAGTAGGGCTAGGATTCCAAGTAACCTAGATGAATTGGAGGATTGGGCCAAAAGAAATTGCATGAGGTTCAAGAAGGACAAGTGCAAAGTCCTGCACTTAGGATTGAACAATCCGATGCACCAATACAGGCTTGGGACCCAACTGGCTGGGCAGCAGCTTTGTAGAAAAAGGACCTGGGTGTTACAGTGGACAATAAGCTGAATATGAGCCAACAGTGCCCTTGTTGCCAAGAAGGCTAACAGCATACTGGCCTGAATTGGTAGGAGTGTCGCTAACAGGTCACGAGAAGTGATTATTCCCCTCTTCAGCATTGGTGAGGCCACATTTGGAGTACTGTGTTCAGTTCTGGGCCCCCCACTACAGAAAGGACGTGGACAAATTGGAAAGGGTCAAAACAGAGAGTGACAGAAATGGTGAGGAGGCTGGCGGACATGACTTATGAGAAAAGACTGAAGAAACTAGGCTTACTTAGTCTAGACAAGAGGAAACAGTTGGGATTTAATAGCAGCCTTCAACTACCCAAAGGGGGATTTGAAAGAGGATGAAGCTAGACTGTTCTCAGTGATGACAGATGACAGAACAAGGAGCAACAGTCTCAATTTGCAGTAAGGGAAGCTTAGAGTATTGGGAAGAATTCTCACTAGGAAGATGGTAAAACACTGGAACAGGTTACCCAGAGAGGTTGTGGAGTCTCCATCATTGGAGGTTTTTAAGGCCTGGCTAGACAAAGGTTTGGCTGGGATGATCTAGCTGAGGATGGTCCTGCTTTGAGCAGTGAGTTGGACTAGATGTCCTGAGGTCCCTTCCAACCCTAACTTTTTATGATTCTATGAACTTGGTGCTCAAGGGGCAAGACTGGGGTCAGCTTGGTATGAGAGGTGCCAACTGGCTAAATTGAACTAGGGCTCATTCTGGGACTGTGGGACAGCCTTTAACACCATAATAATTCTGGCAAGGCGCAACAGGTACAGAAGAGGGAGGGTAATCTAAGGAGCCAGAGTGGGAGCAGGAGTCATGTAGCTAACAGGGAGCATCATAGTTGCCCCTGGGGCACAGTCCTGCTACACATGTTTGTCTGCAAAATCAAATACTAATGTACATTAAGGCTGTGCAAAATTTTGACTGCTGTTTTGTTTTGACATTGTTTCGACTCATTTCAAGGTCTAAACAGCAAAATCTAAACAAGACAAAGGCCATTGAAATAGCCTCGAAACAAGACTAGGCTAGCCAAAACGCTTCAACCATAGCACTGGGGACGGGAAGTCAGTCCAGGTGAGCTGCCTCGCCATCCCCCGCACTAGATTGCACCAGGGGTGGGGAAGCAGCTATCTGGGAAGTCAGCCTAGCTGAGCTGCCTTCTGGGGCCTGGCTGGGGT
The DNA here is from genome assembly GCF_001723915.1 of Gavialis gangeticus. Taxonomy (NCBI): domain Eukaryota; kingdom Metazoa; phylum Chordata; order Crocodylia; family Gavialidae; genus Gavialis; species Gavialis gangeticus. Next base: position 160,869,238 of record NW_017729024.1, on the reverse strand, counting down.
TGAGAACTCAGCCCAGCTGGGCTGAGTTCCTTTCCCCAGCCCCATGGTCTGTCAAAACAGCCTCAGTGTTTTGATAAAGCAAAACAGTGAGGCTGTTTCAACTTGAAGTTATATTCGATACGAAATACTGTTCCATCCAGACTTCAAAACTGAAGTCTGGATGGAACAGTGCCATTTCACACAGCCCTAGCAAACATGCAGTCAGAATTCTACACAATTCAAGTTGAACCAAACAGCAAATATAGAAGACTCTGTTTAGGATGAAATCCAAGTATTTTTCAGAGGGAATCGGCTCAAGTCATTTTCCAACTTACCATGAATCTAAAACTGTCAACAGCACAAAGTATACGCACCCATTTCCAATCCTTTAGTACTTGCTACTATACAAGAACTTTGCTAGAGCCATACTGCAAGCAATGGTTCCAAAGCACTTGCCTCTGGTGTACAAGTGAGCAGCATTTAGAACAAAATTAGTAATGTCAAGACTTATTTGACCTTACTCTGAGTACTGCAGTCATGTTCACTACAGCAGTGAACCACAAGAGTTTTCCATAAGTATCTGACTATATAAGGGCCACTGACTTGAATGGCAGCTGTGCAGACATACCAGAAGGTAGTTCTGGGTCTAGCACTTCCTACCCTATGTGATGTTAGACCCTGAAAGGCTTCAGTTGAAACTGTACCTTCCAGTGGAAAATTTCCATAGGAGCTGCAGCAGGAGTTCAGGACACTATAATGCACTGTGGTACTATGGAAGGTAGCAAGATGTGGGATTTGATTCTTGTTGGGTGGCCCACAAAAGCTGTCCAGTATTAAAATCCATGCAAGCTACTTACACCATCAATAGAGACAACGAAAGTCACTTCTAAAACAGCTGGTAATATTTCTTTATGCCAAGCTGCTCTTCTCTGCATTTAGAAATTATTCACTGTCAAATCTTCTCCCATTTGGCTGTTGAAATTCTGTTCCATAATTATTTACATCTGTTGTCAAATTAACAATTTTAATCCAGAAAGCTGAGTGCCTGAAAATAGAGGCTAAGACTGGAAACACTCAGGCAGATTTAACCAAAGCAGTTGCTCTTGCTCTTGGAATATGCTTTGTGTTTCTCATCTACGGATCTCATCTAAAAGTGATAAACTGTTATAACCCCATGCAAGGACACTCAGGGAGAGTAGCTAACAAACCTGTTCAAGTTCATTATATAACCAGTCAGAAGAGGAGTTTAGGATGAAAAACCAAGTTCTGCTGAATCCAAATTACTGTCTCTGACTAACTTGGAGCTTTAGCTTTTACAAATTCTGCTGCTTATAAACTGAAATAGTTATCTTCCATGGGACTATTCTGGAGCACCTGGATTAGACATTGGGGTCAGAATTTATGTCTGTTTGAGATAAAAACTAAATGCACAGAACATTTTTGGGGGAGTGAAGGAGAGAGACACCCCCTAATCCTGCAAAACAGCCAGCCATCAGTCGGTTGCAGCTCTGCCCTGGAATGTGAGGGACCCTCGTACGTATCTTTGCTCTACTCAATTCATAGCAGAGACTTGAATCTGAGTCTCCTTCAAGCCCAGGATTATGGACACAGCAGGCTCTAGAGCAGGGGTGGGCAAAATATGGCCCATGGGCCACATCAGGCCCACCAAGGGATCTTATCCAGCCTGTGGCAGGTCCCTTGGCCCCACCCACCTCAGGCACAGGAGCAGCCTGGGCTGTGCTGTGTGTAGTTGGTGAGATGCTGTGGGTGTGAGGGGGTTGTGCTGAGCCAGCAGTGGCTGAGGGGCTGGGGTACTGACCCAGCCTGCAACAGCTCACCAGAACTCCATAAGTGGTCCTCCAGCCCAAATAATTGCCTCCCCCCACTCTAGAGTTAGTCTCACTCACGCGCTCACTTGCATAATCTTGATTAGATAGATGGATCTAGATACTGATATCAATATCTACATATCTTGTGATCTGCTGTATGCGCTCCAAAACTTGCATACCCTCACTTGGTACTTAACCTTTTGCACCTGGATACCTGTTTGTGCTATTCCCTGACTTGTGCCCTAAAAGATTAAATGTAAGGGGCCAGAAGGGTCATAAATCTTTGTCAGTGGTGAGATCTGCATGTGTCACTAGTCCTCCTTCCCCTAGTTTTTTCACTTGAAAGGCACACGCAGACTGTGGGAGAAGGTTGTGTGGTGGTCACCAGGAGGGTGGCACTCGCTGACCTGGGCAGAAGCCAGCAATGGATGGCCCACAGCCTAAGGAGAGGCGAGACATGAGTCTGGCTGGGGTGCGCTGTCTTTCACGTCTCAGGGTGGCTGCTGCAGGGGTTGGTGTACGGAGGTTGTGCACTTGCCACTGCCCCGGAAGTGCTACTTGGGGTTCCTGCTGCTCCATTGCTTCAGGGTGGCACTGAAATGCACCACCTGCTGTGGCTCCAGAAGTGCCACTAGGGTCTCCACTGCCTCTCGGGATCAGCATTGGGAGCTGCTGCTGCTGCTCTGGAAGGATCCAGCAGTCCTTCCAGTAACTCCCCAGTGGTGGAGGGATTCAGATAAAGACTACACCCAGAAAACCCTGAGATGTCCGATATACAAGGGGATCAATGTTTAGGGTATTTGGTATCTTAAAGTGGTTAACATTTGGGGCAATTAATATTTGTGGCATTTTGGATTGTAGATATTTAATACATGGAAAAAAAATGATGTTTAGGGTATTTAATAGCTGGGATGCTTTATAGCTGTGGTGTATGATATGGTTCTATGATAAGGTTTAGTTATTTTCATTTCCATTTAATAAACGCCTGTATCTTGCTTGTTACAAAATTCCTTGCAAATGGGGACATTGTTCATTCAGGACCCCCAATAAAGGTTGATCTTCCCAGGCTTCTGGATGGGGGCTTAAGTCAACCTTCCTCCCAAGTTTGAACCTGGCCTTAGTACTGCCGTCAGGGTGGGTTGTACAAAAATAATGAAACATTAAGAAGGAGGGGGAGAGAGAGAGAGAGATACTGATTCTGTTGTCTGGAGGTTGATATGGTTGCACAGAAAATTCCAGTTTCAGTGAACTGGCATTCTCCAATACAAATGTCTTGTTTAAAAATCCCAGCCCCATAAAGCCTCGTGACACAGAACATTAACTGCTATAAAATGATTACTGTATTTACCTCAGTATGTGGCGTTTCAGTGGATTTTCCCAAATCAGGCAAGGTCCTTATTTCAGCATATCCTGATTCTAAGTAACTATTCTTGACTTTCACAATGGAACCATATTCGTAGGGCTCATCCACCTTCAGCAATAACTTGGTTTCTGCATTGGCATCTCTGAGAGGGGCTTCAGGGATACTGCTCAAATGTACAGTAAGACAGATGAGGAAAACTAAAGCAGCAATGAAGAATATCACTTGGAATTCTGATCCCAAAAATCTTCCTAGTATAGTATGTGCCCAGTCTATAGCACCTGTAAGGTAACCCAGGGCTCCTCCAAGACCTAGAAGGAGAGAGAGAAATCTGTTTATAGACTTATAAAACAATGGTTATTCAATTATTTTTATTGAGATGTTAAGGCACAGCATCACATAAAACTTAATGTTTGGCTAACCATGGATATTGATACTGACCAAATCATGTCATTAAAAAAATCTCCTCAAATGCTATTGTTAATCTCTCTCAAATGAATGAGAGTTTCTAAAATAGTGCAGTTAAAAATGAGTTGATTTAACGTTCATAAAAAATGTCAGATTGACAAAATCCTCCCAGAAACAGTACAACAAAGTAAGCATCCTGGCTGCTCCCCGGTTTGGACGGATCGTTCTGGTGGGCTGAGATTGGAGTGCAAGGATTAAATGGGCCGTGGAGAGAGAATACCAGACTGAGAAGGCCACAAAGTACTGACTCCAAGTGTGGTCTCTGTGATGTGGACACTTGTTAATGAGGGGCTAAAGTAAGACTATTTGGCGACATGTCAGCCATCATACAGAAAACGGGATCTGCATATAATCTGAGTTGGCTGTAAAAAGCATTGTACCTATGACATTTCCAATGAGTGAGTTGCTAAAAAGCAGATTGCTCCCTAGCACTACCAGACTTGAATTGGACTGCCACTCAGCTAGTCATACTTACCAGCACACCAGTTAAAATAAAGAATATTACTGGTATCTGCTTCTAAATGTGCCATGGGATGCAGGCACTGAGTTTAGTTTGAATTTTTCTTTCAATAGATACCAACACTGTATGTAAATAACCTGCACTGGCCAAGGGCAGGGCTTAAAAAGCCTGAACTTTTCTTCTGAGGCTAAGGTAGATGCATCCAGCCCTACTGAACCCAACTGGAGTTTTGCCGAGGACCTCCACTGAGCCAGGCATTCACCAGCTATGGAGAAAGAACTAGAAACTAAACTAACTCCAAGCAACAAGTCACTGGATTTTCAGCAGTAAGACCTTCAGTTTAAACCCAACAAAATGGTTGGTGGTGTTATTCATCCTTCTCTAAGAGGCTTCTACCTGCAAATTTAATTGCATTGAACGGGGGATACAAATATTCTGCATCTCACCCTCCCAAACCCCCGTTCCACTTCTGTCTTGCATCTTCTATTTCCAGCTCCAGCCCAGAAGTGTTTTTCTAGTGAGTGAATGGCATTCTGGGAAAATTAATTCGGTCAAGCAGCAGCAGCTGGAGTTCACTGCTGCTTGAGGGAGATGTAAAGAAAGGAAGGTTTTTTGCCCATGTGACATGCAAGTTTGTGGCCAACTCCAGCTGCTGCCCCTGTATGCCGTCTACTGCTGGACCTCCAGAGCCACAGCTCAGGAAAGACTGTGCAGGGGGAGGGGAGCATGCGCAAGGCACAGTCTTGACCAGTTACACCTCCATGTAAACGTTAATGGATTTAGCCTCAACACTATAGTAAGGGTGGAGAAAAACAAAGGACAAAGATGTGACCCAGAAATAGAACTTATGTCTCTTTATACCCAGGTTTGTGCTTTCATCCCAAGCTCATCCTTCAGGCATGGCTGCTAAATAACCACCCTTACCATGGCTGATGAATTTGTCAGCTCATGTATTATTTTTCCCCACATTATTGTCAGGATGGTGACTTGAGACTCTGCTCTTCTCTGTTCACAAACCTGAACTCAGCTGTTTGCTAAAGGCCCTACACTTAAGTTCAGTTTTCTGCTCTTTAAAATAATTATTCTCTTCCAAAACATATTTAGCTCTGCTCTTGCACTGGAATCTAGCCACCAACAGGGTAGGGGAGCACATTAGGGCCCTTCTGTGTATCTGTACCTCTACTCTTTGCTGGATGGACTCGGGTCTGCTGCATGCGACTGCATTTCTAGGGATATAATAACACGAGGGGGAAAATGCTAGTTCATAGTCTATTCACTCTAATCTTTGCCTTGTGTACTGGGAGAGAAAAAATATGTTTTCATTCCACCACCTCTCCCCCTCCACCCCCTAAAAAAAGTACGAAACAAAAAAGTTAAACCCCAAATTTACCTACTTACTGATCTGTTCTTCCAGCATGTGAATTTGATACTGTTTAATGACCATTCTATTTTTTCATTCTTTATCTAATCCTTCGTCGTGTTTTAATTAACAACTTTGTCTGCAGCTCAAAGGAGCTAGTTTTAATCATACTTTATTTCCTTTACAATAAAGAATGTCTGTCTTGCTCCTCTCAATCCAAATCCTAGATGAGATGAGCACAGCTATATTCATTTGCGTGATAGATTTTTAATTCCTCATGGGCGATTGGTTTGACAAGGTATTACATTTTATATTGTATCTGGCCCTACTAGCAAAAATTACTTCTGCAAATCCCAATCTTGAGAAATCCTGTTTATGAACAAGTCTGGAGAGATTTAGTTCTACCGTCTTTTAACTAAACTGAAGAAAAAAGAAAAAAAAAAATGACTTCACTAAAAAATAAAAAGCCAAGATGCTTAGAGACCACTTCTATAAAATAAGGAAGCATTTAAATTCCTGTACTTTCATATGGCGGTAATCCATTCTGGAACAATGTGGGGGGAATAGGTTTGCATTTCCTCTTGTGGCTGAACATATCCCAAATATTGACATCTTTTCCCCTTGCTTTTGTCTTTGGGTTACAATCTTGCGCACACAGTTTCTGAGACAGCCAAGTGAGTGAGTCACCATGTATAATTCATATTAGTCATACACTTCTAATAAAAGGCATCACAGATCGGGACTTCATGACTTATACAAAATATATAAGGCAGTAATCTAATAAGTGTTTAGAAAACCTAAGTAAGACCAACTAAAACCTTGATTTTAATTTTTTTTAAGTACCCAAAACAAGCAAAAGCAAAAATTCCTTTCTAGCCTCACAACCCAAACACTTGAATAGAAAGGGAGAATATAAACAAAACTGAAGTGTCCAACACTTATTTTCAGATAGCAGATAGGCAAAGTTTCCTCCACAAGTAGTGGTAAGTTGAGAATGGTATCTGTCCCTGGCAAAATCAAGGGTAATGCTGCTGACTTCAGGAGAGTCTGGACTTGTCCTCATTTTTAAAATCTCTCTCCCTTTTGTAAGCAATGTAGTGTTACCACCAGAACAGAAAAGTGTGTCTGCACATAGCCCCAGTCCTGCCAGCTGATACGCACATACCTGGATCCCCGTTAACTCCAGTGTGGCTCTACAGTTACAACTACATGTGGAGGCCTCAGGGCTGAGAACAATTTCTGCCCAGTTGTCTCTGCCATCATTGCTGAAAATGGGAAGCATCTGGGCTGACATGATAAGCATATGGTTTGCCTAGTAGCCATGTGACCTTATTTTCATCTTTGTCTTGTTTTCCTTCATTTACTCCTTTGTATGATTGTGACCCTCCTCCTTATATGTTGCATTTAAATCGCATGCCTGCAGCATTTTGCCAAAGGGAGTGATCTTTTGCTAATTCTGAGAAGTGCTTAGAACACTTCCCGCCATATGAAACTCACATCACACCTCAGTAACCTGGGCTTTCAGCCCTCTATTAATACACCAGCCACTGGCCCCTCTCTGGGCAATTAGCTCTTCCATTTACACAACAGGGGCTAGCCCTTGTGCTTGCCTTCAAGCTTACTCAGAGTTTGGCCCTATTCGGCGCACACCCCTGGCACTGCCCTTCAGGCCTACTCCCTGTTCAGCCCTATTCAGTCCCCTCTCATGCACAGCCCTTTAGGCCTGTTCCCATTTCAACCCTACTATGTGCAGGGCCCTTCTGCTGTCTCTACTAAACTTCATAATTGTGGGCTCCATGCCCTATTCTCCTTCAGGAGTCTCAAACATTACCCCTACAAGGGGAGAAAGTACTACTGTGCTCGGCCATTGGGCTAATGTTCCTGGCCAATGCACCACTGTAACGGGGCAAGCTCAGGACCAGATCTTTTGCTAGCTGCCCACCTGTCTCTATGGCCAATCAGCCCAGTCTCGTCTGCCACAGCTTTATATCAACAGTTTACAGAAACAACAATGTGGGAGACTGCCTATTACAGCCCCAATGCCAGGGAGCACTATCTGCAGCTCCAGCCTCTCCTATACTGCAGCTCATGCCTTGCAGATGGCATCTCAGTTCTTAACATCTCCAGCCCCACACTGGGCCCATAACACTCCAGTCTGGACCTTAACCAAAACCCTCCTATCAGGCGGCCTACTCCACCCTCATTTGGGGCTGACAAGCTCCCTGTACTCTTCCCCCTCTCAGGCATGGCCCTCCAGGACTTTTAGCCACAGGCCCTGGCCTCACCTTCAAGGCCAGTTGGAATCCCAGACCCTCAGCTCTGGGCATCCCTCATGGTGGGCCCCTGGCCCTTTCAATCCTTCTGGTCCAGGCCCCAGCATTGACCAGTTGAAGGTGCCTCAAGTCTGGCTTCTTACGCATCTAGCCCACTCTCTCTTATGGGTCTACCTTCTCAGCCCTACCATGGGGTTACCCACCCAGTTGTGGGAGCTGTGGTAATTAAGGTTCCCTGACCTGCCTTTCACCAGGTAGTAACTGGCCTGACATTTCCTGGGGACTCCTGCACTACCAGGAGCCCCACCAGGCCACCCATCCCCAGCAGGATGCAATTCTAGGTCATGCCCAGGACCAAGAGCCTCCTCGCCATCCCCATAAGCTCTTGCCCTTACCTCCAGGGTTGTTCCTGCTGCAGCTCAGCTAGGCAATGTTTTTGCCTGGACTGGCAGCAACAGACTGCAGCCTTTATACAATAGGTTCTTAAAATGGCTGCTGCCATTAGGCTCTTGCTGGATGCCTGACCCAGCCCTTAAAGTGGCAGGCACCAACAGTGCCCTGCCACAATAGGGAACGTGATTCGGCACAGCTTCATCCTCTTAGCCAGAACCGACCCAGAATTTATGTTCTATTTGCCTATGGCTAGTGGGCCATGAAATCAGTATACGTGGAGTCATGTAACCTCTCACCTTGTCTGTTCCCGTTATTGGCTTCATACCTTGGCCTATCGAGGGCTGTGTGGACATCCCTTTCATAGTCTCAGGAGTACAGGCAAACTTACATGACTCTTGCCTACCCTTGTCAACATGGAGATTAATGGTTTAGAGCCTTTCACAATATACAGGGTGTTTATAAAGTCCTTGTGTAACATTAAACTTTAATAACTTTGGATATACACATCATGGAAGCAACTGTACATTTTTTAAAATGTACAGTTTACATGCCTTGTGATTTTTTCCTCAAAGTAAAAGTTAACACAAGGCTGGAAAAATCACTTTATTCTATTTTAGAGAGAGGGGTGAGCAAGTTTTGTCTACTTTCCCTTCATGTAATCCAACCTTTTTTTTTTTATTATAAATTTGACAGAAGCTTTCTGCAGCAGAACCCCTGCAGTTACAGTCACAAGAGTAATGCCTCTGTAAGGAAACCCAGCAATAAAACACTCGTGACTGGGGCACAAGATCAGATGATCAGTTCACTGAAGACGATCAAAAGTGCAGTGAAAGAGAAAAGTTCAGGCGGTTTCCTTCATCACACCCAGAGACAGTGAAAGAGGGAGGGTTGACGTACCTGTGAGGAAGGCATGGTAATGAAGACCCTTCTCTTTATCCTGATGAGAGCAAACATCAAATAAATAAGCTTTGATGGGGCCATCAATAAAGTCAGCTGCAAAATCAAAGAGTACCACACCCAGCATGGTAATGACTATGGCCCAGGTCCGTTGTTGCTGGCCTCTCTTGGTGATCAGAGCTGCCAGAGGAAGAACAAACTTATTACAACCGCCTCCTGTTTTGCAGTAGTTTGCTATAGAGACTAAATGCAACAGGGTAATTATCTGGAACATGACATTTTACTACTCCCCAAGTGTCTCCACATACCATCCTTACATGGGCACACAAGGTTCAGCGTATGCTGGCACCAAGGAATGTTAAAAGCACAGAAAACATTGGTATGGAGACATGTATTTTTCTCCAGAATCACTTGTTGTAATAGCAAAATAGCACTACATTGAGACAGCTGAACTTCAGTATTACAACTTCAGCTGTAATATTCACAGCCTTTACAAATTTATTCCTATTCAGCTTTGCACAACATTCAAAATGCAAAACAGTCACCAGGAGTTAGTTACTATTTATTATCCTGCATCATAAAAGAGTGATGAATTAAACACGTGAATAATTAAAGTAATTCGCTTGAATGCCAAGTCCTGTTTGAGATGTTTGTTGAGGGGTGAAACCAACACATTCATTTTGCAGATGGTCAGATTTGAAGTGAATCATGAACATAAGACCTATCATCAATCTTCGTAAGTCATGTTTTAGCTATTTAAAACCTCTCTGGGTCTGGCTATTACAACTTTTATGAATGTAGCAGGCAAGCACACAGACACACAATACATTGTATTCACATGCACAGAGCGTACGGAACAAGCTGGCAACAGGCAGGGTTACCATTGAACCTGCATAAGGAACAGATCATTCCTCCATTTGTTCGGTGCAATCAAGATATGTAATGTGCTGTCTCCATTCCTAACCTTCAATTAAGGACAGAAAATCCTCTTTTCTTCCCACTGCAAAAAGCCAGATGAGCTTTGCCAGCTCGCTCAGGTCACTCACCTGAGATCACCATATCCCCATTAAGGTACAGAGCCATGCCCAGGAGCATCATGACGCCCAGAGCCAGAATGTAAGGTCGCCGCTTTCCCCAGCCCGAAGTGCAGTGGTCACTGGCTGATCCCACCACAGGCTGCAGCACAAAGCCCAGGATGGGACTGATGAGCCACACCAGGCTGTAGAGGTGCTTGGGGAGCCCCACACTGAGCAACACCGGAGTAACAAAGGCAGCCTCCACCGCATAGCAGAACTCCCGGCCAAACATGGCCATGCTGTGCATAACCAGCCTGCCTGTGGGCTTCTTGACAGGCTCCACTGATCCAAAGGCATCTTCCCCAGCTAAGACAGAGTCTTCCTTCTCTCTGATGCCGTCCCTCATGGCATTGTCCGCCTCTGGTGGTGGTAGAAGCACCTCACTGAAATTCTGCTTGGTTAAAGGCATTTGGCAGGCTAAGCTTAAAGTTCCTATAAAGGGCAGTGAAAAAGTTTTCTCTCTCTCCTCTGGTTGACATGGATTCCAGCTCCCGTGCAGAGAGGGGTAGGTCTGGGCTGGAGGAGGGGCTCGCATACTTTCATGGCGCTCTGATCACAAGTTATGAAGGGAGGGGGTGGGGAAGTGCATGTTAGGATTAGCAACTCCTGGCTGTCTGGAGAGCTCCCAGCTAGCCATGACTAGAGGGCTGTGTTTTAGAGGGAAAACGCATATAATGGGCACACATGTCTCAGGGGCCGGGCAAAGGGTTAGCACAAAACAAAGCCATTACTGTTGTGACAAGACAATGATGATACTAAATACTTGGACCCACATCTTTCCATTCAGCATAAAGCCTGTGTACTTGGTTGGGACTCCCTAGGATGTGGGAAAGAAAAAATCCTTCCTGCTAAGTTGCTAAAAGGCTTTAGAGTCCCTCTCACTACTACTTAAGCTCATACAGCCCTACACTGAGCCCTACAGAGGCCCATGAAGGGGAGACTCCCCAGTGCATGTCAGTCATCCCTACAAGTACCATAAGACAAGCAGCTGCTGCAGAACAGAGCTCCACAATGTCCTACACGGTCTTCCCCAAATCCCACGCTCCAGCAGCTATAAATGATGTGCACGGACTCTGTGGCTTGAGGAACTTCACACCCAGAGAAGAGGAAGCAGAAATCACATGTTGACAAAATATTTCAAAGTACTTTACAAGCGTAAACAAATTAACCCTCCTGTTGACCCCACAGAAAATGAATTGCTACTTCATAAGGGGAGGCTCAGAAAGTTGTGTGACGTGCCCCAAATGGCAAAGCTAAGAAACAGAGCCCAGCCTTTGACTCTAAGTCAAGCATGAAGTCATGTTACCTAAAGAGAAAAAAAAGATTGTATTTTAAAAGTTTCCTTCCCTGTTATTGAGCAGAGCTCAGTAAACTGAGAGGAGATGTTATTTGTGATATTTGCGTCCATCCTGCATGTAATCAAGCTAACCTCCTGGGGATAAGGACCACACTTCCTGTGCCCGGTACAGTAAAGGGCATGCAGATAATTTGAAGGAACCGTGCCAGATTGAAAATTCACACTTCCATCTGAATACTTTGCACATACTACTGTTGCAAGTAAGATAACTAGAACTGAAAGAGCTATCTAAAGCCTAGATTAAACTCACCTGTTTCAGGAAAAAATGTCACTAACTATAAATTAGGTCAGTACAGATAACAAACAAACAAATTATACCCTGTGTGTCAGAAGAAAATGGGAATGGCTCCTCAGTGCAGCTCTCTAGAGAAAACTGAGGTCCCAAAATGTTGTTTCTACTTGGTGTCTGAAGATTTGGTAAGATGTTTGAAAAGTATAACCAGTGCAAAAGAGCCTGGCAAACTTCTGCTACAGTATGACTGAGGGTTCCTTTTGCATGTTTGGTGCAGTACTTGATACAGGCAAATATGCTGCTGTTTCTGAAAAATCAAAATGAAACACCTTCAGAAGCTCTTCATCTTCTCAAACACAATCTAAAGTAGAACATTTTGCAGGAAAGGTAACCCATCTAATATGAATATTTTTTTTTTTTCAGTGGAAAGCTCTGCTTGATATATCATGCCCTCAAGTTAGCTACCTGTTTTACCAACCTCTAAAATCAAGTCAGGGAACAATTCTCGGAGCTGAGCAAAAGGAACCAATGTGTTGTTATTTGATAATGGATATGGATTAGGATGATGTGAAACCCCTTTTTCCCAGATGTGCACATGCACAAGAGGTAGGAGTGCTATAGGGTTGTCATCCTCCAGGGCCTCAAGACACCCCCTACCACAGGGGTTTTCAACCTTTTTTAACAAGTGTACCCCTTCTGCCTGAAAGTTTCAGCTCATGTACCCCTTTATATTTTTTTCTTATTACTTTCCAGCGGGGACAGCAGATAGAGGCCCTGGTGGTGAGGGTGAGGGTGGGAGTGAGGCTGGGGCCGGAGTTGAGGCAGGCGCTACACAGCTGGGGCAGGGTGTGGGATGGAGCCGTGAGAGCGGTTTGTCTGGAGGGCATGGGGGGGCAGCTCCCACCACAGTTTGCACCCCAGCAGAGGCCCGGAGGGCCCGTGACCCCCCCAGATCTGTGCACAGGGCAGAGGCAGTTGCTGCTACAGGCTGGACTCTGCACCCCGCTGCTGCTGCCCCAAGAGCCGTGCAATGCCATGTGCCTGCTGCTACTGAGCAGGCAGGGGACAGACACATACACACATGCAGATGCAGACATACAAAAGGACACACACTCCCCCAGGTGGTAAGTGTGTGTGGAGGGAAGGGGCGGGGTGGAGAAAAGAGAAGGGTCTGGGTGTGAAAATACATCTGCAAACACCATTTCAAGCCAATCAGAGACACTGAACTGACTGGGAAGTTTAAAGGAATTTCGCCCCAGTCCTGAAAGGATAAAAACGAAGTTCAGCTGCACTGTACGTTAGACAACCGAATAAGCTGAAGTCTGTTTCATCCAGGCCCTAGCTAAATGCGTTTCTGATGTAACAGACTGCCAGTGTGGGCTCACCAGATTGGCTTGAGATACTTTCCCTGGGCTAGAAACGGTGCCGGTGAACTCAGAGCGACCCCAAGGGTGGAGCGGGGAGCCCTGCCCTGTGGAGAAGGAGAAGCCAATCGAAAGAGGGGGCTTTCAATCCCCTCATTCGCATGGAGGGGGGATGGCCGGGGTTGGGGGGCCCGCCACCCCAAGCCGTGGTTGGCCAGTTTGCAAGCCAGGGGGGGACTGCCGGAGGGGATAAAAGCAGCAGCCGAACTGGCCTGGGGGCTGCTGACAGTGACTTTGGGGAACGACGCAGGAGGCCTAAGAAGAGTTGGGGTGAGCTGATCCAGCAGAGGAAGCAGGGAGACCCCTCTGAAGAGCCTCGAAGGCCCTGGGAGAAGAAGACAGCAGCAGTCGGCCGTGCCACCAGCTCTGCAGAGGAGGGGGAGCCGTGGCCAGGGCTTGGGGCAGAGAGCTGGTGCCCCAAGACCCCATCGCAGTGGGCTGGACATGCCAGGCATCCCGGAGGCCAGGGGTGGCAGTCGGCCCCCCACTCCACTGCGGAGAAGAGGCAGCGGCCAGAAGCGTAGGCGGCATCCTTATCCGGAGCAGGGAGCTGGGCCGGTGAGTTAAGGAAACCCCTCACCTTCCCTGCAGGACAGCAGCAGGCAAGGCACTGGGATCCTGAGGAGCAGCAGAGTGCCAGGACAAGGGTCCCTGGAAGCTCGGGGCACAGGCTGGCACTCGGAGCGGGATTGGTGAGCCGCGAGGTGTGTGGGGCACCCGGCCAGTCATCTGGAGCAGGGGTTTGGAGCAATGACCCCTGGGAGCTGCCTGTGCTGCTGACCCTCTGCCACTGACTGCCCCAGAGGGAACTCAGTCCTGTCCCTTATTCTGCAGCTGATTGTCATTGGATGGAGTCCCTGAGCTTTGTGCTTGGGTCATGCTGATTGCTGCAGGAGCCTACTCTGTTGCTTGTTGCTTGCCTTTTTCATTGCCACGGAGGGTCACCCTCTTTGAGGGATTGGGGTTTGATACAATTTGATTGCTGCAGACCAGAAGAGCTTAACCTGTTGCAGTCTGTTGCTTATTGGGAAGCCTGTTGGAGCTGC
>NW_017729024.1:160846214-160850084 GCF_001723915.1 Gavialis gangeticus | reverse complement strand
TGTAAATAAAATGTAAATAGTTAAATCAGTTAAGTGTTAGACCTTGGGACCATGGGCTGCTCTGTGGGGAGCAGGGACCAGCTGGAAAGTAAATTGGTGCTGGCTGGAAGCCCTGCCCCACTCTCACCACACCATCCCTGATCTTGGGCAGGGGTGGCAACGATTGGGCCGCCACTCGGATTACACTTATAAAGCAGGTTTTTGTAGACATGCTGAACTATGCAAGAGTTGTAGCATATAAGACTGTAGCAAAATATGGCTTCAAAATGTATTAGAAGGTATAAGATTTGAAAAAGAAAAAACTGCAGCCAGCCCCACATTTGGTATTACACCCAACTGTGTCAGACATGGACTTGCAGAAACAGTATATGCTGGCCTCAGCCTAAGAGCTATAAACATATAGCGTATACATAGCGCTGGTCTGACAGCAGAAACTTCCCAGTCACCAGGCTGCCATATTTGGATCCCAGCATGATAGGTCATGTCCACACTGCAGACTGCAGTATTACACACACATGCCAAGACTGCCTGCACTGAGCTAGCTCGCATACTGGAAGCAATCTAAATGCAGCACTACCAACGCCAGGCAGGCTACCTTACCTGCTTCTCAGTTTCCCTTGATCTGTGCCAGCTCCAGTGCTAACCATTTCCTTTGACTTTCTGGCATACTTCCTGGACTCGAGCCCTCTCTTTCTCTCTCCCCCTAGTCTTCCATGGAAAAGAGATCTTATGCTCAGCTTCCCTCACCAGTGCTCATCTCTCAGATTTCCCTGTAATTTAAGAACATCCTTTTCCACCCGTCCAACCATTTATCTGCTCTATGTTTCAAATTCATCTCTTCAGAGACACGTGATAGCTGAAGCAGATGGACAAAGACATTGTACGATTTCCAAAATGCTATCAATCTTTAAGCTAGCATGAGCATTAGACAAATATAAACAAATGAATATCCCCTGCCTCAGCTTCCTTGCCACTCTGGAGGACTGTCTGAGCTGAGGTCCGAGATGTCTATGGGATTTGGAATCCCGCTTCCTGCACGTGGCTTTTCCTCTCGATTATGCAGTCCCTGTCCCTGGCCTTCTTCCACCTTTTTCCTGGGCAGACAAATTTCTGCTTCTGATCTCCTCTCTCCCTTCCACTTGGTGGTGTCTGCAGTCAGTGCCTTTCCATTTTCCTCACCACTTTTTTTATAACCTTCAGCTTTAGTTCTAGTTCAGCTTCCTCAGCTGACTGAAGTTCTCAACCCAGTGACAAGGTGTTTAGTGATCTCTTCCCTGGGATTCAGACTTGGAAAAACTGGTCTGCTCTGTGCAACGGCCGCCTCTTTATCCAAGGATGTTCTATTTCAATGGGCAACCATGAACATTTAATGGCATTCCATTGTCAGCTCTGTACCAAATGCAGAAATTCATCCCATCACCTCCAGTATATCAAAATGAAAGAAAAAATGCAGGAGAGAGTAGCCACGCCGTACACTTAAAAATGGAGTCTGCAGTCTGTCAGACACAGAGATTCCCCAGACTGTCTATTTTTATAACCTGACCACTTGAAGAGTTGGGGAAAAAAAGGTAGAAAACATATGGATGGGAAACAGTTGAAGGATCAATTCTATCTTTAGCTTCTATTGGTCTGTCTGTGTGGGACAAGGCAGCACTGTGCTGATATGCCACACTGACTCTGTACACCCTAGCTCCTGAATTAGGTGCGGTTTAGGTGCATTAGTGCAGCTGTGCACTTGGGCTAATGCAGTCTGCTCCTCTTCCTAGCCTGCATGCAGTGTTGCATTAACACAGTTAAAGGGGCAGATCTGAGGGGCTGCACTGGTGCACTTGCATCCCACTTTGGTTCCTGCTCCATCCAAAGTGGTTCCACTCCCTTGCCGTGGCAGCAGGATTTCTACTCAGACAGTATTGAGGCTGGGAGTCACTTGACTTCACGGCATATTGCCACCTACCTGATCTCTTCTAAAATCTTCATTCCACAGGTGTTAACAACCGTCTCCTTTTTAATGGTCTTGATGGTCTACCAATCAAGCTGGCCTTTCTTCTGCCATCTCCTAGTAATGAAGCACATATTTTGCAGCCCCGAAGATTGCTTTTAATTCATTCCAATGAATATAGATTTCTTTTTGCTCCAGTCATAAGCTGAATAACACATCCCTGGGCCTTTGGTGTATTATTAAATCTTCTAGTTATTTTATTTTTAACTGGAGAAAAATATGTGATGTTTTGTATGTGATGAGGCAACACACCATCTGCACCCCACTTTTCAAAATCCTAGATCTGCCCATGCACAGTTGAACACTACTACTGAATTGGAAGCTAGCATGTCTAAAGCTAACACAGCTTGTCTCAGTATAGCACGGCCCAGGATTTTATCACCTTATGGTGATGCCTATGATACCCACATGAGGGAGCCAGTTGATTACTGCCTCGATGACTCAAATTAGTGTGCCTTACTAGGACAAAACTAAAAGTGCACAACACATAGGAATACAAAAGAACAAAGCATACATGCCTTTACAAAGCTTTCCTTTCTTTACTTTCCCCTCTGATATCACAGCATACAGTGGATAGTAGATCTGCTTAATTTAAAAACTCTGTTCCCAACCTTTGGGTCCAAGGATTTAATTTACAGTCCCAGGAAAAGAATGGGACATTCAAGAAGTTTCTTTGTTTTGGGGACTCCTGAGACTTTGGAAAGTTTCAAGTAGACAAAATTTAATATCCTGGGAAAAGTCTGTTTCCTAGGATTCTTATCAGCTGGCTATTAACTGTTTTTTCCTAGACTAGATGATGCCTGTTGGGCCATAAAATTACTTCTTGCCCTTATCTTACACAGTTACTATGGTTTATGTTAGTCTGTTGCTTCTGTGCCTGTCTCAAAGGCTTCAGGGAAATTAGGTTTTAGTGTAAGTATGCAGTCAGGTTAATTAACTAAACACCATCAGTCAGCTTCCAATTAAAACAGCATACATGTATACAATTTTAATTGCTTGTGACATAGGTAAGTGACCTGTGCAAGAAAATTCATGTTCTAACAGAAAAGAACAGATGGTCTCAAAAGAAGAGTGTATTCTAAGATACAGCCGAGCCATGGAGACCTATATCACTTTATTTTGATGCTGCATCCTTTCCTAGGATTCCCTACCAGGCTGTTTCTGGATTTGGAATTGCCATCCTTGTGCCTCCATCCTTTATACATGTTGACTATTGAATGATTCGTTAACTGTAACGTTCCTCTCGCCTTTCACCGCCAGAAACATGACAGAGCTTTCTGTACCCTTACGGACTCCTAATTACTAAGAGGATGGAAGATATTTGTTATCCCTAGCCCCCTTGTGGTGGCTGCTGGCTACAGACAGGTAGAGGGGATGGGAATGAGGGTAAAAAAAAAACATCAGTCTCATCTTCCCCACACCTAAATCCCAGCGCCTGCCCCTGTTGTGGCTCATAGCTTCCCTAGAAAGCTAAAATTAACATGACTCCCGAGACAGTCAGTGCTGCCCAAGGGGTTCAGACTTGCTGACCAGACTAGTCTTTGGACAACATCAATGCTTCATAATGATTCAAATTAATCCTTAATAAAGATAAAATGAAGATTACTCATGTCCATTTAGCATCCTCAGTAAAACTAAAGATTCCAGATGCTTAAATAGTCACACACAATGTTACCTTTATGAAATTAAATGCTATTGTTAATCTTACTCTATATAAATGTTATGGTTAATCTTTCTCTCTCTCTCTCTCTCTCTCTCTATATATATATATAGATATATAGACATATGTATGTGTGTATCTATTTATATATATACACACATACACACACACACACACACACACACACACAACTACTACTACTACTACTACT
>NW_017729024.1:160840314-160841214 GCF_001723915.1 Gavialis gangeticus | reverse complement strand
GAAGCAAACACATTTTATAGCCAGTTCTATAAGAGCTGGCAAAGGAGTTACCTTTCTTCTTGTGAAAGAAAAATGAAGCTGAATGATAACTTATGTAGGTAATTCTGTTTTATTATATAAAATATCAATTAAAATATTGTTTTATAACAAACATTAAAGATTTTGCTTTGTATCTGTAGCAGGGCACTATGTGTGCCTGCGATTTTAAGGCCCTGGAGCTGGCAGCCTCCAGGTGCCTAATGAGGGCAGCCATTTTAGGCTCAGGGCTGCCTATATAAACCAAGCAGTTTGGCTGCTGGAGAGTAGGCAACAACATTGCCTGGCCCCGGGGGGGCAAGCGTGTGGAGTCCCCGGGGGGCTTAGCGAGAGAGCGAGTGTGTGCGCGAGCTGGGTCCTGACCCCAGTAAGTCCTCCAATGTGGGGAGGCAAAGTTTGGGTCGAATATAACACCGGTAGTAGGACCACGACCTGCTGCCCAGGGGGAGAGTGAGAGTCCCCTGTGAGCCCCTGAGGCCCCAGTCGTGGTGTGAGGTAACCCCAGATCCCCATGTCTGCGGAGCAGGACCAAGAGAAGGGGACCCCGGGATAAGAGTATGTGTCATACATCAAGGCCTGCTAGAGCTTCCCCTGACTGGCCCAGGCGGGGGCCAGGACCAGGAGGGTCAGAAGGGCAAGGAGGCCCTCTGAGAGGGATGCCCAAGAGCCAGGGGCCTGGGGTCCCGACTGGCCTAGAGGTGGGCTAGGGCTAGTGTGAGCCGAAGGTCCCATTGAGGGGACCACACCCAAAGGGGAACCAGTGGCAGGAAGATATATGGCCCGGTATGACGGTGGCAGAGTCTGCCTGAAGGGAGGAACTCAGTTGTGTTGCATAAATTGCTAATTTTGTCCCCTGGAGGCTAG
>NW_017729024.1:160840068-160840303 GCF_001723915.1 Gavialis gangeticus | reverse complement strand
ACAAAGAAACATAGAGAAAAGTATCTATTTTCACTACAGTTGGGGGGTCCTACAGTAGGATTCTGGGGCCCATTGTGGGGGGCTGGCACATTTGAAAACATCATGTCATCTGTGAGGCTTGGGCTGTGGTGTAGAGGAGGAATGGAGCCGCAGATAGCGCCCCCTAGCAGCGGGGCAGTGAATGGGCAGCCTCCCGCCTAATTACATCTATTAATTAATCAATTAAGACCAAGGC
>NW_017729024.1:160826333-160835068 GCF_001723915.1 Gavialis gangeticus | reverse complement strand
GTTGGGGGGTCCTACAGTAGGATTCTGGGGCCCATTGTGGGGGGCTGGCACATTTGAAAACATCATGTCATCTGTGAGGCTTGGGCTGTGGTGTAGAGGAGGAATGGAGCCGCAGATAGCGCCCCCTAGCAGCGGGGCAGTGAATGGGCAGCCTCCCGCCTAATTACATCTATTAATTAATCAATTAAGACCAAGGCGTGGTGGGTGAGAAGGTGGGCAGTTAGCTCAAGAACAGGTGGGTGGGCCACAGGGAGATGGGCCCCAGTAGGCCCCCTGTTACAGTATCCTTAAACACTTTTAAAAAACTGTTTTTAACTAATGCAGTCAGCCTGCCCTAAATGTTGTTTTATCATAGTCCCATTGCATTATTATACTTAAAGATCGTGGCTGAGGAAAATTAGCAAAGTCTACTGTTGCTTGTTCTTGTGAGCAGAACAAGAGAACACATCTTGCCATTCAGTGGGTGTGTTTTCATGTGATGTTACATTGCTGTAGTAACATGCTAGTGGCATAGCATCTGCGTGCAAAACCTGTGATGCCGCAGCTACGTTGCTATAGCAATATGCTCCCTCCCCATTATAGTGAGTCACTACAGTGGCATAGTGCCTAACAATAATTGTGCATGGCGCACAGGGAGCAATACTGGCTGTTACTACACCATCTTTTAGTACTTCCAAAAGAAAGTACTAAATGACGGTGCAGTAACAATGGCACCATTGTGGCACATGCAGACGTGCCCAGTTTCCCAAAAACCACTGCAGACTGCAGGTTTTTCAAATGTTATATGCTTGCACCCATTAAGTGCTTCCGTTGTTCATTTTCAGCTTGAGCCAACTGTTTGCAGCTCAGGTGGAGAGAATCATAATGGGACATGAACAATAGGAAACAATTAAACAATAGAGCATTGTTCAGGATACCACAAGATGACCAACTACACCATGATGAAATTAAAGGCAAAGTATTTTATATGTGTAGCAGCATTAAAATTGTACTTACCTGAAGGGATCTGGAGGGCTGCCCTGCAGAGGGACAGTGTGAAGAGCTAGTTTGTCCCAGTAGGGACACTGTCCACCCTAAGAGCAAATGAAGCTGCTCTGGAGGTAGCCCTCTTTGAAGTGGAAGGAGTAATGTAACCCCAGCAGGGGTTTGAATAGTGGCGATGTGTAGGGCATGCACAGGAGTGTGTGTGCACCCCCTGAGAGTGCTGGTGCAATCCCTGGCAGCCAGCTCTCCCTGCTTAGACGATGGGCAGGTGGGAACACTGTTCCTCCCCTCCCTGCAAGCACTGGCTGGGGAGTGGGAGTGCCAGGAAAAGCGCCACTGGCACTTCTGGGTCCCCACTCGTGCTTCCAAGTTGGCGAGATCACCCATGGGGGCTGGCTGCTGGGGGGGGGGGGGCATCTGCCACCCCCTACTCAGGTGGAACCAGCTGCCCATGGGTTTGAATGAGGAACCTCAGCAAAAGCCCGGGAAGAGTCCTGGCCTGGGATTGGCCGAGGAGGCTTGTTTAGAAGTGGGGAGCAGTTTTCCCAACACAGGAACAGAAGGGAAGAGAGACAGGCTGGAGGACAGGAAAAGGACCTTGCCATACTGTGCCTCAGAAATCCCCCTTGGAGCCCTGCCAGGGCAAGCACAAGAGGAGCTGCCTGTGAGGAGACCCTGCTCCAAGCCCTGTGTGGCTGGGTGAGCACAGCAGGGGAGGACGCAGGGCCAGGGGGAGAGGCTGGAGACTGCCCTAGTGTTTCCCTGTAAGCAAGAAGGCACCGAGGAGGGGCCGGGTTGGATGCTGGAGGGAGCCCTGGGCTAGAAGGGCAGGGACCGCTGCAGCCAGAGCAGGGCCCAGGGAAGGGCTGCATTTGCTGGATGTTGTGAGGCTGTGCTGAGCAAGGGAACTGCTCCAGCCTGCAGCCCAGACACTGCTCCCTGCTGAGCCAGGGGACAGGGGTCTGGGCAAGAATCAGCTCTCTTGCAGGGACCACAGGGGAGGAGCCACCACCTGCTGCATGGAGATGCCTGGAGTTTGGAGAGGGATGCCAGCAGCTGCGACCACCCAGGGCTCCTGTGCAGGGCACAGATGCAGCCCTGCTCCCTGAGAGACCAAGCCAGAGGTAGTGCACACAGGGTCCTCATAGTTACCCTGCAGCATACAAGT
The DNA here is from genome assembly GCF_001723915.1 of Gavialis gangeticus. Classification (NCBI taxonomy): domain Eukaryota; kingdom Metazoa; phylum Chordata; order Crocodylia; family Gavialidae; genus Gavialis; species Gavialis gangeticus. The sequence continues at coordinate 160,832,916 of NW_017729024.1, read as the reverse complement.
TATATGTTGAATGTGTAAATAAGTTCTAGTTTATTAGCTGGTGTATCGATGTATTTATTAGTTCCTTATTTATCATGGGTTATTTGTATGTATCCCCCTGGTGTGAGGTGTATCAGAGAAGTATTAACCCTGAAGCCACCATCACTGGGTTGTGTGTGTGTAACATTATTGATTTTATTGTATTAATTATGTACTACCTTGTAAATAATTAAATTATGTGAATAGTTTTATAATGGTCTGCAAGACTGTTTGTTAGGGGAGGCTCTTCATTTGGGGACCCTGCAGCAGCTACCCAGGGAGCTGAGAAGGGCCAGCGGCTACTGGGTATGCCAGGATCCCACTATTCAGGTGAGGGCACATGTAGCATCATGCCCAGGGTTACATATACAGCATAACAGGCATTGTAATTTCAGGTTTGAAAAGGTCAGTTGTTAAAGCAGAAATCATCCACTTCATCTTCACCTGCAACTACACTTTCAACAACTGTCACTTCCCTCAAACCCTGGGCATAAACATAGTCCCTCAGTATGCCAACCTCTTCATGAGTCCCTTGGAGGAAAAATTTCTAGAAAACTGCACCACCAAACCTTCACTATATCTGTATTACACAGGCCCCTGCCACATATTAATCTAAAGACATGTTTAACCAGTTAATTGCATCTTAAGTTGTGACACGGCCACACATTCAATTAATTAATGGCATGATAAAACAAGGAATAGTCCGAAAAGTTATTCTACAAAAAACACTTGTCAGCAACAAAAAACACCATATCACTCTAAGTTAGGTGTTCTCACACCCGCCAAATGTCTTATTTGCCTTGAAGTGGCAGAAATATTCTACCTGACATGCAGGTGAAATCTCAGGCAAATTGATTTTATTTTCTAAGCAAATATTTGTGTGTAGAAAACTGGACTTATAGGTTGCTATGAAAAGTGTTCATAAGAGCAGTTTGAGATGTTCTGACCCTGACCATATCAGAAGTCTAGTAAAGAATCTCTATGCCAGGCACTTATTATTCTGATAAGATTTGTTCTATGAGAAAAGCACCAAAAAATACAGATATTGCTACTTCAGGTTAGAATCTTGTAGTAAGCAATTACAGCAACAGTCTACATACAATGGTGCTGCAGAAATCATTATTAGGGAGAAGTAAGTGATTTTTGCAGGCAGTGTGCACTTCGTTACAAAGTTCAGAAGAAGTCAATAGCACACCATCCCTTCATTAACACTGCCAGTCTGGGCTGGCATGAGTATTGGTGATGGTGATTGAGGAGGATATGTAAATAGATAGATAAAAAGAAAGCATGCCTCAAAAGGCCTGGAGGTGAGTAGCAGTCACCTAAAAAGGAAAATTAAAGTTGAAGAATACAAGTACAATTATTTTAACATTTTACAAAAGTCCTACCCAGATAAAATAGAAGAAGAACCTAAAGAATAAAATATTCAATTATTTGAGCTATCCACAAAGTACACTTTACTAGAACTTGAATTTTGAACTTAAGCAACACCTTTCCCTGCCCCGCCCCCAAACAACAGGAAACTACAGAATACCTGACAAAGCTACATAACTGATACCATGACCTGCAGGCTTGGCATATATTTCTGTCTGACCAAATCCAGTAAGTTCAGTACAGATGTGTTGGATTCTCATGTGGGAGGATCTCTGAACCAGGACCAAGATTTGCCATGACACCTTCAAAAGACAAAATGTTTGATGCTAACCCCAGATGGTGGTTTTAAAGCAGATTTTTAAATGGTTTAATGTAAACAATTGTAAAATGTAGTACAATTATTACAATTACAATTATTTTCAAATGTATTACAATTTTTGTGCAACGTACTTTAAATACTGATGTTAAATGAAAACATGAACCAATGACAATATGCAGATTTCTACTGTACTAAACATATTTGAAATGCACCTGCTAGATGTAAATGTCCTTTTTGCTGCAGAAGTGTCTCACAAACCATATGAATAAAGCAGCAGAGCACAACTGGAACAGAAAGAAATACTGGATTTTTAAACCCACTTTCATACCTTGTTCTATACCATGTCAGAGGAGTGGATTGCTCTTCCAAAATCTAGCCTGAATGCTCTGGACAGGGGTGTGTAGACAGCAGATTGCAGCCCTACCCCGGCTCCAGACCATGCTGTTACCGCTGCAAGAAGCCAGGGCAAAGCCATGAACAGATGCCTGCGCGCCACCACCTGGAGCATGCAGGCTGCAGATCGCGGCTCTGCTCTGTCTCCGGATCATGCTGTCACTGCTGCAAGATCCCAGCCCAGCCCTGGAGCAGCTCCCTACCCTGCTGTGTGCCTGGTGATGGACTTGAGACTGTCAGAGTGGTGAACTTCCAGATGGTTATGACAATGTGCTTCTCCACAGTAAGGGGGGGTCCCTGTACTGACAACTTGCCCTCCAGCCTGGGAACCAGGTTGATGCAGACCTTCGTGAAGATGATCTGGTGCGCCCAGTTCCGTGCCACTGCTCGTCATTCCAGACTCCTGGGGCAATGTGCTCCCACCAGTTTGTACTGTGCTCTGTTGCCCAAAGCACCAGTACAGAGTCTGGAAGTACTCTTGTAGCAGCCCAGCCTCTCTAGTGTCCCATGTGACAACTTGCTCTTGTCTGTCAACACCTAGATGGGGCAGTCTCATGGACACATTTCCAAGGCACTGGTCCTGTAAGCGTGTACATCCACAATGCTGCATGCCAAAACACCCAGGATGTGTAAGAACAGGCTGAGCTGGCACCGGTAGGCTCTGACAAATACAACAGGGACAGTCGACCTCCCTGACCTGCAGAGATGCAGACAAGCAAGCAATAAGGATTCATTCCAGGCTTGGAGCATAACTGGCAAGTCTTTGTGAGTGGGGAATGACAAGGCATACCATGGCTTTACACTTCCACTGCAATGTGGGCTGTGCTGTGCTTAGCTGTCCTCAGGATTCTTCAGACTGGGTCCCTACAAGGCATGCTGGGATGTCTGCACACCAGCCTTCTAGCTGCTAAGAACCAGTTGTGCACGTTCCTGCTTTTTCTTTCTAGTGCTGTAAGTGACTGGGCACTGTGAGTATCTGAATTCACATCACACTACATTTTTGTAGCACTACGAAATTCCTCAGAATGCAAGTAGTGCTCGTCTGAACAAAGCTGGAAACGTATCAGGTGTAGTGATCACAGGCATTAGTGACATAAATAAATCTGTTTGTTCACAGTGTGCAATGTTTATGACAGTTCTGCATGCCTTAATTGGAAAGGAGCAGGAAAAGGAACATGGAGTTAGTTCCTCAATGAAGAATTAGCTCTGTAATGCAGAATAACCACCCCAAAGAACAAACAGCTTCTGAATGAGATACAAAAATCTGCCATATCTGTGAACTAGACAGAATGGGAACGTTTCACTTGGGTAGACAACAGGTCTGATCATTCCTAAGACTGGAGCTCCTACAACTAAGACTTTCTCAGTTTATGAAAGTGACACCATTTATAAAGTGTCAAGTGTTTTATATAAATGATTACCTTCAGCAAGTTACATACGAAAGGATTTAAACAAATCAACATTTCATAAACTATGCTTCTTGAAAACCATTATGAAGCTTTACATCTTCATCCTGAGCAAACATTAGAGAACTTTCAGAACAAAAACTCCTGGCACAAAGTATCAATGGTAATATTGTGTGGTAATCCAGTTTGGAATACTGTTTGCATAATTAGTATTAAATTACTGCATTCATTTTGATACCTTAAATTATGCCACATTAAAATATTCAAAAACACTTCTGATTTGTATATTTGGAGATTATAATTTAGCTTCTGGATAACTGATTTCAATTACTTTATCAGAATGAAGTTTAGCAATCTCTTCCTTTGTGAAGCCATGCTCTAGAAGTATCTCTTCTGTGTGTTCTCCTATACAAGGGTCCCTTCCCAGAGAGGGTGTTGCCGGGGTCCTTGAAAGAAGAGGAGAAGGTCTAGGACTGATTTCGTCCTGATCATTCTTTATGAAAGAACCACGTTCTTTATTGTGCAGGTGTGAGGCTGCATCTTCGATGGATAAAACAGGAGTCACACAAGCATCTGTGCCATCAAAGATTCTGCACCATTCCGCTTGGGTCTTCTGGGAAAATACATCTGCGAACACCTTCTTCATTTCAGGCCAATCAGAGACACTGAACTGACTGGGAAGTTTAGAGGAATCTAGCCCCAGTCCTGAAAGCATAAAACAAAAGTTCAGCTGAATTATTATACTTCAGAAAAGCTCATAACATGAAATCTGTTTCATGCAGCCCCAAACAAAACATACTTCTTGTGAAGCACATTTACTGCAGGCAAGCTAAAATGCGTAAGGGCTATGGCACAAAATTCTACCTAAAAATGCATTCTTTTTTTCAAGTCATATGGTGCGAGTAAAAAGAAAGCAGAAGGAAGTCTTCGTACTTGCCGTTATATTCAACAGCATCAGACATGGCCTTTGTTGTCCCTAGCCCTCTTGTGGTAACTCCTGGCCACTGACAGGCAGAAGGAGTAAAAAAAGTACCCCAGTTTTTAGATTCTTGTCCCCCACACATAATCCCAGTGATTGCCTCTCTTGTGGCTCATTGCTTCCCCGGAAAACTAAAATTAGTGAAGATTCATTGCTGCCCAAGTTCTGAATAGCAACTTTGAAAATAATTCTTACTTAAAATATACCACTAAAGCCATAAAATATTGTACCATATTTTATAGCCAGTCTTATAAGAACTGGCCAAGTCAAATTCTCTATCAAAACAAAAAAGATAAGTTAAATGATAACAAACGGAGATAATTTTTTTCCAATGCATGAAATCTTATCAGAAATACTGATTTATCAACACAAAACATTCTGATTCATGTACTTCAGCACTGAATACAGTATCTTGACCTAATGCAGTCAGCTTGTCCTCAATACAGCTATACCACTGCCCTTTTATCTTATCATATTTGAAGATCACATCTAAAGGAAAATTGTGAAAACCTGTTCACAAGAACATTAAAAAAAAATAAAACAAAAGGATATATCTTGGAATTCAGTATCTCTCACACATATTCCAATAACTACTGCAGACTTCAGGGGTTTCTTAAGGATACAAACTCACATCCATTAAGTGTGGCAGCTGTTAATTTTCAGCTGAACTAATTATCAGTGGTGGGGGCAGAGAGGTTCATAACAGGAGGACCTGACCCAGTAGGAAACAATTACACTATACATTGCTGCTTAAGATCCAACAGAATGACCAATTTCACCATAATGAAATTAAAAGCAAAATAACTTATATGCAGCATAACTGGCACAGTAAGTAGAAACTGTTTTCAGGTTTAGAAAGTTTAGGCATGTAGAGCAGAGCAGCTCAAGATAATGGCATGCTTCTGCTCGTAATTAATGAAAATGTAACACTCCCCCTATGATTGTTGTAAAGATGCATAGGAAAAATTAAATGAATTGTTCCACGAAGTTCTGACAAAAAGTATAGCAAAATGAGGCAGCCACTTCAGGATACATAAAGAAATAAAACCAAGCACAGATCAAGCACTGAAATTATACTAGAAATTGATTTTTCTGCATAGGGTATTTAAAAAAGGGTGTTTAACACTCTCTAATAGTTTTTGGTGTTTTTACTCTTCCAATATAGTTTCCAAGGTTTTGAGCTCATATGCAGAGTAGTTTTGAAAATAAGTTTTCATTGCATAATGGGATGAAACTGCATGGCAGGGTATGACAGCTCACCAGTGCCCTCTTCTTTGGGCACAGTGCAGTCCTCTGGTCCCCACACAACTTGATACTAACAGAGCAAGCAGGTCACTCGAAACAAGCAACCCCTGCTCACAGGGGCAAAGCATTTTTTGTGGCCAAGGCTCCTCTGGGTCCCTTTACATGCCACCTCCTATGGCTTCTTAACGGAAAGCCCTTAAAATGGGCTTTGGCTCTGTTCTCCTCTGCTGCTGGAACCCTTCCCTTACACTGTTGTAAGATGGTCCTCACAGTTAGCATTGTCCCTCTGAAAGGACTCCTCCTCTCTTTTCTTTCTTTCTTTGGAATGGAGGCCACAGGGACCCTGTTACACAGGGTTTTCGTAATATTGTATCTGACTGCAGCCAGAGATCAAATGTATGCCCATTCTTTATGCCTGCATAACAATACTTTTTATATAAAAGGGCAGGCAAGGTTTTTTGGGCAGATGTGATATCTTTTATTAGACCAGCTAAACAGCTGGAAAAAATGTTCTTTGCGAGCTTTTGGGCACAAACACCCTTCCTGAGAGATAGGGAGACGCTGCTGGTGTTATCTGTTCTCCGAGTTACATATAAAGTTATATATAAAATGGGTTATATTTATATGTTTTATATTCTGGGTTATATATAAAATACATTTCAGAAACTAAAAGACACCAGAACACTTTACAGTGTTCACTAGCCCTAGACTTCACGAGGGCCAACTTCATTGAGATGAGGAGATTAGTGGGAGAGGCACTGGGGTCCTTGAGGGCAGAGGAACTCAGTGTCCAAGACGAGTGGTCGTTCCTTAAGGAAACGATACTCACGGCCCAAGGGGTGTCCATCC
>NW_017729024.1:160823069-160825893 GCF_001723915.1 Gavialis gangeticus | reverse complement strand
CCCTACCCTGGGGGTCTTTAAGAAGAGGCTGGATGCCTACCTGGCTGGACTCATTTGAGTCCCGTTTCTTGTTTTGGGGTTTTGTTGTTCTCCCGCCCTGGCGGGGGGTCGGGCTAGAAGATCTACTAGGTCCCTTCCGACCCTAAATCTATGAAACCATGAAACTTTACAGTGTTCACTGTAAGAGGCACGCATTGATTATCCTACCCCAAAGGGTAAGATACTAAATTTACTCTCCAACTACAGCATTTTAAAAGCAAAGAATATTTTTGTCCTCAAACTTCTCTCATAATCTGATCAAAAACATCCATATTTACCTGAAAGTTGTGTGTAATTGTCACAACTGAAAATACATGTAGGTACTCCTATACACTGAACTTACTGGCACTAAGCAACAACTGCATTCTGCATGTAGTCACATAAATACACATGCAGTAAAAGCATAGATCCCACAATCTTTAAGAAAAAAGGACTACATTTTTCCATATTAATTAAAAAGAAATACAAACCCCTAACATTCACAAGTATTCACTTCCTTTAACTTATTTTTCTGCAATTTCATAACAAATTGACTAGGAGCTTGAATGTCTTAGAGAAGATGACAACTGGCTACTAGCATCCAAATTATTCATCTTTTAATCAGCAGGGGGAAATTACTTTGACACCTAAATCCTATATTTCACTTTTATAGGAACCCCAAATAAAAACAAAAATTATATATTATTTATGCTGTCTAATGCAAAATCAGGAAATCATTTTTCAGCTGGTACATTTTTTAACAGCAAAGCAGCACAAAATGCTGTATATTAAGGATTATAAATCAGGGTAAATTTACACATGAATCTCTTATAACCTACAATTACACACTATTTTTGTGAACACCTCCATACATACAGAGATACAAAACTATAAAACAGGGGTGCACCAATAGAGATTTTTGGGGCTGACACCAATAGCCGATTTCTAAGGAGGCATGTTGGCTTATACCCATCCGATTTCCAACACCCGGCAGCTTGGAGAGCTGCTGTAGCTGGTAAGTCTGTTGTGGTGGAAGGGCAGGAGGGAGGGAATGGGCATGGGGGGCAGATCAAGGTGCTCATGGTGAGGGAGAAGTGGGGCTGGGGCAAGCGCTGCACAGCCAGGGCGTGGAGGGGAGGTACACAGGATGGAGCTACAGCTTCTTCAGGGGGTGCAGGGGGGCAAGGGCTCCTGTTGCTGCATGCCGCTCATCCAGCGACTTCCACTGCTGCTCCCGCCACTCATCCAAGAAGGCATATGGGGGGACACGGACATGTACCCCCCGACCTCCAGAGCTCTTCCCAGCTTGCCCCATGCAGATCCGGGGGCACACCCCCCACATGCCCGCCCAGACGAGTGGCAGGAGCAGTGGCAGGAGCCGCCAGGCAAGCAGCTCCCAGATGAGCGGCACACAGTGGCAAGAGCTGCCCCCCCCCCCACACACACACTTCCTCACACTCCCCAGAAGAGCCCCACTCCTCCCTCACCACGGGGGCCATGATTTGCCCCCCTGCACCCCTCTCTTCCTCTATCCCCTTCCACAACAACAGACTTACCAGCTGCACACAGCTCTCCAAGCTGCTGAACTGTGCTCTTCGCCACCTAGGTGCTGCGCTGTGGCTGTGTGCATGCACAGCCATTTATTAGCCAAATTATCGGCCGATTTCCAATAAAGACAATTTTCTTTATACGAGTGCTGATCTGATATCGGACCAATGTACTGGTGCACCTCTACTATAGAACCAGGTATTTAAAATGTTTTCTGAATTATTCTTAAAAATTTCAAACAAATATACCAAAATGTATGGAATACCCACAATGGTCAGACTATGAGTCTGAGCACGTTTAGGGACTATTCCTATTCTGTCCCCAGTGTAAATCTAGAGTAATCCCACTTCACTGAATAGTGACTTGATGATCTGCTTAGGTCCCTTTTAACCCTACCAACTATGAAACACAAGGGTAAAAAAAATAAGAAACCAGAATCAGTCCCTTATTTCTAGGGGTGCACTTATAAAGATTTTCTTGGCCAATACTGATAGCCGATTATTAAGCAAGCATATTGGCCAATACTGTCCTGATAACCAATTTACAGGAATGCAGCCAGGCAGTGTGAAGCGCAGCGCGCTCTGCACCTGCAGGTAAGTCTGTGGAAGGGAAGGGGCATGGGGGAGGAAAGAGGCGTAGGGAGGTCAGATCGAGGCCCCCACAATGAGGGAGGGAGTTGGGCAGGGGCAGGGACTGGGGCACTGGCTGGGCAGTGAATGGGACTCGGGGCTGGAGTGGGGTGTGGGACAGAGTTATGGGTAGCTTGTCCTGGGGAGCAGTGCTTGAAAATTGCAGTGGGGGCACTTGAACTAAAGCTTGTCAAATGAGCTTTAGTTCAAGCACCGCCAGCACCATTTTAAAGTGACGCTTACAGCTGGAACGGAGATGAGTGGGATGAGGGCGGATATAGGCTGCCTGCTGCTGCCTTTGCCTCGGGAGCCCTGTGCCAGCCACACCCCTCCTGCCTGCCTGGCAGCAGGAGATACAACTCACCACCCCCACTGCCACCAGACAGGCAGGGGACGCACAGCCATCACAGAGTCCCCAGGGCAAAGGCACCAGGACAGACAGCCCCGAGCCCACAGCCCACATCCGCACCGCTCACAAATATGGGGGGGCACAGTGCCCCCCCATGCCTCCCTTGGGGGGGTGCATGTAGTGGCAGGGAGCCACTCCCCCTCATGCCCCCTGGATGAGCTGCCCACAACTCCATCCCCAGCCCTGGGTCCCATGCACTGCCTTGGCTGGGCAGCAACCC
>NW_017729024.1:160822041-160823059 GCF_001723915.1 Gavialis gangeticus | reverse complement strand
TCCCTCCCACCTGCAGGACACTGCTCTCCACACTGCCTGGCTGCATTCCTGACCACATGCACACATTTGGCTATGCGCATGCATGTGACATCCACGGGCCTTGGCCAGAGGCATATTATATTTATCCGTGAACATTATCAACTACACCAGTCAAAAAAAAAAAGCCAATAGCCAATAATATTAATTTTCCTTTTATTGGTGCTGATCTGATATACAACCAATATATCAGTGCACCTCTACTCATTTAATTTCCTTATGTGTCCTGCATATTCACCTTTGCCTGGGTCCTGGGATGCTAGGTGCACGTTGCCAAGAGGTAAGAGATATTTGTATAACAATTTGCAGGGCATCTGCATGAAGTTTTGCTTTCTTTTTAACACCAACTATGAGACTAAAAATGAATTTTAATAAAACAAATGTGTTCATCAGATCTAACATTTCTAATGACAGCAGACTTCATTTATTGACTGAGCGACTTCACTAGCAGCATGATTAACAATGTAGTTGAATGTCATTCAGCTCACTTAAAACAACAGGCTGTCTGTAATAAGCACAGAACGCACCCTGTAATGCTGCAAATAAGAATTACTAACAAGATGCATGTTGATGTATTTTATATCACAATCTAACTGGAATGTTTTCTCACTGTCCAACAAATAAAAGGAAAGCTGGAAAAAGGAATGGGTCAGTGGTAAGTATAAACCTTCCCCAGCTGAGTGTGGGAAAAACAACCCTCTCTGCACAACGTAAACTTAAATTTCCTATGTGACGCCTTCACAGTCACAAAGGGAAGCTGCCACGTACAAAGGAATTGCAGATACAGTGCTGCACTGGGTCTACAGAGACAAGGTTCTGTTCAAGCAGCACCACACTGAAATAGGTAAGATCATAAATATGATTTATGATTTATGACTTAAGAATTCCTAGACCAGGGAATTCTTAAGTCAGCTCACAGAGGTAGTTAGCTCAAAGGACGTGGTGGTCATGGGGGACCTGAACTTTCCAGACATCTGCTGGG
>NW_017729024.1:160821562-160822030 GCF_001723915.1 Gavialis gangeticus | reverse complement strand
TCAGGAGCGGACTGGCCAAGTTCACTGATGACACCAAACCTTGGCGCAAAGTATCCACATCTGAAGACAGGTGGGTGATCCAGGCTTACCCGGACAGGCTCAGCAAATGGGTGATCGAGAACCCGATGGGTGTTTAACACTGAAAAATGCAAGGTTCTCCACCTTGGGAAGAAAAACCTGCAGCATCCTTATAGGCTTGGCAGTGCTACTCTGGTTAGCACTATGGAAGAAAGAGACTTGGGGGTCATCATTGACCACAAGATGAACAAGAAACTTCAATGCGATGCTATGGCTAGCAAAGCGAGCAAAACGCTGGCTTGCATCCATAGATGCTTCTCAAGCAAATCCTAGGACATCATTCTCCCCCTGTACTCGGTCTTGGTGAGGCTGCAACTGGAGTACTGCGTCCAGTTTTGGGCTCCACAATTCAAAAAGGATGTGGAGAAGCTTGAGAGAGTCCAGAGAAGA
>NW_017729024.1:160812747-160821097 GCF_001723915.1 Gavialis gangeticus | reverse complement strand
TTCAGGCTGGACATAAGGAAGAATTTCTTTACTGTCCGAGCCCCCAAGGTCTGGAACAGCCTGCCATCGGAGGTGGTTCAAGCACCTACATTGAACACCTTCAAGAGCAAATTGGATGCTTATCTTGCTGGGATCCTATGACCCCAGCTGACTTCCTGCCCTTTGGGCAGGGGGCTGGACTCGATAATCTTCTGAGGTCCCTTCCAGCCCTAATGTCTATGAAATCTATGAAATCTTCTCTTTATCTGACAAGGAAACTAAACTAAACTGTTACACTGATAGATCACGGGTTAAAACTAGGGGTGCACCGATACCGATGGCCAATTTTTAACAAGCCATATCAGCCGATACCAATCCAATTGCCAATATGCAGCCTGGCAGCTTGGAAAGCAGCATCCAGCTGGTAAGCCTGTTGGATGGGAAGGGGCGGGGGGAAGGAAAGGGTGCGGCTCCTGCAGTAAGGGAGGGAGTGGGGCTCGGGCTGGGGCACGGACAGAGGCAGGCACTGCACAGCCGGGGGGGGCACAGGACAAAGCTGCAAGCGGCTCATTTGGGGGACACAGGGGTCGGGAGTGGCAGCTCCCACTGCCTGGGAGGGCATGGGAGGCACATGCCCCTGGGTCTGTGCACGGGGTGAGGGTAGGCTGGGGCTGGGGCAGCACTGGGCTCTTCCCAGCATGGGGGATGGGCTAAGCTGCACTTGGGGCAGGCAGCAGTGGTGCTCCTTTCATAATTCTCAGGCACTCAGCTAATACTGAGGCTGATGGGTACCATTGCTGGCAGCCAGAGCTCATGGACTATGAACTACAAACTACTCTTAGAAACAGTCTTCCCTTATAGGCATATTGGTGGGAATATGTGCATTAACTTTGAATCCAGTGTGTGGATACGTGAAAAACTTCAGTTTCCAAGGCTCCATATTTGGCACTTTCCATAAACAGAAGGCAGACACTTTCTAATGTTGCTCAACCAGCATCTAGTAGCCCCTCTCTAGTATATGTAGTACAAGTGAGTAAGAGGAAAGAGATAATCTTCCATCTGTTAGCCTAAGTGACAAATATCATAGCATACTTTACCTGGGACAGCAATCTGTTCCTCAAGCTCCACGTCTCAGAGGCAGAGAATAAAGGTTTCAGTAAAGTTATGGAAATTATAACCAAAACACAGCCTCTTAAAAGCACTTCAAAACAGCAAGATAAAACCTTGAAGAGACCATTAGCTTGCCCCAAAGCTTCTTGGGTTGCGAAACAGCAAAGATCTCTCAAAGTATCACTTTTCCCTATCGTACTAAAAAACTTAAATTTTGAATTATATTTCTGCAATAGACTCCCTCTAATGAAAAAATGTCTCTGTAAAACTACAAGAAAAAATAACTATTATAATTGAATTTGTCATTTTTTCCAAAAGCTTGTAACAAGAGATTGTACTGAAATGGACAATCTTTTCCTATAGGAAAATCTGGCCCAAATTGCAGTATCTATTTAAAACTCAGTGTTGCAGGGCCTGAAAATTCCTGAGGTTAGCTTGAGGGGTGTTGGTTATAGCTGTGTTGGTCTAAGGACACAGGCAGACAAAGTTATTTGGGTAAATCTGATATCGTTTATTAGACCAACTAAAATAGTTGGAAAAATTCTTCTTTGCAAGCTTTCAGGTACAAACACCCTTTTTCAGGCAGAGGGAGTGACTGAGGTTAGCTTGATATATTGAATAAAAACCTTCCATGAAAGGAATGAGGAATAGCTACCAATAGAAAGTACAGAGAAACAGTCAAATAAATGGCAACTATTTCTCAGGAGTTTGATCCATTCCCAAAATACAGAATTCTCTTAGGAAAGCTAACTGTCTCTTATTACATATTTGAAATAAGACTTTGAGTCAAATGTTAGGAGTAATGAAAACAAATGTACACATGGTTGTTCTCTTTTCAAATTACCTAATAATACTGGTCTTTGACTAGGGGGATAAAGGGCTATGAAACTCCAAGATGTTACACCAAGCCCTTTTCATCTTCAATTCATAAGCTAAAATTGTCAAATTTTAGGGACCTAATATAATCTAATGAATCTGTGGGCTCTCGATAAGCATACTGTACAATATCCCTGTTTACATATTGGATTTCTGAGAAAGTCTGGCCCTGGATAGATTTAACATTTGTAGTGCTGCAAGTGCTGTTACACATTGAATGCTATAAAAATACACCACTGCATGGGTGTACAGATGTAACACTCCACAGCTGGAGTGTTTCAAAATCACTGTATTCAATGACATGCTCTCCAGCCAGGGGTGGATATGGGACTGCAACTCCACTCTCCTCCCCCACCAGGGTACAGGGGTCTCTCTGTGAGCACACTGAAGTCCCACATCTCCTGGAGACTGTGGTTTCCCTCCTGCCTACACACACAGGGGAGGCAGGATGTCAATTAGTATGCTGCAATCCCAGGTCACTCAAGGACTGCAGCTCCCTTCTCCCCCTGCCCCAAGGCAGAACGAGGAGCCTGGAGGCAGGGAAGCTCGCAGGGACTCCTGCTCTCCAGCCCCAATGACAGCTGAGCATACACAAAAACACTCACTGACTGTCCACCTTGATCTCTCTCCCCCTCCTAGATGGTGGAGGTGGAAACATGGGGGATGCTGTGGGATTAAGAGATCCCTACTGTGCTACAGTTCACCATCCACACACAACCTGTAGCAGTTCGAAAATCCCACAGAGAAGTTCTCATTTCACCCAGAAACATTCTTATGGCACTTAGGCCATTTCTGTAGCTCTACAGAAGGCACGAGCATCTGTCAGCTAGACTTCCGTAGTGCTACAAAGTTAGATCTTGCCAGCGTCTCTGTCAAACCTAAGAGCAAGGCAGACAGCTTCAACAAATATTCTTACACATGCATCAAGTAAAGAGAACAGGTCTGATTATTCAAACACAGGTCAAGCATCACAGGGGCAGTCCCCTAAGTCCTCTGAGTAACTGAGGACGAAAAAAGTCAGAAGATGAAGAAAGACTTCAAGCCCTGGCCCTGTAACAAAAGCCATTTAGTGTTACGGTAATTGGGCTCAGATAAACAAAAGGGAATTTTGGAGCTTTCTTCTATTTCTTCAGGCCATCTAGGAAACAACCCTCTGGCTTGAGCTACGAAATTAAAAGCCAGTGCATGCTTATGACATTTCCTGGCTATCAGCTTAGGCAAAATCTGAGAGTCCCAATCTCCTCTTACATATCCAAGTATAATTCCACAGCTTTTGATGGACTTCCTCTTTATTCACACTGATAATAAGGAATAATCGGGTGTCAAACTTCCACTCCATAGAGGAAGGGAGGGGAAAATCTCTCATGAGGCTGCATGCAGGATTACACAGCTATTTCCCAGGGAGTGTGAACTCTGAACATGGAATTAATTAATTCTAGAGCATTTTTGAAGAGCCAATATACAGACATTGCAGATTTGATACCTTATCAAAGAAAGAACTGCCCTCTACTATAAGACCATCAGTTATACAATCAAATTAGCATCTCAGCAATCAAAATCAGTTACTTCTACACTCTGTATAAAGACAGGCTTTGAGTGGTCCAACTGTTTGTTTCAAACCTGTAATTCTCACATATATGAAAAGCCACGGATAAAAGTACTGAGTTTAAAATAAGAAGGGTACAGTGTAGTATATCATAGTTTGAGCTATTCATAATACAGCATAGCATGATTATACTCCTGGTGACAAATGTCTGGCTTAGGCATTTTCTACTTTGGTATTCCTAGTACTCATGGAAGCGTAAATTATTTTTAAAGTATTGTCCTACATATCCATGTCTAAATATCAGAACAGAAAATAAATCCCAAATCTTCACACACAAAATATACACATTTTGTTTTATACATAATGTGTATGTTTGTCAAATATTACAAAAATGCAATTCTAAAGGAGTCCCAATCTACCCACTGGATAGAATAGTCAAGGTATAGTTTTAAAACATTGAATCCAATCTTTCAAAATAGCTTAACTAATTTCTTTGCAAATTGGTAAAGAAAAAATTAATTAAGCTCTCTGAAGCTTTGCTTCCCAAGTAAGGTCCCATAGTGATTTTTCAAAACAGATTTTTAAACTTCTGTTTAAATTCTGCTTTACACAAAGTTTTTGGTATTTTAGTCACATCAGGCACCTATACACAAACAGCTAGGCTGCTCTGCCGCACTGTAATTACAACACGTTGTAGCAGACTCAATTAATTGAATCTGCTGGAGCATGATCATTACTGCACTCCAGCAGACTCCAATGTCTTGTGCAACAACATCCCTGCACTTAAAAATAGCAGCAGGGGTGCTTTAACTAAAGCTTGTTCAACGAGCTTTAGTTAAAGCGCCCCTGCCACCATTTTTAATCACTGGGGAGCTGATACACGAGACGCTCTGGGCATTTTAATTACAGCAGCTCTCAGAGCAGCTCTAATTAAAGTGCCCTGCCCTCATTCCTGGAGCATGTGTATAAATGTCCATCATTCATAATGCCACAGCACCACATCTCCAGAATTGAACTTGTAATTAAAGAAAAACAAACCTTACCTATTCAAATTTGCAGAAAATCTGGTTTACACAAATTGGCTTTAAAAGCTGTTTCACACACACAACTGTAAAAGATTCCACAGAAAAATCCCCAAACAGACTTATTTTCTTTCAATCACTCTTAGCTGAGAAAAGTTGTTGATGTTAAACCACATGCAGAAAGTTACTTACCTTTTATTAGTTGGTCATAGAATTGAGGTTCAATAGAACCAACTGCCATGAATTTTCCATCGGAGGTCTTGTAGGTTTCATAAAAAGGTGCCCCACTGTCCAGCAGGTTCTCCCCCCGCGGTCTGTTCCAAATACCCAAGATTCCTGACTTCCACAGGAAAGAACTTAGATATGCAGTTCCTTCAACCTTAAAGATGCAAAGAACGCTTTATAGTAACTAGAGAAATGGGTATCATGCTCTAGAGTTAAATTACACTTGAAGTAAGTATTCAAAGTTGCAGGCAAATCTGTTCTTCTTTAGGATTTCCAGTTGTAAAATTCTTGCTGAGTAATTTGAGAGAATTATTATTGTAAAGAGCAAGATTAGTTTTCAAGATGTGTGTGTAAAATTTTCTAAGATTATAGAGAGTAACATGGAACCCAGAAGGATTGTCAACCCAAGATTTTTTTTTTTTTGCTGAAAGTCTGCAAGCTTTTTACTGACAGCCCAACTTTTATACTGACACATTTTATTACTAAAATATGTTTTATATAATACAAAAGTAACTCTTCTGCCAGGCCCTGCCCTGCTCTCAGGTCTCAGTTAGGAGGACTGGCTTCAAATTTAGGGATTTAACATCAACTATAGAGTTTGGCTGCCACTAAAAGTTTGCAATAAAAAAAATAAAAAATCTCAGGTTAGCAACCCTGCTGGACTTCAGTGATGGTTTTACACTGTGCTGGGGCCCCCACAGCTGTACCTAGGGCCTCCCACTCACCCCCACACCCTGATGCTCCTGACTACACCCTGCACCATGCTGCCTCCCCCTGTATACCCATAGCCCTACCCTTGCCAGCCCTGCTCACCCCATCCTGGCACGGAGCTCCAAAAAAGCCTAGCTGCAACCCAAGACTAGTAAAGGCAGCCTGGGATGCAGCAGCAGCAGCAAATGGCTGAGAGAACATTCCCTACAGGATGCTGTGGTCCTACTGAGACATCAGCTGGCAATATTGTGCTCAGTTTGTTGGAGCTTCAATCAAGGTGCAGTGAGGTTAACTTATTACTTTTACTGACAAATAAAGTTTTTTGTTCGTTTGTTTGTTTATAGACTACTGACAACCATGCGTAGCCCAATTTTTTACTGACAGTCAGTAAATTTACTGATAGTTGGCAAACCTGGAACCCAGAGAGATCTGATTTGCATGAGAGAAATTCATTTTCTTACTTCCATAAGCTCCTAGAAATTCATAGTTAATGTAAAGATTTATAAAATGATAGGACAAGCTCCTTAGCTCCCCAAAATAATATCAGTGTAAATGCTATTACTGATCTCCTTCAAGTTTCTACTTTTAGAAACCAGAAGCGTTTGTAGATGACACTTTTAAACATGTTTAAAACAGGTTAAATGCCTTTTGCACCTCTTGAATGGCATTACTGTTTGCATATTCAGTGGTGTATTGCACATTAATTCCAGCCACTGTAGCACATTCGGTGGCGTAAGGTGCCTTAAATGATTTTGGGGCACTGCAAAGTAAAGCACCTCTGAGGAGTTTTAGTTTCCTACCCTACAGCCAGGGAGGGAAGCACCAGGCTCTGTGCAGCTCAGAGGCTATGCAGGCAGCCCGGCAGTAGCCTGGGAAGGCAGGCTCCACAGAAGGAAAAAAAAAAAGTGGCAAGCCTTATCTCCTCCTCCTCCTCCCCCCTTCCTCCCCCCCGAGCCTGCCTGCCTGAGCTGCACAGGGACCCAGCACTTCCCTCTACGGCTGTGGTAGCCCCTGGGACTGCCCAAGCCATGAGCCAATGGGGGAGGGGGGTGCCACTGCCACAGAGGGAGGTATCAGCTGTGCCTCGCTCCCCCCACCCCTGCAGCTCACGGACCACTCTGCCCACCAGCAGCTTGCTCTCCCATCACCACCACTGGAAAGGCAGGTAAGAATCGGGCTCCAACATGGGTGTACATGACATGGGGGTATACTTTGCCCTAAACTGAAGCAGTGTTTTTTAAAACCACTGCTTCAATTTACGGAGAATTAAACCCCCGTGTTATGTACAAACCCCTCAAGAGACTTAAAACTCAACCTTTTAGCACCAATTTAAATAACTAAAACTTCTAAATGCTTCAGCACTTACCTGGCTGAGGTAGGTCTGCTTGGTTTTATAAGCAGACAACTGGAAGGAGATCAAAAGGTAAATATCTGGTTCTTGCTCTAAGTACCCTGGAAGCTAAGGATCTGGATCACTGAGTTAACCAAACTATTCTCCCACAGTTCTCACTAATCTGTGTTTCTTCTGAGGGTGCTTGCACACAAGTGCAGAGCCTGCTCTGACTAATCCCGTCTGATTGAGCATGATAATTACTGTGCTCCAGCACCCTCCCACCTCTCATGTATCAGCTTTGCCACACTTCAAAAAGGCAGCAGAGGTGCTTGAACTAAAGCTTGCCAAATTAACTTTGGCTCAAGGGTCCACACCGCCATTTTGAAGCATGGGGATACTGACACACGAGACACTGCGGCACTTTAATTAGAGTGGCTCTCACAACCACGAAAAATTAAAGTGCCGTATCCCACCCCAGCCATGTGAAAAATGCCCTGAGATTCTCACTGGGCATGTCTACACATTCATTAATGTGCTTTTGCTACCATGCATTAAGTTGAGTACCTCTATTATAAGGTACTAAATAAAGGCTGATTAGGCTGCCCCAATGCCCAATAGCAAAAGCAAATGCCTGCTGACTGCCACTTAACGTGCAGTAGACTAATTCTACTGTGGATTAGCATATTAACTCTGTTTTTGCCATGACGCTTTAATGTGCAGTAGAATAAGCTACTGTGCATTAAAGCACATGTGTAAATGAGCCCACTGGCAAGAGCAAAGAGAAGGAAAATTATATAGCCCAGGCCCCTGATGAATTCAGGAACAGGAATCATAGGTAGTACCTGTCTGTTCATCTAATGAAAGCTGCAGGTTTGTACAGTAAAACCAGGTAAGGTAACCATTAATTCAAGTTTAGCCTTTCAGCCATTACCCAATTTAAATGCATCCTCCAATAAAATCTCGAGGTTTTACACAGTCACTACTTTTGTACTGCAGCAGAATCCTCCTTCTCTCCAACCTGACTTCTGCTCAGAGTAAGTGAAGAGTTAGGAGGGGAAAGGTTGAGGAGAGAAGGGGCAAAGGGAGGGATGACAGGTGGAACGAATTTCTGATGATTCCCCTATAACACATTTGGAAACTGACTAATCCATACAGTTCCAAAACCTCCTTAGCCACTAGGAGGTTTAAAGCCATAACTCATTTACTCTCTATCTTCTCACATAAAGAACAGCTGCACCAATAAAAGTTCTAAGGGCCCAATGGCATCCATTTTATCCATTGTTAGGCTTCTGCTGGCAGAACTCTCACGTCACATCTACACAAGATGCTTACTGCACAGTAACTCATTACTACTGCACAGTACTGTTGCCGACCACAAACCATGATGTGATGCTACTGAGCAGCAGTAACAAGCTACTGTGCAGTAGGCATCACAAGACAACGGTGCTGGGACACTACTGTATACCAATGTCGGTTACCGCCCAGTTGTTTAGTACATGGTTATGCAAGTACTAAATGACTGCACAGTAACAACTGAGCAGTAGGCAT
>NW_017729024.1:160800916-160807747 GCF_001723915.1 Gavialis gangeticus | reverse complement strand
TACTGTATACCAATGTCGGTTACCGCCCAGTTGTTTAGTACATGGTTATGCAAGTACTAAATGACTGCACAGTAACAACTGAGCAGTAGGCATCTCATGTAGACACACTCACTGGGTAGTAACATGGCCAGCACATTCTCTAAAACAGAGACTTCAGTGGAAGGAGAAAGACAGGACATTATAAACTATACGCTAATAAGCACATAGTGATGATGAGGACAAACAGCACTAAAACATGAGAAGTGATGTCACATTTTAATTTTTAAACCAAATGATTACTTTTTAAAATGGGGCTAAAGGAATATTCGTATATTTCTAAGTGAATTCCAAAAAGGTCTGGTGTCACTTGACCCAAGCATTTGTTACCTTTATGTTGACTTCATTATTGTCATGGCAAATTCTAGGATTCCACTGCATTGCCAATGCATATCTATATCTGTTTAAACCAAGTAGTATTTATTTGCTTCCAATACTGCTACCTAAATTTGAGGAGATCCAATAACAAATACCACAACCCCTTGTCTCACTCAAAATTCCAAGAGGATTTTAAGACACTTCAACAAGAAGCTATTTCATGGAGTCTTAACAAATAGTCAACTACTATGTGGAAGAAGGTGAAAACTTCATAAGAAGTCATTTTAAAGCTATGGAAAAAGGCTGAGAAAAGAAACCCTTTGGAAATTCTACAACTTGTCAGAATTCTTAATTACATTGAAATGACTTAATGCAATTATGTTGGCATCATGAGCACAAAATGAATAATTGCCTTAATTAATAGTGGTTGCCAATAATAACAATGACAATATTATTACAGAGACATTGATTTTAACTCTAGTTAAGTTTGCTTTAAAAGATAAGGTTAAAGAAGAAGAAAAGAAATGTCATAGTGCTCATCTGGAAACACTTTGAATTTCCTACCTAGTATCTTTGCTTTTTTTTAATAAAACTAATTACAAGTAGTTAAAATTAACATTTGGTTGACATTTTATTCCCAGCCGTTTTTTTTTTTTTTTAACTGATACCATTCAAAAGACCTTGTCTATACATATATTGTAAGACAATTTAATCTTAGATAGGATAAAATAGGTATGTTTTAAAAAATATGTTAAAATTAAAGACTTTTTGTCACCGTGCATCCTGAGAGCTGTTGGAGGCATATAAAATCTAATCCAACCCCTTTACAATATAAACTGTGCTAGCAAATATGTGCAACTAATAGTGTTAAGAGGAGATCATTTAGTGAAGGGAGACGTGGACACTAACATTCGTAAAAGGCAGAACTAAGGTTGTAGTTTCTGGTCTTTGGCTTAAGGTAGGACAGCAGCAGCCAGGTGCGATGAGACACTTGCCCATGAGTAAAAGTTGATGTCCTGTTAGGTTGCTTAGCTTTTCATTTCTCTAACTCCCAGGCCTTCTGCAGAATTAGAGTTTGTAAAAACTATAGCTAATAAAGAAAACTCACCATACTTGCATCAATGACTTGCCCTTTGTTAGATCTGGTACGTTCATAAAGGGCCATAATAATTCCCATTGCACACAAGACCCCTCCACCAGCAAAATCAGCCAGAAGATTTAGTGGGGCATATGGATTTTCATCTTTTCTACCAAGTCTTGACAATACACCTGGACATCAAAGGAAAAAAATTACAAAATGAATGACTACTAGATTTTCTTTTTCCAATGTTAAAATCCCCTTTTCTTGAATTTATGGCAGTAGCATAGATGAGGATAAACAGACTTTTCCTTACCCCTTAGTTTCTAAACATTACTTGATTCTAGTCATACCTCAGCAAACTGCTCATTTGTTCATAAAACTACAATATTTAAAGTTATATTAATTAATAGTTTATTATTTCATCAGATAGATTTTTCAGTACAGCTTTCAACACCCAATGAGATTTAGGCTACTAATAAATGACACAAGATAATACTAATTGCCAGCAACTGCATTAATTAAATGTCAGCATAATACTCTGTATTTATGTAGTACCTTTCAAGAAAAAAAATCAATGGGTTTTACCAACATGAATTGAGACTCACAGCACATAAGTGAGCTTGTTTTGTTTGTTGTTATTTTTTAATATACAATTACAAGCACTGGCCAAACAGTCCATTAACTAAAAGTCATAAGAAGGACCTCACACAAATACATCCAAGTCAACAGCCTTGGGAAAAAAGAATAGGACAGGAGATAAAGGAAAGTGAAATAAGGAAGAGACAATACTGTCATTCCTATTCAATGCATAGAACACAGACACAGAAAAAGATGGTTCACTTGCTACAGGTCATACAGTCAATCTAGTGCAACAATGGAAATAAAACATGTTGTCACTTTGAATCAAGTATTTCAGGCAATAGGGATCAAAGCTTCTTTATTTCCTCAATGGTACAACTGAAAAATTTTGAACATATCAGTCATCTTTCTTAGCTCTTTTATATTTAGATACCTAGTATGCATGTCAGTTCTGATTTCTGAGATATAAAATGGGATTTGAGATGTCTAAACAGTTTCAGGTACCTAATCACATAGATGCAAGCCTGCAAACTGAGCCCCTAAATGTTACATGGAGTCAAGTAAAATCAGGGTACAGACAGGTGTTCAGCTGTAGCTGCTCCAAAGCATCTCAGCACTTTGCAGAGTGCAAGCATTCCAGGCCCCTGACTAGAGAGCTACAAAGTCACCTCTAAGGCGCACACTTAATCCATGGGCCAATAGGAGGATGCTCCTGTTTCCCCCATGCCCACAGCAGAGATGCTGCCTCCAGCTGATGCCATGTGGGCAATGAATAGAGGCAGCTCCAGGGAAGATGCAAACCCTGGCCACCCACGGCAGAGGGTGGGCATGCTCTCGGCCATTACCCTTTCTATACATGAAACAAGGGCTATGCTGTAGCTGCAGCTGCTGCCCCAGGATCAGAATTCCAGCCACACATGGTGGGGAAGGGGTGGCCACCCCCCAGCAGGCAAACCACAGCTGTGCTTTTTCTGTTTGTGCATAAAAAACTGGGTTCATAGTTTGCTATGGAAAGTGCTCACAAGTTCCGATTCAGATGTTCTGCCCCTGACTACTGGAAGTCTAGAAAATAATTTACAAACAAGGCATTTACTATTCCGAACTTTTCTTTCCAAAACTGAAATGCTGACAGAATCCATTCTATGAAAAAAGGGCCAAAAGTTTGAATTATAGTGTTGCTACTTGTGTTTCATATCTTGCAATAAGCAATTACAGTAACAACAGCCAGAACCTACACAAAATAGTATTGCAGAAATTAGTATCAGGGAAAAGAAAGCGATTTTGCAGGCAGTATGCTTTTTATTATGAAGTTCAGTAGAAGTCAAGACTGTGACACCCTTCATTAACAATGACTGTAAGCAGTGATGGTGAGGGAGAGCAGCAATACATGATAGACCATGAAAGACCTGAAGGATTACCCACGGCAAGTAAGAGTCACCCAAAAGAAGGTAAAAACTACAAATACGATTATTTTAACATTTAAAAAAATACTCCACCCACAGAAAACGTAAAGAAGAAAAACCTAAAGAACAACATAGTTGGTTATCTGAGCTGTTCAAATAGGACCTCTCTTAAAACCTGAATTCAAGATTTTAGAAAAAATAAGGTAAATTTAACATGAAGTTTTACAACATACCTGACAAAGCCAAATAATTAATGTCATGACCTGCAGACTTGGCATATGTTCCTGTCTGACCAAATCCAGTAAGTCTAGCATAAATGAGTTCTGGATTCTCACCCAGGAGGATTTCTGGACCAAGACCAAGCTTTTCCATGACACCTTCACAAGAAGACAAAATGTTTAATCCCAACTCACATCGTTGCTTTTAAAACAGACTCAAAAAGGTTTAATGTAAAAAACTGTAAAATGTTTTGTTGTTATTTTTAATGTATTACAATCACTGTGCAACATTCTTTCAAATACAACTAATATGGAAAAATATCAGCCACCAGTAATACACCAAGTTATGCTCTATTAAATGCATGTTACAGTACAAGTAAATTTAGCGTAAGGATCCTTTCTTTCTCTCCAGTTCCCTCAACATTTTCCAAATCCTCAAGAACCATCCCAGCCAGCGTCCTATTTTATGTACCATTGAATGTAGCCAAGCTAAAGAGACAGAGAGGTCTCAAATGCCAGGCGGTGTGGCAAATGAAAGAGGAAAAGCTCTTAGCTAATGTGCTCCACTAGCAGAACCTCTAGGTCATAATTATTTCAGGATTTCTCCTTTATCAGACCATAGCACTTTGCTCGCCTGCTCAATGCAGTTCTCCTTTAGTCTTCTGCTGCAGTTACCTTTAGCCTAGTGCTCATACGAGCAAAACAACTATAGTTATTGTTCACTCAGACACTGCTTTACACAAACTGCACTAATGAACATTTGATTTTGTACACTAAAGCTCAAGAATATTTTTTTCAGAAATCAAAAGGAATAGATGTTTGGTCCATCTGAATTTTCAGAAGTGAGCACTTGTATAGCCTGAATCTCTCTTCTCTAAAATGTGACTTTTAAAACACTAATTCTTCAAGTTGAAAGTCCATTTTCTACACTGTTTACACCTGACATTTGTTAAACTTTAATCAAAGCTCTGTCTCTTGCATCGTAGCAGTACAGCAGAAGAGTGTACTTGGAGGGGGAAAGAAAAATGCTGGACTTTTAAAACCGTTTTCATGTCTTCTTCACTACCGCAGCTAAGAAATGGAAATCTCTTCCCAAACTGGTCTTGAAATATCATCACTTGGTCCTTACAATTTTATGTATTTGGATTACTGATTTTGTTGCTTAAATTATCATATTTCTCTTTTGAAAAAAATAAACCCATTAAATCTAAATTTAATCTAAAATATGTTAAAGCCTATGGTTACTCTTAACTTCTAAAATATTTAAGTAATAAAAAAAAAAGATGACGAATCCATGAGCCTCTACCAAAAACTATGAATTACAGGCTGCACACTTTTTACAGAAGGAAAAAAAAGAAACAAGGAAAAAACACTTTGAGACAAGTTTGGTACAAAAGGCCGTGTACTCTGAATCCGTGGAGAATCGATGGGCTGAGTACAAGAGAACAGAACATTACAGTATACCTCCTTGGTAGAAAAAAGATGTACCTTGTCTAATATGAAGGCTTTCTTTAGTGATAAATCTTCATTTGAATGACTGTATCAGCCAAAGAGAAGGCATAATCCTGTTAAACAGTGATTCTCAACTAAGGTGCTGCAAGATCCTTTGATGGTCACCCTTAGGTGTGAGGAGATAAGGGCAGGCTCAGGCTCTCCCTGCCTGGCCCATACCGACCCCACAGCCTGCTGCAAGGAGATAAGCACTGTGATAAACCAGTTCAGTTTTGACTTGGGGTGCTGCTCAATTCACAAAAGTTAGAGGGATGCCTTGAGCCTAAGGAGGTTGAGAACCGCTGCTTTGGAAAACAGCCAAAGTACAAATGGAAACATCAGTTCAAATCAGTGATTTCAACTGAGATTTCCCACTTGTCTATTTAAATCCATCCACCCTGATAATTACACACAGGTATAGCTCTTTCAGCTGCCCCCCCATGCTAAAAATATGATTTCCACTCAGTCACAGTGAGCTCCTGGACAGGAGGAAAAAAAAAAAATCGCTTCATTCTGCAAAAATGAAATGTCAAGTTCAATGACTGCCTATTTTAACCACAGACTGAGGAACTTTTCCAGGGTCTGATCCAGGTGTTTCCTTAAATCCAATCACAGGATCTAGGTTGAAGAATCTGAAAATACAAATGTGGAATACAGAAAACCAGCTACAAACAGAAACAAAATGGTTCTAGTAGCTTTCATCGTCCAGCCTGAGAAAAGTTAAACAAAAAACCCCCTCCCCAACAATACATCGCAAAGAGCATGCCACGTTTGCAAAGTTCAGCAATTATGGACATTATTAGCGATGTGGGCTGGTTGGTTTACCCAGGGCCATGTTCATGCCACACTTCTGCCATCCACTAGCGGGGAACCAGGACCTGGCCTCGGGGCCCCAAGGAACAACGGTTCCTGCATCGGAGGCTGACGCCTGCCCAGACAGGCCTGTTTGACGTGCCCAAAGATCATGGGCCCATCATGGGATACAATAAGACTCTCTTAATAAGGGAGCCCACTAGTTCCAGGGGATAAATAAAGAGAAAACTGGAAAGGGGGAATGCAGTCACAGGTTAGTAAGAAGGGATCCGGAAGGAGACGGGGCAGAGCACGATGGCCAGCACCCACTGCCCCCTGAACGAGCGAAGGAAGCCTGTGGGTGCTGACCAGGGAAACGCTGCCCAGGCAGGAGCGGAGGTAAGAGGAAGGCAGGGCCTCCTTCCTACAGCAAAGGGGCTACTCGGGGGAACGCCCTGGCACGACCCAAACGGGACTGGGACCGGGACCGCTCCGGCGTGACGCAGACATTGGACTTTGCCGGGCCGTGCCGATGCTCCTGCTGGGCCTTAAACCCGGCGGGTCCTGGCTGGCCGACTTGGGGCTCAAGCGCCCGCTGGAAAGAGGCACAGGGGCTCGCAACGCTTCGCCGGCTCATTACATTAAACCCCGGCTCTGCAGCGCCTGTAAAGCCCGGGGAGCTTTTGAAGCTGCTTCAAGCACCGACTCGACACTTTCGGCGCCGCTCCTCGGCCTAGGCCCGGATTTGGAACCGCCCCGCGGGCAGTCTCGTGCCCTCCCCGGGGGCAGCGCCCCCACCTGCCCGGGCGGGGCGGCGCTCACCGTGGCGGAAGGGCTCGATGAGCACGTCGCAGGCCCGGCACAGGCGCCGCAGCACCGCCGCGCCCTGCGGCCGCCTGAGGTCGAGCGCCAG
>NW_017729024.1:160798661-160800634 GCF_001723915.1 Gavialis gangeticus | reverse complement strand
GCCCAGCTCACGGCACCAGAAGTCCTCGTTTCCTGGGCCCCGGGGCACAGCGATACTCCTCCCTGACACCCTCCGGGGGGCTGGGCCCAGCCTGGTCCGCGCTTGCCCGGCAGGGACACAGCGCGACCACGGCCACTGGGCCCGGGGATAAGACTGCGGGGTGGTGTGAAGCAAACCTCCCGCTGAGCTGCTGCAGTGGGAAGGCCTTAGCTCTGCACCGGCTTTCTGGAAATGGGAGACTGCTTGCCCCGGAGGTTACGGCTGAGGGCTAGCAAAGAGGGAAGCTGGGGGCGGATGATATCGTCTGACCCCAGTGCTTTTTCCTGCCCAGGGCAGGGGGTGGGACTCAATGACCTACTGAGGTCTCTTCCACCCCTAACATCTATGAACCTATGAAAACTCCGGGGGCATCCAAACCCCAAGCCTCTGGGCTTGGGCCTGCACATCGGATGCCCGCCAAAGGTTTTGGAAACACCTGAAGCCCCAGTTGGGGTGGGGGAGGTTTGCCGGTAGTAGGGCCACTTATGGCTCTTGACAGACTCATGGATTTGGAATTTGGGCTAATTTGTTTGGAAAATTTGAAAACAAACAAAAAAAATCTTATCTGGAAGAGGAAACACCATGATCAGTAAGGTGGTTTTCCTTGTCGCTGGGGATAACCGCTTTTCTGATGCGGGGTAGCACACACGGAGGTAACATACAGTTAACCTCCCACATTCACTTCCACTGGGAAGATCTTGGCTTTACACCCACTTTTTGGAAATGGGAGACTCCTCCCAAGCCTGCTCCTGCAGCCACATGGCTGAGGGCGAGCAAAACTCAGGGGCATCCGAACCTGGTCTCTGGGCTTGGGCCTGCACGTGGGATGCCCACAAGAGGATTTGGAAGCATCTGAAGCCCCAGGTGGGGGTGGAAGATGTTTGCTGGTAATTGGGGCCACTTATGGTTCTTGACTGACTCGGGGCTTCGAACTCCATTTGACTGACTTGACTTGGAACGCAAAAAATCTTCCTTAAAAAAACAAAAAAAGCACATCGCATTTAGGTGTAAAATGGCCTTAGATGGCCAGGGCACTTTAACCTGCTTTAAGTTAAGTTATGTGCATTGTCTTTATTACTTCAGTTGATTCATCTTAATTTTCCTGAAGGACCCTGCATGGGAAGGATGCCCACTCCCACGCGTGTGTTCTGTTGCATCTACCTGCTCTGCAGCTGCCAAGCAAACCTGTTTTATTTGACTGGTATCCCTACACCCCCAAGGGCTGATACGCTGAAGCATCAGGTCTAATCAAAGCTTGTCAGGATGTATGCTGCAAAGAAGAGTAGCTCAAAGCTGCCAGATGTGGGTTGTTTTTTATTTTTCTTTTAGATTGAGTGTGATCAAGGACAAAGACGACAAAGAATCAAGATCTTACCCATTTTTTAGAAGTGAATATTTAGGCTCTTTTTAGTTCAGCAAGTAATCCCTGCTGTGCAGGCTCGGGTGTATCCGATGCCGCACCCGCCTTCTCTCACGCCTCGCCCACAGCGCTTCGAATCACTACGGGTCCCTCCTCTTGGCCTGTACGCGGTTGATACGCCTGCCACGACTTTGATGTTATTCTGGTTCAGTGATCTTACTCCAGCGCGTACCAGTCCAAAAGTGAGACTCCGGGACTCTTGGGGTCCCTAATCAGTGAGGGCTCCGCCACCCCTACACCCTCGCCCGTACCACCGGACCTGTCGTCGTCTCGGGCCCGGGGACCCGTCAGTAGGTAGTTCCCTTTTACTCTGCGATCTCTGTTTTATGCCATCAATGATTTTCCAGTCCGGGTTATTTGGGCACTGGGCTAGCCTGCCCTCAGTGCCCTATTGTTCCTACCCAGCTGTTGGGTGCTAGAGCACTCTTTCCTAGGACCCTCTCAGGGCTCCTTAGTCCTTTTCCCTGGCTTCTTACCAACTTTCAGTCCTTATAGACCCTGGGCAGCCTCTTCA
>NW_017729024.1:160787115-160793661 GCF_001723915.1 Gavialis gangeticus | reverse complement strand
TGATCCGGCCCGCCTCTTCACTCCCTCACACCTGCATTTATGGGTTCCTGCCTTATGTGGTAGAAAATTAATGTTTGATTGTTTTGAAATCTGTTTAATTCCACAGCCGAAAGAAATGCATAGTTTGTTTGGTGTTTCCCCCCCCAACACACACACACACACACACACACTCTCTCTCTCTTTTCTGCAGGCTAGAAGTGATCATGTTTTAAATACTGATGCTATCATATTTAAAAAGGAAACTTTGTTGAAGTCTAATCAGTTTGTCAGGATTACTTGAACTGGCAGTTTCCAGCAGAAAAAAAAACTTGCTGTTCCTACCGACTTCCTAGAAAAACAACTGCTAAAAAGCATAGCCAAGCTTGTTGAACAGAGTCGTGGGCAAAGTACACAAATTTGGCACCACTTTTCAATATGTAAAAATGCACCAGAGAGGTCACTAGCAATTTTTGTACCCTAGACAGACATGCAGGGAGGGAGGTGCTGAGCACCCTACCCCAGGTGCTTCCCATATATAGACTGCTGCTACTATGGCAGTCTCTGCACATGCGGCATGGGCTCCCCAGATGCTGTCATTTTGGGGCCTCCCTTGAAGTGGAGGAGCAGAGCACTGACTACCATCCCTAATTCCACTACTTGTATACATGTTTCTTTGTGGTACAAGCAGCAGGAAATCATATTGCTCATCTTTGCCTTGGATTCAACACAGACTAGACTGGTTAGCCAGAAAAACTGGTTTTATTAGCAAGTCTATTAAAGTTTTTTTTGAAGGCAATTCTAAACATTGACAGTATCTGCATTTCTGCTGCAGCTCTAATGATAGCTTTTAAAACCTGGGGTGAGATTCTGAGCTTACTAATATCGATAGCAAAACACCCATTGGATAAAGTCAGCTCAGGCAGGGTGCTTGCAAGTTAATATAAATGGCATTTATTTTTTCCTAAAAAGCCTCACTCACAGATGCTGAATAGACATTACAGAAATTTCTCCAGGAAAGTGAGTAAGTGTGGCACCCCCTAGCAGCCACCCACATTGCCCACCCATAAGGCCAGCCCTGCTAGGCTGTTTGACCCTGGCCCTCCCAGCCTTAGCCTAATGCAGCACACCAATGTCTTCTAGGTCTTTAACCCCAGACTAGGCTGCCTCCTACTGAGTGCCCACCAAGCAGCCCTCTGCTGCCTCCACATATCCCCCATAGCTACAACCCAGTCCTCCAGTTCTTAATCAGAATACAAACACAAGCCCACTGGCTGTATAACAAAAGGCGTTTCCCTACACGAGAACACAGCTTCCCTGCAAGCTGTAAGTTCCCCTTCCTTTTCACTTGCAGCTCTTGAAGATAGCTAGGATGCACAGTCAATCCTGCTCCTGCAGCTAGCCTACTCAGGAACTCCTCTCCCTGCTGTCTGCAGGGCTATACTGACTTCCTGGACTCAGGCACTGGTCTTATATGCCTCCAAAGCCCCTTTCCTTCCTGTCAGGTGTCTCTTGCGCCATCCACAGAGGTTTCTATTTCAGGCTTGATGACCAGCCTGCCTTCGCCTGATGTGGATTAGCCCAGCTGCTTGTAACTTCTATTTCTGGGCTGCCTCAATATCTGCACCTTAGCTGCTTATCTTCTAGCAGCTGGCCTCTGCCTAGCTGCTGGCCTCAAGCAACAAGCTCTCTGGACAGCCCCATGATAGGAGTAGCTCCTATTCCACCTGATATTGGCCTGCTTGCTTCCCCACCACTAGCTGTTGCTCAGCTGCTGGTCCCACACAGCATGTTGCAGCATACCCTTAAAGTAAGAAGAACCTCTGGCATACATATATTCCCAGTTCCCTAGCAGAAGCATGACGAAGCATGTAGACACAGGTAAATATTGAACCATTTCTAAATATCACTGGGAGCTGGATCTCAGTTGTCACAGGTCAGAGGTGGCTGCAAATAGTGTTGTAGCATTCCAGGTAGATTGGCCATCTTGTAGGTATTGAAACGCTGTGGCTCTGACACCAGGGGAGGAAGTGAGCACCCAGCCCAACTTACCTTGCAGCTGGTGAGCGGGACAGGGATGGGGGTGCTTGCTTAGGGGTGTCAGGGCCTGTGGCTAAGGGTGTCATCACTGTTTCCCTCAAAATGAGTTCAGTGAAGTAGCGTACACTTGATTGTACTCTGCAATGTATTTGGTTGACTTGAGGTGCCCAAACTAGTTTGACAGGCTTGTACATCTATGTGCGTCAGGTTTAGGCCATCATAAAGGACATTCTGGTTTTCTGCTACTCTGTCCTGTATTGATATGAAACCCAACGCCTTTATGTTCTCTATTTTTCTCTTCAAGAGTTTCTTATCAATAGAGGACAGAGGACAACCGGACTGTCCTCTGATGGCCACCCTATTTAACTGACATAAACCAGTCTCAGTGTTACGTGTGTCCATTCCCAAAGTTGCTGCACAGGTGTGCTGTCTAGCAAGCAGGTAATAGAAGGCTGCTTCTTTCCTATCCCTTCTCCCCAGGGATGCCTGTCAGTGAGCTGAATCACTGGCAGGCCACCCTCCCCTGTGTTCGCCCTCCAAGAAAGGGGGACTTCTGGGCAGGTTGGCAGCCTCCTATGAAGGGTGATGGGCTCCCAGAATAGCATGTCACTTTCCCAGGGGCAGTAGCATGCTTGGCAACAGCTCCCCACCTCAGCTGTGATGAGAGTGATGGCCATCTCTGGCAGGAGAGATGAGTAATGAATAATAAATACACATCATTGAAATAGCAAGTGAAAATGTAAGGGGACAGCCCATAATGACTTGTCTTGCAGTATGGCCAGGACACGAAGCTGATGTCTAGTTTTATGAGAAGGGCCATTGAGAACTTAACTGCACATGGTTGGGACCACACATGGTTGTGCTTTTACAGCTTATCTAAAAGACAACATTGTGTTGGGGAGCTAGACCAGTAGTGACACAGAGTGAAGAATGACACTTAAGAAATCACCAATCCTATGTCCTGCAGCAGTGCTTTTCATTTAATGCAGGTTAATGTGTAGAGTGTGAGGCTGGAACAGTGGTGTAACAAGCAGGGTTTGCACCCTGGGAAAATCCTGCGAATGGTGTGGGGACCGCACACAGGAGTCTTACCCCAAACAGTCCCTGGTTGCTGCTGCTGCTATGGCCACCTTGAGCTGTGCCCTCCCAAGCTCTGGATCTTAAGGCAGCAGTAACAGCAATGCAGTGTCTGTGCACTGGCTGATGCTGCAAGAACAATGTGGCAGGGCTACTCTTGCTGCCAAGGTGTAGATGCCATAGGGGTGGGCGTGATTTTGTGGCCCCTCTCAAGTCAGGACTCATGGCTGGTGCCTCTCTCACCCACCCCTAGTTATGCTACTGGACTGGCAATGAACTTCTATCTGTCACAGATGTTTAAACTCTGCCCATTTACTTTGTGCCGAGTACAATAGCTTGTATCTGATTAACATGTAACATGTATTCAGCTAAAGCACACTTTCCAGACCATGCATCCAGATTTGTTTTAAATGACATCCAGAAACAGAATATCAACTGCTTCCCTTGCCAGTTTTATTCCATTGTTAATAATTGTTGTATTGTGTTTGCTTATGTTGCACCATGTAGAGTAAATTAAGTAGGCTTTTTATTAACAAGGCTTTTTGCATATCCAGCTCTCAGCAGCTCAGCTCAGTGTGCAAGGAGAGAGAGAAAGAAGCAGTACTCTAAAAATCATCTCTAGTGCCTCTCTTAGAAGAGATAGCATCACAGTTCTGTAACTGCATGAGTACAGTACAACCCTGGCTGTTAAACTGTTGTGCCTTATTTCCAGGTTGAATGTATCTGGCTTCATTTTCCTGGCATACTTTTCTATGTTAAACTGAAGAGCTCTTTAGCCCTTTAAAGGTACTTAGACACTGTAAGTATAGGCACTTTTAACAGTGTTTGAAAGGAGAGATGGGAGGTGTGGCTCAGGAGCTGCCATGGAACTGTTGGCATGGTTTGATAATAATACTCATTAGCTAAATCACAGTCTTCTACCTGGACTGAAAGTGGCCACAGTCATAGTGTTTTTGCTACGCTTGTATTGCTACAGGAGCATACAAATGCCAACAGTTCTAGGGTAGCCATTTTTATTGGTATCTTTTATATTGATGCAACTATTCTATACCCCAAGCCACCTTCCAGGTTTTTTAATAAGCTAAACATGTGAACCCTTTAAGTTCATCACTATAAGACATGCTCTTCATTTTCAAAAATGAAATCATTTTTGTGGTTCTTTTTGGCACCCCATGTAGCTTTTCAATGTCATTTCTAACATGTGGACACTAGACCAGGATGCAGTTGTCTAGTATCAGTGTTACCAGTGCCAGATACGAAACTCACCACATCCCTCTTTAGACATCCAAGAATCATGCTAGTCCCCTGCCACAACATCACAATTGAATTGCATACTGAATTGTTTGTCCTCTATGATAATGAAACCTATTCAGTGACTGCTTTTCAGGATGTCACCTCCCATTTTCTAGATGCAGGTGTACATTTGAATTGGCCTGTTTTAAAACACATTTTTTTTCAAATGGACTCATGTAAACAGATTGCCTAGCCTGCAGGTTTCCACAGGCAGGTTTTGCTTCTTGAGGAGCTTCTCAGCCATTCCTCCCAAATAAAGCAGTCTTTGAGCAACAAATGAACAAATAACATACAAGCCAAAACCTTCTGTCTTGTTCTGGGTAATAAGAAGGGAGCCACTTAGCTCTAAGCACAACACAACACCCTTACCCCTCCTTGGTACCGAGCTTGTTCTGCTCACAGCTTTACTCCTTCTTGCAAAATGTTCCTTCCCCCTTTGCAGCCTTTCTGCTCTCTCCCTTGGGGCTTCTAAGCTCCCAGTGGGACAAGCCCTCTTTATCCACATGTCCTACAGCTGGGCTTCTCAACAAGGCTGACTGTTGTTTTTTTTAAAGGGGGAGACTGCCCTGTTTATAGTGCAGCTTAACTAGGAATGCAGATTTACCTGTACTCTTCATTATTTATCATTCCAATCAGAAACGTCGTTCCACCAAATTGAAACAAGAGCCCCATCATTAAAAGTAGTGTTCTAAGGTGAGCTTGCAGTCTAATTTTCTTATGTAGCACAATGCCAGGGGCACAATTGAGTTGTTGGCTGTCAGGGCTCAGTGCTAAGGGGTTCTGAGCCCTGGGGATCAGAAACAGGGAAGGTCAGGAAGCAGTGGGCCCTGAACCAAGAATCAGAGTTGGGGATCATGGACTAGAACTAGGAACAAGAAAACTAGAAACCAGCAAGCCAGGAGCTGGGGGCTGAAAACCAAGGGTGTCCGTAGACATGCCAGGAAGCTGCTTTGACATGCTGTTATTATAGTGCATGGGAACAGACTCAATTAATCAAGTCGGCTGAAGCATGGTGTAACAGGCTGTGGCAGAGCACCTTTGGTACCTGCCACTTTAAGGGCCAGAAAAGGCAACAGAGCAGCCGGCAGGTGTGAGCCAGGTTAATGATGTGGTCACATGACTGCAGGAGGGCCTTGGGATTAGAGGAGGGAGCTGAACAGCCTCCATATTAACCCAGGCCATCAGCACTGAGCTACCAGTCTGCTGCATTTAGCTAGAGAGGGAATAGTATGTGACTGCTGCTAATAGAACCTCAATGAAAGTAGAGGTCAGGAGCTATAGGATGGTGGAGGTTCCTGGTCCTGGGGAATGATGTAAAACTATACCCTGCTAGGGCAGGATGGTATGTTGGGGCTGCCTTTCCTGGAGTGGTCTCCAGGAAATGCCACACCCGTTACCTCCCTAATGAAAGGTGAGTATGGGGTGCCTTATAGCCTGAGCTCCCACAACCTGATGGGTAATCCCACTGTAGGGACAGGCAGGGGAGCCAGGTACTCCTAGAGAGGCACCTGCACCCCATGGAGTGTAAGACCCTGATGGCCCTAGTAAGGGGGCATAGGTAAAGAAGTAGGCCATACAAAGTAGGATGCACGTGGGTGACCTGAAGGACTGTGCTGAACGAGTGCAGAGTAGGGTTTGCGTAGGCAAGGCTGAAGGGCTGCACAGGGGTATGTGGCATAGGGCTGCAGGAGTGGCCTGAAGAACTGCATGCAGGCCAGCCCCAAAATTTAGTGAGCAGTTTATGGCCCAAGTGGGAGGCCCTAGTATGAGAGCATGAGTTGAAGCCCCAGGGAGGGGGCAGAATGGCCAAGGTAAGTCTATGGATGCCTGAGGCCACATCTGGGCCAGAGGCCAAGTGGTACAGCTCAGAAGGGAGCTGGGAGTAGTAAATAATGGGAAGCTTGGGCTAGTGAGCCTAGTGTTTTGGATGCCATCTGCAAGGTATGGGACATGGTATAGGGCAGGTCAGAGCCATGTATAACATCCCTGGTATTGGGGCAATTAATGAAGAGCCTCCCACATTATTCCATCAGTCACTGATGCATCAAGGTGTGGCAAGAAAATTGGGCAGTCTGCCCTGGACAGGTGGGCAGGCCAATACTATGACTGGCTTCATGAGGACCCCCTCCCCCCCCCCCCCGCCCCCCGGGCCCCCTGCGC
>NW_017729024.1:160778667-160786964 GCF_001723915.1 Gavialis gangeticus | reverse complement strand
CCCCCCCCCCCCCCCCGGTCACATGGGCAACTTGAGCTGTGCTAAGGCTCTTAGCCATAGTTCAGGCCTTCCTGGAATTAAGCAATAAAATTGAACAGAGCACCTTCTGTGTCGCACTGGGAGGTGTGTGCTGTGATCGGTGCACAAAGTGAGCAAGGCACAACAGTTCCCCTTAGGAATGTTTGGCACAGTGCCAGGGGATTGGACGACTTGGCATGCCAGAGTCCTAAAACTATTTAACACAAAGGAAGGGGTGTGCCAGCAGGCCATGAACATGGGGAAAGAGACACAGCTGCTGTTTCTGCTGGACAGCAGAGAAGCCAGTATCATCACACACCCAGCCAAGGACCCAAGGTCAGCTACCCCCAAAGGTTGTCGCCAGGGCTGTCCCTAGTGGGGGCAAATCAAGGCAACTGCCCCAGGCCCTGCACTTTGGGGGCCCTGTGGAGCTGGGCAGAGCAGCTGCTGCAACTCTACGCTACCACTGGCTTCATGAGTGGCTGCTTGGCACCCCCTTCCACTCCCCCGACTGCCGAATCTGCCGCTGGCTTTAGTGCATCTGGGGGTGGGGCTCCACATAGGCTGATTTGCCCTGGGCCCTGCACCCTACTCGGATCGCCTCTGGTTGTTGCTGAAATGTCTAAGGAGCCACTTGCCGGGTCATATAACAGGAAGGAAACCTGTAATATTGCATAGGGGTTACTATTAAAGTTCACTTGATACCACATCGGATGAAATGCCATGTCAATCCTTGGGGGGCTTGGGCAAAAAAGAAATCCTATTGATAATAATTGTAATTACCATATTCTAGCCAGTCTCCACATCTCATGCATCAGTGTCCCCCCACTTTAAAGTGGTGGTAGGGGTGCTTTAAAGCTTGTTCAACGAGCTTTCAAGTGCCCCTGCCATCATTTTGAAGCACGAGGATGCTGATACATGAGATGCTGAAGTGCTTTAATTAGATCAACTCCAAGAGCCACTCTAATTAAAGCACCCCCCCCAGACATACACACACACACCTCTGGAGCACATATAAAAATGCCCCAGGAGACTTGGGCCTTGGAGCCAGCCAGACAACTAGGGGCTGAGCAGAAAAGGCTCAGCTCTTGGACAAGGAACTAGGAGCACTTACACACATGCAGGGAGTTTGCTCTGATGCGCTAGATTAATCGAGTCTGCTTGAGTGTGTAAATTGACCTGCACCGGCAGCCTCACACATCACATGTATCAGTGGTACAGCACTCAGCTGCACTGAGAAAATGGTAACAGTGTACTTTGAATTAAAGCACATCAAATGTGTTTTAGCTCAGGCTCACTGCTGCTATTTTCTTAGTGCTGACATAGCGATAGCGTGCTTTAGTTCAAAGTGCACCGCTGCCACCGTCTCAGTGCTGACCCACGCTGTGCCATTGATACACCTGCTTCCAATGCAGTACCAGGTGCTTTTAATTAGCACAGCTTGCTAATTAAAAGTGCCTGGTGCTGTATTGGGAACACATGTAAAAATGCCCTAAGAGTTAGAATCTAGGCACAGAACTGGGAGCAGGAGTCATGCTAGGGAGCAGGGAACTAGATCAGGAGTGAAAAACCTGGGACTAGGCAGAGAGAGATCTGTGTTGCAGGCTTCAGTTGGCTACTCAGCAACAGCAGCCGCACTCATGCACTTAACTGGGGCCAGTTGGGAGTACTTGGGCAGCCAATCTCACCCAGACAATCTAAGGCTGATCAGTCAACCCACTACCCTGACTCCTAACACACCTGTGCCTCTGTCTGCAACCTTTTGTCTGTCTTTCCTATTTATAGTATATAGCAGACTGTTTCTTACTAAGTATGTCTACCCTGATTGTTGGGATTAATCTTAAAGATGGGCTTAAACCCATGAATGCTGAGCAGCTACACTGAAAACCCCTAAACCTGAGTCCTGCTAGTCATTCAGTTTGACCCCTGGAAGCTTTGCTGAACCGCCCTCCTCTCCCTGCAGGCTGCAAGCAAAGGAAGTTCATCAGCAATGATTCCCTGTTCCTGACTCCAACCTTTCAGCACCCCCCTTGCTGTTTCTCCTGTACACAGTTAGAGCTATGCACAGAGGGATAATTGGTAGTTGGCCCTGTACAAAATCCCCTATATTCTTGTACAGTGACTAGCATAATAATGTTTTGCATGGAGAATATGGGTGCTATACAGCACAAGCAATAATTATTTTTCGGTAACACACAAACTGCCCTGATAGTATGACCTTTGATCATGTCTACTTGTTCTTTCACTTGGGCATTTAACACTCTCACTTGCTATACACTTTGAGTACATTTTCCTAGTACATGGCTTTCCTGATTTGCATTCCATTTTTTTCTCTAATTATTTATTTGTATGTATGTACAGTAATTAAGATAACAGAACTCCATATGGGGGTAAGAGCTGTAGATCTGACCCCTGACTTTATGCTAACAATGAAGAATCTAAGGGCTAGAAATGTTTATTTCAAAAAACCCTCCTATTTGCAACTGGGCATATCAATTACATGTTCACTACTAAGTAGTAGTACTTGTATGTAAGGCTTGTGACAACGTATTGTAGGACAATATATGTATCATTAATTCAAAAAGGGCTGTTTTGTTGTCTTTCATTATCTATCTCCCTCAGGTATAATATTCAATTCAATATTAAATATTTGTTTCCATAATTACTCAGCAGTGTTCTTGGGGCATTTTCTGGTTTTGGTTTGGGGTTTTTTTTTTCTGTTTCCCTGCAAATTTTTCAGTTTCACCTACCTCTTCTCACTCTGACCCTTTTGGGACCTCCATAAGGTAAGAGCAGGGACAGGACACTTTTAGCAATTTTCTTCCTGCTGCCATGTTCTCAGTCTGTTCAGATCCCACCATAATCACATAGACTCCCTGTTGTCTAATTTCAGCAGCCTGCAGCTAGTGAAGTTTATCGTGTTTCAAGTGAGCAAGTGACCTCATTTGGAAGCCCACCTGCCTTTCGAAATGGCATTCTTTGTCACTCATGTCATGACTCAGCCCAAATGAGAGCACTGCAGTTCTGAGATGAAAGGCTGCCACTTTTGATGAACATTGAATTGGGTTTGAAAAAGTGTGTCTTTTGAGAGAGAGAGTCTACAAATAAAATCATAGGGAGAAAGGTGGGGGAGCAATCTAAAGAGGCCAAGAGATTGAGGCTGGTGGCATGAATCCAGGCAAAAATCACCAGAAACACCTAAAGTGTCCAGTTGGCAATAGACAATTAAAGTAAAGACACTTTGGCATCTTGGTTAAGAATCACTGGATTAGACAGATTTATCTAATTCACAGCTGCCTTCAGTGTGCAGAGAACCCAGCCAGGTAAGACTTTCCTTCCCTTCACCTCCATCCTGGTTGACAATACCTGATCAAAGTATACATTGTTGTATATACCACAGACATGAATATATGCCATTTTTCAGGTTATAATTTTTTTTTCTGATTCCTCCCCCTTCCCCTCCTCCCCCTCAAATCAACACTGGATTCACAAGTGCAAGATTATTAAGATAGTATAAGATTATCATAGCATGGTTTATTCTTGTTTTGTTTTACTTGTATACTGAAGAAATGAGAGACATAGAAGATGTGTTAGTCTATTGAAATATTCTATAAGTTATCATTAAAATGTCATTATACACTGAGCAGAAATCCAATACTAAAACAACCTTTCATATTTAATTAAAAAGATCAATTAGGCGTAGACCA
Source organism: Gavialis gangeticus (assembly GCF_001723915.1). Lineage (NCBI taxonomy): Eukaryota > Metazoa > Chordata > Crocodylia > Gavialidae > Gavialis > Gavialis gangeticus. The sequence continues at coordinate 160,783,239 of NW_017729024.1, read as the reverse complement.
AAGGAGAATCAAGAACCATGGGCTTCCATGGAGCTTTTGCATGATCTTTCCCAGCTTTATTGCATGTTTTAAAGATGGTTGTTTTATCCATAGATGGCAGCATTTATGCTTTGTCAGAGATTTTTGGACTCTGTTCTTACCATTCTTAGCATTCAAATAGATTGTATTGGGTAGATTAGATTGTACTGTAGTTTATACTTCACATTTCTGACTCATACTTTGTTCTAACCTCATACTGTTATGACAGATGTCCTTTGTATTAAATCCCATTTTTTTGCATTAGTTTCACCTCTGTCTAAGCTTCTCTTGCCAATATGCCCATTACATGACAGAATTTAAACCTTGCTCATCAGAGTTATTATTTTTACACACCCAGGGACTAAATTCCACAATTCATCCACTGGCAGTGAGAGCACAAGCTACTTATTAATACGCCTCAAATCCAGTAGCATAACAAGGACGTCTATGGGACACCTACTCCAGGTGCCAACTATGAGGAGAGTAACAAGGTTCTTGTCCCAGGGCAGTGGTTCCCAACCTTTTTTATACTGTGGACTGGCATAGGAGCGGCAGAGCAGGCTGCCTCCCTCCTGGGGCTGCCCTGCCACCCAACTTTAACCCCACATGTGACTGGCAGCAACAGAAGCTGCTTGGCTGGGTGGACAGACAGGGGTCCAAGCAGGGGGCTCATGCTACAGCCTGGCAGCCAACCCTTTGCGACCTGGGACTGGGCCATGGCTCATTGGTTGGCAACTTCTGTCCCGGGGGTGGCCACAACACTCCCTGGTAGTTGCTCAGCCCTCAACTGAACTTCCCCACTTGGCCACACTCTCTTTTGCTCACCCACCATGCCTTGATGTTATAGTCCTTTAAAGAAAGGGAGGCTGCCCCAAGGGCTTCCCAAGCCTGGTCTCACTCTCTGGGTCCCAGGGATAATTGTGTTCTGGGACACTTGGCCCTAAGCCGACACCAGGCTGCCGCAGGTCTTTATGTCCTATTCTTCATTTATCACACAAGTATTGTACAGGTGTTGTGCCTGGCTCCCCTACTTGGCAGTACTGCACACCCTGTATCATGCTGTTGTCTTGGGCCAGCCTCACATACGTCTATTCCAGCTTCGCAGCATAACTGCAGGGGATGAGTAGGGCACAAGCCTCAGGTATCAACTATGGCAGGGGCAGCTTTGTGATGTCTAGCCATAGGAGCCAGGGGGGATGCAGCCCCCCACCTAGCAGTGTATTGCAGGGGGGGAAGGGATGATGGGAGTTTCTCACAGCAAGCCACAGCCCTATGCCCAATAGCATATCTTGGGGGGGGGCAAACAAAAGATAAGGTGTAGCTCCCAAGGAGCCCATACCACAGGGCTACTGTTGATGTCCACAGGGCTACTGTTGATGATGCTACAGCAGTCAGCAGCTGCTTTTGGTGTGTAGAGAACCCAGGCAGGTACAACTTTCCTTCTCTTCACCCCCACCCCAGTCTACAGTGATTGGCATAGTCCTATCCCCTCCACTCCTGCTGCCCCAGGCACTGACTGAGCTCACTACGCCTCTACAGCTCACACTTGCATAAACAGTTCATGTATTGGTCACTGCTCTAGAGAGGCCTACATTGGTCAATGCCTTAGCAAGCTGTTGTGCAAGTAGCATATGTTCAAATCAATGCTTGTACTAACCCGTGTTCCAGCATAGTCTACAGGTAACTTGACCTGTCCATACAGCCTTGGGGTGATGTGCTGATTCCCCTGCAGCCAATAAGAGCTTGGCCATTGATTGTGGTAGGGTCAGGATTTTACCAATAGCCATTCTTTTAAAATGGGTTACAAGAAAACAAACGAGATGCAATTTACTTATAGTTTGTGCAAGCAGCTTTTGTGGTGGACAGCTTCTCCTAGTAGCTGAACCGTAATAACCATAACTTGGTTTTGCTTTTCCCTGGGTACTTTGTTCTGGGTTATGGTTTTAGGCCCCTTGGTGTAGATGAGCAACATCAGGAAGCTTGTTTCTGGCCACTGGTCCTATATAGTTAGACTGGAGAAGATTGTTGGACAGTACTAACAACCCTCTTGCTGGTCCTGGAATCTTAATGCATATCCACCAAGCAGTTCCCATTAGGACTGCCGCTTTTACAACTTAATCTTAGGCAATTCTTTAAGTGCTACTAGTGCTATTGAGCAATATAGCTTTGCATCATATCTAATTCCTATCAGATAGCAAGTCAGCCATTCACCTGAACCCTGGAGATAGCTATGACATATTTAATTCATAACTAATTCATATCATTGTTGATTTCATGGCTCATTGACAATTTGAGAGTGCAAACAATGACCTTTTTTTAAAAAAGAAATGTCTAATCCTGAAAGGAGGAAATCATTGATTTGAACAGATTCAGTCTCTGTAAGACTTTATTTCAGCACTGTGACATTTCTGGGCTTTAGTGGATGGTGCAGTAGCTTAAACAATGAGCAATCAAAAATACCAAATGTTATTGTTCATCCAGCAGTTTCAACTGCAGATCAATGCTTTTTATAGGGCTGAAAGACGCAAGCTCTGAGTGTCTGTGTCCTGAACTGAGGATCCAAAACTGACAAGTGCTGAGCACTATTTGTAAGGTGTAGACCACCCTCAACTTTTATGATACAGTGGAAACCAGTGGCATTCAACATCTGGGAGAGTATTCCGTTCTAAAAATCGTAAGGTAGAATAATGTAATGGCAGCCTCCAAATTCAAAAACTGCTCAAGTTACTGCTGCTGTGACAGACTTAATACTACTCACTTGTGCATACACATTGCTTTAGTCATTACATGATGCTACAGTGTATTTTCCATAGGTCCACTAACCCCAACTGTGTAAATTGGATCAAACCTGTTGAATGAGGAAGTGGTTCAATGTTTATTTCATGTCATCAGAGTCCCATGTGTAGCCCATTCCTCATTTAGTAATAATCACCATCCAAATGCTATACTGGTTCATATCAGATTGGGGACAAATATTCTGTGATCATGTAACGTGAAGACTGTGTTGGAGCTCACATGCACAAGGACACAGAGTTAAGCTTGCATGGGCAGCTTTAACCTTGGCATGCCCAGTCCTCTGAGAACGTCTATGTGTAACTTTAACATTCGTTTGAAGCAGTATTCTCTGTGGAATTTCTTAGGTTTTTTAAGAAAAGAACATCATAGTAAGTTAAATGGATTCAACCTTGTGGAAAAGTGCCAGGGGTGCTCATTAATTGGGCAGATTTCAGCACTGAAAGTGCCTTTCTCTGTTTCAAATGCAACTTTTGTACTACTTATCCCATAGGTGTTTAGGAGCTAGATTCCTTTTACTGATCCAGTATCTTGCAAATGCTGAAAAAAAGTTGGAATAGGACTGTATGGAGAGAAGCTTTCTATTATCAGTTCCTATACCCATTGCTCTTCTCTCTGTACTCCGTAACATCACTCTGCTAATACCCTTACAACAATCCAGGTACACTGACCCATAGAATAAGGTAACTAACTGCTTACTCCAAAAAAGAATCCAGTCTCATTTGGTCTAAATAAGGTTGGTGTAGAGACTAATGAAACTGCAATATAAATTTAAGAAAAAGTTGTGCTTCCCACTATGCAGAAGTCATAGTGTCATGTAGTTGGTGGTTACAGGTATCTGCTTTCTTGCCTGGTATCCCAATATTACAGTTCAGTGTTACACCCCAAAATGCATCTGGTTTGCCCCATTCCTTCTCCTGGATCAAGATTTTAAAATCTGACCTGATGCATTGTCTGATTTATTTCCTCTTGGTTTCTGAGGCAGGATTAACTACAAAGTAGAAGCATTATTGTATCAATTTCTTACAGTAAAAACACAGAATTTCTTTTACAGTCATTGACCCCACCACGTATTCTGTCCCTTCAGGATCCTTTTGATTCCAAACACAAAACATACTTTTTAATAAAAACATCATATCTGAGGGGATCTGGGAACCATGACGGTGGAATCAGAATCTTCCATGGAAAATCTCAAGGGGAAGTAGAAAGAGTTTAGGAATATGGGGAAAGATAACTATATATTACATACCAGACTGATAAGTCAATTTTTTTTTAATTATTCAATATATTTAAGAGGGTGAGAGTGCTGTTAATAAAAAAGCCCCACTAACTTTTAAAATATTTCAATAAAATTCATGAAGATTATGAATGTAACACAGTGTTCCAGACATGCAATGCCTAGTAACTCTTTTGTCCCAGGTCAAATTAAAATTCATTTGGAAAGGGCCAATGTGGTCCCCATTTACAAGAAGGGGAGAAAGGAGGACCCAGGTAACTATAGGCCAGTTAGTCTCAACTCGGTCCTTGGGAAGATCTTTGAGGAAAATTATCAAGGAACACATCTGCGGGGGCCCAGCATGGGAGGTAATGCTCAGGGGCAACCAACACAGGTTCACTGCAGGCTGATCCTGCCTGACTAATCTGGTTTCCTTTTACAACCAGGTCACAAAGTCCTTGGATGCAGGTGCTGAGGTGGATGTCATCTACCTGGACTTCAAGAAGGCCTTTGACACTGTTTCTCACCCCATTCTCATAAAAAAA
>NW_017729024.1:160776289-160778643 GCF_001723915.1 Gavialis gangeticus | reverse complement strand
TGGGCGACTGTGGCATTGATGCCTACACAGTCAGATGGGTGGCAAGTTGGCTCGATGGTCGCACCCAGAAAGTGGTGGTGGATGCGTTGTTTTCGACCTGGAGGGATGTGGGCAGTGGAGTCCCCTAGGGCTCAGTCCTTGGGCCTGAGCTAGTCAACATCTTTATCAGTGACTTAGAGGTGGGCATGGAAAATTCACACTGTCCAAATTTGCTGATGACACAAAGATGTGGGGTGAGGTGGGCACACACTGGAGGGGAGGGACAGAATCCAGCTAGATCTAGACAGGTTATAGAGGTGGGTGGTTGAGAATAGGATGGAATTCAATGCAGACAAGTGCAAGGTGCCGCATCTAGGGAGAAGGAACCAGCAACACACCTATAGGCTGGGGAACGCCCTTCTCAACAACACAATGACTGAAAGGGATCTTGGAGTCATTGTTAACTCCAGGATGGACATGAGCCACCAATGCCAGGAAGCGGTCAGTAAGGCTAACCGCACCTTGTTGTGCATCTACAGGTGCATCACAGGTGGGCCCAGGGAGGTGATCCTTCCCTCTATCCGGTGCTAGTCAGGCCGCAGCTGGAGTACTGCATCCAGTTCTGGGTGCCGAGCTTCAAGAGGGATGTGGCTAACCATGAGAGGGTCCAAAGGAGGACCACTCACATGGTCAGGGGCAGTGGCCAGGCCCTATGAAGAGAGGCTAAAGGGCTGAACCTATTCAGCCTCCACAAGAGAAGACAGAGGGGATCTGGTGGCCATCTATAAACTCACCAGGGGGGACCAGCGGAAAATAGGTGAGGCTCTGTTCCCCCGGGCACCACCTGGGATAACAAGGAATAACGGCCACATATTGATTGAGAGTAGGTTCAGGCTTGATATCAGGAGACATTATGGTTAGGGCTGCCAGGCTCTGGAATGGGTTCCCAAGGGAGGTGGTGCTCTCCCCTACCTTGGGGATCTTCAAGAGGAGGTTGGATACATAACTGGCTGGGGTATTATGATCCCAGCACTCGTTCTTGCCCAGGGCAGGGGGTCAGCCTTGATGATCTGTTCAGGTCCCTTCCAACCCTAGAAACTATTAAACTATTTTTAAAAGACACAGTAGATAATTTCATATGGTGTTACTATGGAGGCAGAATTCAGATTGGTTGGATACCTTAACTGTGCATTTGTATCCCTTATTGTGTTTGTAAATTCTCAGAAAATGTATTCAGCAGTCAGGGAGTCCATGATACTACTTTGGGAGAGATAAAAATTAGGATTTTTCATATAATACAGAGATTAAATTTTGCTTAAGTGCAAAACCCAAATTAGCATTAACCATGGAATTGTGACTGACATCTCCAAAACAGAGTTTGTTAAAAATTTTGGAGTCCTGCTTCTTAATTGCCTTATACCTCATTTCAGTCATATACATCAGGGCAAACTGAGTAGAGAGTTGGTTTAAAATTACACAATATCAGAATCACAGAACTTGTTTTTCATTTATACTACTGACACTAGCAATGCTCTGGCAAGCATTATATATAACAAGCAGTCTTAAAATAGACTTAAATTGCCCTCGCCTCATTTCAAGGTATCTTTATGCTGTCCATGCAATGTAAAATGGCCTTAATGTAAATGAGAATCAGACCCATCTTTTTTTAACCTACTTTGCATTCACGTTGCACAGGTGTAGATATTACACAGTATACAAGCCAATGGAGAACATTACCACTCAATGTACTAGCAAAATAGATGCTTAGGAAAAATATGCTGAGAATAGATATTGATAGTCTCCAGAAGACTACTGTACCCATCCCATTTCCCTAACTTTGTCAGTATCGGTATAAAAAACCCATAAGAACTTTATAACTATTCATGTTTATTAGGTAACTACATGTTTTACAAAGTACACAAACATTCCTAACAAAGCAAGAAATAGTATTTTCAACAAACATTTCACTTATCATGGAAGTTAATGCACAATGCCATGTGTCACATGCACTAGGTTGACTCATTTCAAAACAGCAACACCAGTGGGATTTCCTAATGTGATTTCTTTTCTAATTTTCATAGTTTCGTAGTTAGTAGAGTCGGAAGGGACCTGAGCAGATCATCAAGTCCGACCCCCTGCCATGGCAGGAAAGAGTACTGGGGTCAAATGACCCCAGCAAGGTGATTGTCTAGCCTTGTCTTAAAGACCCCCAAGGTAGGAGCCAGCACCACTTCTCTTCCGCTGGGTTCTCTCCAGTTTGTCAACAACCTTTTTGTAGTGGGGGCCCAAAACTGAGCACAGTACTCCAGATGTGGCCTCACTGTAACATAACCCCCAGTTTCTTCTTTTTATATAGATAGATATGCATTCCCTTC
>NW_017729024.1:160763543-160771289 GCF_001723915.1 Gavialis gangeticus | reverse complement strand
TGTCTGGTCTGAATCTACCCTCTGCCAGCTTGTGACAGAGCAATTTTAAGGCATCCCAAATTGTTGCTAAAATGCTTATGAAAATAACAAAGTCTTAGGTTATGAAATTTTTTGGTACAACACTATATAAATAAAACCTAATGTTATTAAATGACAATTAATTAACATCCATATTTATCAGTGGTTGAAGTAAAATCTAAAAAGCATAGCAATCTTATTGGTCAAGTATTAACACATTTTTCCCTAAAAAAAAGATTAACACAGACTAGGAATGAATAAAAGGACACAAACATTCAAAAGTTAGACTTTAAAATCATTAGTCAGTGATACTCTCAATGGTAATCACTATCCTGCATAAAAAAAAGGAAGATAAAATTTACACGGGGAAAGCTTTGTATGGGGAAGGCTGTAATATGCAGAAAGGCCCTTGTGTTAAAGACTGTTACGAGTGCTTTAGCCTGTTTGGAACTTGTAAATTGATTTTTAAAATACCAAAACATAGACAAGATAGGACTTAAGGTAACAAAGTTAAAAATGGAGGACAGGCGCTACTGCTTATGAAGACAGATGAATAACAAAAATACAGTGTCCAAAACGAGGTTTGTAGATACAGATCACCTGAACCAGTAACATTTTGGTTTATCAGCTATATATTGTATATTTTATATACATTGTAGTTGCTGGCATACTATATTGTAAAGCCATTTCTCAAATACTGGGTGTATCTACATGAGATGCTAAAAGCACAGTAGACTAATTCTACTGCACATTAGCGCATCATGGCAAAAGCTGTGCTAATGCATTAATGCGCAGTAGAATTAGTCTACTGTGCATTAGCATTGTGTAAAAGATGTGCACCGGCACTACTGAGCAGTAGTGCCAATTACACAGCATGTTAAGTTAGTATAAGTTATTATGGTGCATTAATGCACATGTAGATGTGCTAACCGTCTCCTAGAAACAACACTTCCAGGAGAGATTGTGCGAAAAATAACACTGACAACTATATTGTAAGGTCATTCTTTTAAAAAAGAGCTCCAAGCTCCACAGAGTACCTGTCCTCTAGCTTGTTGTGCTGTTTGAACATTTCAGATATCTCCGGTAATACTGGGTAGGTCTCTGTCCTGATATGTAGCATTGTCAGGACAGTTTTCACAATTTGTAGACCAGAAAGAACCATATGACCTGCATAACTCAGGCAAAAGAAACTCATCTTTGGATTTCTCAAACTGAGAAAACCTAACACTTTTTTTTCTGAAGGGGTGAATATGTACATGAAAACTATATTAAAGTCACCAAACTCATCTTCAAAATGTAAAAGAGGATGGTGCAAGACACCTGAATCCCTGCCACCTCTACTTTTCACATTTTTTTTTGTTTCTGCAAAGCTTTTTCTAGTCCAGTATAAACTGATTCCTTTAAATCCACTCTCATCTGAAGCTGAGTCCCCTTGTAGTTTAGCCAGAGCCAGCTCCTATGGTGCAAGCCTAAATGAAAGTATAAAACAAACTAGATGAATAAGGGGCCATTAATCAATTGTAAAGTTCCTAACAGATTTGACAAAAATCTATCTAGACAAAACTCTGGGTCATGCTTCCCAAATCTCTCTCTAAATAACATCTTTAAAAACTTTTTTCAATTGCTTTGGAATAAGGGGGGAGTAGTAGCAAGGCTTACTCATTAATTAGGTGCAACCAAGGTGGCAATGTACCTCATGAGAATCTGTATCTGTGTCACCTGCCCGATGTGTTCGATGCATCCCCAATACACAAATACCAATGTACTGCATCCAAACAAGCCTTCCTTGCTCTTAATATGTAACATCATTCCATAGACCAGAAAGAATACCACATGAATAAAGGAGCTGCATCAAAATGGATTTCTGTTTTTACTTTGTTTCAAAAAGAAGAAACCCAGCAAAAGTGGAGAAGCGCTGATGATCTCCGTGTAGCGCTCCATTCCCCATACGCAGCCACACTTCATCTCCCTTGGCAAGTTTTAGCACCGCGCTGTTCCCCGATGTGTCAGATTTTCCTTTTGATTCATAGCTGAGGAGGAACATTTCACAACCAGGTCAGTTTTGCCTTTGTCAACAACGATCAAGCAAGCATCAGAACAAAAAGAATATCAATCCAAGAATGCATGTTGCATGAACAGAGCATCCCCCAACAAGCTGCTGACTCATTTGCCTTGCTTGAACTTCATAGCAGTAAATTACAATCTTATGTGGCTTACTAGTCCCATTTTGCCCAAATTTAACTGCTTTATTTCATGGTTTTTTGACGTTCTGGATGGTTATGTATGATTTTTTTCCTTTGGCACCAAAACTTGCTAATTCATTCCCAGCTCTGGATTTCTCATTATGTCCTGTATTTTTGTGTGCCTGCAAATCTTTGGGGAGAGGAGCTTTACTTTGTGTACAGCATGGCTCCAAGTCCATCATCAGCATTACACAAATAATAGAAGAGGATAATTTCTGCAGGTACCCAACTAGCTACAGATTTTTAACCATGTAACTTGGTTCAATATCTTTCTTTAAATATGGTCAAATATTTCCTATTCCAGTTTATGTTCACTATGCTACTCATGATACAAAATCTCTTTAGTTAAGATGTATTCTTTCGGTGACATTAAATAAAGCACTTAGGCTTCTTACTTACCTATAGTAATGTAGTTTAAAAAAGAACAGCTTCCTTTAACATAACCAGCTGTCTTGTAGCATGCTATAGGACTGTCAGTTAGTTGATATGGATGTTTTTGTAAATCACTCATTTTAAAATATACTGGAGATTATTATTGCTTTTTCAAAAATATATCAGTTAGTTACCATTAGTTCCCAACCCCAAATTAAAACACTTACCCCTTTTGACAATGTTGAGGAAATTATGACCAAGACTGAATACAAGGATCTAGTAATGATACAGGTCTGTCAATATAGGGTGGTAAATATTTCTACTCGTTTTAAAGGAACCTTGGTAGGATGAAATCTATGAGAAAGTAAGACTGGCTATGTATGTAGATTTCTGCATTGTGATGAAGATCACATGAATTTCAGCTCACCTATATAAGCTGAAAACTGTGTTACCATTGTGCATTAGGTACACATACACTTCCTCCACATCTTCATGTTTCATCATAGTGAAGGTGAAGAAATATACTCCTGAAAAAAAGTTAACAAACATAACATGTATCTGAGTTTGACACTGGCATGTAGTAGACTATTTGCCACAAATTTGCATTTGTTGATTAGAAAATTAATTAAATTAGGCCCAAAGCTGGTCTCAGTGAAGTCAGTGGTTATTTCTTATTCAGTCCTAGGGAGGCCAGGATTTGACTGGGTCTTGTTCTACAGACAGCCCAGAAAATTAGTGATATGAAACTCTGAATAAATAAGTATCTGAAAATGACTGGGTCTTCCATCTCTCTCCAGCCAACCCCTAAAAGGAAAGGTGGAGGATGATCTTGACAATGTCATGGGCAAGTCCACAGAGGCTGCCTGAAGGTGAGGATGCTTTGCTGAGAAAAAGGAGCTGTAAGTAGAATGAGGTGAGGGGGAACTAAAACCTGGTCTCCCACTCTCTGAGAAACAGCCCTAGCCACTAAGCTACTGGGCTAAACGGTGCAGGGGCTGGTTGCCACCACCTCTGTTTGTTCATGACTGAAATGTACACTCTCGGGGGAACAGAGTCTAGAATCTGGGTAAGTGTCCAAAACCGCCGCTGATACTGCTAAAGTTAGCTGAGCAAGTGCTATTCACCCACCTAAATCTGAAGTTGAACCTGGACCGTGACCTTGTGCTAATATATCTTTCAGTTAGGGTGTGTAGGTTTTTACAGAACAACCAGTAGTTCTGCTTCTCCTACTGAGGATGCAATTACACAGATGAAAAAGTGCCTTATAGCAATATAGCTTATTCTTCCTTCTGTACAGAAACAAGTGACAGCAGTACCAGTACTTTTTCCACCATTATTATTGCTTCCACACTACAGGGCTCATACTACTTTGACTATATCTGTACAGCTAAGGCAGTGTAACTTGGGTATGTAGCAAGGCCTTGGTGCATGCATCTATGCAAGACACTACATCACCATAGCAATGAGCTATGGCAATGGAGCTCATCTCTATGGTGATGTAGTGTCAATAGGCACAAACCGTGATGCCGACACTACGTTACCATAGCTTGTCACTACAGCAACATAGCGTCTAAAAATAACTGTGTGCCACTGGGATTGCGCAGTACCAAATGCGCAGCCCCAGGCATGTGTAGACGCACCCAATATAAATAACATGAAAAGTCAAATGACCTATTTGTCCTTACAAGTGGTCCTTCTAGCTCAGGACTGAGCTGCCCTGACAAAACTTTGTACTGAGTTGCATACTGTCACCATCTAGGCTGCAGGTGTTCTGTAGATAAGTTGAAGACTTGGGTCTGTAAAGAGACCAAGCTTTCATCTTTTATGAACTCAAAAATCCTATTTTAAAAACTCATCTCTAATTTAGACTAACACTGATTAATAATAGTCAGTCTTACTGTACTGAACAATGACTGTGTATCATTTCCTCAACTCTAACAGAGAATTTCTCCAACCTGGGGTAAGCCAAGAGTTTAATCAAATTTAGAGCTAAATCTTACCTCTATCGAAGTCAATAGCAAAACCCCCTTTCACTTACAACAGAACATTTAAATTTGTTCCTTCAACATCTACTTCCTATCTGACTAATAAGACACTCCAGAGTCAATCTACACTACTTTGCCTTGTAAATACTCACCATTGACTGGAGCACCAAATCTACCAGTCATAACATCAAAGAAATTTCCAACATTGGTTTCAACACTACTGAAGATTATCCCACTGTTCTGATTACTGAAGTGAGTTGCCATGGAAGCCATGAATGCAACCTATAAAATATAGTTCATATTTAACCAGTGGTTAATGAGGATGAAAAGGACAAATATGAAGCCATAATGTAAAAGCTTTTCCATACATTTCCAGTATATTTATTTTTCTTACAGAGATGTTCTTTTAGGGCTTGATCCAAGGGTAATTAAACTTCCATAACAAAAATCCCATTGAATTAAGTTGGAACTGGACTATGCCCCTTAGTTTTATGAAACTGAATAGTCCAATTGAAGTTAAGCACTTAGGCAATGTGTACAGGCCAGAGTTTATTTTCAATTTTGTTGACATTAAAGTGGATGAGAGCAATGTGATAGAAAAGAAATGTGTGGTCTTTTAGTATAAAACTGATTAAATTAGTTTATTTTTTAACTCTGATACAGCTTTTACTTGAGCATAAGAAATAAGTAAGGCTCATTAAGCCATATACACATCATTGTTTCTTGCCAGCAGCCAGCAGGTATGAGTTTAGCAATTTTAAGGTTACTTGACTATGGTCTCTTAAATGAGATGCCCAAGATTCAACAAACAACTTTCCTGTCTCCCATCATCTCCAAATTCCTCTGTCATGACAATGTAGGTTGGAAGTAAAGGGGTGAAATTAAGAAAGGAGAAATTTAGCTTGATAGATTGTTATATAAAACTTCTTGCCAGAGAAATGCATTAAACTCTAGAAGAATGTCCAAAGTGAAGTGGTGCAAACCCCCTCACATGGGATACTTCAAACTACACTAGACAAGGTAATAGAAAATGACCCATTAAAAACCAGTTCTGGGTCTGAGATCTCAAAACACATTACTACAGTGGACAGACACAGGTTCTAGAAGGCCACAGACTTGCTGGGTGATTGGACAAAACAGGCAGGATTGCTTCTGACTAAATGATCCCACCCAAGTATCTGTCTAATACGCTCTTGAAAACTTCCAAGATGGAGATTCCGAAGTTTCTCTAGGTAAACTGTCCCAATGCTTGACCACCCTCATGGGCAGAAAATTCTTCCTAATCTCCAGCCTAAAGTTCCCCTTCTGAATCTTGAATCCACAGCTTCTAGTCCTATCCCCTTTGGCCACAGAGAATTGCCCTTCAGGTATTTGAAGATGATCATCAAATCCCACCCCCCAAGCTTCTATTCTCCAGGCTAAATAGCCCTGTTTCTTTCAGTCTTTCCTCATAAATCTTGCTTCCCAGGCCCCTAATCATTTTTGTTATTCTGCACTGTCAACAAAATGCTGAACTTGAGCAAGAAAAATGGCTTCTTTCCAGTTGAACTAAAAGCATAGATCTAAATTCAAACCCAGCAGCTGAAATGTTAAACCACCTGCCTAGAAGTATGAAGAACCAGAACTTGGGTAGCAGTCTGGACTAGCTACCTCTTTCCATTCATGCATTTTTTTAGAACAGAAAAGTGATTAATTCTCTTGAACTACAATTCCCTCAAGCAGCACTGCATTCAAATTAGTTAAGTTTATATGCTGACATAAGGTAATTACAATGATGTTGATGCGTTAGATTATTTTTTCTCCAAATAATATCTGAAATGTTATTCAATTCCAGCCTATTCTTCAGAGGTTCATTAGAATACAAAAGAAGGATGCATGTACATATACAGGCATGTGCGTTTGCAGCCGCTCAGATAGCAGTGGTGCAAATTTGTGCTGGAGATTTGTGCCTCAGCACATGTGCCTGAACACGCACTTTGGTGTGGAGCAAATTGTGCCATTTGGGGCAAAGTGACCCTGCCCAACTGCTCCCGGATCTGTAGCCAGGGTGAGCTAAAGGCTGAGGCCAGCACCTGTGCTGGCTCTGGCAGTATAAGAAGCTACCCTGGCAAGCAGCTCAGGGATACTCACTCTCAGGAGCTTCGAGGCCCAGCCAGTTGGCATATGGGGACACTAGCCCTTCGTGCCAGCTGGACTGCTGCAGCAGCCCTGACTTAGAGTGACCCCTTTACACTCCACCCACTGCAGTAGTCTGGCAATGGGGGCTGATGCCTGGCTGTGACCTGCTGCCACCTGTGACAGCATCCTCCCCCTTGGACCTGCAGCCCCATGTCTGCACACCTGCCAGACCTGGATGGGGACCACACGGCTACCTGGGATGTGGCATGGGCACTGTAGCAAAGCCGTCTGCACCTCTGGGCCAGCTGCCAGTGGGCCATGGCCGCACAGTCGGCCTTCATACGGCACTGCTGCCATGTGTGCCCCCACCCTGCTACCTGGGCAGCTATCGCCTGGAAGATGTTCCCAGTATGGTGGCCTACTTTGAACTGGCAGAGCATAGCCCCACATGGCCAGGTGGTCAGCCACTTCATTCGCCCTCCAGCTGACTCCCCAGTGCCAGCCCTGGGCAGGCTTCTCTGCCTGGGTAATGCCACTTGCCTCACTAGCAGGAATCCTGGTGTTCCCTGTTTAAAAATTGCAAGTTCTCTGATAAAAAACCCAACTTCATTCTTTAAAATACCCCAAAATCTGTGTTCTTCCACAATTAAAATGAAACACCACTCTATCGATATCTATCTATATACAGAGGGAGATCAGTTGGGCAATGTTTTATTGATATATTTACAATTTTAAAGCATTTTGTGTGCCTACCAGTGCCTCTATCATCATAATAAAATAAATTCTAAATATCTATATGCTTTGGTGTTTGCTTTTGGTTTTTTTTTTATCATAGAAAAATCAAAGTTCCCCCTGACCCCTTCGCTAATCAGGATGTGGGGATAGCTGCTCCTGCAGCCACAGCTCCTGCCAGCAGGTCTCATCCTATCTGGCACCTGGGTGTATAGGGTGTGAGATGTGGGGGGGATGTGGGGTGTGGCGGGGGTTTGTGGGTGGGATTTGTGGAGGAG
>NW_017729024.1:160762729-160763483 GCF_001723915.1 Gavialis gangeticus | reverse complement strand
TTTGTGGGTGGGATTTGTGGAGGAGCTTGAGGGGGGGCCTCCACACACCCATCCTGCCCCCCGTGTCACACAGCCCCCGGTGCTGGCAGCTGGACCATGCCCGCTGCAGAACAGCCCCATAGGGCACAGCACCACCTGACCTGTAGTCTGTACATAGTGAACGGGCCCAGCCTGACCTGGCCTGCTAGCGTGTGTTTGGACAGAGCCGCGATGGCTCCTTCCACCACTTGCGCTAGTGGGGAAGGCTGAGCCGGGCCAGGTCAGGCTAGGCCCGTTCACTATGTACACACTGTGGGTCAGACTGCATTGTGCCATTGTGGGGCTGTGCTGCAGTGAGCACAGCCCGGCTGGCTGCTGCTGCCAGTGCTAGGGGCTGTGTGCCACATGGGGTAGAGGGGACGGGTGTATGACAGACCCTCCTCAAAACCCTGCCAGAAGCCTCACACCCACTGACAACCCCCCACACACATCTCACATCCCCCCACACACCCACAATCCCCCCAGAAATCACACAGTCCTCCCCACCCCCACACTTACCAGGGACAGTACCCTGGTCTGGGTCACACTGCAGCCTTACCCCTCTCCTGTTTGCCCCAACACAGAGGCAGCATGCTGGGGCCGCAGGAGCACCACAGAGACACTCTGGCCAGATGCCAGAGCATCTCTCTGGAGGACTCAACCACCAGTTGCCCCAGGGCATGCTGCATGACTGTGCCCTGTGCCCTTTTTCTCCACCGGGTTTTTTTTTTTTTTT
>NW_017729024.1:160760121-160762134 GCF_001723915.1 Gavialis gangeticus | reverse complement strand
TAGGTCCCTTCCCACTCATTGATTCTATGATTCTATGTACATGCTTGTTTGGATGCAGCTGAAGAGTCTTCCCCCACCTTCTGTTTTGTTACAACACATCTGATCAAAGGGGATGGAGTTCTCCTTTAAATTAATCCTGTTCTTAAGAGATGTTTTCATGCGAAAACATGTTCCCTTCTCTCCCTTCACCTTTCTGAGGATAATTGTAGCTTAAAAACACAAGGTTATACTGCTTTAACAATTTTAAACATAACCGAAAACTACAGGGAATTGTTTTTGTGCAGCAGTTAAATTTCCGCAAGAATATCTACATTAGGAAAGGTTCTGGCAGCTAAATTTAAAATTACAGAAATGCTTATAAGGTACATAATTGCAACAAGTATGTTTTTCAAGCCATTCTTCCAGAAAATTCCTCCCAATTAATAATCTTCTGAAGATTCTTTCAACTACTTTGCCTTGTTACAAGGGTCAATTAAGTAGGAAAACATTTTCAAGCTGTATTTCATCCACTGCAAAAGCTGTCCCTTAATTCAACACCATGTTTGAGAATGTAAATATGTATGGCACCAGAGAATTCAAAGTCATTGCCTCCAGACTGCACAGATGCCACAGTTTGTATCAGTGTATTTACCGTTAATTTTCATGTCCTTTATGTGCATGTAAAAGGTCAATGAAATATGACTTTATGAAACCATACTTTGAAAAAGATATTAGCCCAAATTACAGAGTTTGGACCTGTAAATGGAACATCTATTTTCCCTAGTGTTAACAAGTGTGTGGACAGGGATTCTTTTTGTATACTTAATTCCTGTCTAATACCTAATGCTATGGCTGGCCATGCTACAATACTATTTTACACAAGTTTAATAATCAGTGGAGACCAAATCATAAGAACACTTAACATCTTATGATATACTAGCCAATTGCCGTCAAGAATGACTGGGGGATGGAGTGCCGGGTGGGCAAGGCCAGCAGTGCAGAGCCAGCACTGCTGCTGCTCTGCCTCTGTCCCCGTGGACCTACCCCCACATCTGGCTCTGTGCTGCTGGCCTTGCCCACCAGGTCTGGCCCCTCAGATGCAGAGCAGTATAGTGTGGAGATACCCAAGTGAGTTCTAGTGCTACCATAGCTGGACTGCTGTTAGTATTTTGACTACCTCATTCAGCTCATTCACCTGCTAGCTCAGGTGTCTCTACATTATGCTGCAGTGTTCAGTGTAGACCCTCTGAGATGCCTATAGTGATAGAAGTCATAATTTTAAAAGGCTTCATAACAGAAGGCTGGGAGTTGGGAACTGGGAGATGGTCCCTTAGGCAGCAACTAGATTGTTGCATAGTAGCTCTTAGTCAGACAAACATGGAGGCTGCAAGGGTTACTTACAGCTCCAGAATAAAGTCTATTGGATGTGTCTACACAAGGTGCTTTACTGCGCAGTAGTGTAGTTTACTACACAGTAAGCATGTGCGTCTACATGTGCACATGCTTACTGCATAGTAAACCTCGTTAATTGCGAGTAAATTTGCTACCTGCAAATGCAAGTAGTAAATTTACTTGCAATTACTTACTGCACAGTAGTGCTCATGTAGATGCCCAACTGGGAGCAAGTCTGCTCCTGATCACCTGGCTACCAGGGGGTGGGAGATTGCACCCTGCCCCGAAGAGATGCCTGCTGATTATGTCCCCTTGTCCCAGCAGCAGAGAGCTCCAAGTCTGCCCCCTCCAAGATTGTAATCAGGGAGTGGGGGCTGGGAAATCCTTCTCTCCCAGCCCCCGCTTTGCCATTGCAATCAGGGAGCAGGGGGCTGAGACATCCTTATTTAAGCATCTGGGATCTCAGGCTGAGAGATAAGGATCCCCCACTGCTGGCCCTGGAGCTGCGGAGCTGGCACCGGGAGCTTCTTGCTGGCAGGGGCTGGAGAGCCTGTTCCTTGCCCAGCTCTGTGATTCAAGAGCTGGATGGGGAAGAGGCTGGGGATCCTGTTCCCTGCTCAGCTCCATCATCCGTCCAGTCCA
>NW_017729024.1:160712465-160755121 GCF_001723915.1 Gavialis gangeticus | reverse complement strand
TCTGTGATTCAAGAGCTGGATGGGGAAGAGGCTGGGGATCCTGTTCCCTGCTCAGCTCCATCATCCGTCCAGTCCAGACAGCTGTCTCCTGGCCTGATGCTCCCTGCCAGCCCCTGGGTTAGCACCCAATCGGAGTCTAGAGCTCCCCATAGTAGTAGCAGGGTCCCATTATAGGCCCCAAGAAGCAGAAGCAATTTGCTACCATAAGCAGCAAATCTGCTCCAGCATTTACTCATGAGTAGTTTACTCATAAGCAAACTGCTCCCACATCAAATCTGTGTATAGACGCACCCATTGTGTAGTTCTTTTTATTCATATATGCCTATGTTTATTGAACCTGGTGATTACTGTATGGTATCAGACATGGTGAATGAAAAAGAACTTGAAGGATTTTGACTTCCAAACTGAAAAACTTTACACTATTATTTTTATTGTTAAGTTATATGTGGGTTTGATCTACTGTATTATTTCAAACAGAAGATGCCCTTGAATTTAAGATGCATAAATTTTCTGATCTCACTTTAAGAAAAAAAATCAAATAAAAAGACACAAGGATACAATCTCTGTGAAGCCTGTGAGAGCTTTTTGCTTTTTTTTTTCTCTCCAGTTTAAGATGCAGGCCATTTTAAAAGGAGTCTTTCACTTTAAAAGCTAGATCTTATATTCAAAGGACCAGCATATATCTGTATTCTAGTAACTGCAGGCTGATTTTGAGAAAGGAAACCCCAAGAGTAAAGACTACTGATTTGAGATCCACAGTAAAGATATTGTACCTGGAGTTCTGGTGGAATCCCTGGATAACCTTTTTCTCCTTTTGGTCCATGATGGCCACGATCTCCCCTTGGTCCCAGGTCCCCTTTGTCTCCTTTCTCCCCTTTGGCTCCATCATGGCCAGTTGCTCCATTATTTCCATTGTTTCCATGATTTCCTTAAAATAATCAATGTTTTCTGATTAGTCCCAATACAATTATGTAATACATAATCCATATGTTAAACACTTTTTGACAGGATACTGTCCTTTCCCACCCCCAAGCCAAACAAATCCTATTCTCAGTATAAAGGTGACTTGTTCCTTGAGCAGCCAAGGAAGTTGATCTGTGTTAAGCATCCTCAGAAGGGTGATCCAAAAACCTTGCACAATGTCTGTGCAGCATCTCAGAGTTAACCACTAGGGAACGCTGAAGACAGATGTGTACCTGAATAAACCCAATACATTTCTGAGGTAGGTACCTTAGAGGAGCAAGCAGTGCACTCCAGATTAGGGGTGCAGTATGCACTCCAGAGAATATGTGCCTAGATCCATTCTTTGAAAGAAAAGGACAGGATAAATTGCTTCATTTAGAGCTTGGCCAGAAGAGGCACTAGGACTGACTTTTTTTTTTTTTTTTTTAAATACCCAGGGTCCAGAACATTCATTCAGTAAGTTCAATTTCTGTCTCATCCTGACTGGGGCTCAAACCTATATATTTCTTACCTCCCAGGAGAGCACATAACAACCCAGCTACACACTGCTCTAGGTGCAGGCTCTCCTCACCCCTCCTGCTGAAGCTGATTCACTGTGTAGTAATACAACATTCATGGGACCAGAAAAAAAAGAGAGTTAGTGGAAGCATGAAGCCTAATGATCAGGATACTGAGCTGGGAGAGGAATCCCAGGTAGCAGTCCCTTCTCCGACCACTGGCTATGCATTATGTATTGTGTAGTCATTGGCATGATAAAAAGAAACTATTCATGTAGAAGAGACTCTTGTTCTGCCAGATGTGTGCTTCTGACACTGGACTATTAAGTCAGTCTTTCGCTTGCCCTTTCTCTAACTCAGTCCAGCCCACTGTACCTTGTCTCCCATCCTGCACAGTGAAACAGCTTAAGCAAGAAGGATGGAAATTGCCCAGTCTTTTGATTAAGGAGGTGGGAGATAAAGGTCTCTAGGTGAAGGTGGAAATTGAAACCAGATTTCCCACTTCCTGAGCAAGCACTGTAACCACTACACGGTGCTTTTAAAATTGGGCATGTCCTCCTTCTCCTCTAGGTATGTGTTAAGAAGAGAATTGCCAAAACTATACTTTACAGGTGTTCTTATGTTGCCAATATGTATTGGGCATGCTCTGAGCATGCCTGCTCTATCAGCCTCCTCAAGGAACTTAGATCCCAGTCAGAATTAGACAGGAGCTAGGCATGTAGTTGCCCAGTATGGGGCAGTTCAACACACGTGCAGAAGCAGGCCACTTTTCTCAAATGAATCCAAAAAAGCAGCTTGCCACCTGTCTGCACAAATACAAATGACTTGGGTAGAAAGTACTGTAACCTGTGAGGAGTCTCTCACAGGTCAGCCAACTCAGCCAGCTCTGCCTAACATTTCAGAATATAATTTCTCAGGCTGACTAGGTACTTATGAAGGAACTGGCACATTCTTTGAGACTCCTGGCACACATTTATTTAAAGGCACCATGGGATTTGAGCCCCACACATTTCAGATCAGGGATAAGACCCCAATTGTGCCCGTTATGCTTGCCCATGAAGGGGGAGCCCTGGATCATCATCCCAAGTTTCCCCAGCACTGGCAAGTCAAATGCCAGGGACTCAGAGTCCAGTGTGACCTGGGATTGTGCCAGAACCAGGGTCAACAACATGCTGACTGTTGGGCCCCGACACTGAGAGATCAAGTCATGAATCGATTAGATGTGGGAGACATGGTTGATGTCATATACTTGGATCTTAAAAAGGCCTTCAGTACATTCTTCCATGACACTTTTATAAAAAATCTGGGGGATTCTGGGCTGGCAGAGTCCATGGTCAGATGGGTTGGGAACTGGCTAGACAGGGGAGGGAAGAATACAGCCTGTGGCCTGCCAGGCCATTCTTTCTGGCCCACGGGACCCCTAAAAAATTTAGACAATTAAGATTCATCTGCCCTGGCTGCCTGTCAAAGATGACAGGAGCCAGTGGCAGTAGGACCAGGGAGAGCCAACAGCAGTATTAAACAGCTGAAGCAGTAAGGCCGGCCCAGCCCCACCCCACCCAACCCCAACCACAACCCCAGGTGCACCAACTCAGGCCCCACACTCCTGCCCAGCTGTTGCTGTGCTCTGCAGGCCCACTCACTGCCCCTTCCCCCCGCCTTCCACAGCCATTTTCCCACTCCCCCCTTTCTCGCCCATCTGCTGGCCAGCCACTCCAGCACCACATGGTTCCTGGCTGCAGCGCCAGGACCACAGAAGCAGCCGGGATGTGGTGCTAGAGCAATGGGGGGAAGGGGCAGGAGCAGCAGGGAGGGAGTGACAGGGGAAGGGCAGCAGTGACAAATGGGGGAAGTGACTGTGAGTGGCAGCATGGGGCCCCCTGGGGCCAGGAGCAGCAGGAGCAGAGCCTGGACTTGGAGCAGTAATGGCGGGGGCTCTGCCTGCCATAGGGGGGTGGGGGAGGGCAGGCTGTGAGGAAACCCTCCCCCTCCACACATGCCACAATCTTCCCCAACCACCCACACATCCACATGCTCCCCCACCCCACGTACACACTCCCAAGCCCCCTTGCCTATCCAACCCCCCACGTGCACCCACACCCTTCCACAACATACAAGAGTAAGACTTAATTTTAAGCTATTATACCATTGTACACTATACAAACACATGTAAGTCAAGACAAAAATAGTTTTTGAAATGAAATTAATGTATGTTGTAGTACGTGTTTGATTTTTAGAATATAATTTGGTATTTTTCTGGTTCCAAGGTGACAAAACCCCCTGCTGAAAGGGGTATTTCCAGGGGACAAGGGGAAGGACTTCTGGTGGCAAAGGTCAAGGATTAGGGGGTGGGACTTTCAGTCCCAAGATGGCAACCAGGGAGCAGAGCCCCTGTAAAGGGGCAGGGGCTACCCATGTGGCCCTCAATGAGCAGAGTGGAACCAGATAAGTGCAATAGGGATAAATGCAGAGTGCTTCACATGGGATGAAGTAACCAGTGACATGAATATAGGTTAAGCCAAGGGTGGGCAATTATTTCAGGCCGAGGGCCACTTACTGAGTTTTGGCAAGCCATTGAGGGTGCATGACAGACAGCCAGGGGCAAACAAATCTTAATTTTCCAAATTTTTTTAGGGGCCCCACCAGCCAGATAGAATGGCTTGGTGGGCCACATCCGGCCCACGGGCCCCATTTTGCCCACCCCTGGGTTAAGAGGAGATGTCCTGGCCAGCATGATGGCTGAAAGGGACCTTAGAGTTATGGCTGATCACAGGTTACCAGTCACCAGTGTGACACTGTAGTCAGCTGAGCTATTAGCATACTGGGATGCATTAGCTGATGCATCATGAGCAAGGCTAAGGAAGTAATACTTCCTCTCTATTCAGCACTGGTGAGACCTCAGATGGAGTACTGAGTCCAGTTCTGGGTGCCACACTTCAGAAAAGATGTGGAGAATCTTGAAAGGGTCCAGAGAAAGACCACAAGAATGATTAAGGGTCTGGAGGATAAACCTTATTAGGAAAGGCTAAGGGATCTGAGACTGTTCAGCCTAGGGAAGAGAAGACTGAGGGGGGACTTGGTGGCCATCTATAAATATGTAAGAAGTGAATATTGGGAGCTGGGGGAAAAAAAACCTGTTCACTAGGACACCCCAAGGGGAGGACAAGGAACAATGGCCATAAACTGTTAAAGGACAGTTTCAGGTTGGATGTAAGGAAGAACTTATTTATGGTAGGTGACTAAAATCTGTAATAGACTTCCCAAGGAGGTGGTGCAATCCCCAACCTTAGCAGTCTTCAAGAGGAGACTAGACTGACACCTTCCTGGGATAATTTATTCTCAGCAATATTCCAGCCCACAGCAGAGGGTGTGGACTCAATCCATCAAGGTCCCCTCCAGCCCTTAATTTCTATGATTCTGTGATCACCAGGGCCAGTTCAAGAGATCAGGTTGTGCTAGGGCCAGGGCCAACAGATCAGCTGATTGTTGGCACCAGCTCTGGGGCAGTCCCACACATGCCGTATGTTCAATTTAAAATGCCATACAAACCAGCCACAAAAATCTTCTGCATTATACGTGGAATGGCTAGTTTGCCATTTTATGGCACCTTAAATTTGGTACATATGTAGAACCCTTCCCATTTACACCATGATTAACACATTAATCATGGCATAAATGTAATATGTAGTGGAACTCTTAAACAAGTAGAAGATGACTCAAGATGCAACACTGCTGATCCAGTTTGAGCATTTTCTAAAGAGGGTCATTTCAAAGTTATTTTTAATTGTTTGTAATGTCATCTACTCTTCCCAATATTTACAAAAGATATCACTGAAGCATTGAAAATATTGTGCAACCATCTGTGGCAACTGCCAGGATTTTAAGGGTAACCAGAAAAAAATGATTAACTCCTAGGATCAAACTAGGATTAATTGAGCTAAATGCTTAACCTTTAAATGAAATTATAGAAAGAAACTGCCTTGATTTAATCACCACTGAACTGAAATTAGTTTCTTTGCAGCTAAGCATTCTTTGATATGTAGTGATTAGTCACTCTTCTCATAAACTTTCAGGAACATCATTATTATTTTCTAGATCTAAGGCCAAATTCAAGGGTGCTTTTTAATGAATCATCAGATGGTTTTGGTGCTAAGGAAAAGTAATGTTGTCCATGAAAGGACTGGTTAAATCGTGAGGGGAAATTAAAAATGCTGGTTTCTAGTGGGCAATTTGGTTTCTCTCTCTTTTTTTTTTTTTAGAACGAAGAAAACAATTAAGTTTGTTTTAAAAAAATCACAACAAGCTAAGATTTAAATAAAGCAAGAACTATATCTTGCAGGCAAAATACAGTCTGTGGGCTGGTTCCGGCCTGCCAACTGATTAGATCTGATCTGCTGACAGGCACCCACCAATTGATTGTATCCATCCCACGAGTGCTCCACATGGGGCCAAGCTGCACACACTCATGAACACCGCATGTCCCTGGAGGCTGTGGGGGTGCAGCGAGCTCCCTCAGGTGGGCCGCGGCACTGTCAGCTGTGGGAGCGTGGCAGCAAGCAGTGAACTCCCACAGGCAGCCGCAGTGTTGGCAGCGGGAGTGAGGGGGATGGCAAGCGCCAACTGGCAGTCAGTGACCACCCACAGATGCCACCAGCAGCAATGGGGACCTCCCGCAGATGCCATCAGTGGTGTCGGCAGCAGGGAGTGGTGGGGGTGTGGCGACTGTCCTCAGTCACCGCCAACAGTTTCGGTGGCACTTTTTGCAGAGGGTGCACCGCCAATCTCAGAGGGTGCATGTGCACCCCCTACACATTGCCAATGCACCCACTCCTGCCTAGGGGAGCCTGCGTCACACTCCCCCCCATGTCCTCTGATGGCCCAGCCCTGGCCCCAGCCCCAGCCACTGTGCACAGCTTCCCAGCAGCAGGACTGCTCCCAGTGAGGCGGCAGCTGCTCAGGTGCTGCTCACCTCGCTTTACCTCCAGCAGCTGCCCACAGGTGGCTGCTCATCGCACCAGGCAGGCAGAGTGGGTGGAAGGCAGCCAGGAGCAGGAGCCCCAAGCACTGGGGCAGAAGCCACACAGCTGCAGCTTCCCCCCCACCTGGCTGGGCACCTGTTGCCCAGCACCTGTCCCCATGGCTTCCCTGTGGTATCTGCCAACTGGAGTGGTGCAGCAGGGGCAGAAGGAGGAGCCACTGGAGGCAGGGGGACCTGAGAAGTACCTGGGTGATTCACTCACTGGGAGCAGTCCTGCTGGGAAACTGCATGCACTGGCTAGGGCCAGGCCACGTAGCGGGACAGAGCACAGCATGGGCTGCCCCGGGTGGGAGTCAGCCCCATACAGAGTGCCACAAGGGCAGCTGTGGACCATATGGGGCAGACAGTGGGGGGGGGAGCAGACTGAACCTGCACTGCTCTGCCTGGGCTAAACACTGCTGCATGCACCCCCTGCTCCCTCTTCTTCCCTCCCTTCCCCTACACCTAGCCAGCTTCTTGGACCTAGCATGCAAGCAGCCCCCCACACATGCACACACCACCCCTCGCATACACATACCCCCACTAATCCCCCACACTCCCAGCTCCCTGCTCACACGCCACACCCACCACACACAATATACAAAAGTAGGACTTTATTTTGAGCTACTAGCAAAGTACCCATCAAGAATGACAAGCAGGTGGCAAGGACAGAGTTCCACCATCCACCGCCCAGTGATACCACTGTTCCACATCCTGCCACACACAACCCCCCAACCCTCCTCTGTGTCCAGCCCCATGCACGCCCACCGCACCTCAGACATACGCTCACGTGCCACATGCCACGCACCCACCCAACCACACATCACGCATACCCACCCACCCAGCTGCACACCACACACACACACACACACACACACACAGCCACCTGTGTGCCCCGCCCCCCCGCATGTCCCACCGCCCACAGCCATCTTCCAGTGCGGGGAGGGGTGTGGGGCAGTGCTTGGCTGCTGTGCAGTGAGCGTGCATGGGGGACGCTTCCCACTCCGCAGTTGTGTGCTGCATTCAGTGGGCACTGCCCACACCCCACTGCCCACTGCCCTTGTGGCCATGCCCCACATCCCCTCCCCCTCGCGTGGGGCGTGGGGCGTGGTCCCCGCACCGGCTTCCCTCATGGCACCCTATGGCCATGCGCCTGGGCTGATGCTCCCCATGTGGGGGTGGGGAGGGGGCGTGACTGCCGGGTGCTGCACAGGGAGCGGGCAGGGCAGCACACTCCACCCCATGGCCACAGACTGCAGTTGGTGGCTGCTGTCCACACCCCCCCCTCCAACTCCCCTCACTGCACCCTGTGGTCCCGCACTCCATGCCCCCCCCATGAACCATGCCACACTCCACACGGAGGGTGCCCGCTAGCTGTGGGCCACAAAGGGGTCATGGGGCAGGTGCATGGCCACAGGCAGCCCCAAGGGGAGCAGGCAGGGGGATGCCGGCAGCACCTGCCAGCTGCAGCATGTGGCCACAGGGCAGGGCATGCCCCTCACGCCCGCTCTCTGCGGTCACACGCCATGTCCCTCCCATGTTTTGGTGCTCCTGGTGCAGGGAGGGCATGACCCTCCAACTGAAATAATTGCCCACCCCTATGTTAGATCAAGAACACAAACACTCTTTGAACAAATTGGGTTAAATGTAAATGTAGTTTTTCTTAGACTGCCAATGTCATTTAGTATATCAGATGGAGAAAGGAAACAGAAATATCAATAAAAGAAAAGATGCCATGGGGTAATTATTCAAGTATGTACACATAACTCATACGTACTAAAATCGGAAATTTACAAACACCATCTGGTTGGAGAAAAATGTAATTGCAATGTGCAGCTTTTGCATATATACATGAGAAGAGGCCATTTAAGAAGTGTCCCATAATGCAGAAAGAAAAAAATGATTGGAACCAAAATTACAAAAAAAGCATACATAAAAACAAAAGAAACAGCAGGAAGGGATTATTCTACATAAACTAAAATGACAGAGTCCTTATAATCCAATTTTTAAAAAGGTTGGGGAGGGAATCACATTAGGACAGTATTCCCATTGGTAGATGCAAAAAAAAAGTGTGGATAAATTGTTGTAGTAACAAGCAGAAGCCTTCCCAGTTGTAGATAAATTCAGTCTTTTCCTCCCACAATGACTATATCATGCCAAGTATAGAAGCCATCCTGGAAATAAGAACCAGAACTTTGAGGCACCTATACACAAACAGCAAGGCTGCTTCAACATGCTGTAATTACAGTGCATCGGAGAAGACTTGACTGATCAAGTCTGCTGGAGCATGGTAATTATTGCGGTCCAGCAGCCTCCAGCACCTCATGCATCAGCATCCCCACACTGAAAAATGGTGCATGGTGCTCATTTGATGAGCTTTAGATAAAATGCCCCACCACCATTTTTAAGCACAGGGTGGTGATAAACAAGACACTCCAGGCGCTTTAATTAGAGAGGCTCTGAGAGCCACTCTAATTAAAGCACCACCACCCCACTCCCAGAGCATGTGTATAAATGCCCTAGAGCTCCCTGTTTCTGCTGAGTATTCTGGCCACTAGGCTATAAAATAAGACTTCCTTTTGCATTCATTCACTCTCTGTCCCCACAAATTTTGCACACAGTTCTGCCCAGTGGCCCAGCTTCAACAGAAGGGGTGCTGGCAGGGCACTTCCTAACAGATATAGCTCTGTGGTTAGGGGCCATCAGTTGATGTAAGAATTAAACCTGTGTGTCTCACATCCTAGGCAACTCCTCTAATCAGGAGGTATCCACCATAGAAAAGAACAAGCCCGTGTCAGTTTTTTAAAAGAGAGGTGGTATATGCCTACCCTCAGGAGAGGATTCCAAGCTGTGCTTCTCAAATGCACTGAGGGTTCCTCCCTGCAGCACCCAGAGGCATCTAAGTCTCAGAAAGAGGTGGGGTTTCAGATACACTCCTGTCCTCAGTACTTTCTCTTTGCAGCTCCAGTTTGAGCATGGTGGCTGCTCTGGATCCCATTTT
This sequence comes from Gavialis gangeticus, assembly GCF_001723915.1. Taxonomy (NCBI): domain Eukaryota; kingdom Metazoa; phylum Chordata; order Crocodylia; family Gavialidae; genus Gavialis; species Gavialis gangeticus. The sequence continues at coordinate 160,745,643 of NW_017729024.1, read as the reverse complement.
GCAGTATCTAAGTTTCACAGTACACTTAACCTAGAGCCAAGGTACCTCACTTCTGGATTCACTGTAGATGCCAAGTACCTCTAGGCTAGAGACACATAGTTACACATAAACCGGTTTAAGTGATCACAAACTGGTTTAAACCTGTAAACAGAACAGAAGATCAGTGCACATATACCAGTTTCAAAATGGCTGAAACTGGTTTAAGATAAACCCGGTTGAATGTATCAGACTTAACTTATTTTGGTCAAACTGGTTTATGACACTTCTGACCCAGACCCCTTCTTGGTTCAAGTTAAATCACAGTCCCCCAGCATGTTTTCCAGCCCTGGGCTGGGCTCTGCTGTCTGCTCTAGAGAACAGGGCTGGCCCCATCCCCCTGGTCACTAGCTGGAGCAGTGAGGGCTGGTTGACAAGAGAGCAGGGGAGGGAGGAAGCAAGGTCGGCTGGGGATGCAGCAGAGTCTAGGCAGGGAGCTGCTCTCCCCAGCAAACCCCAATTGAGGTCTGGGGCCAGGGAGGTGGGTTAAACACCCCTTTTCCTGCTCAAATTTACTGCTGGCTCTAACTGGGGACTACAAATCCCAGAGGCACCTGGAAGCAGGAAGAGGAAGTGATGAGCAACCCTGCAGAGTCCTGCTGCTGTAATTCTGGACTGCAAGTTTCAGAGACTTTGGGGGCTGCAGGAAGAGGGAGTGAACACACAGCCAGAGAGCCATGCTCTAGCACCCCCCAACTTCTGGCCTGAGCCACTGCAGGTGTGTGGCTGCATTTCCTGAACCAAAGGTAAATGTCTGTTCACTTCTGTTTCAATTGAATCTGTGCATCTTAGACTAACCTGCAAAGACTAAACCGATACATCCTCAGGCTTTTTGACGGTCTTTACCTAGTCCTAAAGTTAGGTAGTACAGCACCTACATTCTAGGCACCTAAATCCTTTATTAAATCTGACCTTCAGTGAGTTAGAGGTCATGGAAGAAGTCTGTTAAATCAGGAAAATGAACTGAGGTCTCCCAACACCTGACCTAGCACCTTAACTCCTAGACTGTATTTTCCTTCCTTCCTATGGTTGAGGCTCTGTAATAATACTGGATAAGACTAAAAAAACAGTCAGCACAGCTCTACATGCTCCTGCTGGGATTGCATAGGATGGTGGGAGCCAATTTTTTTGGCATGTGTGACACAAATTAAGCTCTGTACCCTCCCAGGGTGCCACTCCAATCCCCTTCCCAGCCAATCTGGTGCCCTGCTTTCTGCTTCCTGCCTTGTCCTCCTGGAGCTATTTGCCCTGTGCTGAGATCTCCCACCCCAATCTGCCATGTGCCACATGCAAAGGTTGTCTGTGCCACTACTGGCATGTGCACCACAAGTTAACCACCCTGGCATACTATGTAAGCCAGCTCTGAATCTGACCCCCCTGGGTCTTCCCTAAGTTATACATCTGTAACCCCTACTGGCGTCAGTGGTTCAAATGTCATGGAGTCATTACCAACTCCATGAAACCACATTGCCTTAGCTGGTGTGGCACAGTCCACAAGTCTGCCCTGGATTTGGCTGAGTTGTAGTTTCTCATTAGATGAGAGCAATAATAGGTCTATCCTGCAAAGTACAGGTCTGAAAAACTAAACCACCCTGAGTAGCAGCAGTGGAAAGAAGAAATAATGTGAATATTATATGCCATTTTCTAGTACAGCAAATATTCATGGTGTTACTTTCCATAACTAAAAAAACTATGTTTTTGTAGTAAAATTCTCTCCCATATATTCCCCCTAAGTACAGTATTTACACAGAGTGGAGGGTTGGTGATGGCTGATTCACTTAATAAATCTTATTCCTTAAAACATGCTAATGCCAAAAATGTCCAAGTAACATGTTATTTCTACATTTTTTTGCCATCCAAAGCTGCTTATTTAAATAACTTTATACAGCACAGTGTGTCACAGATCTAACAGTTACTGGAAACTGTTAACACTGGAATATCAACAGCCAACTGCAAGAAAGATTTTCTGGTTTGCTGTGAAGGATACCCGTTACCGTCAGCAACTTGCAGCAAGAGAATGAAAGTAGACGGTCAAGAGGATGAGGCAAGCTAACCGAACCATAACTCACTTATAGTACACAGCTGTTTTATGACTCGACTCAGTTTCAAATTGTTGAAGGCAACTGCCATATCAATTCCACTGCCTAATTATCTTTACCCCTTTAAGAGCTGCCCCTCTTTCCACAGCAAGCACCAGACCAAATTCTAACCTCGGTTATTATGTCACGTTTTCCATACACTAGAGACTTTTTTTTCCAATCTTAAAGGGTTATTTTATTTTATTTGAAGGAAAGCAACAAAAATGAACAAAAAAAATGAATTTCCATAACTGAGCACAGAGAAAAAATGGCTGCTACACTTTACACACAAGCAGAGGAACCTAAAACCTGAATCCAAATCTCAACCCCAATTGCTAAAAAGTTTGGACACAGATCCCCATTCTGATGCTAGGATTGGTCTCTGATCTTCATTGAACCCAGTCTGCAGTTAGACTGAGCACCGAGGCATCTGGAATTTCACTTTTACCTGGCATCCCAGCAGGTCCAGGAGGTCCTGGTGGCCCTTGATAGAGTTTCATTCCAAAATCTCCACGACAGCAGGCACTGCAGTCCGTGTTCTGGGGTCCGCTCGGAGGGGGCTGAGTGCACAAAAATACACAGTATTTAAATACAGCATTCTGGGATTTCACTGCCTAAAGATACACATATGCATCCTGGTAGCAAGGGCTGCGTTACAGCCCTAAGTTGGTATATTCTGATAAACTCTCGGGACATTTCTCTTTTTTACATATCCCAAGCTCAGTGTCCATTTAAAACTAAGGTCCTTCAATTGTTTCTGTGTTACAATATCAAAGAAAAACCTTCCTTTTGAAAAAAAAAATTAAAATAAAAAAAACTGAGTGGCTAAAAATCATAGACCACTGAGCACAGAATCCTGCAAGTCACTGCATACGGGGACAGGAGCACGCCTGCACATACTCTCAGCAGGATTCTGGTCAGGCAAGCCAGTCTGGATGCAAAAAAGCAGTGGGATCAGAGCTGTGGCTTGGAGCATCTTCAAGAAAAAGAACTCACTCTGCTAAATCTGAATGAGCATGGACCTGGATTTTCAAAAGGGTAAGTTTAAAAAAAAAAATCACTAAATTCTAATAATACCAAAACCTGACCTGGACATAGATAAGGTGTTGTGAACATGTAACTTAGACCTGTGCAAGACTTTTCAGGCACATCTGAAATGTAAGCACTTATGGAAATATAACATTGCAGGCATTTGGTTATATTGTGTGCATGTGTGGGCACAAGAGGGATTACAGAGCTCTCCCAGCAAGGCACTATTCCTATTATCAAAATAATGCATCAAGGATATAGTAATAACTAGCCACATTTATTACAGTAATAAAGGCTAATAACAGTTAATGTTCATCCCAAAGTATTATGTATATACAAGTGGCTTCACATTCAAGTGGACTTCACATTCAAGGACTGATATATTTCAAACTGCAAGTGGTTTTCAGAATTATTCACAAGGAAATAGTGAAGTTACAAGGCCTGTGAAAGGCTAGTTGAAGTGAACCACCCCTTCTCTCTCTCTTTTTAGCACCCAGCTAGACAAAGCTTTGGCTGGGATGATCTAATGGGACTGGTCCTGCTTTGAGCAGGGGGTTGGACTAGATGACCTCCTGAGATCCCTTCCAGTCCTAATTTTCTGTGACTCTATGATAACTCCAATTTCATATCTTCACTCCCACTTAGGGTGACCACCTTTTCCTGATGCAAAAATCAGGATACATGCCCCCCGACATCTCCCGGACAAGCTACCCATGGCTCTGTCCTTCTCTCCAGCCTGGCCCCATGGCTGTGCATTTCTGCCCCGGCCCTGGGACCCAGGCCCTATGCACCACCCCAGCTGAGCAGCACCCCAGCCCCAGCCCCAGCCTCCAATCCAGCCCCACTCCCTCCCTCACTGTGGGGGCCTCAGTCTGCCCCTCCCCCTGCCCACCACCTCCCCCCCGTGTTGCCTATACCCCTTCCCCCCCCAGACTCACCTGCAGGCAGCTGGGGGAGCTGCTCTCCACCACTGCATGGGGCTGTGTTCCCGGCCATGTGCATGTGTGCATGCATACACGTACACATGGCACCCCGTGTCCTGCTTCTCCCAGCCCCAAGCAGCCCTTGCAGGCTGGAACTCTTCCAGCTTGCAAGGGGAAACACATGGTTTCCTGTTGTCTCATGGCAAACAGAAAACCTGAATCCCTGAACATGATACTGGGATGACAGTTGACAGTGTCCAAGGGAATCTGGGCTAAATGCTGTCCTGGAGCCATTGAGCCTGGGACTGGGACTTGACGTTCACATTTCAGGACTGTCCCACCCAGTAAGGAATGGATGGTCACCCTGTTCCAGTTAGGCATCTTGTCTTTGCCCCTATTGCCAACTTTGCCTTTATGGGAAAGCTGAAGTATTTTTTTATTTGGGAAAACACACCTTGATTATTCTTAATCTCTACCCCATCCTCCCTGCTTTCCCAACTTTTTTTTTTTAATTTGTATGACTGAAGAACATTTTGCTATTTATTTTTCTGTCCTTTGAAAGGTCTAAGACAACTTGAATTCTGGCAATTCTTACTTTATCCTCACACTTCTTGACTTCATGTTGGCTTTTTATCCTTACAAATCCTTTGATTTCAGAGTGAAAAATCTGGTCACATTCAGTGTCCCACGTACAATGAATATTCAGGAGAGGTCTCAAGCAACACAGAGCTCCATGCAGATGAATACTACATTTTAATGCATTTTAAAGTACCAATCTGAGGATTTCAGACTTAAATATGAAAAATGGACAATGCAAAGCTACTTTCCCTAAACTGGGAAAGATTCATTTCCAACTCACATGTCAAAGTCCCTACAAACTTGTTGCTTGAAGAGTTTATGCAATTTTTTTCCTAAACACAAATACAATTCAGTAGGCTGTGAAAAGCCTCTCACACTTTTCCTGGGATGGGTGGGAAATCAGGGTGAGAGGGAGCACTGAGGATATTTGCTCTATAACTTGATCTAAACTGTACATGTTTGCATTACCTTAATTTGCCAGTTACTAAATCTACGGGTGCAGAAAGACACAACACATGGGCTGGGAGTGTTGCCTTGCTGATCCCCTCTCCCCCAGATCAGCTTGGGAGAGGACTGGAGCAATGGGGCAAAGCCATGTATGTGCTCCCCAGACCAGGGTCCCTGATCTGAGGAGAAGGCAGGGGGCTTGCTCTGCTGCTCCCTCCACAGACAGGACAGCAGGAGAACTCTCCCCAGCACATTTTCTGGCTCCACAGATTTTAAAAGCACCACCTGCACTGCCCAGGTAGGCAACAGGGGCAGAGTTATTTTTCTAGTGGTAAGAGTTTCAGAGAAAATGGAAAAGAGAAAAGGCCCAGCAGAGAATTCTCTCAGCACTGTCACCGACTTGCATATCTTAGAGATGGGCTGCATTTCAGGGTCAGGGCATTCCCTTGCCTTGCCAGCTGCAAGTATTCTCAGCTGGCATTTGTTTTTAAATTTCGTTTCCAGGGTCAAATCAGTTCTGAATTAAGTTTCAAATTTTGAGTGAGCAGAGCTCAATCATTCAAGTCTGTGTGGCACTACCACCGGTACATATCCTACTTCCTGGGCTCATCAGTCTGAGGCTTCAGCTACTCCCAAATCAATGGCAGGCATCCTAAGTCCAGGCTGAAGGTCTTGGTGTTCAGATACCACATAGTCTCGCTTTCCCCTAGCCAAAAGTTTGAAGGAGCAAGCTAGGGGGAAAGCCCAAAAGCAATTCCCCATCACCATAAATTGTGTAGCTGAGATCCTCGCATTTGGAAGCATTTGTAAACTCTCGCAGGGGTTGACCTGTCCACAGTGCAAGGGACAGGCTTTCACCCTCTAACTACACCAAGCCATTCAAGGCCGAGACTTTTTTTTTTTTGTATCTATAGAAAATTTGTCACGTCCCAAGTCAAATCAGCCAAAACAATTCCAAAGCCATGAGTCATTCAAAAACCATGTGTAGCCCTGTTGCCGGCAAGCATCCTCCACCCCTGCCTGGGGCTTCAGGTACTCCCAGATCCTTTGGTGGGCATCCTACATGCAGATCCAAGTCTGCAGGATGCAATTAATACCAAGCAGCTCACAGTCAGCTCTTGTGGAAAGGTGTTCACCATAAATTAGATCAGCTCCTGGCAGCTCTGCTTACCAGGGATGGTGATGACAAATCCCTTGGAACATCTTATAGCCACATTTGTTCCCCCAAAATAAACAGACTGTGCAAATATAATCCATCTGTTCTACTAGCCAGCTCATGCTGGACTCTCCCTATTGCATCCTGGCTACTGTTTCATCTCGTTTTAAGTGACTCATGAGTTGTTTCTCTCTGCAAGGGAGATTCTCTCTCAGACACTGAAATAATATGCAAATACCATAAATTCAACTGTATTCTTATTGGTTAGAGTCACACTTTTTCACCCAAAAAGCAGTTCACACAGTACGTGTAAAAATAACATGAATAATTATACACATGTCCCCATGTATTTCAATGGTACTCTGCATCTGGGACTAGAAGTTCTATTACTTACAGGCAATTTGTATTAAATCATCTAACCAAAACTAAATTAAAATGTAGTGCCTACCTTCCCCCCGCACCCCATTCAAATTGTATAGTCCTTCACTAGCATGCCATGTGAGAGAGAGCAGAATAAATAGAATAAAAAACTCCAAGGGGGCTTTCAATGCACTCTACTGAAATATGTTTGAGGACCTACCCTGAAATCTCCTAGATTAGCAGGTCTGCAGTCACTGAGGAGAAATGGGAGCAATAATACTACTTTTTTTTGTGCCTCCATTGCTTGAAGTACCCTCTAGGCTAGGGACAGATATTACGCATAAACCATTTTAAGTAATCAGAAACTGGTTTAAAACTGTAACAGAACAGACATTCAGTGCACATAAGCCAGTTTGAAAATGTCTGAAACCTGTCTGAGATAAATCTGGTTGAATGTAGTATCAGACTTAACTGGTTTGAGTCAAGCCAGTTTATGCAATATCTGTCCCAGACCCCTTGCTGGTTTAAGATAAACCAGACACCCCCAGCATCCCAGCATGCACTTTGGGCTGGGCAAGGCTCTCTGCTCCACAGCAGGGCTGGCCCTTTCCCTCTCCTCCCTGGCTGGAGGTCTGGCAGAGGCTGCAGATACAGTAGGGTCTGCCTGGCTTCCTCTGCCCCACCCCACCCCACCCCACCCCACCCTCGCTGCTCAAGCAGGAATCCGCCACCTACCTTCCTCCCTCCAATCTCCCACAGCATGGACCCCAGCCCCATGGACCCTAGGCATGTGGTATGCTAGCTAATGCTGATAGGTGTCTGTGTGTCTCCGATTTCACTGGGACAGGCACACAGAACAGTGATCCTTTAGAGCTAATCAACAGGTTGGAGCTAATCAACAGGTCAGCTGGTAAGCTGTTTAAGAAGAGTTTGAACTAATGGACAGAGGCTATTGTTTTGCCAATGGGGTGATAAACACTGTTATCAGCCCCTGCTGGTTTACTTGCCTGTCAGTTTGCTGCAGACAGTATAAAGAAGCAAGAAGGGAGATTTAAAAGCTCCGTATCACCAACAGATGCATGCATTGCACACCCTCCCTTGCCTCAGAGTGTTAGCTGGGGGCTGGGGTCCAGCAACACTTCCCCCCCCACACTTGAGCAGCCAGCAAGAAAAAGCCTGGGATGGTGCAGGCAGACCTCCCTAATCAGAGCATCCTGCTGGGGCCTGGCTACGGCCCTCCTTAGTTTAGCACTATAAAAGGGAAGGGAGGGCTGCTGTAGCACCCTCCCACCCCCGCTTCCGGCTTCTGGCCTGAGCTACTGCGGGTATGTGCCTGCATTTCCTCAGTCCAGAGAGAATGTCTGTCCAGTTATAAACTGGTTCAGCCTAGCCAGGTTAAACTAACCTGCAAAGATTGAATCAATGCAGGCTCAGGCTTTTTGAATGCCTGTCCCTAGCCCTAAAGTCTGAGATGGCAGCAGTAGCAGCATGCTGAGGAACAGTAGAATGAGAAACAGCAATTCACCAGGTGGGGAGGGGAGGCAGGAGAATCTGAAGGCATTCAAAGGCAGAAATTCTTTCCTCTGCTCCCTATGTGCTCAGCATTTAAATCCTTGTTGTTGTTGTTTTTTACTAAAATGCCTTAGTAAAAGCACTTATCAAAAGACTGTTCTACTGCCATCCCAGTGTTAATATGCACTTGGAAAACACTATGAAAATTGTTACAGAGGATTTTGAAGCATTAGTAACCTACACATTTTTCCTTTTTCACTCACTAGATGGCCATATGTTTTTACCCCAAGTACCTGCAGCTATTCTCTGAGTTGAGCCTGATAATATTTGCATTTCTCTAGCAGGTGGGTAATTTTCAACCAAATAATATGGAATGCTAAGATAAACAGATGCTCACAATGCCCAGCACACAACTCACTTGCCATCCTGTAGGAAGTGTTTCTAGGGTACAATCTATGACAACATTTGATTGCCCCATTGCTGATGGTGTGAAATTAGAATTACAGGGTCAGAAGTGACCTCAAGAGTCATCTGTTCCAACCCCCAAAAGCAGGGCTACAGAAGTGGGCTTCAAACCCTTAAGAATTCATGTCTAGCACCTTAACCACTCAGCTATGTGGAAAATCATTTTAATTGCTAGCAGCATAAGGTTTAAGATATATACTTGCATGGTAGTTCATGGGAACATACACGAATGGGTTCATTATTATATATGCCTACTAGTTATACTGTTTCTTTATAGCACATACAATTTAATTAATATTAAATAATATTAAATATATTTCCTGATTATGTCAAAAAGCTTGTATACAGTGCAGTGTGGTTATAGTATTTAAACCTATATTTTGCCATACTTGAATGTACTCCTTAAGCTCCTCAACATTACCTAAGCTCATCTCTGCTTCTCATGAAACAGCTGTGAATCAGCCATTCAACCCACATCAGCCTCTTTCTGCTTTTAAAATACAAGCTGCGATGGTTAAGTTGAAAAAGGATACAATTCTGTCAGCTAAAATGTAATGATCAAATCATTTGCATTTAGTAGTGACTGAGAATAATATTGCATTTTGCTACTGAGTGTAAAATAAACTACATAAAAACTTCAGCCTGCAATAGAACTTCCTATTTATTACTCAAGTTTCATGCTATCCTCTACAACTTTCACTCCTTTAAACAAAAAAACCCCCTGAATTGTCCTATTTTATGTATGACCAAATGATGGCAAATTTCCTTTGTGGGAAACTAATGCCTAGAATAGTTAAACGCTATATAACAACTATTATAAAAACTTCCCAGTATAAAAAGTAAACTCTGCAGACATTTGTACAGCATTCATTTAGCTCTTTTTACAAAAAAATAAAATTAAAGTGTCAGCAATTTGATATATCATTAAACATATTTAGATCTCAAACCCAATAAAAGTGCCATGAGTTAAAAGAAAAAACAAACACTGCACAGAATAATGATTGAAAATATTCAGTACTGCATTAAAATTACCTTCCTAAGCTTAAAAGGATATATTTTCTTACACGTAAATTTAAAGTAAACTGTATTTTCCCTGCCAACAGAACAGTGTCCTTATACATAACATCTGTTTACAAAGTCCATAATTTTCCTCTTTCTTCAAAGGATATAATAAGTTGATCATAAAGCCTTATTTTGCTAGAAAATAAATGACACATGAATTGAGAAACTGTATATTACAATACCTGGTTGAACAGGATCAAGGTTTCAGTAGAACAATGGGATGCTGGCTGTGTTGTTATCATTTCCCCACACCATGGTTCGTTCTACCACCTAATTAAGAGATTCTGTATAGCAACCCACCAGCATACAGACCAATAAGCATCTTTAATAATCTTATTTTCTTAAATATATATCTTAGAAAATTTTCATTAACTTTTAAAGTTATCTTTAGAAGATTAATTCAGAGTACCTGGACTCTGTCTGAGGTAGTCTGCTCTACATCATCTACCTCTGGTCTCTGGGCTTTTTGGTCTGTAGAAGTGCTATTATCATCAATCGTCCACTCTACAAGTTGACTCCGCTGTCTCAATATTTCCCTGCTTCTGGAACCTTTATGGCCAGTCTGGTGATGACTTTGCAATACTTTGGCCACTGGTTTATAAGATCCTCTGCTCACCTCCACGTATTCATCTTGACACAGGCAAAATGGAAGAAAAAATAAAGCCAGCAGATGCCAGCTGATGAAATCCTTGACTGCCATGTTATTCAAAATAATTTCACAGGAGTCCAGAAAATGCCTTTCAGGAGAAGCCCCTTTACTCCACCAGTAGTTATGTGGTCCTTTCAGCTATTTCCACTATTACGCCTGGCACTTAGATCAGGACCAAGTTTTATACGGTTGTGTGCAATAAATAAAATGAAAAATGCCAAAGTGACAGGATCCTTCATCCAAAATCAGTCATGCCTCCTTAAACAAGCCAGGCATTATTCACCACTTCACCACCACAGGGAAAATTGATCTGCATGCTGGAAACGGCCACCACATTTAACGGACTCCTGTGGTTCCTATTTGGGGGCATTAAAGAATGTAACACCTTTTCTTTGGCATGTTTTTGTTTAAGTGTGAAAAAATGTGATGGAAATGGAGAACATGTGGCTAATGGTTTACATTCCTTGATTAGACACGGAAAGGCTGTGAATTCACACTCTGAAACGTCTTCTGGATGCAGTCACCTTCCTCATTTGCCAGGAAATTCATACACCAACTGCGTCAGCTCAATCTGAAAAATCTTCCAAGAGCAATTAGGAAACAAAAGCACAAAAGGAGCTTTTGCACATGATTTTAACTCAGCGGCTATTTCTGACTACGCTTTTCATCCACTAAGAAAAGGAAAAAAAGTTAAATTTCTGCCAGGTGGCCAATGGTGGAAGGAGACTGGAAAAGCAGTTTTGACAAACTAAATTCACAGCACCCCAGTTCTTAGCATTTAGGTTGACCTTCCTTGTCAGATGATATTTTTTCCCCTCAAGTTTCCAATGTTTTGCTAAATGCAACTGCCAAACCAAATTTTACCTCTTGGATGCCAAGTAAACAAAATTACTATGGAGCTTATTTCATGCTGAGAGAAGAAAACCAAAATATGACATACATATACTGATACGATATTCATTTCAATTTTTTAAACTGCCCACTGGTAGGACTCCACAATTGCAAGAGAGTCCTGCAAACTTTGTATGCATTATTTTATACATATATAGGTAGTCAATCTCCTAGGGCTCCAGTATAGTTATTAAAGCTACAAGGAACATTTCCCAGTATAAGAAAAGTATATGGTATATCAGGAAAGTGCTACTCAGGTGGCTGCAACTATACAAGCAAGCTGTGCATTGTACAGTACTACTATAGTATTATGGTGTAATAATTTATAGTTTATTGATACTACTGCATTTACACTAAGGGCCAGGCTCTATTCCACCTGTTAGGCATCTAACTGAACTCGGGCACCTATGGGCAATTGTATTCCATCCTGCTGAAGTCCTGAAAAACCCTTAATGCATCTACCACTTTTGTAACAACTGCATCTTACCTTTAAGATTGAGTCACAAAAAAGCTGCCTGGCAGCTCAGTTGGGCTCCATGGGGCTGTGTCCGAGCATGGAGGATTCTCCTGGGCTCTGTGTCAGGGCAGTGTGTATATCGTGGGGTGTTTCGTGATGGGGTACAGGGCCAGGTCCTGGGACACGGGTGCCCAGATGTCAGGGCTCACGCACAGGAAAACAGATGCCTCCCATTCCCCACCCCCTGCCTGAAGCTGACAGATGCCTGTGGTTGCAAGATGAAGTAGCAGGGGGTTGGGGGCATGCTCACCTGTGCCCAGCAGCCACTCAGGGGTTGCCCAGGTGCTTGGCTGCACTCAGCAGTCTCCAGCAACCCAGGATCTGACAGGACATTCTGGGAGGCATGCAAGAGCACCCCTACCTGCTGGCCTCAGCCAGTGCAGGCAGCCTGCATGCCCCTCTCCCTCCCAACCAAAGGGCAAATGTGTGCTCCATTCACTACTGATCTAACCTGTAACACGTACAGAAAACCACATAACTTAGATAGCTTCCACCTAGGGCTTTTCAAATGTTTCTGCTTAGCCAAAGTTTCTGTGGCTCCCATGAAGACAGGCTTAAGGCTCAGACAGTAGTGACTGAGGAAGCACAGCTGTAGCTCCAGAGCCAATTGTTGCAATGAGTTCAAGCAGAAATAATGTTCAAACCCCTGTAGACAATATGAAAGAAGAGAAGTTTAAATGGGCTGGAAGGGATTCATTTGACACAGAGACATGCAATTAAGCATGTTAAAAATATTACTCCCTGTTTATCATTCCATTCCAGCTCAGGATGCCTTCTTTTTTCCTTTTTTCCCCAAGATTTTTAGAACTTGGGAAAAGCAGAAAGCAGTTCAGGACTGGGAGCAGTAGAAGACGAACAAATGTATTGCCTAAGAGTATGTACAAGTGTGACATTTAAATCATCCTAACCAAGCTTAAGAAGATCTAAATTCCCCAATGTGCAAGTGTTCACTGGCTTCAGGACACCCCCAAAATGGCATGCCCTATCTAAAGTGAGTTCTCATCAGACAAGAACCAACTTTAGATGGACATGGGGTTAACTTAGCCTTGCAAACACTTGCATGGGTCCCTAGCACAGCCCTTTAAGTAGGAAAAGCCAGCCACTCTCCACAGCCCCAGGGTTATGCTGTTTCTATCCCCCAAACCCTGACCAGGTTGTCCCCTGGTCCAGGCTAGAGTCAAGAGTCAGGAGCAGCTGGGTTAAGAGATAAAGGTCTGCAAGGCACCAAGACAGAGGCAGTCACTGCAACAGAGCCACAAGCCAGGGAGTCAGAAACCAGAAGCTGGAATCTAGATCAGAGTCATGAACTTTGGGGTCCAGAGCAGGCACCTGCCACTGCAAGGGACCAGGATGTGGGCAATTGCCAAGCTAAGGCAGGAACCAGCAAGTCCAGAGCAAAGGGATCCAGGGTTGAATGTGGGCAAAAGGGCCAGCTGGCAGGAACACAGAACTGCAAAACTAGGAACCAGCAGACAGCAACCAGATAAGTAAAAACAAGGGGCCAAGAGCCCAAAGCTAACAGAGAGGCACCTGTCCTGTTAAGTAGCCTACCATGAACTGAAAGGGCTGCTGCTAAGCAGGCAGCCATGCTCATGCATACAACTGGGAAGTAATTAGGTTGCTGACAGCCAGGCCCATTCAGGACCAGCAGGGAGCAATATAGCCTGCCTGCTGCCCTGACTCCTGCCCCCACCCATGGAGATGATTGGACAGTGTTCATCATGAGCTAAAGAAGGCGAGCCCCCAGCAGTCATACTGTAGGGAGCTCTACTGGAGCCCCAGTGTGATGGGGTTGATGTCACTATAACCCCCAGAGGCTACCACTGGGCTCCCCGAGTCCTGCAGCACATGAGCTGCAATATATCAGAGGAAGAATACAAAGAGTAAGGGATACAGGTTACTGCATGTTCGTGCATACACCACACACTTCCCCCCACCCCCAACCAGATGCTGGTGCATTATATGCAGTAAATATGGTTAAAACAGTTTCTGCCAATTACTGGCAAAAGTCCAAGTAAAAATATATACAAGACTCACAGGCTAAGTACAGATAGTCAAAAAGCCCAAGGCTGAATTGATTCAATCTATACAGGTTTCTCTAAACTGTGTAGATTGAACAGATAAGCAAAAGAACCGACATTTACTTTTGATTCTAGAAATGCAGCCACATGCCCAGGCCAGAAGTTGGAGGGGTGGGGGGTGCTAGACCACACCTCCCTTCTTAGCTGAAGCAGACAGCTTGGATCAAGCGTAGCCTGCCCACTCTGTGAGGAGGGAGCTTCTGGAGGTGGTGAAAAGCACCTTGGGAAGCTGGGAAATTGAATTACCTTGAATCTGGAGGGGATCTGGGACAGAAGTTCAATAAACTGATTTAACCTAAATCAGTTAAGTCTGATACTACATCCATCCAGATATAATTTAAACCAGTTTCAGCCATTTTGCAAGTGGTTTATGTGCACTGAACTTCTGTTCTGTTACAGGTTTGAACTGGTTTCTGATCACTTAAACTGGTTTATGTGTAACTTCTGTCCCTACAGGGAACACTGAGCAGGCTCTGGTCCCTGGCTGGTGCTACTCTGTTACTTACCACAAGGAAAGATTGTTTTTTCTTCATTCTGCCTTTCATAAACAGGGTGCACATTATATTCTTAGATGTTTTGTATGTGAGAAAACACAGTATTTTACAATATCACTCAAGAGATGGAGTATAAAGCTCCCTGCAACATCCAACCCCGTGCCCACATCCACATGAGCATGGATGTTTGGCTCCCCAAGGACAACTAGCAGCAGGACACCTTGTGCCACCACTAGTTGTCCCTGGGAAATACCCATGCCATGCACCCTCTGGCATGTCACAGGGTGCTCTGGGTGAGGTAGGGGAGGCTGGGGCCAGCACTGGGCTGGCTCAAGCATCCTTACCTGGGGTCCTAGGGGCCTACTGGGGCTGCAGCAGAGGGGATCCTGCCACTCAGAGACTGGCTAGCAGCTGGAGCATAGTTTCATAGTTTCTAGGGCCGGAAGGGACCTGAGCAGATCATCTAGTCCGACCCCCTGCCATGGCAGGAAGAGCACTGGGGTCAAATGACCCCAGTAAGGTGGTCATCCAACCTCCTCTTAAAAACCCCCAGGGTGGGAGCCTGCACCACCTCACTTGGAAGCTGGTTCCAGACTCTAGCTGCCCTGACCGTGAAGTAGCGCCTCCTGATGTCCAACTTAAACCTTCCCTCCGCCAGCTTGTGACCATTGTTCCTGGTCACTCCTTGCGGCGCTCGGGGGAACAGGGACTCCCCCAGCGCCTGCTGATCCCCCCTAACCAGTTTATAACAGGCCACAAGATCCCCCCTCAGCCTTCTCTTTTGAAGGCTGAACAGGTTCAGGTCCCGCAACCTTTCCTCATAGGACCTACCCTGCTGTCCCTTGATCATACGAGTGGCCCTCCTCTGGACCCTCTCCATGCTGTCCACATCCCTCTTAAAGTGCGGCGCCCAGAACTGGACGCAGTACTCCAGCTGCGGCCTGATCAGTGCCACATAGAGGGGGAGGATCACCTCCTTGGACCTGCTCGAGATGCATCTGTGGATGCACGACAAGGTGCAGTTGGCCTTCCTAGCCGCCTCCCCACATTGCCGACTCATGTTCATCTTGGAGTCAATAATGACTCCCAGATCCTTTTCCACCTCCGTGCTGACAAGAGGGGAGTTCCCCAGCCTGTATGTATGGTGCCGATTGTTCCTCCCCAGGTGCATCACCTTACACTTGTCCGTGTTAAACCCCATCCTGTTCTCCTCCGCCCATCCTTGTAACCTATCTAGGTCTAACTGTAGCCTGTTGCTCCCCTCAGTTGTGCCCACTTCCCCACACATCCAGCCAGCCAGGCTCCAATTTTAAGTAACGCATGCTGCCCCCGCGTGCACCACTCCGTATTTGTTTTTTTTGCATGGGTTTTTTTGACCCCTGGATCTCTCCTGAATTTACATGTGCAGTGGTCAGAAAAACCCACTGTGCTGCTCCCTTGCAGCATGGAGAACAGCTGAATGTGTGGTATGTGGTGCTGTAGATGTGTCTGTCTGCAGAACCACATACTGCACAGCTGTATTCATCTGAACGCAGCCCTAGAGTCTTTACGGCAGCTGTATAGACAGTGTCTCCTTCTCTTCCTATCTCTCTGCTAGCCTCTCTTCTCCATCATCAGAGTGCTTCCTTGTAAAACAGTGACCATAACTGTAGAGGTCCTGGTTCCTTTCCGTGAGGTGAAGCAATATTGGGGCTGCAGGTAAGAACCTTGTGGACAGGGAAAATTAGGCTACTGTTTCTCAGAGCTATTGTATCTGATAACCTAATAGCAGCAGACAGAATGACATCTGTTCATTTGTTTTAATAAGGGCTGGGAACTTTATTGTATCTAAGTGCAGTCTTGGATTTTGAAGCACACTTCTGAGGCAAGATGGTCTCAGAGCCATTGAACATCTGGGGCCTTGCTCATCTCCTGTGCCTGTCTGAAATGTCCCACAAACAGCTTTGTCACAGAGAAGCAATAGCCTGTATCCTTAAGAATATCCATTTTGTTAAGCTGCAAATACAAATATTCTGGTTAGTTCATAGGGTAGGGATGGAGGGAAAAGACTTCATAGTAGGGCAAGACAAGAGATTGCAGCTTTTTTTTTTTTTTTTTTTTTTTTAAGTACAGTTACAGATTTTGGAAGCTGTTATAACCTAAAAGGTTTCTTTTTTCCTGGGGAATCTTCTTGGTGGTTAAGCTTGAAAACTTGGACAACATAGGAATGACTCATAGAAAACCATTAATCCAACTTGGCACTTGATAGTTTGATTCAGCAAGTGCTGAGGAGCACTGATGTTTTCAGCTGCTGTTAGTACTTTCATGGCTTGCCAAAATGTGTTCCAGGAGCTTCCTGTGGCATTAAGGAGAAAAATGTTTCCAATATGAGTAATGCCCATTCACAGCACCCATGTCTCAAAGAGAGCAGGAATAAAACCAAAATAATTTAAGCTTTGCAGCCCCCCCATCTGCTATTTGAAGCAAAAGCTGCAACAAGCATGTTTCTTGGCAACAATTTGAAAGAAGCAGTGTTCCCTTCCACTCCCTCTAATAAAGTCCACCTGGTTCCTAACCATCATTATTCCAGTGGTTTAATACAACAGACATTTTTGTACCATTAAATTAATCTGGGTTTAGTATTTTTGCATGGTTATTTGCAATCTGCTGAGTAAAATCTAAAATACATAATTCCATGTTCCTCCTCATTTTTCTCAGTACCTTGGGTCAGGAGTATTCCAGCCTCCATAGCCACTTCCTACCAACAGAAAGTTTTGGAGGAGATAAGAAAAAATGGAGAAACCATTTCTTTACTCTCGACCCTTGGACTGTCAAATACAGATGTGGGATGTAAACACAGGGGCAGGCAAAATACAGCCCATGACCCGGATCCAGCCTGCCAGACCATTCTGTCCAGCCCATGGGCCCGTCCAAAAATGATTATTACCAACCCCAAGCTCCCCCTCTGAAAGCAGGTGGGAGGTGGACTTTCAGAGATTGTGCACGATTGGACCAGGAGGGCTCTGTGCTTCCACCTCCATGGGGCTCCCAGCACTCAAGCTGGGAGCCCCATGTGGAGACACTGAGCATGATGGTATATGACTGGACAGCTGGTGAGTGGGGAGGAGAGGTCCTGCCTGCAGGAGCAGGGAGGTTGGGGGTGAGGGTGAGTGGCACCCCCCACAGCGTGTACCTTTGAGTGGGACCAATTCCATGCCAGCATGTGGAGCTTCTGGGATGGCAGGTGGAAGCCATGTGCCACCAGGCTGGGCCAGCTTCGAGCCTCCACGTGGCGCTTTCAGCATTCTAACAGGGAACCACACATGGTAGCATGGAGCCTGCATGGCCCAATGGCACACAACTCCCTGTGGCTTCTGGTCCACACGCCATCAGGCTGGGCGAGCTCCATTCCTCCATGTGCAGCTCCCTGCTTGAGTGCTGGAAGCCCCACGTGGAGGCACAGAGCCAGCCTGACCTGATGGCATGTGGATCCCACCTGTAGTGCTGGGAGCCACATGTGCTGGCTTGGAGCCAGCCCAGTCTGGGTTGAAGTCATGAGCCAGTGGGCCAGGCCAGCTCCATGCCACCACTTGCAGTTCCCGGGACTCAGCCAGAGCCACACACCAGTGGGGGTCTCTGCCTGCCATGGGCCAGGAGTGTCCTGAGGGCACACCATCAGTTGGAGCTGTGCACCACGGCAGGGGGTGGTGGTGAGGAGGCCTACACCAACCCACAAACCCCACCCCCACACACTCCCATCCCCACAAACCCCACACTCACCCTCCCATAGACCTCCCACAAACCCCACACACGCTTACACCCCACCCCCACAAATCCCAAATCCACCCACACACACCCACAACCCAACCCTCCCACAACTCCCCACAGATCCCTCACAAACGCAACACCTGCCCCAGACACCCCCACATGCCTTTACAAACCCCCCAAAACCCCACGCATACCCACACCTCTTCACAAACCTCACACACACACAGATGCACCCCCACACACAGAGTATACAAGAGTAAGACTTTATTTTGAGCTATTATGCAATCACCTCTGTATACACTATGCAAACACATAAATCTGGTGTAGGCATGCTTCCTGCTCTATTTCCCCTCAGGGCTCGTCTGCCACAACTTTTGAGATAGGAGAAAAGGGTTAGATGTTAATCCCTGAGAGGGGTGAGGCAGAACAGGCCACCCAGAAATTAATCACCCAGGTTCTAATCTTTATTGAGCATTGGTTATGGTTTCTGATAACCATGCTAATTGCCTTGTTAGTGCAGAAGCAGCAGTTCTGCCAATTCATTAATTGACATCTTCCTCTAACTCTCCCCTGATCACAGCGTTTCTCCCGCCGTCCTGATCTCTGGGTTTACTTGTCTCTGGGGCTTCCCTAGGATGGGGCTCCCCAGCCTCCCATGTGTCTTGCCAGTCTCCCAAGCCATCCATGCTCCTCTGGGTAAGTGCCCCCCATCTCACCGGCTGTCCACGAATTCTTTGTTCCTCTGGCTCAAGTTCCTTTCCACGGCTCTACTGCTCCCCACAGCTGTTTCGCTTCTCTCCAGTGCCCTGAGGGCAAGTACTGGTTCTCTAGTTCCATCTTTTAGGTGCAGCGGTGGCTCTAATTACCCTCATCTTCTCCCAGTGAACTAAACCCTCCACTGCTGTGGCCCCAGCTCTTTCGGCTGCCCGTGTCCTGGGTTTACCCACTAATGGGGCTTCTGTTTGAGCCCGTTACACCTGGACAAAAATGTTTTTTGAGATAAATGTTATAGTAGACTTTGATTTTTAGTATATATGTAGCCACCAGGCCTCGACCAGTCGCTCTCGTGCCGCTCTCGCTCGGGTGACTGATGTTACATGCCTCACGGGCTCACGCCTCTGTCTGAGCTGGTGACTTCCACCCAAATCCTTGACCCCGTGCTCACCTGCCACGACTTGCTGGACCTCAGTGTCCGGGGCCATTCATCAGGCATGGTCATAGACCTGAGGTTCCTCTCGGCGGTTACTCACGGGGCTCCGCCACCCCTACACCCTGGCCTCACGCCTCCTGTGAAGCGATGTCAGGATGGTCAATGTCTCGCTCCTGGGACCCTTGACCGGATCCTACTCAGGCCTCGACGCTATCTAATTTACACATGGGCCTGCTACCCTCAGATACTCCTGGAGTTTGGGGAAGAAATAAAGAGAGAAAGAAGCTCCAACACAAAATCGGGCACACTGTCCCTTTAACTACCCTTCTCCGTGCTTCAATGGGACTCTGGCTGCCTCATCCCTTTAGGCAATCAGGTTCCCTGTCTACTCTAAGGCACCTCCTAGTCCAGCGATGATGCTTGCTCCAGCTGCAACCCCTCCTGAGTTCCCCACAGTCCTTCTCTCCTGGGGCGGACTTCTTCAGGTTTTTTCCTCATCGTCCTTACAAGGCATTCTTGGCGTCCCTCTGTCGCCCCATCTGCAGCGTCGCCAAGATGATCCTCTTCTTCCTTCCTGCTTCCATCTCAGCCATTCTTGCTCCTCTGGTCTTGTACATCAGATTGCCTCTGCTGCGGGGTTATCTGTGGCTGCGTGCCTCACTCCCCGCCGGCTCCGCAGCGTGCACCACCATTTTTAAACTGTCCTGGCTGGCATTCAGCACTGACATCACCGGCCAGCCACAGCTGGATAAACAGGTGGCTGACGAGCCACACGGGTTCTGCCTTCTGCCCCTCGCATGCTGCATCCCAAGCCGCCGGTGAGTATCCCTCCGTACTTTGCGTCCCAGGACAATATGATTTGTTTTTTTCTGGTTCCAAGATGGCAAATCCTCCTCCCAAAAGGAGTACTTCCAGGGGCAAGAGGGGTGGGGGATGGGGGAGACTTACAGTGGCAAAAGTCAGTGGTTAGGGGTGGGACTTCTGGTCCCAAGCTGGTGACCAGGGGATGGGGCTACCCTTGCGGCCCTTGACAGCTCACCAAAAGTCAATAAGTGGCCCTCCAGCTGAAATAATTGCCCACCCCTGATATAATATGACACCAACACAAAACAATGACTTTTGAGTTGCTCTTGGTTGGAGGGCAACAGGGCAGGCCCTATGAGGAAAGGTTGAGGGACCTGAACCTGTTCAGCCTCAGCAAGCGGAGACTGAGGGGGGATTTGGTGTCTGCCTACAAACTCATTAGGGGAGAACAGCAGCAAATAGGAAGGGTTCTATTCCCCCCAGCAGCACCTGGGGTGACGAGGAACAGTGGCTAGAAGCTGCTGGAGAACAGGTTCAGGTTAGAGATTAGGAGGCACTATTTCACTGTTAGGGTAGCTAGGATCTGGAACCAACTTCCTAGGGAAGTGTTCCTCACTCCTACCTTGGGTAAAATTCAAAAAGAGGTTGGATGAACACCTATCTGGGGTCATGTGATCCCAGCATGTGCTCCAGCTAGTGGCAGGGGGTTAGACTAGATGATCTATTCAGGTCCCTTCTGACCCCTAACTACTATGAAACTGTGAGTTCACTCTGTACTGGAATAGCTACCCTGAAAAGCTCAAAGCAGTGAAAAACAAAACAGATCCCAGGTAAACAGAGTTAATTCTTTTTCCAACAGCATGCAGCTTTTTACCGTGATGTCACAGCACATCTCCCCCTGTGGATAGAAGACATTGTCTGTAACAAACCTATCAGCAACACATCCAAATTTAGCAGAGTTCTGAATTAATATAAGCAACACACTTTTTAAAGTCATTAGATTGCAAGAAACACATGCAGGTAGCATCAATGACAGTAATATCTGGTATCCAGATATCTGACCTCCACCCCAACTCCTAGTCTCATTTCTCATCCTGACTTCTCATCCATAGGTGGCAGGGTGTAGAGTGAAGGGATTTCCCAGCCCCCAAGGTTGTGGGATCTGTTCAAATCTCACACAACATCCAGAAGTTCTACCTCCTACACTATCTACTGTGTGATAGCTCATAGAAGAGGCTGGGGAGGAGCAGTGCAGGGAGCTTGTGTCTGTATAATGCCCTGCAAAGAGGCCTGGCCTTAACCAGCTACAGGCACAAAGTACTGGCTATGGACA
This sequence comes from Gavialis gangeticus, assembly GCF_001723915.1. Taxonomy (NCBI): domain Eukaryota; kingdom Metazoa; phylum Chordata; order Crocodylia; family Gavialidae; genus Gavialis; species Gavialis gangeticus. The sequence goes on along the minus strand of NW_017729024.1, from coordinate 160,724,330 downwards.
ACATCCTGTGTAGGGGCTTGACTGTTCCCTATGGCCAATGGATCACCCTTCCCTATGACCCTTGCCATTGACTGTAACAAAGCCCACAGCCTTATACATGCAAATAAAGCCCTCAATGCTCATTTGTGTTCATTATCGTTGTGCACAAATGCTCACCATGTTCTTGGTCCCAGTTCTGACATGCCACCCATCCTTTCCGACCTTCCTCCCACTCTCCCATTCCCTCAGTACTTCACAGATTTTGGTACCTTTACTAATGCCAGGCTTCCTATGTGCTGAGGCATGGCACTGGGACAATTAAACTATCAAAGCTCAGTACCTGAAAAGGGATATGTGGTGGTCTGAATAGTACATTTTTTCCCTACTATTGCAGAAATGAACTCCCTCTACTTTACTTCTGTGGTAGAAGGCCGCAGTTTGTAACTTCTTATTTTGGCATGTCGTCCCTGCTCATTTTTTAGACCAACTGTCCAGAGGTAAATGTTTATTGAGGCAGCTACAGATCACATCATGGTCAGTCACCATCTCTAAAGAAACAAAAAAGAGCTTTTAACATTCAACAGGAAGCAATTTGCTTGTCAACAGTACCACTCTGAGGGATGATTTTATACCCTTTTGCCAACCTCTCTCACAGAGAGGGCTCTGTGCCTTGCCTTGAGGCTGGGCAACCTGTCAAGGGCATAAATATCTTGAGGGTCTCTGAATAGAAAAAGAGACCTGCCATTTCAGGCCAGGAGGGGGTGGAGGGTCACCCAAGAAGGCACAATAGCTTTGCAGAAGCTGGCTGACTATATAGCATAACTGCATGAACAGAGAAGACTGACCAGTAACTGTGAGGAAGTTGAGCAAGACTTGCCCTATCAACCAGTCAAAACCACTCAATAGAATTCCAGGTGCAGGAAGAACAAGCATCACCTCCCCTGAGTGGGGAAAGATCACAGAAGAGCTGCTTAAATGGTTACCATCTGAATGGTGCCTGAGAACTGGCTCTCTCACCCCCATCCTCACCATGGCTGCTCAACCATAGGGCAAAAACAATTGTTTGAACCTTGTCATTGCAGGCTTCCTCTCTGCAGGAACTGAGAGCAGTCAAAATAAAACCATGTTAGCTCCTTCATTCCTTGCCCTCCTCAGGGCAGCTTCTACAGAAAGGGACTATCAAGAAGACCAGACTTTTGCTGACTTTTTGCATTCACCATGTTGTCCAGAGAAAGAAGCCATTTAATTTGAAGGCTACATAGCCATCTTGAGTTAAATATTTTCCTATCCTGTAATCCATAAACACGTACTTTTGTGGATCTTGACAGTGTTGTAGAAAATATCATTTGTGAAGTTACACAATGTAAACAGGGGGATTAATGAATGCCCTGTTACTTCCAAAAACAAATTTCATAGAGGAGATGGGACACAGTCCACAGAAGATGATGTCACCTGGTGTTTCCCAGTGTCCGGAGGACTGCACCTGCAAGGACCGAATTAGAATTCACTTACTGGAAATGAAGAAGGCACCATAAAGGAAAAGACACTCAGTAAACAACCCCTGGAAGGGGATTGCAGAGCAGCAACCAAGAGAGTTGATTCAAGTAGCTTGTGCAGAGGCATGGGGATCTTCAGATCAGTGCCCAATAGTAGATTTACACTACTCTCAGGTACTCACCATAGCCAGACTTTGAGAGAGTAAAACCCTTGTTCATTTGCCAGCGGAGCATTTGAGGACTGGGAATTTTTTTTATTTTTGTTGCATCATTTTTTTAATCATGAAGAGAGACAACAGATCAGTTGTGAAAATACTAGGATGCCACTTAACAGACATAGGGACTGTTAATGAACTTGACTGACTCATGGTTTAAGGCCATTTGCATATGCTGTTTATGTTTGGTTGTTGGTTGCAAAATAAGTGTGTGTGGGGGGGTGGCAGGGCACTGTTTGTGCCTACCACTTTAAGACCTGAAGCCAAGCAGCCATCAGGTGCTTAATTGCAGCGGACATTTTAGGGCTCTGGCTGCCCATACAAATAGGGCATTTTGCAGCTGGCTGGGGGTGCAGCAACATCACCTGATTGCAAGGCTTCATGGAACACTCTGGAGGTAAGGGCAGGAGCTGTAGAGGATGGTCAGGAGGCTCCTGATCCTGGGCATGACTTAAAACTGCACCCTGCTAGGAATGGGTGGCCTGCTGGGGCTCTCAGTGGTGCAGGAGCCCCTAGGAAATGCCAGGCCAATTAGAACCCTGTGAAAGGTGGTTTGGGGCACCTTAATCCCTAGCCCCCACAACCAGGTGGGTCACCTGCTAATAGAGCCAGAAGGCAGACCCTAGAGAGAGAGTGGGGCTACAGACTCAGACTGATTGAAAAAGTACCCTCAATTGGTCAATGCTGGGGCCAGGGCCAGGACCAGGATGATCAAAAGGGCCAGGGGCCCACTGCGAGGGATGCCCAGGACTAGGAAGGCCTGGGGTTTCTGACTGGCCTTGGAGGTGAGGCCAGGCCTGTATGGCCAAAGGTCCTGGGGAGGACCACAGCCAAGAGGGGAAAATAGTTTTAGGGAGCTAATTAGCCTGAATGAAGGCGGGGTAGGCTCCCTGAATGGAGGGATCTTGGAGGGGTCCTGATTAGAGAAGTCTGGGGCCTAGTGTGGGGCCACTGAGCGTAACAGCTGGATGCCATCTCTGAGGCATCGGCTTCAGTGCAGGGAAGGTACAGAGCCACAGATAGCGCCCCCTGGCATGAGGGCAAGGAAGTGGGCAGCCTCCCACTTAATTAACAGCAATTAATCATTTAACAAAGGCCTGGTGGGAGAGAAGGCAGGTGGTTGGCCCAGAAACAGATAGGCAGGGCCATTGGTAGATGGGCCCTGAGAAGGCCCCTGCTTACAGGGGGGAAACAATCATGCAGCTAATATAGACTGAGTTTAATTTCTGAAGATCATTCTTTGTCTGCTTATTAATTCATTTCTCCCATCAAAAGTGTGGCAGATGAGTGAGCAGCAAAGTATTATTATTATTTTTATATTTTTTAGCTGGGTCCCTGCAGCTTGTAACAGTGGCTGGGAAGGTCATGCGACTCCATTCTGATTCTAATTGACTAACAACTATATCTCACAGTTGCCAACTTCCTCTAAATTAGGGAGTTACTTAAATTTTATAATTTTTATCACTACAATCATCCAAGTGTGATCCTATTGAGTTTGAGTCCCTGAAAATCCATTATTATATCTATTTTTGTAATATGCAGTCATTTTAGCCTTAGAACTAAATTACAAAATCAAAGCAAGGAGGAAGATGCCTCACCTACTTTTTGCATTAATGGTTTTTCAGGGACTCAGGCAGGGTGGAATAGGCTCCCAATTAGGCACCCAATAATTGGAATAAGATCTGGCCCTGGGAAGAGAGTTGAAATAGAGAATATGGTGATCTGATCTCCCTGTGAAGAAAGAATATGAATGGGTTTATGCCAGTTCATATTTTTTGTTATTCTAACTTGGTCAATCAACTCCAGACATTACAAAGGTAGGTTGTCTAAAGGGAAGTGACAGAACAAAATTGGGTATTGTAAGTAAGAGATGTGGGGCTGAAAAAATTAAGTAATTTATGAATGCAGTAGCTGACCCAGTTTTGGGGGTGGTTACTGTATGCCTAGAATATTTACTGTATGCTTATGTTGGAGCAGTTCTCTAGCAGGACTATTAGGAAGCTAGCAAGTACGCAACACAAGCTCTGCACATGCAAATTTCAAGTGAAGACTGAGGTGGCAGAGGTCATTAGAAAATTACCAAATAAATAGGATGATTCTGTTTCCAGGCTCCATTCAAAGTTCAGACACTTGTTTTGCCAGGCTGGGAGCCAGAAGATGAAAATGACACAAAAAGGTTAAAGATATATCTTCTGAAAAGAGGAGGGAGGCATTTAATCGGGGAGCTGCTTGCAAAGAGACACAGACTTACTCTACTGGGGAGTCTGAAGAAACAAGATCTGTCTAGCTCAGTATTAGGCAGGGTAGTATGGTAAGATATTGCAACGGGGAACCCTAGCCCTGGTACTAATTTTTATTTTGCAGTGGTTACAACGCACTGACTGACATATGTTGATTGATGCACTGGTGTTGTTGTGGACAAGGCTGCAGGGGAGGAGGAGACCTCACTGGCGCCTTGGGTGCAGTCATAAGATGCCAAGGAGGCCTGGTGCACTAGTGTGTGCAGTTGCATACTTTTGGGTTGGGCTAGTGGGGGTTTGGGGCCACTGCCTAGCCTTGAACTTGCAACTCTCTGGCTGGGGGACCAGTGGACAGGGCTCTAGACCAGAGAGCCTGGGCTCTATATTGGAGGCAAAAGGAGGGCCACGAGACCCAGAATTAAGGAGCTAGAGCCTCGGAGTCTAACCCTACCTGGTGGGTTTAGACTGGTAGGCCTAGCTAGAGAAAGACAGGGGGAAAGGCCTGTGGTGGCTGAGAACAGAGAAATACAATAGGCAGTCTCCTGCTTGTAAAAACATCTGTGTAATATTTCCATCAAGACGTGGCAGGCGAGTAAAAGTGGGCTATGAGCAGCATTAAAGGACTTCAAGGGCGCCCCTCAGGCAGTAAAACAAAAAAAAAAATGCTGTTGGGGAAGGCAGCCTGTTACAAATATACAGGTATATAGATCTTTTACTCTGTTATGAATTCACTTTACTCCTGTTAACATTAAAAAGCATTTCATTTTGAGAAGCTGTCTGATCACCCATATTAGCCACTGATCACAGGTCCCAAAGTGCCAAATACAGTAGGTTGATATACAAGGGGATGCAGGCCGTGGTCCAATCCAGGACTAGTAAATACAAATTCACAAATGAAAAACCAGAAGTGACTGCAGTGATGATTTAGTTTGATCTCTTATCCAACAGGAGGCCTTAAACTAGCCCTGACATGTGACAGGTGCATTGAGACTAGAAAGGAGGGAGGAAGGAGCACAAAGAAGTGCAGCTGGCTTTGTAACCACGATATTGTATATCCAGAGATCTTAGAACTCAGTCCCATCTTGACTAAGGCCAAAAAGCCCAAAGCCCGTCCATTATGGCCAAATTAGACTGCACATTCATGGCTGAATTGAAAGATGGTAGTTCTCTATTTTGATGCATCAAAAAGCTCAGAGAGACTGAGTCTTTCACCTTCTGGCATGAATTATCCTCCAGTGTGACCTCAATAATATGTGCCATATCCACCTTGTTTCCTAGGTAGAGATGTATTCACAGACTGTATGTTGACAAAATACTAAACATCTTTTGAATGCCTGTTCCTTTAGTTGAAGTATTAGTTCCTTTAACAACTTACACATTCAAAACCAGTGGAACAAGATGCCAGGTTCTCTTGACTGTGGTTTCCACACACATTCTCCATAAACTGCCTGACTCTACTAGCAACACCATTACACTGAACAGCATGTCCCCTAGAAGCCAAGAACCTGGTTCTAGAAAGAGGCAAGTCAGAACAACACAGAATAACAAGAACTATGCAGGTGCCAGCACAGAGCATAAACCCAGCAGAACATTAAGATGGATTTTGCTCCCTTCCTCCCAGCAGAGGATTCCCTGCTATTTCTCCATCTATACACATTTATTTAATGCCAGTTTAACAGCACTGGGTAGAATTAAGAGTGACATCTGGTGCTACATGAGATGTTTGTTCTCTCTCATTCACTGCCTTCCTATCTGAGCTAAAAATAATATTCAAAGTACATACTATAATAACAACTAGTAGCAAGATGCCTGTCTGGAAAGAAGAGTGCTACATTTCTGGCAGGTTTTACTGGATAAAAGCCTAGCCAGCTTTTATAAAAAAAAATAAATAAAAATTAGCTCCCTAGAAAGGAAGAAATGAGCTTGCTTTTTCTTTCTAGTTTGGCCCCCAAATATTCAATTTAGCAGTAAAAAAAAAAAAAAGAAAAACAGAGAAACAACATTATTGCACCAGGTTTTTTTCTTCATACTTTAATAGATTTTTGAACCAACAGTCCTGGGGAATTATGTCAGAACAGCACAGACAGTGGCAGACAAAGCTTCTACAATTGTCTACCATTGCATTTCATATTTCACTTAGATCACCTGTAAGATTAATGCTCTCTCCAAAGTCAGTGTCAGACTTTGCCCTGTCTATTCAGACCTCTAATACAGGCTTCAGCTGCAGTGAATTTTATGAACCTGTCAGGGATCAACAAGGAACTGGAGTGAGAATTTAGTTATCAAACAGCTAATCACCTTATAACAGCTCTTAGTCACTACTGATCTGGGCTTCTTTTGAAGCAGCTAAACTAATGTAGGTAGCTCAATATGCAACTTGTTCTGTATCCTGTGGCATGCTAGATCTAGATCCTATGTTAATTCTGTAAGTGTGATAGGTATGCTATTAGTTCCATTCCCATTTCAGGTTATTAATTCATTTGGAAGTTTCTATTGAATTGAGGATGAAATAATACAAATAAAGTGATTCCCATGCCATTTATTTTTATACTATATTAAAATGGTCAATTTCACATTGCTTTCTATTTTGAAAACTCAAATGTAGAGACAGTCTCAGCCATCCATCTCAGTATTAAAGGCCCCTTAAAGAGACTTCACTTCTCAGACAGATTGTTTCAGGCTCCCTGCAGTCACAGACAGAAGTTACTACATTGGTTTACATGCTGTTACCTTTCTGATTTCATCACCATTACCACAAAGAGTAAAAACTCTAGGAGAATCCAAAGCTCAATTCATTGGCCAGGAATGAAGTCTGAGATTAATTCTGTGACTGCCAAAATGCCAGCTCCTCACAGATCTACATATGCTACACTACCAGTCTCTTCAATCACATCCTCTTTTTTTTTTTTTAAATATCACTTCATGAAAACTTTGCTTCAGTTTAGAACACGGAAAATGAGACTAAAATGATGGAAGTGGAAGGACAGAGGTTATGCAGAGCCAGAAATAACCAGCAACTATCCTCAGTAGCATAACTGGTGAGGAGAAAGGGAGGGTGAGCAGGGAACATGCCCCAGGTGTCTTTTGGGGGGGGGCCCTAGATTATCAATGGTATTTGACATTTGAATTGTTGTTGTTAGTTGCCTAAAGACCAATAAAGTAGAAGCCCCCTATACCTCTATGGAATGACACTGCTTGCCTAAATTAATGCCACATACACATAATCAAATGATCTGGGAGAGTTCTCTAGGGTTTGTTCTCCTGGTAGAAACAAGTTACCTGGAAACACATGAACAGATATTTGAACACTCAGCCCCTAGCAAGCAGAGAGGTTGTAGTGCTGACGCTGCATAGCCAGAGGGCCCTGTGCAGCAGCGTAGGGATGGGGCCAGGCACTGGGGCAAAAGTAGAAGCAGAGATTTCAAGTTCATGAATTTTATTTGCCTCTCCACCTTCCAAGTCAGTGCCTGGGGTGGTTGCGCTATCACCACCACCACCCTCCCACCCCAGGTGTGCTGCTTTCATTGTGTATGCATCTCAGCACGCTCTGCAGGCTCCCTCAGTCTGCTTGGCAACACATCGGCTGACCCAGACTGCTCAAACTCAGCCTGTGTGGGGATTTGGGGGGGTGGTTCTGCTCCAAGCTCAGCTAGAATAGTAGAGTGCCAACAGCCATTGCAGTAATTTATTAATAGCCAATAAAATCATGGGCTTCTATGAATAGCAGGTGAGGTGTGTAGAAACTTTTTTTTTGTTTTTTTAGCAAAAAGGTAAACACAGATCATTAGAATGATGCCATCTAATGTAACTCCTATCTATTCTACCCAAACACAGCTTTAGATAAACCATCATGGATCCATTCTTGTCAGACTATATATCTTATCCAAAAAATATCAGTTAAAGTATTAGGGAGCCCACCTTTTAGATAAGTGCTTGAAAAAATACAAGACTCAGACAGGGTTAAATGTTTGGAACTCAAGACATGGATCTAAGCAACTTGAAAATAAGTTCCAAGTAAGACGGCCTAAGGAGCATACCCATGGCTAAACAAAAAAACTGGAACCAACACCACAGAGCACCTTCTATTGGTAATTATTTTTGTGTGTAATAAGCAAATACACACTGGACTGTTCTGGGGAGAACACTCTAAACTACTGAATAAAACACTGGAAAACTAACAACAGTGTAAAGAAGCCAGCTTAGATTTCCAGCAATTAGCTTTTGCCAAAATGTTCCATTTCAGAAATATTTTTCCTGTCAATATAAAATTAATTTGTCACTCCCACTAACAATACTTCCCTGTCTGTTTTTTCTCTTTGAAAACCTGCTACTGCAAGATACTCTTTTTTTAATTTTTAATATGCTTCCTAAGAGCAAGAATTTTCTGGCTACAAGCTTACCAGCAAAAATATATACGACTGAGATGAGCACTGTTTCCCAAACCAGTTATTGGAGGGTGGGGGGGACACTAATTATTTTGTTTCTCTGCCTTATCAAGAAAAGAAAATGGCTTCAAATATAACTTGCTATTGATTGCTGCAACCCAGACATATTTTGCTATTCCAAATAGCCTGGGCTAACACTAGTTATGGGCTTTTTTTATAGCTGATACCCATCTGGCCAACACTTGGACTTTAGAGAGAAACTTACACTGATATTGCAACACACCTAAAAATGACCCATAAACTTTCGAACACAGCAGCTGCTAAGGCAGGCATGCATTTAATAAGATAGTTGTAATGTTGTTCACTATGCGCCTATTGAAAGAGGAGACTTAATGCTAAATGATCTTGTAAAATGGCATCATTTTGTTCAACAGACCTCTGCATATCTACCCAAATTACACAATCAGTTGTTTTACTTTTATCAGCACCACTGAAAATGCCCAGCTCTGGAAGAGGAGGCCGCAGTTTCTCATTCATTAAGTTCTAACTGATGTAACTTGGTCATTGCTGGTGATGCATGAGCTGGAAAGAGAGAAGCGTCTCCTGGCCAGACTCGTCTTGCAGGCCTGACGCACAATAAAACCAACTTTATTGTTAATGTTTACATGTATTACAGGGTGCTTCAGGACCAACTAGGAATGGGCCTCCACTGTAGTAGGGACTGTACAGAGTTGTGAACTTCCCCCACCTTGGGTTTACAGTTTAACTAGACACAGCAGACATTGGGTGCAGGGAGGAGCATAGCACGCAACAGTGAAAATCCCAGGAACAACAGGTGTCATAATGGCTGTATAAACTGGAGAGCAAGCAATATGGAATGAGGTTATTGGAGATCAGGAAGTGAAGAAAACACAGCAGGCACAGAAAGAAGGACAATAAGAAGGACAGGTATGGAAGTTTCAATGGAGAAGGGAAGCTGGAGCAATTGGCCAAACTCCAGTTAAAATTGATGAAAATTTCTGACATGAGTGTCAGTGGGCCTTGCTTAAGCTGCCTCTGGAACTGCATCTCCCAGATGGACTTGCTGGTTAGCTGTTCCCTCTAATTTCTGGGAGTCCTCATGGCTATGGGGAAGGGGGATAACTTATTGGTCTGTCCCCACAGTCAGAGACCATCTCTGCTTTGTAGTTCTGGCTGTGAGGGAAGTTGGGGATGGCCCTAACCGAAGCCCACATTACCCTTCTCCATAAAGCAGCAGTCCTTGCACTCAGCTGTTCACAGCAGTGTGTTTTTTCCCTGTAAACCGAGTGAATCCATTCTGAAAATCATTAGGCAACAACCACCAGGAATCCCAATGCCATTTTTATGTGGTCACTTCTCTGAGAACTGCACTTATAGTGCCTTCTCCAACAGTGAATGGGAATGCTCCAAGAGACTGGGACATTTCTGAATATCACTAACCCAGTGATTCTCAACCAGAGTGTTGCACCACCCTTTTAAGGGTGTCAGGCAAAATTAGCAAAGCTAGGTGTGCAAAGAACATGATTCACTAAATAAATCCAGAGATTTCACATGGGAAGCCACAACGTCAAAACAGGTCCGAGTTCTTTGCAACATGGGAATTGCTCTACTATTTTTCTGTAGTCAAAAAATTAAGGGAAAGCTGAGACCTGACACTTCCCATTGCTCGTGGTAATGGTGTTAGGTCAGTGGTTCTCCACCTTGTTAGACTCAAGGTACCCCTTGGATTTTCACGGTTGAATCCTTATTTCCTACCTCCTTATGTAAGCAGAAGGCCACTTTAAGCCATTTACTGTTATCACTTGCACATCAAATCACACATTTTCTCAGATCCAGAAAAACTCCATCACCATAAGCAGAAGAGTGCCAAAAAAAAGCAATCAAACAAGGATAAGCCAAATAGCTGAAAGGGAGATATTAAAAGAAGGCTGGGCTGGGAAAGAACCAGTTTTATTTTTAGACGTGCAAACTGGCATAGGGCAGCTACTTCAAAATGGAATTGGGGAAGATGCGAAACCCGGCCAGACCTGTATTAACTATTTGTTACCTGGGCCTTGATGAACTGTTAGCTCATGCACCCTTGCAATACTGAACATGTGACAAAAGGTAGCAGCAAATATCCTTGCTTATACATGGGAGAAAACCAAAGCCCTTAATATAAACAATAGGGAGCCAATTGTCATTTAGAAAGAGTCCCTCTACACAGCTTTGGTAGAGTAAATATGCTTAAGTTACATTTAAAATTAGAATCAGGCCTTACATGGTTGTAGCTCAGTGTCAAGCTTCAACACCAGGCCTCAACAGGTGTTGAAGTGGGAAACCCTCAACAGATGCTAGATTTCAGTGATGACTTGCTGGGATTTCTAGCCAAGGATTATATGTGGAATTAGCACTAGATACCATCATGATTGCTTGCTCTCTGGGTAAGAAAAGTATTTTACACTGTATGTTGAGCTGGGAACTCTCAGTTCCAACCCACAAACATTACTGGCTCCCAGGATTACAGAAACAAAGTTGTAGAGTGTACCATGGGCTCTGAAGAGGATTAGTTTGAACACCTCAGCTTGGACCCTTCTTTTAAAAACATTCTGGGCCATAAAAACAAAAGCCAAAACCTTGGCTTCAACAGAAGTATTAGACTAAATGCACTATTAAGAGATGATAGCTCATAGACCAAGGACAGCATTCAAGCTTTGATTTCTTAGCCATGTTTCACAGAAAGCGAACAGTGGCCACCCACCTATTTTCTAGTTGAAACAATGAAGGCTCAAGGCTGGACCACAAACCTGACTACTGGTGCTGAAGAGGTATAGTCCCTGATGTCTAGGCCTGGCTCCGCACCCTAGGGGCACTCCTCTTTCCCCAACCCAGGTGGCTGGAGACAGGGGTCCTACTGACCTCAACTCAAAGGCTTACACACAAAACAACTCTCCAGCACGGGATGTCAGTCTTTTTTCTCTTGAATGCCTAAAAACAAAACAACCTACATGTTTAAGCATGAATTCAACATATTACCTGTTCATTCTCCCAGCTGACCCAGACTCCCTGCAGTACTTCACAGAGCATCTGCCTGGGAGTTGCACAGTAGTGTAATGGGAGGTAGGGGGCAACAACAGCAGCAGCACCAGGCAAGCCCTTTGTCAGGGACACAAAAATCAGCTGTTGCCACAGCAGCTGATGGTATCACTGTAATCAGTACAGCAGGAGCTGGCATAGCCCCTAGAGCCATGCAGCTACTTCAGGAGCAGAGCTGTGCAGCTACACAGCTGGAGATGCATATAAATTAGAGCGTTCCCTACTTCTGAACACCTGCACCCATCTTCCTATTCCCTGACGGTTTCCTTACAGCTGAGCTCTGACTGGCTTCTATGAAGACCAGGTGATCTTTAACCTAGCAGCTGACCCCTGGCATCAGGACATCATTAGCTAGGAATCAGCTTATTAGGTAGAGGCCCTCTCCTCGTAAACAGCCACCCACCCACTGGCAAGGATTCCCTAGGAAACAGTACACTATTCTGGGATCAGTCCT
>NW_017729024.1:160700963-160707465 GCF_001723915.1 Gavialis gangeticus | reverse complement strand
TAGGAAAAATGTTCAAGGTTCCTATGGTATTGGGGAGGTGCCCAGACAGCACTAATGAAATCAGTGCTGCATAGAGCCCACTTGTAAAATACATTTCAGCTCTTTTTTAAAAACATGGTGAAGGTAAGAAGGCCTGGGTTCAAGGGAAGAGGCAGTAGTGCTGTGGCTGGTACTTTGCAGATTGAAATTTCCCCCAGTATTTAGGCTTGTGCTCTGTTAGGCTGCTGTAGTACAACAGCAGGAGGAGGAGCCCCACAGATGTACTGAGCATGGACAAGTTTTAATTTCTGAAGAACAGCCCTGAGGTTTGGTCTTATTTTCTCACCTCAGTAATTCAGGTTCTAATGCATTAGGCTTCCAGGGCACTGTTACTGAGAGTATAATAGCTGCCACGTGCACCTGACACTGGACCATCCCTTACAAATACTGCTGTACCCAAGTTCACTGACAGTTGGCAAGGCACAGGAAAAAGGGGAAGAGGCTATACAAATTCAGCCTAAATTCTGCTCCAGGAGGCTCATACAGTTTTCACTTAGAGTAATATCTGTGTCCCCAGCAGCTGGATTTGTAACAAGGTGATAGGCTCAATACTGCTCAGGGATGTCAGCACTGCCCCCAAGCCATGCACAAGGGGCATGCCTCACCCATGAAGTCCCCATGCTCATTCACACCAATTTCTGAAAGTGAAGCAATGTAGCAGCTCAGAGAAATGCTGAATGCACACATTGCACCCCTCTCAGCCTGCTTATCCTGGGGTTGCTTATGGGCACATGCTCAGCACTGCCCTGGGGTGGCAACCAGGCCTCATTTTGGGGGGGGAGGGTGCCTATGGAGCTGGAGCAAGTGGGATGGGGGGAGGGGAGGGTTCCTGATGGCAGCCCAAACCTGACACAGGTGATAGAGATGGGCCATGAGGAACAGAACAGGACCAACACCATCAGCTACTCCTGCTGGAGTGTGCTACGTGGCTGGCATCTCACATACATCTCCTGGAAGGCAGGTGCACTTCCATTGCTGTTTTTGCTTCTCTCTACATACACAAATTCTCTGAAAAGAGAGGGCTAGCTAATCTGTGACACAGGAAAAAAAGCGGGGGGAGGTGAGGGGGAGATGGGGAAGGACCAAAGTCCCAAATATTTACAGTGACAACAACCTAGTGTGGCCACAGCATATGTTGATGACTTTCTTTAAGTTAGAATCCCTGATGCATGCTAGGGGGGCCATCATAGAGGACAGTCCGGTTGTCCTCTGTTAATACAAAACCCAACACCTTTCTGTCCTCTATTCTTCTCTTGAAGAGACATAAAGGTGTTGGGTTTCATACAGGGGACAGAGTAGTAGGAATCCAGAATGTCCTTTATGATAGCCACGTTATGCATAGCTCAAGAGGTGTTGGCCTAGCACAGAAGTTTTGATCCCCTTGGGCACCCAAACAGGGTCAGGAAAAATCTAAGTCATAATGCCTCTGAATAGTAATGGAAAAGGATAAATAATATATTCTTAATTCTTCCTGAGGTTTTGTTTTTTTAATCCTTCTTTCCTCCTGGCACTAGAAATCATAATCCCAGGCTTAAAGAACTCTGTATATATAAAAAAAACCCAAAAAACTGGTGGACATTTAAACCAGCAGGATAAGTTGTAAGATGCCTGCCAACTAATTAGTAATGGTCATAGAATCAGATTTAGGATGGAAAAGATTCATTGGGCCAAATTTCCAATACTCTGAGCTGCTTCTACAGTTACATGGCCAAAATTCCTCATCATCTTGTACCGGTTAAATTTTAGGCAAATGTGTGATTGCCCACTTGTTCAATATGCCCCAGGAAATACTGAAGCAAATTTAGGAGCATATAAAGACAAATCTCAGGCAATGATCTGTTCCCCAGACTTGTAGGTAGAGAAACTCCTTTTCTAAATTTGATCCAGGCCGCGTCTGGAAAAAATTATCAAGAATGTGTGCGAGAAGATGGGTCATCTGAAAACTCTTAGGAAATAAGACTACATAAGACTGTCATACAGGGGGATAGTGCCAACACTTCTTCATTTTTTGTGGGGGGAACAGAGCTTTTCTTTTACTTATCAATACATAAAATCAGTATCGAGTCATTCATTTTATGAACACTTGTTGTGAAGTCAATTTGCCCAGAATCTTTATAAGCAATTTATACCTAGCATGCATGCAATTCCACACAAGACCTGCCTAAAATTTTGATTTGTGATCAAAAGTGCATAAATAAATCTCCTCTTTCCATCATTGGGGTCAAAATTGGCTCCAACTCAGCAAAGCACTTAAGCTTGTACTTTAGTCCATCTTGGCTAGGGACAGACATTCAAAAACCCTGAGCCTGAATTCAGTCTTTGAAAGCTAGTCTAACCTGCAAAGCTTGAACAGATTTGGAGGTATATAGATATTCCCTTTTCATTCCAGAAATGCAGACACTTGCCTGCAGTGGCTCAGGCTAGGAGCCAGGGGACACTAGAGCAGATCTCCCTTCCCTTCAGCAGTGCTGGGAGGGAGGAATGGCCAGGCCCAGGTAGGACACTCTGATTAGGGAGGGGTTGCCCCCCCCACCCCACAGCAGCCCAGCAAGGAGTTGATAACACGGTGTTTATTGCCCCTAGATCAGCCCATTAAGGAAACAAAAGCTTCTCTCCATTAGAGCAAGCTCTTCTTCAACATTTTTCCAAGGAAAGCCCTGGATTCAACAAATCATTTATGTGCTTAACTTTAATCATGAGCTCAAATTGGGCTAGGGACAGACGTTACACCAACTGGTTGAAGTGATCAGAAACTGGTTTAAACCTGTAACAGAACATTAATTCAGTGCACATAAACCAGGGGCGGGCAATTACTTAGGGCAGAGGGCCGCTTACCTAGTTTTGGCAGGCTGTGGAGGGCCGCATGGATAGCCCCACACCTTTACAGGTGCCCCGCCCCATGGTCACCATCTTGGGATTAATGTCCCAATGTCTTGGGACCAATGTCCCAGGGCCAGCACTGGTGGGGGCCAAAGCAGGATGCAGGCTGGCAGGAGCCTGTGGAGCTGGGCTGGGCTGCACCAGCAGGGAGAGGGGAGGAACTGGCCTGGCTCCATACGGCCCTGCCAGCTGGGACCCTATACCCCTGCTGCCCTGCTCTGGGCCCCGCGGTACCGGTGCAGGCCCCGTGCTCTCACTGGCTCCCCACCCATTCACACCCAGTGCCCCCAAGCCCCGTGGTACAGGCGGGGGGCAGCGCACAGCCCTGACCCCCTGCTTGCCAGCTGGGAAGAAGCTGGTGCTGAGCACAGGGAAAAGCGGCCCCTCACCGCTGGGGAGAAGTGGCCCCTTCCCCACCCCGTGGTCAGTGCCTCATGCTGCAGCTGCTCGCAGCCCACGTGGGGCTGCCTATGCCTGCTCCAGACAGCCCCACGGGCTGCAAGCAGCTGCAGCAGGGAGTGCTGGCCATGGGGTGGGCGAGGGGCCGCTTTTCTCCATGAAGGGAAGGAGCCCATGTAAACCTGAGCACAGGAGGAAAAGCGACCCCCTCCCCCCATGGCCAGCACTCCCTGCTGCAGCCACTTGCAGCCCTTGGGGTTGTTTGGAGCAGGCATAGGCAGCCCCATGCGGGCTGCAAGAAGCTGCAGCATGAGGCACTGACCACGGGGTGGGGAAGGGGCCATTTCCCCTGCCCTTCACTTCTTCCCTGCCTAGGGCCCCCCCCCCCAATTACCTGTGGTTCCAGTATGGGGCAGCCACCTTCTCCCAGGCCAGAAGCCCTGGCAAGGACTTCCAGCTGGGGGGGCAGGGCCAGGCAGGCCACACTGTTTTGGAGCCCACTGGGCTTCCCCTGGTCCTACTGCCCTTGGTTCCTGTCCTTTTTTAACCAAGGAACCATGGGCAGAGAAATATTAATTTTCTACATTTTTTTTTTTTATTTTTTTTTTTATTTTTTTTAGGGGCCCCATGGGCCAGATAGAATGGCCTTGCAGGCCAGATCCGGCCCACAGGCCGTATTTTGCCCACCCCTGACATAAATCCATTTCAAAATGGCCAAATCTGGTTTAAGATAAACTTGGTTGAATGTAGTATCAGACTTAACTTCATAGTTGGTAGGGTCGGAAGGGACCTGAGCAAATCATCGAGTCCGACCCCCTGCCATGGCAGGAAAGAGTACTGGGGTCAAACGACCCCAGCAAGGTGTTCATCCAGCCTCCTCTTGAAGACCCCCAGGGTAGGAGCCAGCACCACTTCTCTTGGAAGTTGGTTCCAGATCCTAGCCGACCTGACCGTGAAGTAGTTCCTCCTGATGTCTAGTCTGAATCTACCCTCTGCCAGCTTGTGACCATTATTTCTGGTCACTCCTGGGGGGTCAAAGCAGTTTCTGGAACTTCAGTCTCAGACCCCTTCCTGGTTCAAGTTAAATCAGAGTCCCCCAGCATGCCTTTCAGCACTGGGCTGGGCTGTGTGGTCTTCTCCAGACAACAGGGCTGGCCCCAGCCCTCTAGCTACAGCAGGGGCAAGGGCATGGCCAGACACCAGCCTGGCATGGCCCCCTGAGGATAAGGGTCCATGGAAGAGTTTATTCCCCCCTCCCTCCCCTCTCCACCTGGGGACTGCAGCAGGGACTGGCTGGCCGAGCAGAGCAGGCCTTGTCAGGGTAACCCCCCTTACCACTTCAGCGGCAGGGGTGGGGATGGGACCAGAGCCATCCAAGTGAAATGGCCCAGCCATCCACCTGCCTTGCCCACGGCTGAGGCTGTAAGGATAAGCCGAGCTGGCTTGCTGCTGAAGGCAGATGCAGAGAGGCCAGCCTGGGCTGGGCCATGGGGGCAGGGCCCTTTCCAGCCAGCTGGAGCTCAGGCTGGAGCCATGAGAACTGTACAGCCAGATTGCTCCTGGGTTCTCCTGCCCAGGCTGGGTGGGACTGTCATGAAGTCACAGCTGGTGAGGAAGGGCCTGGTGGGGCAGGGCCCTTCCCAGCTGACTGCAGGTCTATGACAGCCCAGCCCAGCCCAGCAGCACAGGCAGTGGCAGGCTGGGCAGTGGTGTAGAGGCAGTGCTGCTGCACCTGCAGCCAGGCACCTTGGCAGCTGGACTGATCCTGTGGGATGTGTTTCGTAGATTCATCAATTGTAAGGCCAGAAGTGACTTTGGAAGACCATTGGGTCCAGGGCCCTGCATCAAGCAGAAAAGATAACTGGGGGTCAAGTGACTCCAGCAAGGTGATTGTCTAGTCTCTTCTTGAAGATTTCCAGGGTAGGTGATTGCACCACCTCTGGAGGGAGCTTATTCCACAGTCTGGACACCGTGGCTGTGAAGAAGTTTTTCCTAATGTTGGGCCTAAATCGGTCTTCCAGGAGTTTGTAGCCATTACTCCTAGTTTTCCCCTCAGGTGCCCTGGTGAACAGTTGCTTACCAAACCCTTGATGTACTCCCTTACTGTAGCAATAAGCTGCTACCAGGTCCCTTCTCAGCCTTCTTTTTTTTAGGCTGAAGAGCTTCAGATCCCTCAGACTTTCCTTGTATGGCTTGCTATGCAAGACTGATCATACAGGTAGCTCTTCTTTGGACTCTTTCAAGCTTATCCACATCCTTGTTAAAGTGTGGTGCCCAGAACTGGACACAGTACTCCAGCTGCAGTCTCACCAGTGCTGAGTAGAGCACAAGAATCACGTCCTTGGTTTTGCTGGAGATGCATCAATTGATGCATGCTAGAGTATTATTTGCCATACTGCCCTATTGCCTACAGCATCGCACTGCCAGGTCATATTCATACTGTCATTTATTATTACCCCCAGGTCCCTTTCATTCATGGTGCTAGCTAGTTTGCCGCCAAGCCTGTAGGTATGTTGGGGGTTGATGGTCCTGAGGTGCAGCACTTTATATTTCTCAATGTTGAACTTCATCAGATTCCGATCTGCCCAACTTGCTAGCCTGTCTAGGTCTACCTATATCTGTAACCTATCTTCAAGTGTGATCACGCTTCCGCATAACTTGGTGTCATTCACAAACTTGGGCAGTGAGCTTTTCCCCCCACATCCAAATTGTTAATAAAGATGTTGAAAAATACTGAACCAAGCACCAACCCCCATGGGACACTGCTGCCCACTTCTCTCCAGGATGACACAGATCCATTCACTATGACTCTCTGGGTCATATCCTGCAGCCAGTTTCTCACCCATCTGACTGGCTTGGAGTTAAGCCTACAATCCTCCAGTTTTCTCACAATGACATTGTGGGATACTAGA
Organism: Gavialis gangeticus; assembly: GCF_001723915.1. Lineage (NCBI taxonomy): Eukaryota > Metazoa > Chordata > Crocodylia > Gavialidae > Gavialis > Gavialis gangeticus. Next base: position 160,701,235 of record NW_017729024.1, on the reverse strand, counting down.
TCAAAGGCCTTTTGGAAGTCAAGGTATACAATGTCAAACTGCTCTCGTGTCCAGGTGGAGAGTTACCTGGTCATAGAAGGAGATGAGGTTGGTAAGGCAACACCTGCCCGTGACGAAGCCATGCTGGCTGCCATTCAGAATCTTACATTCTGCAAGCTTATTGAAGATGGACTCTTTGATGAACTTTTCTAGGATTTTCCTTAGGATAGAAGTTAGGCTGATTGGCCTATAGTTACCTGGGTCTTCCCTCCTGCCCTTCTTGTGGATGGGCA
>NW_017729024.1:160671072-160695963 GCF_001723915.1 Gavialis gangeticus | reverse complement strand
AGCTTATTGAAGATGGACTCTTTGATGAACTTTTCTAGGATTTTCCTTAGGATAGAAGTTAGGCTGATTGGCCTATAGTTACCTGGGTCCTCCCTCCTGCCCTTCTTGTGGATGGGCACAACATTGGCCCTCTTCCAGTTCTCAGGGACTTCTCCAGAGTGCCACAAGTTGTGAAAGAGTTTCACCAGGAGTTCCACAATGACTTCAGCCACCTCCTTCAGCACCCTCGGATAAAGATCATCCAGTCCTGCTGACTTGTATGTCTAATTTTTTTAATTGGACATACACCAATTCTATGGCAATAGTAGTAAGGCAGTTATTCCTACCATGCTCATCCTGTACCCTACCTGGCATGGTTTTCCCCGTGGTCCAGGTGTTAACTGTGCCTGCGGCTGCCTGGGCCAGCTCAGAGGGACTGGCAGGCCCAGAGCCCAGCAGCTGCCCGCCTTCAGGGCTCATGTGCCTGCAGTCACTGCTGCCTCTGCGCCCCTGTCCATCACCATGCAGCACCTGGCCAGCTGCACCAGAAGCTGTGTGCTGACCGGAGCTGGTGGGGCTGTTATGGCCTCCCTTGCCTCTAGCTGCCCCTTCCACTGCCACTCCTGCCACGCCGCTCTGGGTGGGCAGTCATGAAGCTTCAGCCTAGTGGCTTCTGCCCAATGCACAAACAGGCTCCAGCTCCCAGCCACATTCCATCCACTCCACCTGCCCACAGGAGCTGCTTATCATGCTGGGTGGGTGGAGTGGATTCAAGGCAGCTCAGAGGTGGAACCAGAGCTCAATGAGCTGGGCAGAAGCTGCTGAGTTGAAGCTTCCCACCTGCCCACCCATAGCAGCAAGGCAGGGCCAGGGGTGGCAGCAGTAGCAGCAGCAGTGGCAGCAGGAGGCAAGGGATGCAGCCCTGCCAGCCCCAGCCAGCACAAAGCTTCTGCTGTGGCTGCAGCCAGCTGGGTGCTGCACAGTGACGGATAGGAGGTACGGCAGCTGCAGGCACACAAGCCCCCATGGTGAGCAGATGTCAGGCTCCGGGCCCGCTGGCACCTCTGAGCCAGGCCAGGCAGCCATGGGCACGATTAACACATCCCACGTGACCAGTCCAGCTGCCAAGGCACCTGCCTGCAGCAGCAGTGGCGTTGTCTCTGTACCACTGCCTGACCAGCTGCCACCCATGCTGCCAGGCTGAGCTGTCCTGGAGCTGCAGCCAGCTGAGAAGGGCCCTGTGCCCATGGCCTGGCCCAAGCTGGTCCCACTAGACCCTTCCCAGAGGCCTGCGGCTCCATGACAGCCTGACCCAGACTGGGCATGGGGAGCCATTAGTAATCTGGCTGCACAGCTCCTGTGGCCCCAGCCCAAGCCACAGCTCACTGGGAAGGGCCCAAACCCTGCAGCCCAGCCCGAGCCGGCCCCTCCATGTCTGCCATCAGTAATGTCCTCAGGTTGGCCTGGCTCAGCCCTGAAGCTCCAGCCCCAGCCCCACCCCCAGCCCCAGGCAGATGGTGAGGCCATGACAGCCAGCTCTGGGCAAACCCCCCACTGCTTGAGCAGCGAGCAGGGGGAAAAGTTGGGCAGAGCCCAGCTGGGGTCCCCGTGCCTGAGAGGGGAGACAAGGGAGTTTTAATCTGCCTCCTTGCGCCCCTTCACCTGAGGTGCTGCCCGAGCCAGTGTCTGACCACACCCCACCCCCTTGGAAACAAGCTTGGCAAGGGCTGCTTCCCCCCTCTCCCTCCAGGCACACCCTGGTTGGGGTCCCTACAGGCCAGGGTGGCTGTTTATCCCTGTAACAGGAAGGCATCCTAGAGGTCACCATGCTGTCCCCTAATGCCGCCTTTACTGTGCCAAGTTGGCCTAAAAGCACCCTCAAGTTTCGTCTGCCATGTCTTTGATGCTAATGTATAACCGGGAGGCTGCCTTTCCGTCCTCTTAGACTCTGTTATCCTGTTGTACACTGGCCCTGTTTCCATAATGGGTGTTTCAGTGCACCCCAGCCTTATGGGCTATGCATGACTCCAACGACCCCTGTACCATGCCTCAAGCCTCGCAGATGTAACTGACGTTATTTGGTCTCGCACTGCACCTCACTGGCACTCAGGCTGTCCGCAGCCCTGTCTCAGTCTGTGCCTCACTGGCGCTTGGGCTTTTCACAGCCTTTTCTCGCACTGCACCTCGCTGGTGCTCATCAATTGCTGCCCCCTCTCTCTGGGGCTTGGGGTCAGCCCCAGAGACCCCAATGCTGCATCCTCCCTGGCATTCAGGGTCAGCTCACCCCCAATACTGCACCTTCTCTGACACTCGGGGTCGGTGCACCCCCAATACCGCACCCTCTCTGACACCCAGGACCCCACACTGCCGTGGACCCCCTGTGAGGCCTCCTCCATCCCCTTATAGCCTCACCCAAGCCACCGGTTGACGGCAAACAAAATACCAGCCCCTGGGCTATAACATAAATTCATGCTGCTCAGCTAAAACATCATTCAAGCCACCCCAAGGGTGCTCTATCTCTCACCAGGATAAAGCTGCTTGTGCATTCAGGCCTCTTCTCTTTACTTGCTCAGGCAGAGCTCCTTCCCCCTTAGCTGCCAGCAGGGCATTGCCCACCTGGCCTCAGCCCTGGGGTTTAAATGGGAGCCAGCCCTGCCCCTTCCAGTCAGCTGACCGCTGGCAGATATGGGTCACTAGCTCCCTCTGGTTGCCCTAGCAACCAGCACCTGGGTAGTTATCCTGGGTCTACAAGTAGCAGGCACCTTAGTGCCCTGCCACAATCCCCCTTCCCAATCATACTTAGAGGCCTGCCAGTGGGGCCTGTGCATGCCCCTCAGGTCAGCTTCCGTCCAGCCTTGTGGCTGCTGCAGAAGGAAAAGGAGGGCTCACTCTAGTGCAACCCAGTTTTTAGCCTGAGCCACTGCAGGCATGTGCCTGCCTTTCTGGAATCAAAAGTGAATGTCTATTCACTTGCAAATCAGTTCAATCTATGCGGGTTAAAGTAACCTGCAAAGATTGAATTAATTCAGGCTCAGGGTTTTTGAATGTCTGTCCCTAGCCCTGCTGAACAGGAGTGCTGTCCTGAATTAGGTTATGAAGTAAATGTATGTGCTGAGACCCTACAGTGAGAATTCCAAGTACTCGGCATCTTCCAGCCCCAGACCTACTCTCTGCTCCATATAGACCACTTTAAGGCAATTATCATTCTTTCTCTAGCTTAGAAATAAGCAAATATTGACCAAGAAGTAATAAGTCACATCCTCAGATCTGATCAAGGACTGAAAAATAGAAACCCAGGATGACCTGGAGAAAGTGGTTTTCTTATTTAAGAAACCCAGTAAGAACTGCTGTGCAACATGGAAGCATTGCATAGCCCCTTTAGGACATCCATAGAAAAAATATTTCTATTTAAACTTTTGCCATTAAAAAGATCCTAAAACACTCCCTGTTTCATCTCCAGTGCCAGGTTTTTAGCTAAGAGGAACAGAGGAAATCTGAACTAATAAGGATTCCCTGATTGCTCTGCAGGGAAGTGCTCTGACCCTAGTTCCAATAGTAACCTCTGATTTGACAAAGGAACCACAATCTGAAAATTCTCCCACATGACAGCCCAAGGCTAACGACTTGTCAGCCTGATGTATTACAAGAGACCATTTCATTCAGTACTACAGCATGTGCACAGCTAGAAGATAGGGGAAATGAAGAGTTTAGAAGGCAGAGTAATATCTATGGGAGAGAGAACAGCTCTTGACAACCAAAAAACACCATAAAGGCTGAAGTGGTGTTAATGGAGAAGGGTGCTGGGGAGATGTACAGACTGTAATTCTTCTTCATTTAGGAAAACTTTCCCCAAATATGGGTAACTGAAGTTTAGTGCCTTACCAGTATTTTGCTTCTGCTAAGTTTCTCCATGAAAAGTAAGAGGGATATAGAAAATTCACTGTGAATAATTTGTGGCAGAATCTTGCTGAGGTGTTTTTATGTGTATTAGTTGGCCAAAGCACACTCCCCTTATGCCAAAACAAATCCCAAGTATCTATTAATTGTTACTGATTTACACTAAAATAAATGACCCATTTTGTCTCAATATACGACTTAGTGACTCTAGTACAGCATACAAAACTAGTAAGATTCCCAGCTAATCCCTAAAAAAAAGGTCATTTTGTATACACTGCTTATGTATTGCTTTATACTGCTCTGTGGCTGTTATGATGTCTACTGTAGAAAGCTATCTGCTTAGAAATGCATGAGCAATATTGTCAAAGAACGCAAGCCTCAAACTCCTAACTTCTATTGTGTCCATCTCCTGTTCTAACAGTGTGTAAGCCCTGAAATATTTAGACTCCATCATAAAAAATAGCTTAGAACAAGGACAAAACGTTGTTGAGAGACAGCCACTAAGATCCTTTATTACTAAACAAATTTGCTTTCTCCAGCTCTTACTTGAACAGAAACAGCACCATCTGTTGCTCACTGTTTTGTAGATCAAGGCAGCTTTTCATTCCACAGCAGAGGATAACAATAAATGAACCAGGCACAGTAGAAACTAAGTGGAAAGAGTGGGGAAAAATTTCATAAATGGACTAAGACTAGAAAAATGTGCCCTAATGTATAAGTATATAGAGTGGAACCACCCCTGGTTTATTTTGGGTTATTTTTTTTCCATTTGCCCAATCAATAAGGCTTTTCAAGAACCAAACTAAAAACACCATTGATTTTTGCCCTTCCAAAAATGCTAGAGAATGCAGGGACTAGCATCAGAAACTTGAAAGTCACTATGGCTAGAAAATCTGTAGTAGGTCTAGTTCCACCTCTTCCTCTCACTATCTATTACAGATTTTTACTACAGAATATTTTCTAATGATCTGTCCAGTCCAATTAGTAGTCACTAATATTTATTTGTATCACTCTAACAATATGTTTTTCAGCACTGCTTCTAGGATACTTACTCCCTGCAGAGTTAGACGACACAGTGCTGAAAATCCTGTTGACAGCTGGAATCTGTTCTACAGCAGGTCTCCTATGTTGCTACAGCTGAATGCCTGCTAACAACATTGGAAAAATTCTCTCACGTTTCCTTGGTGTAGTCTGAGCCAAAATATGAAACAGTGTCTGGGGAGAAGCAGAATTGTGGCTGGAATTTGAACAGAAAGCTGTTCAGCTGCATTTCTGGAAAAGGTGTTACATCTTGAACTGCAAGCTGAAACTTTCCTTTAGCACTACCATTACCTCCTCAAAAGTGGATATACTTGTACATAAATTAGAAGACAAATAGTATATCCTGTGGCTGGGTCCTTGTGTTTCTACCTTAACAATGAAATAAGCCATTCCAAAATGTCTTGATGACCCAGAAGTCAATACAATATCCAGGGGCCAAATCCAATAAAACACTTCAGTTCTCAAAACAGGACTTAGTTTTTGACTTAGAAGCCTTGATCCAAAGACCCTTGCTCAGAAGTCATCTAATCCTGGTGGCACGTAAGCTCACGAACTGCCTCCCTGTTTGTCCAAAAGGTCTGCCTTCTGCACATGCCTAGAACAGCCCCAGGCTGTCCCTAACCTGTTTGAATGTAGATACCCTGTGAGCCCAGATAACACACAGCACCAGCACTGAATTCAGCACAAAGCCTGGCAGCCATGGCCACTTTCATTCAAAAACACAGAGAAAGGAAGAGGCCACTTATTTAAATAAGTCTCCTATTGGTGATTCAGCTTGGTGGAGAATATTATCAGCAGCAAACTGCTTTCACAAAATATTTTAATATTGATTAAATGATTTTAGTGGAGGAAAAAATGGTTGATTTAAAAATTATAATGATTTCCCCTATGGACCCTGAACTTTCTGTGACTGCCATATCCCACAGCACTGGGGGACTTACAGAAGACTTTGAGATGGATGCATCTTCCGGCCACACTGGCTGACCTCAGCTCTTGAGGTTTACACATTTTGTGGATTTTTCTGAATCCCCTATGCCCCACATTTCCCTCCTCTTAACTTTCCAGCCCGTCATTTGAGTATGACCAAAAATAAGGGCAACCCAAAGTTAAGGCAAAGAGATCACAGCACATCAGACTGAAGTGCATAACATGCTTCTGCAGCACTGCCTTCATCTACAAACATATTCATCAATATTCTGGGTACAAAGTGAAGGTTTGCGTTTTTTTGGGAGGGACAAGGGTTAATCTATCAGGCAGCAACAGAATAGAAAGGAATGAAAAGGACAGTTAATATCACTTCTTTTGATATATGAATTAAAAAAACCCAACTTTTTAGGGTGGGGTTGGAGTGTTAGTGTAGCCATAATGGTCCAAGGAGTACGTGAGAAGCAAAGTTTTTTAGTGATACCTTTTACTGGACCAACTGTATAGTTGGAAAAGATATTAGACAAGCTGTCAGGCACAATGTGCCCTTTTTCAGGTCATGCTGTGCCTGAATGTTTGTCTAATGTCTCTCCCAACTATACAGTTGGTCTAATAAAAGATACTATGAAAAGAAACCCTTGCTTCTCACAAACATTTTACAGGCTACTGTTAAACTTTTGGTATGCAAAATATTAATGCGTTTCATGAAGGATTTTTTGTTCCAGGTACATAAACACAGCCAGAGTCATTTTTGCTTTTGCAAAAAAAACCAAAAAACAAAACAAAAAACAAAACCCTCTTTTTCTCGCAAGATTTCCCAACATACACTGCGGTACCTGGCTTTTGCCTGATCTGTGCCTTGAACGTACTATTGAATATGCTTCTCCGTTTATATGCTGACAAACCGGTCCAAGTAACACTATAAACCTAAACTATAGGAAATTACAGAGTAAGTAGGAATTTTAAAGGCTCCACCAGCAGATTCCTTTCAGCTGCTGCCTATAAATAGCATGTCATTCTGGAATAGCGTCTAACCAGAAAGCTGCAAGATATAAGAGTAACATTAATAGTCTAACTTGAACTCATTTCAGTCTGGACATATCATCAGCTAAGTACAGACAGCCAAAAACCCTGAGGCTGAATTGATTCAATCTTTGCAGGTTAGTCTAAATTGCGTAGATTGAACCAATAAGCAGAGATTCACTTTTGATTCCAGAAATGCATCCACGTCTTCAGTGGCCCAAGCCAGAAACCGGAGGGTGCTAGAGTACACCTTCCTGCTCGGCTAGGGCAGACAGTCTGGGCCAAGGCTAGCCCACCCACTCTGCAACATGGGATTTGCAGGGGAGGTGCAAGCCATCCTAGGATGCTGGGGGACTGTGAGTTAACCTGAATCTAGAGGGAATCTGGGACAGAAATTCAATAAAACGATTTAAACTAAATCAGTTAAGTCTGATACTACATCCATCCAGGTCTATCTTAAACTGGCTTCAGCCATTCTGAAAGTGGTTTATGTGCATTGAATTTCTGTTCTGTTACAGATCTGAACCAGTTTCTGATCACTTATACCAGTTTACATGTCCCTTCAGCATGTGCAGTTTAGCATCCAGTTCAGCATGTGCAGGATGCTGGAGTCCCCATTCACACCTTACCCTGACTGCCACGACGGGATAGGGCAGACTGTGAGGACTAATGCAAGTCAGGGTTTTCTGAGGGCAGATTGTGGGGCTTGAGGCTGGACTGTTTTCTTTGTCATTGTTATCCGCTTCTCCTTGGATATTTGTGTGTGGTGTTGCAGTCTTTTGCATGTGACAAGTATATAAGTGGAATTTAAGAGTTAGGTTGCCACACCCAGAGATTTATTTTATTTGCCCCAGAAAGTTCTCTATAGCCCTACTGAATCTGGTCAAGATCCTTCTTTCCTTCCGTCCTCTGCTTCGTAGACTAAGGACAACAGGGATCAGCTATGCATTTTCCCTCACTGTCTGTTATTCTCCGTCTTGTACTTTGGTGTGCAGTATCTTTAGATGTCTGCTGCACTAGTCTGCTATCATTTAGTCACTCTCCGCACTGCCTGCTTCTGGCTCTGATACCCTCAATCATACAGAAGAGCATGTCTTTAGCAGCTAGTCACGCCTCATCTGAAAGATGCATCCAAACAGCGGGATTTTGTTCTTCCTTCTTCCATCAGATACACCGCCAACAGGCTGGGCCAGGTGGGCTCCGTGCCATCGCATGTAGCCACTAGGACTCAGCTGGAGCCATGTGCCATCAGGGGCTCTGCCTGCTGCAGCCATGAGCACCCAAAGGGGTGTGAGGGGATTTGTTCCTTGACCCTGTATATAACCTCTACACAGGTAGCTAACCTTTTAAAGTCAGGTCTTGGCACTTGACTGGCTGAAAGGCCTTTTCTCCCTATTACAGCCAGGGTTGGAATAAGATATTGGTACCACAGGTCCAGGTCCAGCTGCTCAATTCATGCAATTATATCAAAATCTCGCCTTCCATTTTAAGAAAATAGTAAGCTTCTAAACCTCATGGTTGTGAAGAAAACATTGAAAATGTGACCAGAGTGTAACCCTCAGCACTTATTCATGTGCTCTAAAGCAGAAAAGAAAAAATAGATTTTAAATGTTTGCCGCAGCAAGTCTGTGAGTTCCTGTAACAGGGGGCCTTCTCAGGGCTGATTTCCCAGTGGCCCGCCCACCTGTTTCTGGGCTAACCATCCGCCTTCTCGCCCGTCATGCCTTGTTGGTAATTATTTAATTGAGCTTAATAAAGCAGGAGGCTGCCCATTTCTTGCCCCGATGCCAAGGAGCACTATCTGAGGCTCCAGTCCTCTCCTATACCACAGCCCAAGCCTCGCAGGTGGCATCCAGATGTTCTCACAATCATCGGCCCCACAATCCTAGTGTCGAACCCCTCTATGATCCCTCCATTCCAGTGGCCAAATCCGCCTTCATTCTCGGCAGCATAGCTCCCTGAGCTGCTCCCCCTTACAGGTGTGGTCTCCCCAGGATCGTTGGCTCACTAGCCCTGGCCCACCTCCAGGCCAGCCAGAACCCCAGGCCCTCAGCTCTTGGACGTTCCTCGCAGTGGGCCCCTGGCCCTTCTGGTCCTGGCCCCAGCATGGACTAGTCAGGGGAAGTCCAGACAGGCATGAGTCTATAACCTTACTCTCTTTCTCTGGGGGTCCACCCTCCAGACCCTACAAAAAGCGGTAACCCACCCAGTTGTGGGGGTAGGGATTAAGGCACCCCAACCCCCCTTTCACCGGAGTTAACTGGCATTTCCTGGGGGCTCCCACACCACTGACCACCTACTCCTGGCAGGGTGCAGCTTTAGGTCATGCCCAGGACCAAGGAGCCTCCTATCCATCCACTACAGCTCCTCCCTTACCGCCAGATGTTACCTGCAACCAGGCAACATTGTTGCCTCACCTCCCAGCAGCAAAATGCCTTGTTTATATGGGCAGCCCTAGATTCAAAATGGCTGCCCTCATCAGGCATCTGCCAGCTGCTGGCTTCCAGCCCTTAAAGTGGCAGGCACACTCAGTGCCCTGCCACAGTTCCCAAGCTTGTGAGTTTAAACCTGTCTCTGCACAGAAGACACTTCTGTAGCTTTGGTGTAAATATATCTACAAGGGATGTCTACCTAAGATGGCGTGGTGTAACCTGCTCCATACTCCAAATGGCATACTAGCTTGAAGACCCCAGCCCTTCTTCCTCCTAAGCAGACAGACCAAGTCAAACCAAAGCAAGTACTTTTCTTCCATGTTACAATTATTTCTTCAAGGAATGGAGTGAGATTTTTCTCCTGTTTCTAGGGAGAAAGGGGCCCTATGATACTGCCCCTGCTTGTGGTATAGCCATTCCCTGCACTGGAGGGAAAGGGGACTTCCCTGGATCCACCAGTCCATAGTCTTGAGTGTAAGCTGCAGGGAATCCTCATGTCATGTGGTCATAGGGTTGATTTCATAGAGAAGTTGGACACTAGCTCAAAAGGTCATCTAGTCCAACCCAAAGGAAATGCCTGTAGGTTCGAACTCACATGCTTTGGCTTCCCAATCTCAAAGCCATTTGACATTGTGGAGCCCATTGATTTATTTTTTTGTGTGGGCATTTGAAATAAGAGAGAGTGAGCGCTGCTGTTTGTGGGGAGAGTGTGTTTCAAGAGGAGGCTGGGCTGCTAGGTTTTCAGATACAGGCAGTCCTTGGACTTATGACACAATTGGTTCCTGAAAACCATGTCTTAAATTGAGATGTCATAACTCAGAACCAATTTTCACATAGGAACAATGTTATAAATGGGGGATCGGTTCCTGAACCCAGGCCCAAAACCCTATTTTCACCAAAAATAACACAGAATTTTGTACTCAATCAATTATAGATGAGTAATATAGCTACATTCATGTATTTATATTGTAAATAGCAATCATATTGATTTGGAAGGACTTCTTTGAGGTGACTTTGCTGGACTTTTTGGAGGGCTCTTGGTTGGACTTTTTGAAGGGTTATTGGCTGGAGTCTTCTCAGGAGTCTTGGCTGCACGTTTTTCTGGAGTCTTTTCTGCTTTTTTAAAGAAAGTGTTCAAGGAAGTTTGGACAGATGTTCTCCAGGGAGATGGGTAATGCAGCATACTTGTTTGCTGGCATGGCGTGGCATCTGATCAAGCGTCATAAAATCAAAACTGATGTCAGAAAGTCGAAACAGGGTGTCAGTTTATAAATGTCTTAAGTTCTGTTCATTGTAACTCAAAACGTCTTAAGTCGAGGACTGTCTGTACTGTATAATTAACTAGGTAGCTCAAAGTATAGACTACTGTATAGATGACTACTGTACAGATGCTTTATTTCATATGGTGTATAAAACAAAATAGCCACCACTTCTGAAAGGATTACAGGATCTGGTATGGAAAGAGGTGTGATTAAGAAGTTTGTCTCACCTACACTGAAGAGGCTATTTTGTAAATCTAATAGGAAAGTGACAGAGCTCAGGAGAACTTTGTTATATGCTTTAAACCAGCAAGGGGAAAAGGTAGGCTTTTCCTCTTAAGAAGAGATTTCCCTCTAACCACACAAAAAGGAAGTCAAGTGATTCAGCAGACCACTCGAAAGCTCCATATGACATGCTAAAAACGTGTCTGAATGTCCCAAAAATTATGTCATGTGACAGGGCCTACAATTTCAGAGTGCATTTCAAAAAATAAGAGGAGAAAATCTTTCATGGAAGGGTAAGGGAATTCACATGGCAAAAGGGCATATGCTGTAGATAAGTATGGAGACTATTTTTAAATGCATATCATCTACTTGATAAGTTGTAACAGATTCTCTGGAATCATGTCAAAGGAGCATATAAATACATATGCTGCAGACCGAGTCTGAAATGCATGTAATGGCTTGCTTAGACCATAACTGCCAGCTTGCTACATCATAGCAATCTATTGTCTGGAGCCATCAAAACATAACAGCCTATTCTGGATATTCCCATATTTGGAACAGACTCAAGTTATTAAAATATTTAAAATTGTCTGCTGTTCATGCATGCTAACTCTTTAAATAATACTTTGTAATGTGCTTTTCTCTTGCCATGTTAAGGACTTTAAGGAATGATTATGAGACTATAAACTATTGTATTATCAATAATGAATTAGCTGAGTTTTCCTTTAAGTCAATTTATGCATCACAAGATACACCATTCAAGATAAGGTTAATTATGAAATGGTAAGAATGCAACACAAGCCTAATTCCCGATAAAGATATATAGAAGAGCCTTTGTGTGCTGGAATTTTAATCATTTAAAATTGATTCCTAGTGACATAGAGAAAATCATGACTGTGTCCATGAATCATGAGGCTTCTCTCCAGAGCACAGAGAAAAACAAACAGCTCATTAGAAAAGATGGCAAATCAACCCAGTGTTTGAATCAACATATGAAAGAAAAGCAACAAACCAATGCATGTAGATAGCTTTCTTCACACAAACTTACTGTAATAAAGTGAAAGCTAAATGACCAGTGAAGGTGATCATGAAAACTATGGCAAATACATATATCTTAAGTTTATTTTTAAATATAACCTTTGTGCACTTTCAAAGAGAGCCTTAGAAGTCCTTTTAAGGTTTCTTGTACTTGCCTTTTAACTCAGGAATATCAGCAATGTCAAGTTGATCTTTTTTTTTCAGTTTTGATGGAAAAGCTCTGGGAGGTCTCAGGAATGTGCAGACTTTAAAACAGCCACGCTTAGTCCTGACTGCCTCAAGAGCCAACAGCCACAGCAAGATTCACATGCCTTCCCAAGTGAACTGTGGAAAATATACTCCAATGCAAAAGAAAAAGCCATAGCACTTTTACTGTGACCAACACAGAGGGAGCATGCATGGGGTGCAATACTTATGGTAACAGGGAAGACACGACTGCATGAAGTTCAAAACATGCATGCGCTCAAAAAAAAACACATTGGTATCAACATTGTCTCCAGAGATGCAGGTGGTAAGTTAGAGAACCGCTTGTGACTCGAGCTAGGGGCTGTGTGTCACTTCTCTAAACAGGGAAGTGTTGAATCGGAAAAAAATACAAATACTTGAGGTAGCTTTAAGCTTGTTAGCTTGGATACCAGAAGTAGTCCAGTCATTATAGCCCAGAGCTTAGTAGGTTAACTGTCTGTTGCGAAGCAGGTTTAAAGCAAGCTTTGGTACTGAAGCCAAGGAGGTCATTCAAGCCTGAATTTCTAGCAAGACAGACATCAATAACTTAAAAAAACCAAACCACAACTTCTGGTATTTTTTATAGATGACAGAAAGCAGGAATATGTATATTACCCCATTTCTTCTCTTATTATAAGCCACGTTGGGCTTTTGGCCAGTCTCTTCTATTGGAAGGAAGCTTGGGGAAAAAGCAGGAGGAACTCACACTTTTGCTTACAAACAAAAACTTTGACCTGTCTGGGTTATTGAGGTACCGTGGGTCAGAAGACAAGGGGTTCGGGGTGAAAGAGACTTGGTAGTGGGGGTCTGTTACAGACCACCACACCAGCAAGATGAACTCTCAGAGGCCGTACGCTCAAGGGACATGGTTGTTATGAGTGACCTAAACTACCCTGACATGTGCTGGGAGGAGCAATCAGCTAGATCTGATCATTCACATAGGTGATGCTCCTGTATGAAGGTTAAGAAACTAACGCAGGATGTATATGGTCCCACTAGGGGAAATGCCTTACTGGACTTGGTGCTTGCTACAGGGGATGACCTGGTGGAGGATCTGCAGATACAGGGTAAGCTAGGAGAGAGTGACCACCAATTGTTAGAATTCACTGTCTGTTGAAAGGTGGGGAAGATAACCAGTAGGGCAGAAGTGCTAGACTTCAGAAAAGCTAACTTCAATGAGCTCAGGAGGTTAGTAAGTGAGGCACTGAAAGACAAGAGCCCTGCTGAGGTGGGAGCCCAGGAAGGGTGGTTGTTCCTCAAAGGAACGATCCTTCAGGCACAGAAGAGGACAATCCCATTACACATAAGGTGGGACAAAGGGGCCAAGAAACCCTCTTGGCTGAACAGGGAAATCCAATGTGACGGGCTGGCTGGCAGTGACTTGGCCCAGGGGTTTTGAAAGGGTAAAAGATGATTGGAGGACTTGGGATTCCCTTTCCTCACCAATCAGGCCCCAGAGACTCACCTTCCATGTCCCATGATTGGCCCCTTGGGTCACCTGGAGGGGGATAAAAGGGGCAACGCGGCTGATTCAGGGGAGACCAGCAAGGAACCACAAGGAAGGAGCTTCAAAGAGCTGGGCCAGCGGGACAGGAGCAGTTGCCCCAGAAGCACCTGAAGGGGTGGGACCTGTAGGCAGCAATTGGACCCTCAGCAGCGCGGTGTGCGGCCGGCAGGAGAGGCTCCCCACTGGGCTCCAGGACTGCCTATGAGAGGCTGCAGCCAGCAGGAGAGGCTCCCCAGCTCCAGCAAGGATCTGAGCAGTGACCTGAGAGGTTCCCAGCTCTGCTTCCAGCTCCTCCAGAGGCCAGGCAGCTTGAGGTGAGGCCGGGGCTCCAGGAAGGTCAAGACCCCTAGCAGCCTGGAGCAGGGCTGCCCCTGAGGGCTGTGTGGCAATGTTCCTGCCTACTATGTGGGAGATCCAAGTTTAAGTCCCAGCTGGGGTGAGTGAAGTAACAGGGAGAAGTTCTTGTTGCAGTGGAAAGGGGCCATTATGTTTTCCCTCTTTTCCCCCCCTCCAGGTACCTAGGCCCTTTATTCCTTGTTATGTGACATTTTGTGCCTTTTTATATTTCACCAACACATATTGTTTGTTCTGCTGTTTGTGTTTTAAATTTTGTTAACCCTGTCTTTTGTCAATGATTGTAAGGGTTTAACCTTTGTTGAATCCTGCCCCTCGGAGCATTGTAGTGTCCCCTATACTCCCTGGTTTATGCCTGTTATGTTCCCAGTACTGTTCTCTCATTAAAAGGTATATGGTTAAGGCCCCATTGGTGATCTGGCTGTACCCTATAGGGGCAGGAGAGTCCCTGTACCTCCCATAGCACTTGTGCACCTGCTTTGATCCCTTCAAATGGAGAGGGGGTACCTCTTGGAGTACCACCCAGGTTACACCTGGAAAACCTAGGAATACAAAAAGAGGCATACAAACTGTGGAAGCAGTGGGTAGCCATCAAGGAGAATTATACCTACTTGGTTTGCACTTGCAGGGGGTCAGTTAGAAAGGCCAAGGCAGCAATGGAACTCAGGCTGGCAACAAGAATTAAGGACAACAAAAAGTCCTTTTTCAGGTGCATAGGGAGTAAAAAGAAGGTGCGTTGTAACATAGGACCCCTACAGGACAGGCTAGGGCAATTAGTGATGGATAGGAGGGACAAAGCTGAGCTCATCAATGAGTTTTTTGCATCAGTATTCCTGAACACAGATAATGACATATCTCCAAATTGGACTATAGACAAGCACAGGTGGGACACTGGCCCACCAACGGTTAGTGCCGACCTAGTGAAGGGATACTGGAGGGGCTTGACGTATTCAAGTCAGCAGGCCCAGCTGATCTTCATCCAAGGGTGCTGAAAGAATTGGCTAGTGTCATAGCAGAGCCACTGGCCACTTGTTTGAGCATTCGTGGCTCTCAGGACCAGTCCCAGAGGACTTGAAAAGGCCTAATGTGGTCCCTATTTTCAAAAAGGGGAAGAAGGAGGATCTGGGTAACTATGGACCGGTTAGTCTCACTTCTATCCTTGGGAAAACCTTTGGAAAAATTATTAAGGATTATATTTGTGGGAGTCCAGCAGGAAAAAATAATGCTGAAGGGCAACCAGCATGGATTCATAGCAGGTAGATCCTTCCTGACACACCTTGTTTCTTTTTATGACCAGGTCACAAACTGCTTAGATGCAGGATTCGAGGTGGATGTCATATGCCTGGATTTTTTTAAAGCCTTTGATATGATGTTACATCCCATTCTCATAAAAAAAAATAAGTGGCTGTGACTTAGATGATATCACAGTCAGGTGGGTGCTGAATTGGCTAACGAGATGCACCCAGAGTGGTGGTAGATGGGTCAGTATCAACCTGGAAAGATGTGGGCAGTGGAGTCCCCCAAGGCTCGGTCCTTGGACCACTGCTGTTCAATATTATGCATTAATTAACTAAAAGATTTTTTTTTTTTAAAAAGAACCATGTATGACAGGTGCATGTCTTGCTGATAACTACAGAACAGGGAAAACATTAATAGAAAAGATGCTGCTACTGAAAACTTTGTTATAACATTCTTTCTCTATGTTCCACTATTTCATTTCTTTTAGGTTGTTAATTAATACTCCCAGATAAATTCAGTTTAATTTTTGTTTTTCTTTTCTCAGTTCACGTAACTTAAACTAGCTTAATTCTTAATGTTTAGATGCCCCTATTAAAAAGACAAGATGTATTTGCACTGAAAAGATCCTGAAGACCTTTGGAATCCATGCAGATACAGTACCACCTAAACACAGCCACCTCTGAAGCAAAGATCTAATATGAACCAGTAAGCATCACTAGGAAGGGATTCAAAATTCAGCTTAGGAAACTGCTTCTCGCTAGAAGGCTATGGAAACTTTCATAATCATAGTGAAAAGGTAGGCTTTCAAAGTTCTCTTTAAAAAAATTCACATAAAGTAAGGTGAATCCAGCTTCAAACAAATGGAAGCTTAGTTAATTATTCTAGGCTCTGAACAAGGATTTGCTGGGATCTACCCCATCAAATGATTGTCCATTCTCTGTATCTTTTTCATCTGACAGAAGGCCTTACAATTCATTGCATCTTCTTTGTTGCATACTTTATGATACTTCAAAGACATCTTTACCATTTACCACATGGCAATATCTTCTCAGAGGAGCCACTGAGAAGATTCTGATGACTATCAACTGACCTTCCTTTAGTTCCTGCTAACCACTGGAAACATTGGCATGACAGTCACAAGCCAAAAACCTTCATTGGGATTACTTGTCACATGGAAAACATGATGCACTGCTGAAAGGCCATACAAAGAATGAGAAAGAAAAAAAACAGCTTAGGTTTCTGTATTCCAGTTCTTTTTTGGTCAAGTTCCCACTTCTGCACCTCAATTAGTATAAAACAGGGCTGTTCAACTGATAGGCCTAAAGGCCACATGTAGCCCAGGTGGGGTTAACTTGCAGCCCCTGGGCTTCTACCTGGTCACCACTGCTCTGCCACTCTGATTGCGGTAGCAGCCGTGGGCTGTGGGCTCCTCTCCCTCCTCTGGCTTCATCTTCCTGTCCCACCCGAGGGAGCGGACAGTGTGGCATGGCGCAGGCTACAGTGCTGGGGGAACCCGTGACGCAGAGCAGCATGGGGAGGCATGCCCATGGCTCACGCAGCCCCCAGGGCACATGACCCCTGGCTGCTCATAAGTTGGACAGATCTGGTATAAAGGAACCAAACCAAAGAAGGCCAAAACTAGTGAACAAGTTTATGTTCCCCCTTTAAAACAGCAACAAAGAGAGAGAGAGCGTGAGAACTCAGCATAGTTGATAAAGTCTTTACCTCCATACCTCAGCAAGGGGGTAGTCTCTGGACAGTTCAGAAAAGCCCTTATCTGGGGCCTCAGTTCAACGGACACAGTCTGTGTAGTCAGCTTCAGTTTGTCATTCAGGACACAGCCAAGTACTTAATGTTTGTAGCCACCCATCTGAGCTACATCCACATGTTCAGTTTCTTCTGGGAGAGTCACTGCCAAATTAGATAGACATTCATATTTTTTCTCCCAGAGCAAAAATGCCTGCACTGGAAGACAACTCAGGAGCAACCTGCGCGAAATGGCTCCTGGGACAATATTTCTCAGGAGACTAAATATCTGTACAAGTATCCGTCAGAGAGAACCTGCAGAGCTGTCCTTGAGAATCCTAGCAAGCTTTGCTCCCTCTCCCACTCCCCTCCTCCACAGGCTGTCAGTCACAGCCAAGCAGGGAGCAGGACATGCCCCCTGAGTGCCTGGGCATGGAAAAGCCCCGTGTGAAAGCACTTAGGGGGCCTGTTCTGCTCCTGGCTTTTTCAAACCACAGACAATCCTACTCCATTGTGGACCTGAACAGCCTGGGATCCACTCAGGCCAGAGTGTATTTGGCCAACCCACTCCCTGACACCTGTGCCCAACTGACCCCTACTCCTATGCCCAGCACTGGGCTGGACCACAGTGTGGGGAATTCAG
Organism: Gavialis gangeticus; assembly: GCF_001723915.1. Lineage (NCBI taxonomy): Eukaryota > Metazoa > Chordata > Crocodylia > Gavialidae > Gavialis > Gavialis gangeticus. The sequence goes on along the minus strand of NW_017729024.1, from coordinate 160,678,431 downwards.
GGCTAGAGGGGCCTAAGCACGGTGCAAGCACAGACCCCAACCTCCTCACCAACAAGCAAACCCCCACCTGCCCTTGTCACTGACCCAGCAGACTCCCCAGTCCCTCTGCCTCCAACCCTTTGCTGTCCCTGCCCCATGGGTCTTGGTCCATGCAAGGTTCAAACACACACGGCTCCTCAGGCACCCTCCTGAAGCCCTTACACTACCTCTACAGCCACAACCCAGTCCTTTGGTAACTTAAACACAAAATGCAAACACAAACTTAGTCTTCAGTGTAGGCTTGTGTCCTCACTTGGGTCTCTATACACTGCAAACTCCTGGCTATGCTGCCAGCTTCCCTGCAGTCACTACTGCAGGCAAAAGCTCCTCTCTGTTTGGGGAGCAGGGCCTAACTGCCTGTGAGGTTCAGGGCTTACTTTGATCTCCTGGAGCAATTCCCCTTTCTGGTCACATCTTAGAATGATAAAAAATTAAGGTTGGAAGGGACCTCAGGAGGTCATCTAGTCCAACCCCCTACTCAAAGCAGGACCATCCACAACTAGACATACCCCCTTATTGAGCCTAGGTGCCCCTCCTTGACTCAGGAAGCTGCCCGCTCAGCAGCTGGCCCGAGCTTAGCTGTCACCATCAGAATGGAGCTTAAGAGCCACTGCGCTCCCCTCATATAGTAACCAAGACCTTGGCTCCCTGTTATACAAAATATATGCAGGATTTTTGGTGGAAATCTACCTGCCAAGCAGGTTTCAACAAGAAATGCTCCAAAGACACAATAAAGTCTCCACCCCTGTAAAAAAACAGGTAAGATAAGAGAGGAGCAGTTGTACAGAACCCCTGGCATGGAAAAAGAATGAAATATCTTGGAATGGGGGAAGAGGTGACAGGGGGACACACGGAAATCTTGGCATAGAAGAGAATGGGGCGGTGGCATGGGGGTGATATGACAATCAGAGTCACTGACAGAGGGTGTAGTGGTACTACAGAAAGCCCCTGAAATAGAGAGGATGGAAAAGTGGGACATGGGGAACTTTGCAGGGGGCTGGAGGGAAACTGGTGTGTAGAATGAGCTCAGCTTTTCCAAACTATGGAGTGTGCAACCCTCTGGTTTAATCTTTCAGGGATTTTTTAATTTGATTTTTTGCATGTGTTTCTGCTGGGGATGCAAACTAAGTCTGGGATGTTCCAGGTTTTTTGATGGATCTCACTAGAAAGTTTCACATTTACAAAGTATTACGGTAAATATGTGGGGGAAGTTCTAACCAGGCCCATTTCTGTCTGGCCAAGGTAACTCTGATGTCAGGCTTCAATATTATTAATATTGCTAATACTGGCAGAATTTAGTCACAGTGGGAGTGTCTACACAAGACACTTTACTGTGCAGCAGACTAATTTGCTGCACAGTAAAGCATCACCGTTTACACATGCACATCAATTAGGGTACAGTAGACTAATTTTTGTGCTTAAATGCACATGTAGACATGCATGCTGAAGCCATTCTGATCTCACATCCTTTTGTTTTCTACATGATTTCTGAAGCAGTCACAAATACTGTTTACCCCTGCCCACATGCACACCATTTCTAGCATCTATGCAGACATCCATTATCAGCAGCATGTAAGTTTTCTGTTGCAGACAATATCCCCCCCCTCCCCACCACACACACAACTGGGATGATACCGTTTTTCATCTAGTAAGCCCCTGAAACAGCTCCACAGCTGATCATTTATTTGGAAATATAATAAAAACCCTGGGTCAGATCTGTGCAGGAAGGGAAAAAGTTCAGCTAACACAAAAAAACATAAGATGATTAATACAGATGTTCCAGAAGACTTATTATACCACTGGTGCAGTACTCACTCTCAGGAGGAAATTATAAAGGGTCCTCAGTCAGGCAGGCTGCCTGACTCATACAGCAGTCTGGTAATAGCACCTGATTTAATGGAGAGTTTCTAATCCTCGGTCTAAGAAAAGTGGTGAAAGTACCAGTAAAGTACCAGTGCTCATTTGTGATTTCCATAAAGGAAATAGCTACCTAGTTGAATGATTAAAAGGCTGAGTTTATGGGATGGAAGATAACCTGCAGCTGTATGGAAAGGTCATTACTGCTGTGTGCTGCAGGAATTCAGGTATTGCTGATATTTTTTCAGAGAGAAAAATAGTTGTATTAGGCAGTTTGTGGGAAATCTTTGTGGGCCCACAGGGGCCAAGTCTCTTTCTCAGACAGAGAAGTGAGGGAGTGAGGGGCAGGGCTTGGGAAGAGGCAAGATTCCCTAGGCAAGCTGAATGTTTCTTCTGTGTGAGTTGTTGCTCGGTGCAATTAATGACCATTTGTACTCACATATAACACATCTGGGTGCCCAGAGCAGCCATGACACATGGGGGCAGTGGTGACTTTCAGCTGTCACTAGGCCACTGGTGCAATGGCACAGCTACAGAGGCAGAAGTTTTTTTCAACCCCTTCCCATATACCCCCTCCCAAAGTAGACACCTGGGGTGGTTTCCTCAGTTGTCCACTCTAGTTATGCTACTGCTTATCCTTCTTATACAACATTCATATTAGTTTACTAACAATTTTCAGATTTTTATCCCTGGAGCTTTTTGTGATGGTAAGCAGAGGGTCCTCTAATGCTTATTGGACTCTCTGTTCCCAGCTGTTGCAACACATCAAGCAATTATTGTCATAACTACAGGGTGAGAGGAGGGTATATGGACATGGAGAGAAGAGGCATGTTCACACGTTAATCTCTCTGTTAAGATGTGGCCCAAGAAGTTTGGGAAATCAGGTTGTCAGCTGGTGTTATGAAAAGAGCTGCTCCATGGTTCTATGGTGGTGGTATTGTCCAGCTGGGATTATTATTGATTATTCATTAATTACATTCAGCTCTGGAAATACCACACCGCCACCTCAGCATTGCTGCTCTACTTTTTATGTATTGTTTCATAATAATTCGTTTATCCATCTTCAACAACCTTTTTTTTCCCTATGTCAAAATCCAGCACACAAAGAGCCTCCATAGCACTCACAAGGGCACTTTCAGAGCAGACACTTAGCAAAGATTAGTTTGCACTAATGGTAATGACATTTGGCTCTCTCTGATCACTTTTCTTCGTAAAACCTCACTCACCAAAATATGCATAAAAAACAGAGGTGAGGGCAAGAATGGTGGATCTCATTTGCAAAATGATGGGTGTAATTTTACTTGTATTACCCAGGCTTCCTGCAGACATTTCCTAACTGGGACTGAAGGACTGGCTTTGTGAAGAGTCAGGGAAATGCTACTGATGATGACCTATGTTGTATGTCATGACCTATGTTGTATGTTGTACTGAGAAGTCTGGCTATGAAGAGGCAGGGAGGAGCTGTGGACAGGTGAGTTGCTGTTGGAATATTCTTGGAAAAAAATGTACCACTATTTCAGAGTCTGTGTTTTCCTTGCATTAGTTTTACACCAGTCAGCTCCACTGACTTCACTTAAATACTCCTAGTTTATACTTATGTATTGGAGAATCAGACTGCATCTCTCTTCTTAAAACATATCTTCAGTATGGAGATAACTTTGGGTCTTGAATGTTGCCCCTAACCCCATAAAAACCCTTTCACCAGGGTGTGGTGCTGCTTTTAACCTATCTGGCCCATTTGAAAGCACAGAGATGTGATGCCACTTGTATTTGAACTGGTAGCCCACTTTGCCTGAGAACATAGACTAAGATAATCATATATAATGCCTTCCCACAATTCCCTATTTTGTTCCCACAAAGAAAAATATGTTCTCTCACATTTCACTGTGCTTAACTAACTGTAGCACAAAGATCTAGGAGGCCTAGTAACACATAGACAGGTACAGCATCTCTGTGACTTGAGTTAGTTTTGCTAATTCAGGTGCTCAGACAAGGGTGCTGATCATCGGAGTTAACTCTACAGTAAAGAAATATCCTTAGAGCAGCTAACATACGGAGAGCACATGTTTGCCCAGTGTGTTAGCCATATTATGGTGCCAACTGGCACTTGGGTAAGATCTTGTTTGTTGCAATAGTACTCAATTTCTATGTAACACTTTCCATCATTAGCTTTCCTAGCACTTTACAAAGGCTGCCAAGATCATTACCCCATTTGCAAGATGAGGAAACAGGTGAAAGATAAATAGTGAACTGCTCAAAAAGTCAGAGAAAACTGGACTGAAACTCCTGTCCTCTGATATCTGTTCTACCACCTTAGCCAGAGTCCCACAGGGCTCCTTGCAACAGTGCCAATACTGGTACTTGCTCTGTATTCCCAAAGCAAAGTATGAATGAAACAGAACAGAAGACCCACACTCCAGCATTTCATTGGTACCGTGCAAATAGACTGTGTATAACTAAATGTCATCCCTAAGTATGATGGTGCATCTTATACAGGCAGTCATAAAGACTGAAAAGTATTATGCACCAAAAACGTACGAGCTGGCTTTCGTGCTGTTTGTTATGCTTTTCTCATGCTGTCAGTCTTATCTGAGAAGACACACAACACTAACAAATGTTTTACTTAACTCCTTACTTCTAGATTGGTTAATGGAATCCACAAGAAAGGATAAAGGGAAGGACCTCACACTGTGAGAGGGATGAACATGGGTCTCAACCCAGCCTTGACCTCTGAGCTTACCAGTAAATCTTGCCAATGCATTGGGAGAGAACAAGAATGTAATTGGGACAGGGAGATATGGAAGTGGAGTTTGGGGTGGGGGAGGTGAACAAGACAGAGCTCAAGAGGAAAAATTAAGAGAAGCTCTGGGATTCCAAAGGTAAGGCCAGACTTCGTCTCATAGCTGTGCTGCAATGAAGAAGAGCAACGAGAGAAAAGAGACCAGTAGTTAATAAAAAATAAATGCTGCCAGATTGTGAACATACTGAAATGTCAGGCACATTGTATTACACCAAGCTAATTGGAAATGGAAATACTGACATTTGGTTATGTGTTTCCATCCCAAAACACAATAAAAACAAGAAATATCAGACTCTTTCTTGAATCAAAAAGTAATAAAACATAGTGATTGTAAAAAGTGGGAATAAACCATTTTGATTCCCAATGTAAACAAAACATTCCAATTCAGAATATCTTTTTCAATATTTCAAAATGTTGTTTTTAAATTACACATTTTGGTTAGCATTTTCCATAAATTTCATCCTTTTCCTGTATTAAATTCAACACTTTGAAATCCATATTTCAGCAGGTAAAATTTTCAGTCGAAAAAATTGTGTCCCACCCCATTTATCCTAATTATGTCCATTTTAGTACATCCACATGGAAAGTTATATATCTAGGAACAAGGGATGCTGCCCATACCCACAGAATGCAAGATGTAACCTGGAAAGCGGTGACTCTGAAAAGTATTTCAAGGTTAATATAGACAAGCAACCTAGTGTGATGCTATGGCAGAAAGACCTAATGCAATCTTTGCATATATAATCACAGAGGGTCTTATCAACCCTTGTGGTGTTTTATTTTTTCCTTTTCAGTTATTTTCAGTTCCCTCTGTGTGACTCCTGATGATACTCCTGCATATCATTTATGAAATGGGCACATAAGCAAATTACCAGAGAGTAAGCTAGGATATGAATTTACATCTCGTCAGATAGTCCACAGTAACTGCCCATGGGTATACTTTCATCTCTCAAACAATGCAAAGTTGCTTTTCCACTGGCTGTATAAGCTGCCTCAGATCTAGCATAACGGTAGTATAGGAGTGATACTCTAGATGCGATGTTCCAGAAATTATCCAAGAGGCAAAGATTTCTTAGGGTGATCTCTTGCATTGAACGAACTATGTAGTTCAGATAGAGCTAAACACACTTTCAAATGCAAGGCGTTCTTCATCAGGTGAAGGATGTCTTGCCTTCGGAAGCTTCTTTATTGGACCCATTTGATCCAATAAAAGATATCACACTAAGAAATTCTTGCCTCGTGCATATATCTCTATATGAGCATGCCCATGAGCACTTAACACTGAATTTAAATCTGCTGTCCCTTGGCAGAACAAAGTGGCAATATTTTCCCTTGGTTTCTACATTCACTCAGTCACAGCTGCCCCCAGGAGAGCCATCTTCTGCCCTGTAACAGTACAGTCTAATTTTTACCATTGATTACATCAGGAACTGAGACTAACCTTGTATAACACTTAAAACATACCCTAGTTTATCTGTATTGAATATTTTTCACTGGTCTTAGTTGAGCAAGGCATGAGACCTATGCAGTGGATGGAGATACAGGACAACAAAGATACAGTGAAGACTGAAAAAGCACACAGAATACGCACATTTCTGCAACACCGGTGAAGGATAAACCAGCTTTTCTTGATCTTGAATGTAAAACAAATTCCACTAGAGGGCAGTCACATGTCTAAAATACTGCAAGGCTACTGCAAATTTATTTAGATTTTCTCTACTGAAATATAAAATGATCAGTAAGTTCATGTGCCAGTTACAATTTTACTATTACCTTGATGACTTGTTAATATTTCTTGTTAATTAGGTAAGGGCAACTGTCCAGTAAATATGAACAATATCACAGTGCGATGTAAACTTTTCTAGCTAAAAATGGTACTTTTACATTCCTACTATTGGCTTCCACTCTTAACATTTTGTTTGAATATGTTTCATCCTTTATCTCCTTATGTTTTGATTTCTTTCACTATCAGTCAATTAATCCACACCCAAAAAAATACTATGCCTACAGAATTTTAGATATCGAATATTTATTTGCCCAGCTGCTTTCTTTATGAAGTGTCTTTAATGGTTCTGAGTAAAAAAGTTCCTAAGCAGTGAGCTAAATCTTATTGCCAGTTATGTGCATGTATCTCTTTTTACTGTGCGTGAATGAAAGCAGAATGTGATATGTTATTTCCAAAAATGCTTCCTCAGCCTGACAAAGGGCGCTTGTGCCCTGTCGCAGTGCCCTGCTCCTAGAAGAGCAGAAACTGCCTGGGAGACAGCCCCAAAAGACAGACAGAAGCCCAGGCGCAGGTTACCAGGGCAACAAGCCAGAGGGCAAATTAGCTTGCACCTGCATATGGTCAGCTGACCAGAAGGGGGAGGGCCCTGGGCCCATATAAACCCCTGGCTGGAGCTTGAGCAAGCAGTTCTCTGCTGGTGGCCAACGGAGAAGGAGCCCTCCTGGAGTAAGTGGAGGGAGGAGGCCTGACCGGGTTCTGCTCTGGATAATGTAGAGGGGCCAAGCACAGCTTATGTAGCTCGTGTTATATTATAGCCCAAGGGCTTATGTTCTGTTTGCCGTTTTATAAGACTGGTGGTTTGGGTGAGGCTATTTGGGGAAGGAGGAGGCCTCAATGGGGGCCCACTGCAGCGTGGGGACCCCAGCGCCAGAGAGGG
>NW_017729024.1:160661596-160666072 GCF_001723915.1 Gavialis gangeticus | reverse complement strand
GGAGGCCTCAATGGGGGCCCACTGCAGCGTGGGGACCCCAGCGCGGCGCAGCATTTGGGGGCACAGACCCCGGCACCAGAGCGGGCGCAGAGACAAGGGCTGCGGGGAGCCCAGTGAGGACAAGGGGCCGAATTATAACGAGGCCTAGGCAAGACAACACCAGTACCATCTGCAAGGCTTGGGGCATGGTAAAGGGTCGGTTGGAGCCACGCGTATAGCCCATAAGGCTGGGTGCCCTCGAAACCCCCATTGTGAAGTGGGACCCACAAGGGGTCCAGGAACCCACAGGGTTCAGAGAGTCCATTAATCCATGTCCAAGAGGACTTAAAGACAACCTCCCTATCTTTATATTTCCATCAAAGACATGGCGGGCAGAACTAAGGGTGCCCAGCAGGCCAAACTGGCATGGTCAAGGGGCCTTAGGAGAACACGGCCACCCTTGAGGACCCCATCTCGTGGCATACCCGAAAGCTTGCTAAGAAGATTTTTTTCTAACTACAGTAAAAGCTCTGTTATCTGGCATCCCCCAGGAATGTGGGATGCCAGATAACAAAATATGCCGGTTAATTATGCAGCCTGAACAGCTGTCCTTGTCTGTTTGGGCCACCGCTTCTCCCGCCATGTCCAGGGCATTGCCGCCCTTCCCACAGTGCCACCACCCTTCCCACGGGACAGGAAGGCGGGCCATGTGCAGCCAGTTATGCCCCCAGGCCATGGGCGCTCAGCAGCACTGGCTGCTTTGCCCCAGGCCATCGGGGCTCGGAGAAACCAGAAGTGCCATGGTGGGCATTTCAGGTTTCACTTTTCCTTACAAGACACCATGCCGATTAACAGAATATGCCGGGTTGTAAAATGCTAGTTACCAGAGATTTTACTGTATTTGAGTTGGTCTAATAAAAGATATTGGATTCACCCAAAGATCCTTGTCTGCCTATGTCCTTAGACCAACACAGCTACAACCTACATTTCCAAAGATCAGTGCTTACAGATCTCTCCTGTGCAGCTTACACAAATGCAAAGGAAACTCGGTTTGCAAAATATGCTCCCCAGTAAGCTTTAACATTTGCAAATGAGCATGCTGGTACAAGAAAGACCCAGTGACTTCAGTATTAGGCAACCTGAGGTAGATCCAAGGGGGGTGCAGTTGCACTCCCTCCCCTCTGTTTCTTGCACCACACAAACTTTAATACCAAGTGCCTGAACAGTGCAGTGGCATTTCTGAGAGAGGCAACTGACCTCATGGCTCATTATCACCTACCTGATTACTGCTAATCTTGCTCCACTCCACAGGTGTTGAAGACCCTCTATCCTTTTTAGTGGTCTTGATGTTCCACTATTCAAACTATACTTTCTTCTGAAATTTTGCTCAATGTTATCCATTCCTAGTAATGTATCTCTTCTATTTCACAGTCCTGCAGACAGTTTGAAGCTCTAGATAAAAACTTTAACTCTGCTTTGTAATATTAACTCGGGTGTAAAAATGACTGACAGCGAAGCATTGGAGGTACTCTCAAAATGCTCAGGAAGGCTAGGTTTTGTTTTATGAATCTGACTAAGAAATATACATTCAACTATGGTGACTACAGGACTAATGACACAATCTCTTTTGACTATTTTTACCAAGTTCGTTTTGTGTTTTTTAAACTTTATATATAATCTAGCAAATTTGTGCACATTCCTATAGTTATATTTATTTTTTGCTTTGATCTTCAACTGAGTAATATCATTCTAGCCCCATCTTTAACTAGAGAAAATGTGTTGTGTTATATATGATGATGAGCCACACCATCTGCACACCTTTTTTAAATCCTAGATCTGCCCATGAAGACAACAAACTTCCAGGGAGAAAAATTTGGGGGACAGTCCCAAATTCTCCACAGGCTGCTGGATGTGAAAGCCGTCTGCACCGCTTCTAGGTCACTAGCCTGATGTCTCTCTCATTTGTGTGGCCATAAAAATATTTGTGGTAGCACAAATGCTTAGCAAATAGACATCGCTACCCTTTGTTTCACCATGTAAAAGGAAAATGAAATGAGTAGTGCAACAAAAGGTGGGAATAGATTCTGCCACTTTCTTGTAGCGGATATCTACAAAGTCTATTAGGCCTGCTTGTGCTCTTCTGCCACCCTTGGCAGGTGCTCTAAGGGCCTTTAAGCTGCCTAAACACCTGCGTGCCTTCCTGCAACAGAGGCACCCTGGGGAATCTCAAGGTGCCTCTCCAGAAGTGGGGCAGTTAGGGGTCCCTGCTTAGCCAGAACTGCCCCCCCCCCTTTGTAGAGGAGAGGGCCTGGCTGAGTGGGGAAGGGCTCTTCCTCATCCAGCCAGACCTATGGCACAGGTCTGATTGCACAGGGAAAGCAAGGTAATCACAACATCCCTTGTCCCACACCATCAAGGGTGGGACAAGTAGCTATGTGCATTTAGCCCAGTGAAGTGAATTAGCTGTGCCATGATACATCACACTCATCATGTAAGCGTGACTAAATTGCTTCCTACGTATGTTATATGGATGCAGCTATATTGCTTCTGGTTCAGGAGATGGCTCAGAACTTCCTCTTGAAGTGGTACAGTTGTCTTCATACAGTCGAAGACACTGCCTCCTCACAGCAGATGCAGCAAGATAGCTTAGTACCATGAGAACATTTTGGGCACCTTGGCCAGTTTAGGATCCATTTTTCAAGTTTGAGATAAAGGTCCCATTTCACTCTGTCTGGGAATATCAGCACTTCAGGACTGTCCTGGAACATCTGGAATATTTGGTTACCTTGTCTCAGTAGAGTCACATGAGTGAATTTTTGTCCAAATGTTTTTAGCTTTATAGCTTATCTATCTTAAGTGAACTTAGTTATCCCCACAGAAACTAACTAGGACTATAACAGGAATATGATTTGAAATGCAGAATGTATGTCAAGAAGGTACAGGAAAGACTAAAGGACCTTTACTCAAACCAATGACATTGAGGGAAAGATAAACTTAAAAAGACAAGTTAGTAGTCCTATGAAGAGTGAGGTTTTCGTCTTGCTCAAAAGGTAATTTTTCCATGGAGTGCCAGATACCTCTAAACCAGTGGTTCTCAACCTTTTTAGGTTCAAGGCACATGGTAGATCCAAGGCACCCCTCAGAAAAGGCCAACTCTTGGTTTTCACTTGTTTTTTGACATCAGAAAAATAAATAGAGCAATCCTTTTATTGTAAGGAAGTCAGAAAGACCACAACAGGTCAAAATATTTTTGACACTATGGATCCCTGTTTAAAATGTCTAGATTCTCTTGTGTATCATGTTTGCACACCTAACAATTGTAGCAGGCTTACCTTTTGGAGCTTGGGATGAGTCCCAGACTTGAAATCTTGCTGTTTTGATTGGTGGAGCCCATCCACCAATCAGGAGGCAGCAAGAGCAGTTAAGTCACACCCCTTTCCTGAGGGAAGGGGGAGAGGAGTCCCCCCCACCCCGGACCTGATTGAAGACTGCAACACTCAGTTTTGGAAGACTTCAGGGGCAAAGCCCTGGAGAGTATAAAAGGAGCTGCGTGCCCAGCGGGGGGAACACATCTGAGACAGAGAAGAGCGGGGCTTAGAAGAGCTGAAGAGAGCTGCTCAGCAGGGTGAAGTAGTAGCCCAGAAATGCCCCTGAAGTCTCCCATCAGTGGGGAAAGGCAGATGGCTCCAGTGGCTAGGCTCTCGACGTGTAGCACAGCATGTGACGTCCAGACCCTGGGAGCTGCGTGAGGCAGCTCGGGTCTGCAACCTCTGGTGTGCAGCCAGAGACACGGTGCACAGGACAGTGCACAGAGTAGGACCTTTGGAGCACTTGGGCGGCTCAGGTCCTCAGCCCCCAGAATGAGGCTGGGAGCTTGGTGGAGGAGGCGCTGCACGGAGGGTCCGGGAGTGGACCGAGCCTGGTGCTGCATGAGGCAGCCCAGGCCTCTGACCCATAGCAAAAGGTTGAGTCCAGGGAGCCAGACACTGCTTGGGCTACTGAGCCAGCAGACAGGGCCAAGCCAGAGGCCCCAGAAGCCCTGCATAGCAGAGCCCTGTTCCAGGGGACAGTGACCCCCCCAAAGCCCACTGCAGGCAAGAGAGCAGCTTGGCGCAGAAGGTGAGGGCCACCCTCCAGGCCTGGGAGCCGTGAGTTGCAGGGAAAAGAGGATTCCCACAGGGGAGGGGTGTCCCCCCTGGAAGGGCTTCTGAAAGTGGAGGTGCCACTGGGAGGCCCCCCTAAGGTTACCAGCTTCCTTGTAGGGCTTGGGAAAAGCCTATGGGCATTGATGTTTCCCCTTGGGATTAAGTTTATCTTCGGGGTTTATCTGTTTCAGATCAGATACTTACCTGTATCTGGAGCACTGGTATAAGGTTTTATGTCATTTACCCAGAGGGTATTGTTTAATGTTATTTGTTTTTATACATGTTTATATCCGTGTTTATATCCATGTTTTTTTCCCTTTTGATAAGGGAATGTTAATACATTTGTATATAG
>NW_017729024.1:160654591-160656596 GCF_001723915.1 Gavialis gangeticus | reverse complement strand
TGTGTGTGTGTGTGTGTGTGTGTGTGTGTGTGTGTGTGTGTGTGTGTGTGTGTGTAACTATATACAAATTTATTTACATTAACTTAAGTCCCCTGACTGTCCTGGCCTCGTTCTGTAGGGGTGGAGAGATACTGAGCAGTCTGCAGTTCCCCACCATGACAGCACACCTGCCAGCTAACAATCCCCTTCAACTGGAGAAGGGGAGTATATACCTGAGTTTTCTGAGCTACACAATGCTAACATTGTGAGGTACCTTGTGGCACCATTGAAAGGATTTCAAGGCACCCTAGGGTGAAGACTCACCACTAAATTTTTCCCAGAACTAAATTACTGGGGTCATCTCCCGCTACACATGATACATAAGTATATACTCATTATTTAGCTGGAACACAGCCTTTCCAGAACTAAGTCGGTGTGTTTTGCTTGTCGGAAGGTTATGTAGAAGGTAGTGTATGACATTCATGCATGCTATGCACCAAAATAAATATGAATATAATTATGTCTGCACCTATAAGCAATGACTCAACCAAAAGACATTTATATAAAGAACTAAAAGTAAGGTGTTCATTATAAAGATAGATTAATTCATAGGAAACCTTGGAAATGTGCCAGAACTTGTAGGTAAGTAATTCTGCACTTAACCTGGATTGCCTAACTTTTAATCAGTAACTATAGTGAGAATGGTATTGCTCCAACAGCTTTTTAGCCATCATGTTGCCAACTGTCTCATCAGTGGACATGAATATACAAGTCTAACTAGAAATATGGTCAAATCAAGAAGAAGCTGAGCTAATATTATTGATGAGTTCCTGAGTTCAAGGCTGCCAGCCTAACAGTTGCTCAACTCAAGTGTGCCTCAGAGTGACTGTTTAATGTCTGCTTAAGGTTTCTAACTAGAACTAATCAGAAAGCGCACACATTTCTCTATAGACAATTTCAATTAAAGCAACAAAAATTCTTTTGTTCAAAATTTTCTCTGAGAAATAAAGCCTTTCTGGTTTAAAAAAATAACCTTAAAATATTTTCTTTTAGAACCAAAATATTTTGCATAAAAACATAGGAACTGCCATCTACTAGGTCAGACCACAGATCCATCTTCCCCCAATGTCCTATGTCGCATAGTGTCAGAAATTGGAGGCTAAAAGGGAGAGTGAACTGGGGATAACCAGGATTTTTTCCACTGTGCCTCTCTCACTTGCAACCTCCAGCAGTTAAGGTCTAGGACAGGGGTGGGCAAAAAACAGCCTGAAGGCCAGATCCAGCCAGCCAATTAATTACCTGGCCCATGACGGCCCCTGGAGTGTTCCACGTGGCTGAGCCCTGCCTGTTCCTGCCCTGTGCAGCCCACACAGCTGTCCTGCCTACACCCTTCCCATGCCCACTGACAACACCAACCAGGCCCCAGCCCTGGCCAGCATGCACAGTGTCCCAGTAGGGCTGCTCTTGCTGCTGCTGCAGCTGCCAGGATACTGATTCCCCCCTTCTCCACCCCCCACCAGTGTCTCTTCCTCCTGCCCATGATGTGCTACTCCAGGCTTGGTACTGGGGGGAGAGAATCTGCATCAGGCAGCTCCAGCTCCAGCTCCAGCTCCCAGCCACCTTCTTACTTAGCTGCCTGCAGGTGGCTGCTTATCACACTAGGCAGGTGGAAAGCTGGGCAAGGTCAGGGTTGAGACTGGGGCCACAGTTGGAGCTGGGGTTGGGGCAGTGCCATTGGCAGGTTTGGGGCAGGTATGGATGGGAGAGCAGTGTGGGCTGCCTTGGGTGGGAGCAGGTGGTGCTTGGCCCCATGCAGAGCACTGCAGGGGCAGCTGTGGGCCAGATAAAGGGAGGCAAAACTCAACTGCACCTGCACCACACTGCCCAGAGGAGCTCTGCTGCATGTGCCTGCTGCCCACTCCTCTCTCCCTCCTGCCACCCCTGACTGGTTCCTGAGACCTAACACGTGGGTAGCCCCCCCACATATGTGCATACCCACCATTCCACATACCTCCCCCCCACACCC
>NW_017729024.1:160650711-160654329 GCF_001723915.1 Gavialis gangeticus | reverse complement strand
CCAACACTACAGCCACCTCCCCACACTCCCCCCACACACTGCACCTCCCCTGACATGCACAATATATAAGTGTAAGACTTTATTTTGAACTATTACGCAATCACCTCTATATTCACTACTCGAAAAAACATAAGTCGGGACAACTTTTTTTTTTTAAATCAAATTAAAATGTGTTATAGTAGACGTTTGATTTTAGTATATGATTTGTTTTTCATCTATGATTTGTTAATATGATACCTCTGAAAGATTTTTATGTATGCAGCTCCTGACAGCTCACCAAAACTTGTTAAGTGGCCCTCCAGCCAAAACAATTGCCTACCCCTGATCTAGGATATTCTCATTCAGAGGTGGTACCCCTAATTCCTAGGCTCAGGAGCTACTAATGCACCTTTCCTCCAGTAATTTGTCCAAACTCCTTTTGAACCTGGTTAAACTGTTAGCTTCTACAATATCTTGTCGCAATGAGTTCCAGACTTTAATTTTACATTGGAAATGTTGTCTCACAAATTCTAGTTCAGATGTCTTTTCTATTGGCACTGGCTCCTCTGACTTGCCCTGCATAAGCAGCCAGCTGTGTTTCAGTCCAGACAGGGACATTGTGGATTCACTAAATTTCCCACTCAGATGTGCCTGCTCCTGTAAGAGTACAAGCAGCATAGTCAGGGAGCCCTGTAGGCTAGGCAGGGCACTACAGCTACTGATCACCTGAGCAACAGGCTAATGAGATAATTAGCCAGCACCTGTAGGCAGTCAGTTGACCGGAGGAAAGCAGGGCCTTGGGAGCATATAAACCCAAGGCTGGGGCTAACAGGGGTTTGCTGTGTGGCTGCTGCCAGGGGAAGGACCTCCTGTACAAGAAAGCTACCCAGTGACATTTGTTTGCCTGTTTTGCTGCCTACAAGAATGAGAAGGCTCCAGGAGCTCACAAGGTACCCAGGGCTAGTAGGACATGCTATGCTAGGGTAGAGATTTGCCCTCTTAAAGGGGCAGTGCATTGTCTCCATTGTTATTGTTATGTTATAGCCCAGGGGCTTTTGTTTACATTACTGTTTGAACTAGAGGTTTGGGATGGGACTATAAGGGGCAATACAGAGGTCCCATTAGTGCCTTGAGGAGGGAAGGCAGCACACAATCACCTTGAGCCCTGCTAGGGGCAGGCTCAAGGCCCAACTAATTACCAAGCCCATTGTGGGCAGAGAGTGCAAGGCACAGACCAGACAAGAGCTAGGGGGCCCAGTGCCAGAGGGGTGCAGCCAGACAAGGGTCAGGGGCCCAGCTGGCAGGGGCCAGGGGCCCAGTAACTGGAAGTGACAGATTGGAGCTAGTGCCTCAAAGCCAGGTCTGACACAGTAGGTCTAGGCTAGAAGGGGTGGAGGCTGAGACCCCAACAAAGGGAATAATATTTTTGTAACGCCCATGAGACATAGGGCATGGTGTAGGGGAGGTTTTGGAGCCATGCAATAAGGCTCAAGGTGTTCCATGCAGCACAGTACTGGAGTGAGGTCTGGCAAAAGGCCCAAGTACTAGTGAGTTCTTGTGGGGTTCAGTGGACCAGGGCCACATGAAGGCTGGTGGGTAGCCTCCAGACTTATTATTTCATCATCAAGACATAGCAGGAAAGGTAAAAGGGTGCCCTCAGGGTGGAGCTGGCAAGGTTGAAGAGCCATCAGAAGCATCACGGCCACCCCTGGGGACCCCAACCCATGACACCACAATTCAAATTAATTCTATTAGATAAGACTTTGAGAGTGATGCTGTGGGAAGGTAAACCTTGCAGAGCCTGCCCCAGACCCACAAGACAGGGCTTTCAGGTGTCTTCATGCTCCAGCAATTTACCCATGGAGTAGGATGACCATCCTCCTTTCGCATTATCATCTACCACATACCTCGCTATCAAGCTACTCCAAGGTGACCTGTAAAGGTGACTTATGGTGTGAGGATCTGAAAATAGTCAATGGCCAATCCTCTCCAGCCTAGCCCTTCTATTAATTATTTGAAGAAACTTCATAGAAACATAACATAAATTAACTAACACTAATATAACAGCTTCTTCCTGATATTGAAATACAGTCAAATATAGTTTGTCAGCAGTAGGATCACCTCTATTATTCTGTAGATTAGAAAGTGAAGAATAATATTTTCTACTGTAATAGAAACCTCCCCAAGGGAGGTTAATGGAGACAGGATAGTCTAACTGGAGTCTGGCCAGGGATACCAGAGTTTATATAATTAATTATTTTAAAAAGCGCTGATGAACAAATATCTAGAAAGACTCTGAATGTACCTCTCCTTGCAAACACAAAGCTACTGGCTATGCTCTACCCCACACTGACATGCATCAGAAAGTTCTTGAAGGGGTGTGAATCATAGAACCATAGAAATTAAGGGCGGGAGGTGACCTTAAAAGATTGAGTCCAACCTCCCCTGCTATAGGCAGGAATACTGCTGAGATCAAATGATCCCAGCAGGGTGTCAGTCCAGTCTCCTCTTAAAGGCTGCCAAGGTTGCGGCTGTACCACCTCCTTGGGAAGTCTGTTCCAGATTCTGGTCCCCCTTGCTATAAGGAAGTTCACCCTTGCATCCAACCTGAAACCACCCTCTAACAATTTATGGCCATTGCTGCTTTTCCTCCCCTGGGGTGGCCTAGTGAACAGTTTTTCTCTCAGCTCCCAATATTCACCCCTTACATAGTTATAGACAGCCACCAAGTCCCCCCTCAGTCTTCTCTTCCCCATGCTGAACAGTCTCAGATCCCTTAGCCTTTCCTTACAAGGTTTGTCCTCCAGGTCCTTAATCATTCTTGTGTCCCTTCTCTAGACCCTATCAAGATTCTTCACGTCTTTTTTGAAGTACAGTGCCCAGAACTGGACACAGTACTCCAGCTGGGATCTCACTAGCACTGAGTAGAGAGTATCACTACCTAAGCCCTACGTGTGACACATCGACTAATACATCCCAGTATGCTATTAGCTCTGTTGACTACAGCGTCCTACTGGCAGCTCATGTTCATCCTGTGATCAACCATAACCTTAAGAACATCTCATCCTAAGCCATATTCATGTTGTTGGTTACTTCTTCCCAGGTGAAGCACTCTGCATTTATCCTTACCGAATTGCCTCCAGTTCCACTCTGCCCACCTTTCCAGCTTGTCCAGGTCTACTTGGATCTGTATCCTATTCCCTAGCATGACCACTTTTCCCTATAACTTAGCATCATCTGCAGACTTGGCCAGCGTGCTTTCCTCATCCTCATCTAAAGCATTGATTTAAAGATGTTGAACAAAATGGGGCCAACAACCAAACCCTGAGGGACACCACTGGCCACCTCCTGCCAAGATGATGCATACCCATCCACTAACAGTCTCTGGGTTCGGCCCCTTAACCAGGTCCCAACCCACCTGACCATGGACTCTGCCAGCCCACAATTCCCCAGTTTTTTTTATAAAAGTTTCATGGGAGACCATATTGAAGGCCTTTTAAAAATCCAAGTATATGACATCAGCCATGTCTCCCACATCTAAGCTGTTCGTTACTTGATCATAGAAGACGAGGTTGGTCAGACCTGACCTGCCCACAAGTAAACCATGTTGGCTATCCTTCAGCATCATGCCTTCTGCCA
>NW_017729024.1:160632651-160650700 GCF_001723915.1 Gavialis gangeticus | reverse complement strand
GCCAACCTGGAAGAGAAGACACGCTTGCCATTAGGGGACTTCTAGATAACTTTTTCCCAAAATTTTACCCAGTGTTGAGGGCCAAACTGACCAGCCTATAGTTTCCCTGATTCTCCCTCCTCCCCTTCTTAAAGAATGGCACCACATTGGTCCTTTTCCAGTCTTTCAGGATCTCTCCTGAGCACCATGAGTCTTCAAATACCTTCACCAACAGTTCCACAATGACTCGGCCAACTCCCTCAGCACTCTAGGGTGTAGTCCATCTGGTCCTGCCAACTTGAAGACATTCAGCTGCTCCAAGTACTTCCTCACCAGTTTGACACTGAAAGAGGGGCTGCATGTGAACTGAATATCAAGAGAAGGTTATTTTTATTTCGGTTTTTGTACATATTGAGATGGAGAGAGGTGAGCATCTAGGAGCTTGTCTAGACCAAATTCATAGCCAGTCCCAGCAGGTATTCTTCTAAAAGCATTCTCCACCACATCCATTCTCACAAAAATGTAGTAACAAAGCCACAGTGGGGGCATCCCCCCCAGGATCATCTCGAACACCTCCATCTCTAGCATGTTTGAGGGCAGCTGCTATGGATGTGTCTAGAATAGTGGCGCATTTCCTGGATCTTCCCACCCTGGAAGAAGGGTGGGGCATGGTGGGGTACATACTAGGAACAGGATACAGACATACTCTGAGAGACCAGAGAAGAGGAGGTTGCAGGACCCAAGGCAAGGAAGAGTTCTGATGGCAGGATTGTATAACTGTAGCCGCAGCAAAGTTGAAGGCAAGAGGGGAGTCAGAAGCAACCATGTAGTTGCAAACTCAAAAGATGGGGAGATGGGGGAGATCATCGGTACTGGTGGAGGAGGGGAAAGTGCTCTTTGCCTTTCTGAGCTTTCCTCCTCATCAGTGTTTACCTCTCCCTTATGTAGCTGTTGGAAAACTTTAGCTGAGCAGGGACTGACCTACTCTCCTGAGCAGTTTGCCCAGCCGGTCTCGCTGACAGTTTGGCAATTGTGTGGAATGTGAAGGTCTGGACAGAAAACTCCAAAACAGAAACCACCGGCCACGTAGCACATTGGTATCCTCAAAGAGGGACTTGGCCTGCCATCAGGCTCTTCTGACCAGTAAGCCTTCTCATAGGATGAGCTAAATCTGTTAAATTTTCATCAGACTTGGTATTCTTCTTAACTGAGGACACCCTGCCAGGCAGTATGAACCTGGCTAAAGAAAGGTGGGTGGAAGTGAGATGAAGATTCAGCACTGATTTGTTGATGCTAGTATTTCTGAGTGGGACACCATCCAGACTGCAGAACTTCCACTAAAAATCATCTTAATCTGTCCAATTGAAGGCCACTTAATCTGTTCAATTAAAGCACTCATGGGACAAACAAAAGATGGCCGGGATGTACTTTCCAGAGGAAAGATGGAAATGATTTTCTGCTGTGTGTCTCTCTTATCTAGTAATACTGTCCTTCAGACACAAAGCTTTTTGACAATCAATTGAAGTTCTATCACTTAAGTAGAATCTGAGTTCAGCTATAACTTTCATGTGTTCCAGTACGGTTTACCTTATTTTCTTGCAGACCACAACCCCCCAAATAAGACATGCACCTTGTTTTTGGAAGGCAGAATGTAGAACCAAAGATTTTTTTGAGTCATGGCCTAGAGTTGGTGTTTTTATGCAGTTTGTGTTAACCAGTTCACATGTGCTCTCAAATTGGCAGCAGGTTTTTGCTACTCAGCCAAAAACTGTTGTCAGTTTGAGAGTGGCTCTAAAAGCATTAACACTGGACTCCATCCCCCTGCTTACTGATGGTGAGAGGAACTGGCAGCTATCTTGCCGTACAGCATCTCTTTGCTTTTATTCCTCCACGATTTTGTTTCAGCAAAGAAAAATCACCTTCCATGCTTAAGATGCACACTCCAATTTTGGACAGCTGATATTTGGAAAAGAGGTATGTGTGGTGTGCAAATAAATACAGTGTGCTTAGTACATGGGGAGGCAGTGTTTGAAAACAAATGAGTGTTTGCTTCCATCAGCACCTACTGAAAAGTGAAGTACTGCTGCAGATGATCTTATGGAGAGCATCTCAAAAGCAGCGGTATTTCTGTGCAACTATATGCAAGTAATTGGGGTTCACATAGCTCAAATCTAACACACAACTCTGAGGTTTTGCCCTCCCAGTCCATAAAGTTTTATAAGGCAATACAACAAAAGGTTGAAAGAGAAATTAATTCTGGGAAAGATGGTTTCAACTAGGGGTCAGAAACAAAAGAAATTCACAATGTCTGAGCACAGTACGGCAATGCGAGTAAGAAATGAATCATGACCCAGGCGCTCCTCACAAACGGAACAGGCTGGGTGTGCCTGCCTATTTACGTTTGACACAATGGGGTTTTGCTGCTATGAATCACTGCAGTGACAAGGGCGTTGCGTGTGCAGGAGCACAGGGGCCTGAGAGAGGTGACACTATATAATGCAGTACGTAGAAGAGAACGCTGCTTTAATTTCACTTGGTCCTTTTGCAAATGGTGTCCCCGTAACTTTTGTGGCTCTTATTGGGTACCCTGAAGCTTGATCAGTCAAAAAGCTCTTGGTGTGAGCACTGCCATGCAGAAAATGTTTCGGAAACCATTCTCCTGCCAAGTATAAGAAAAGCATTTTACCTAAAGGAAATGGCTCCTGCCAGACAGCAAGCTATCAGATCCCTTCCAGATGGAAATTGTGCTTTGAAGCAACAATATACCCACAGGGACCACATTATATAGCAGAAGGCATTTACCCAAAAGGAAATGGAAATGTCATCCATGGTTCCTTAGGCAGCATTGCACAGTTCAAATGTGAGGTGGGTTTTTTTCTTTTTTTTTAATGTGCTCACTAAGCTTTCATGAACAGTAGCAATGTTGTACAAAAACTGATGTATTAAGTGGGGTAGAGAGGCCTATTCAGGGAGAGCCATGTTCAAAGTTTCCTGGGGTATGTTAAAGACAAAACCAGGTGATAAAAGACAGGCAAGAAATTCAGATGGGGAGGCGGGCTGGGACAAGAGTAATTTCTAATGGGAAAGAAGTGAAACTTGTCTTTGGCTAAGAAGAGGCTGGGTAATAATATTTGAGGTGGGACCCATTACTTTCCATCACTTCATGTTGCCTCCCCACCAAAACTCAGTTTTCCTGGACAGAGCTATAAAGACAGGAGAGTTCAAGTAACAGCTCAGACAACCCAAAGAATTAGGATGCGCGGAAAGGCAAGACGTGCTAAAAAAATAAATGACTTTATGTGATCTGCTTTCCTTGTAAAATGACACACTTCCAAGAACAATGTTCCTTCCCCATTGTCTTCTCTTGTTTCTCCTCTCTTTCTCCTTTACCCCATCTCCAGTAACCACAGTCATTTTTCATGCTTTTTTCTGTCTCCCCACCACAGGGAAGACCTGCAAAGTACCTTCTTGCCAGTCTGAAAATCTCCACAGTGCCATGCACACCAGTGGGCCTTCATAATTAGTCAGTTGTAAATCATTCAGAGCTGCCTCCTTCAAAACAATTAATGTAACCCACCTCAAAATACATACCTTGAGGAGTTTATCCTTTAGATCAGTTTGTTTTTCTAATCCAATAAGCTATCACAGTCCTTCTCAATCAGGTGCCTGGGAACCCTGGGGTGCTGCCAAATCATTTGAAGGGTGCCATGGAGCATAAGGAGACGAGTGAGGTGTGTAGAGATAAGCAGATAAGCCAGGGTCAAGCTTGTCCCTGCCTGGACAATCCCCCATCCCTACTGCCCAGCCCCAGTGTAAGGAGGTAAGCACTGTCATATATAAATCAATTTTTGAAATTGGGTGCCACTCAATTCAGAAAAGTTAGAGAGAGGTGCTCCAAGCCCAGCGAGGGGTGTCTTGAGTCCAGTGAGGGCTGCCTCAACTCCAGAAAGGCTGAGAACCACTGAGCTAACCAGTAAATATGAAGAGAGCTTGGCATGGAAACATTAGAGACACGAGCAGTAGACAAGTCTCATTGTCCTTGGCTTCCAGAGTTTTGTCATGCACTGCACAGCAGTTGGCTCTTCAATCAAGTTAACCTGCTTTACAACTTTTGTTTGGTTTTGATGATGCTCAAGTTGTCAACGGGATACTTAGGACAGACCAATGCAACTGTTATGGCAGGCCAAATGTTTGGTCTGTTAAATTTGACTCTCTTTCTTTAAATAAGTATGAGGGCAAATTTATTTAGAAATATTAAGCAAATTGATTAGGGAGTCTGCTCTCAAGTGGCTGAATGTTGGGGAGCCTGGAAACTAGAGTATGTGGGCTTTGGTCATTTGACCCCTTTGACACTAGGCAGCTTGGAGCTTCAAGGGCGTAAAGAGCCAGGAGAGCTGACTTCTATGTCCTAGCCTGCCCCTACTATCAGAACAAGTGTCTTGTCAGGGGGGACTGGACAAGGGAAGACGTGTGGCCAGAGTCCTGTTAGAGTGCTGCCATCTAATTTCTGATGGTGCTCTGGCCCTTGGGAGGTATTGCCCTCAGCATCACTTAGAACAGACAAGTATCTTGCCATTCAAGACATTGCAGAGACCTCCAGGGGCATGGAGCTACAACTCTGCTCCTCACCAGAACCCAGGAGACACGCAGCACAACTGGAAATGCAGCCCAGGATTTGCTTGTTGCTCATCTGTCTCAAAGAATTTTACTGCAGACAGCCAAGACAGGTCCTGAAGCAAGCTGTTGAATGCTGTAATGAAAGTGATAAGCACTGGTTCTGTTCTTTTGTAAGCCAGGCTTCATCGTCTTCAGTAGAGTCACTCCTGATTACTACTGATGACCATGATGACAGCAGAATTTAGCTGTAGGACATTAACCTGTTCCCACTGGTCAGTGGCACACTCCCAGACCCGGTCTACACCTGGCAGCTTCATCTAACAGAAATTTTCTAGAGGCCAAAATCAGCGTTCCCAGGTAAGCCATCAGAGCTAGCACACATCCGAGGCATCCTTAAGCAACACTGTGCCATTCCTGCCAGAATGGTGCAGCTCCTCTTCAGTACCTCTGCAATTGGGACACAGCCGTGCCCAAGGGGTAGGCATAGCTATTTGAGCAAGATGGCACAAGGTGCAGGCTATATGTTCTGCTTCTTGGCTGTTGGCAGAAGCTATCTGTCTTTCAGAGACATGCTACTCAGTCAGTGCAAAGAGAGGTTTCTGCTGCTACAGGGGAAGCAGTGTCTGGAGGCACTCACAGAGCCTGTTGTGTAGACCAGCCTAGAGTGAGTGGCATCACAGGAGGACCAGCTTTCTGAAGGGGCTCCTTTGTTCCACTTCACTAGGAAAATATTCTCTTGATGAGAAGGAAGCCAAATTGTAATGACTACATTGAAAAGGCTGAAGTCTTCCAGCTGCCTTCAAAGCTGAAATTCTTTCCCTTTCTCACACTGTGAAATACTTTACTGCACAAATGGCCCCGGATGAGGTGTAAGATGGCATTCAGCAGAAGAGGAAAAGTGTCCTGACTTATTGCAAATAACAGGAGAGTTGATGTTTTTATTAAGGTCCCAGCTTTCAGGGTCAGGCAGCGAGGTGAGAAACTCAGCTTTTGCTTTAAAAAAACCCAAAAAAACCCAGAGATTCTCTAGCCCTTGGTATTGTGGAAAAAAGATAGGTGTGACCTGAATGTGATCTAAAGGCTCATGTAGAAAGCAGAGGAAAAAATACCAAATGCCTTTTTTTTCTTTAATATTGCAATTTTTTTTAGCTAATGCCATCATTTTTGGTGCTCTGAATTCTATGTCCTGAGAGCTGGAATCTGCCCTCTACTGAAACCACAAATGGGCAGCGTGGAGGTGTCTCATCCCATCCCAGTGCTCCTGGGGAGGAGCATGCCTAACCTGCCCCCTCTTGCATGCACTCCTCAAAACCAGAAACCTGGTAGTGAAGTTACTCCTGGGGAATCCCTTCCCACCATCTGGAGTCCTGTCTCCAGTATAGAGAGAAAGGAAGTGGGGGGGCATCTTCTAAGCCCGATTCCTGGCATGTGTGGGTAGGTGGGTTATATGCTAAAGCATCCCTCCCTGGGAGCATCTGGGACATAACCAGTAAGTGTGCTGGTAACACTGGGTTACCTCACACCACTGCATATCACTGCCCTGCTCCTCCAGCCACCCCACCTCAATTCCCTGGTGTAGGATTCCCCAGGGAACAGGAATCTACTTGGAAGGATGCAGAGAATGATCCTAGGACTTCATTAGCACTTTCAGAATATCTTTCCTATTTGGGTTTTTCATGTCAAATTTGATTTGACAGGCATTCTGACCCCTGCATACCACTGATAAACTCCAAAGGCTGCTTCCCCCTGCCTCTGCCCAGACTGTAAATATCCTGCAGATGCTCTTCTAATTTTTTTTATATTATAGGCAGCTGGCAAGTCTGCTGGCATGTCAAAGAATTCCAGACCACATAGCAACGCAACCTTTTTGTCTGTAAGGCTGGATTATTTTTCCTTCATATGCCAGTCTGTTGATATTTTTAAGATTCCTGATTTCTTTTGCTTCCATTAGAATTATGTACAGGAAATGTAACCTACAGTGAGAACTCGGGATCCCATGCTTTCAGACAACTCTGTTAGTCAGAATGAGAGTTTTAGTTAAATAAACAAAAAGCCTTTCTGGAAGTCTTATAGAGTTTTATAGAAAATAATCCTCTTTCTAAGGAATATTCAAACCCTGGTACAAAATTGTCTAGTAAGGATGGAATTTTCTGTTGAATTTGATGGTAAGGATCTCAGTCTTTCTTAAATTACATTTGTAGGGTAATTTTTAGAGGCCCTGTCTTATTTCTAGAAAACCTGTTGGTTTCATTCCTATTCAGTTCTTTGAGATTTTTTTCTTATAAAGGAACATAAGAATCCTGCTGACAAAGTTAGGAGGGGCTGCTAAGTAGTTTAATTTCAGTTATCGTGTTTAACAAAGAAATATCCAAAGAGCTGTCATTCGGGTACTGCACACAAATAAACCTGAGAAAAATGTTATGGACACAAATAATTTGGAATGACTGGAAATGCTGTTTACAGTGACAGGAAAAGGAGAAAGAAGGGCAGCATAAGGAGGAAAGATAAGGAATTCAGTTTTGACCACGTTAAATTTAAGCCAGAGCTGAAACCTTCATAAAAAGGTGTTGGAGATGAGCCAGCGGTTGAACCAGATAAAAGACATCTGGTTAGGAGTGAAAAGGTAGCTCACTGAGTGAAGCTGGACATTGAACTCCTGTGGGTAGATAAGATTATCTAGTGGCATAGTGCAAAGAAGAAGGGAAGGCCAAGAATAAAGTACATAGGAGAGGTGAGAGAAACCACAGGAAGTTGAAGGAATGATAAGGGAAACAGGAGAACTAGGAGATGATAGAATTAATAGATTCATATACATTAGGGCTGGAAGAGACCTCAAAGAGCATCAAGTCCAGCCCCCTGGCCCAGGGGCAGGAGGTCAGCTGGGGTCAAAGGATCCCAGGAAGATAAGCATCCGAACGTTTCTTGAAAGAGTCCAGAGTAGGTGCCTGCACCACTTCTGGAGCGAGTCTATTCCAGGCCTTGGGGGCTTGGACCATAAAGAAGTTTTTCCTTATGTCCAGCCTAAAATGATTATGAAGGAGTTTATGACCATTGGTCCCTGTTATCCCTTGGGGTGCTCTGGTGAACAGGCATTCCCCCAGATCCTGATGCACACCCCTTACGTACTTATAGGCACCCATCAGGTTCCCCCTTAGCCTGCGCTTTTCCAAGCTGAACAGTCCCACGGCTCTCAGCCTGTCATCATAAGGCCTGTTCACTTGCCCTCTGATCATGCATGTGGCTCTCCTCTGGACTCTCTCAAGCTTCCCAACATCCTTCTTGAATTGCGGAGCCCAGAACTGGATGCAGTACTCCAGCTGCGGCCTCACCAAGGCCAAGTACAGCAGGAGGATGACATCCTGAGATTTACTTGAGAAGCATCTGTGGATGCTAGCCAGAGTTTTGTTTGCTTTACCAGCTGCAACATCACATTGGTGGCTCATGTTCATCTTGTGGTCTATCATGACCCCCAAGTCTCTTTCAGCAGCAGTGCTAGCAAGCGTATAAGCCAAGCCTATAAGCGTGCTGAGGGTTTTTTCCCCCAAGATGGAGTACCTTTCATTTTTTGGTATTGAATGTCATCAGGTTTATATCTGCCCACTCCATTATTACCTCCTTGGGGTTTTAGATTGCTTTTGACAACGTAGAAATCAAAGGAGGTATTGATGGAGTCAGGGTTGCTTCTGGGAAGATGCAGCAGTGCAGTCACACCCACCTTCAATTCCTGCTCCATTCCTGCTGTCCATGGGAGTGGAGGGCCTGCTCCTGCCAGAACCAGAGGCCCAGCCTCTCTTCCTGAGTTGGGTGCCACCAGTGATTGCCATATTCTGCCAGACCCAGAGGACAAGGACCTGATCCTGACCACACACACACACCTTTTTCAAACTCCTAGGTTGGCTGTTGGGTGAAGTAAAGGCACTTCAGATTGGCCATGAAGAAGACCTTAGAGCTTCTGGTGAGGGCACTTCCAGTGGAGTAGAGAGGGGTGGAAGGATTTAGGATGGAGCTAGAGGAGGTAAACTTTTGTCAGCAGTTGTAAATGCTGCTTTCAAAAGTTTAAACATGAAGGACGTGCACAGACAGTGACATATTTTAATCCAGTACACAAGATTAAGAACTGTGAAGTATCTAGGATCTCAGCATTATCCAAATGCTTCCAAGGCCCAGACCATGAAGATTTAGCTAATTGATTTACAGTTCTGTTTCCTCCCAGGCAATAAGGGGACTGACAGACAGACATGGAAGGCGAGGAGGGGGAGGGAAACAGTGCTTTACTGGAAGAGGCAATGTGACATTTTGGCCTGTCTCACCCAGCATCTGTATAGCTCATGCACTTAAGCGGGGTTTCAGCTATTAGATAAAAGTGCCAAAAAGCCCTGCTAAAGCACATACAGATGCTGGGCAAGCCTAGTCAGCCACGATGCCTCTTCTGGCCATGCACTGTGCTCGGTGCAGGGACACACCAAGGTGAAAGTAAAGTGTTGTTTGTTTGCTTTTCCATGTCTGTAAGCAGCCTAATTGTACTTTTCACTTCTGTTTCACCTTGTCTAATGAGATTCTTCCAAAACAACCACTTACTATACAACCTGAAGTAGGCCTGTCAAGAATGCTTGTGAATCAGCAAGTTTCTGACAGATGTGAATGACGTATGTAGTCATATTTATTCAGCTGATACTCACAGGCATGCCAGAATAAGGAACATGGATTTAAGTGAAGAGATAATGTACAGGAAGAAAAAGTAACTATAATATACTACATACAAGTAACTTTTTATATGTGGTTACATGTGGTTACCTGAAAGTCTGACCAAATTTTTAGAAGTGATGCCACCAAATTTAATATTCACTTGTGCAAATACCTACAATGTAAACGTCCAAATGGAAAAAACTGCATGCACATGCTGATCAGGTTCTCAGAGCATATACTTGAGTTTATACCATTTTAGGCCCTTGGTGCTACTCAGGGAGAGCTTTAATGATACCTGTAGTAGTGCTAAGTACACGTGGTAACAGAGAAGAGGCATAAACCTAGCTTGCTAGGCATCTTTTCACTAACCAATAGTTTAGGTCTATTACAAGTCTGTGCGAGATGCACAGCGAGTCAACAGCCATTAGAGTCCCATTCTTATACTAGTTTTGGGTTACAGAAGGACTTTACCAAGTGTGAAAACCAGCAGCATAGGGACCTAGCCAGGTGCCCGGTACACAGGGGCAGCAGTGACATCCAGCTGCTGCTGCAGTTTACAATTGCAATCACATAGCTCTCAACAACAACCACTTTTTTTGCTTGTCCTTCCCCTGTCCCACCTGTTTCACCCCAAGTCAGTGCCCAGGCTGGTTGCCATGTTTGCTCTGCCCTACTTATGCCACTGGCCAAAACCACAGTCTTGCTGATTGATTACACTGATGCTGTGAAGGTTCAGAAAACTGCCCCTTGGAGGCTGGTACCAACCCATCTTGACCTCATCAAGAAAGATGTCCTGTTCCTCACTCTGTTCTTATCCTTATGGGATGGTGTCCAATACTGCTTAATTTAGTAGTTCAGCTGTTTTCTGAACTTAGGGGACTTTCAGACACTAAGCCCTTCCTACCTTCTTAAGAAAGCCTAAGCCTCTAGCTCAGCTAACATCATGGGTCTAGCCAAGCTTTGCTTAGTACAGCTCCCAGTCCCAGAGATGTATCGGAGTTCACTTGTCTCCCCCCCACACACTTTTTTTTTTCTTGCCACTAATCCAAAGAAACAGAGCTGTCTCAGGGCTCCTCTAACTTATACTGAAGACTACTGGTCCTCAAAGAAACCTGCTAACAGTAGGTAGCTGAAATACAGGAACGCTCTGGATGTACCCACTGCTCCCTCAATCAACCCCTGTAAGGGGGCCATGTTGGGGCCTGGAGTGCAGCCCATTGTGACTTACCTGCCAGATTCTATTGATTTGGAAGAAATAAAGGAAAATATTCTTAAAGTCTTGTAAAAGCGAATCTGTTTCCATTTAGACTGCATTCTTCTGAAAAAAATCTGTACCTCCCCCACTTCCCTATAAGTAATGACAGAGAAAAAAGGAAACATTAATCAAACAGATTGAAATGACCTGGATAAGGGCCTCACCGGAAGGATCTAAAATGCTTCTGTGGTCACAAGAACAATTTTCATCCCATGTTTCTGGACTGCATAACATATTACTGAAAGCACTAGACACTGGGAAAGTCAGGTCTCTTAATGGAAATATTATAGACTTGCAATTTGCTTAGGGCAGCAGTTTCTTTCAAAAAAACAACCTTACTAGTTTAAGAAAATCAAAAACGTATGTTTGGTCTTTATATAAAAAGTTCAGCCATTAACAGAGAGAATCCAGTAAACAGCATGCAGTGTAATAGTAGTAATCTGCGGTTAGTCCTACTTTTTAATATGGTTAGAAGCAAGCACATACCCGCCTGGTCCTGAGGAGATAACATAACAGACTTTCCAGCACAAGTAGTTACTTGCAGTTTGAAGCACTTTGGGCAATGTTGTAAATATGAAGCAGGTGCTAAAACTAGCTTAATTTTCAACTTGGATCCACCCACAGGTTTGGATTCTGCCCTTTTTTCCTCTTGTATGGCCCACAGATATCCATGGGATTTCACAAGGTGCAGAACAACACAGAATTTGGCCTCCTGGAGTGTCTTTTCTTTTTGAGACCATTAGACATAGTTTGGCTGAGCTGTTGTGTTCATCATCTTCTAACCCACTCACTGCTAATAGAGGCAGCAGCAGAGTGTTTCTTCCTCTACTCTTTCTTCCTTCACTTCATTTACTCCAGACCACACCACAGATTTTAAAGCAGAAGGCTGAGGCCATGCCTATTTTTGATGCTAGGATGTAGGGGTGTGTAGCACACCTTTTGTACCTTTTGACTTCTTTAGCACATATTGAAGCCAATCAACTGCAAGGCACCATTGACTTCCATGGAAGTTAAGTCAGTCCCCAAGCATATATTTTGAGCACTGTTGCATGTGAAGTTTGTGAAACAAAACTAGATAAATTCACGCAGTGGACCTCTACACATGGTTGATGTGCCCAGATAAGGTGCATAGGAATAAGCCCCCTTTATTAAGCCCCCTTTTTATCCTGTGGCATTGCAACACCTATGTGTTGATAATACATACAAACTAAATCAGTGCTGCTGTGAAACACACACATTAAGGACACAGCTTCCAAAAGTGACTTGTGATTTGGGTGAAAATGAACTTAGAAGAGACTGATTTTCAAGATGATCTGAGGATCTTCCTTCTAAAAAATCAGCATCTTCAGATGAGTCTCAGTTTGGGCATGTGGAACTGAGGCTATGGACAGAATGCTTCCCAGCCCCTTGCACAGCTCTGGGGTGGCCCCAGGCTTCACAAGGGGCTGGGGAACATTTCCTAGGGCTGGAACCCTCCCAGAAACCCCTGGAAGGTTCAAGCCACGGTGCCTGTACTTCCCTCCCTGTGCACAGACCCAGTTTGAACAGCAGGAATACTCCCCACCCTGTACACAAATCTGGGGTGACCCGTGCCATGCCTTGAACAACAGGAGAATGCCCCCCTGCCCAGTCCTACCAATCAGGTGACCCAGGTCTGTTTGATAGCAGGGGACATTGCTGCTGCTGCTGCCTAAACCGCCCAGGGACTCTCCTGCAGTGTTCAAGCAATGCAGCAAGGTTCCCAGAGAGCTCCCTCCCCAGCAGCTCTTTCCTGGGCAGCCTTTCTGGGGGTTATTGCTCTCCCTCCCTTCCTCCCTTATGAAACAGAGGTCTGTGGAGGGTCCTCAGAACTGGACAAGTGTTCAGGCATTCAAGTGAGAGGAGAGAGATCTTCCTGGTTGGAGGTGCTCTTGTTTTTTCACAAAAGACACAGTTTTGAATGCTGTGCACTTGCTTTTTGTGCTGGAAGGAAGGCATTTCCCTTGGTACAAATGTAACACCTGTCCACAGCCTGAGGCATCCAAAACCACCACTCAGTTATGAGAAATCTCACTCTTAGCTATAGCTGAGCTCAAAGCCATCCGCAATTGGATCCTTCTTCCACATTTTCAGGATCCTTTTGGGAGATTGAGATCAAGGGGTTTGGTTTCCATTACAGCATAGGGACCCAGGTGAAATGCTTGGCTGTGGTATTTGAAATACAGTGTCATTGGAGTTCAGGCCCTTATCTAATTTAAACCCTTCCTTTCACTATTTTATTTAAAATAACGACTGGCAAGGGCTCGGAAACAAACCTGCAAAGGAGAAAGTATAAGTCATTGTTATGAAGCAGCTTTTATACAGGATGTAAGGTTGTGTTTATTTATTGATTTGTTTTTATTTGCTTTACATGCCCCCCTCTTTAACAAGGGCTCAGAGCAGCTTCTAATAAGAAAATAGCTTATAAAACAGGAGAAGGAACAAGAGAACAAAACAACTTAAAAGGGAAACCAGAGCATCAACAAAAACCAGAAACACCCTCATCAATATTCCAGCCTAGTCATGGTTGCTAGGAATTCATACTAACTCATACCATTTTAAGGATGCTGTAGAGGACTGTAATACGTTAATTCATGAAGTGAAAAATAACATAATTCTAGCACATCTATAAATATGACTGTCTAACAAAACTTGGCTGCAGCTTGGGCTGTCTAGCTGAAATACAGGCATATTTAGCTCGCATTATATAGCTATTCTTTCAAAGTATATCCGCACAACTCTTGTGCTCTACTAAATAGTTTGGCACATTTTTTTGGCATATCTGCAGTCCAGGATTGTGCTCTGAAGATTAGGCTCCCGGTTCAGAAATGTGCAATGGCTGACCGAAACAATGTCGGGCTGGAGCTGACCTGGCTTGTGAACCCTTTCGGAGTAGTTTCTGTGATGTCTGGTTCCTGTGGAATGTGAGTTTCCTATTTCACCAGGGCACCATGACTTGCACTTTGGGCAGAGACTCATGCAAACGGGGGTAGATGGCTGGCAGCTAAACATTCTTTTTTTCCTAATGCTGTAAAGTTCTGTGGCTTTCATTTTTATTTTATTCAGGAGGACTTAATCTGATATTACTCAATATGCAACTTGCTGACTGCCTTAAAATGTAGGAGTATTCCAACAGATCATTTACAGAATCTGTGTTGCTTTCCATCCAGGACAAAAATGAAACAGAAATGTTATTTCCATAAGAGAAGCACTTTTTATTGTATGGCATAAGCAAAAGATACTGTATATTATCTAAACCCAACTAGCATTCATCCCATGTCTCTTGATACACAGATTGTAAATACCTATTTAGAGGGATTTGGCAGTTATAACTCAAGCAATATGCCTGTTTCTTATGGGAGGGTGGTGGGCTGCAGCGGTATCAGACTGATTCTGGTAACCTTCTCTCCTTAACTGATGTTGCTGCAGTAGGGCCAGGCTCCATTAATTCAGCATAATGTCAGTGCCACATTGATCACCTTCTGTTTGGGTATGGCAAGGATGAGACTTCTTGATTCTCAGTGTTTGGGGGAAGGGTTCGTGTTAATGCAAAGTCTGAGCTTTTCTAAAGGTTGGTGCATGCAAAGCTTCTCCCTTTTGTGCTGGTCAGTCTGTCCCCTCCAATGATTCTCAGTGACCCAGTCTCTTATTGTACAAGTCCATGAATATTTTTAAGGAACTACACACGGGAGACTCAGAATCTGTCTATCCCTAAGGGGATCAGATACAGCCAGTGTCACTGAATTCATTGCTTCTTACAAAGACATTGGGTCTATTGGAACTGCTCATGATGGCAAACACTATGCCTGGTGGGGAGAGCTTGTACTGACAGACTATATTTCAGTGCAATCCAAGGACTGTGATTTGTTTTGTTTTCACAGATGGTGAGTGATTAGATGTGTCAGTACTTTCTGATTTATTGTATATTAAATCTTGACAGAACCTGTGGTTGCACTGGATAAAGAGATAGACTGTTCCAAATTACTTTTGCAGAGCCCAAGGAAGGATTTGAGGTGCCAAAATATACTATGAGAATGCAATAATCTATTTATAATCTGTAATTACAGAGAAGGGCCATAGGAGTTTGAATACAGGAAGAGCTTTACAATTGGCTAGCAGCAATGTGTTAATAATACCTAGTCAATATAGAGAAATGACTTTATCTCATTTTGTTTCAGTTTCCATTTCATAACAACTTCCATCTAAAAAATACTGTTCCTCTTTCTGACTTAATTTGTATTTAAAATCCATCTAATCCTTCCTCCCATATGCAAATTCTCTACATGTGCTGTGTCTGAATATTCTTTGCCTTGAATCTGGCTATATACATCATCTGCACCTCTAGCTAATCAACATTCGGGACTGCAGATGGCTTTTGGGCTGCAGCTGTTCTCTGATCAGCAGGGATCCTGGTTTTCTCTGATTTAAAAAAATCCCAAATTTTTGGTTAAAAATAATCCCAAACCCACATTTTTCCATGATTTAAATGAAACACTGCTAATATCTATTTATACATATATAGTGGTGTTTCATTTTAATCATGTAAAAATGTGGATTTGGGGTTACTTTTTTTAAATGGAAAATTGGGGATTTTTTTAAATGAGAGAAAACCAGGATATCTGCTGATCAGTGAGGAACCTTCATAACCTGAGAGGACAGGCACATAACACATGTAAAATGGGCTGAACTGACTTCTCTCCCCAGTAAATGTGAGGAGACACATGCCTTATGCTGGTGGAAGTCAGTCCACTCCAGGATAAAATTAGCATTCAGAAAGTGAGAAGTACCTATACACTGGTTTAAGTTACACTGGCATACTGGTTCTGTGTCCAGTCCCTGAGACAGTCTCATTGGGACAGTCCTTTGCTCAATGTAGACTAGCTCCATTGCCTTCTGGTGGCCAGGTGCCATGGTAGCACCTACTTTAGGCAGCTTCCTTGGAAGTGTTGGTCATGTGTCCTCCTTCCTACAAAATAGAATCCAAGGTAAATTATTTTATAGTAACTGTGCTGAATTCTCCTCTCCCTGGCAAAAAGTTAGGTTTGGTCCTGACAGAGATCAACTATTTGTAGGATTCTGTTTAGGAATATAAGAAACAAAAGTATTACAGAGACTATGACCTATGAACAAAAAAACCTGTAAGGAGTGAGGATATATCAAGTGTACATCCCCAGTCTGTTACCAGAACTAGTTATATGGTACAAAAAAGCTGTCTTATTTTTGTGCAGTAGTCTCACATACTCAACTTTTGCAGACCTCTTGCTCATACTACATATGAGACAACAAAGATCCTACAGGTAGAGATGTACAGAAACCCCAGACTAGAGGTGCACATGCAACTCACTCACAGCCCAAATGCTTTCAGTCTTGATATCACTGAGTTGACTGTTTTTGCTCTATAAGCCTGATTCAGTCAAGTCAATGGAAAGACTCACATTTACGTCAGTGACCTTTGTGTCATATCCAGTGATCCTGGTCCTTTCTGCCTTCCCCTCTGCATGCAGCTCTCCCATTGCAAAGTCTGCTTCTTAAACATCTTCTTCTGCAAGAAAGCTTCATGGTAAGATCCTTCAGGCTTCCCTCTCTGCTGAGCCTGGCTTGAGTAATCATAAGCTTCCTTTTCTTCTCTACTACAAACCTGGCGCACAGATGTCAGGGAGTCCTAGCACCCTGTGAAATATGCAGAGTCTCTCCCTTGGCCTGCGAAAGAGACTGTGTAGGCAAAAGTGTGATTTTGCTGGTATAATGGCATCCTACGCTAAGGGTTTTTTTTGGCACAACTACATCCATTAGGGACCGCTGATGTGATGTGAAGTGTTTGTACGGTAGACCTGGACTGAGGTAAAGCACAATAGGGGAATGTGATAAAGCGAGGAGTGGCAGAAGGAAGGACAAGGTAGCAGTGGCTGGAGCATATTGTTATAGATGAGT
Organism: Gavialis gangeticus; assembly: GCF_001723915.1. NCBI lineage: Eukaryota > Metazoa > Chordata > Crocodylia > Gavialidae > Gavialis > Gavialis gangeticus. The sequence continues at coordinate 160,634,214 of NW_017729024.1, read as the reverse complement.
TATATGCACAGTTGGCAGGTTAGAGTTTAACATAAATAGATATAAATAGACAATAAATGTTTATATTGGACATCTCTAACTGAGGTTCTATTAATTTTTATGTATATGGTGTTCTTAGGGAGAACACTGAACATAATGAATGAAAAGAAAAGAAGAAAGAAGCAGAGAACACAGTAAAAGAGTGCATAATAAAAATATAGAGAGAGAAAGATGAGACACCCAGAAAGAAAAGGTAGGAGAATGACAGAAAATGAGAGAGAGAGGGAAAATAAAATGACAGAAGAAAAAAGAAAGGAAAAAGAGAAAATGCTGAACCTGTTGTTATTTTTCATTTATGAGAAAACAAATATTGTATATCAGCATATAGAAGCATTAGGTGCAAGACATGGGAGGTGATAGTGCCTCTTTTCTTGACACTGGTTAGACCTAGTCTAGAGTAATGTGCAGTTGTGGGCTCCGCAGTTTTAAAAGGACATGGAGAAGTTAGATAAGGTCCAGAGGCAAGCAACAAAAATGATAAAGGCCTTGGAAGACAAGTTATAGAAGGAGAGGCTCAAGGAAATAGGTATGTTCAGTTTGCAGAAGGTGTTTAAGAGGGGCATGATGGAAGTCTTCAAATACCTGAAGGGCTTTCATAAAAAAGAAGGGAAACACCTTTTCTGTCTTGCTGCAGAGAGCAAGACATGGATCAATGGCTTGAAGTTGCAGCAAAGTAGATTTAGATTGGGTATCAGGAATAACATCTTCACTGTTACAACAGAGAGGCAGTGGAATAGTGTGTCCAGGGAAGTTGTGGACTCTGTCATTGAAGGTTTACATAAGAGGTTGGACAAGCATTGGTCAGGCATGATCTAGAACAGTGGTTAGCAACTTTTTTCCTACCAGGACCCATTTGCTAAGATCAGTCCTGACTCATATCCCCCCAGCCCTGCTGGTGCACGACCCACAGTCCCCTACACCACTCCCTTGCCACAGCCTCGGTGCCCAGACACTTTCCCCCAGTGGTGGAGGTGAGGGAAGCAAAACAGCCCTGCCAGCCCCAGCCAGCACGCAACCTGGCTCGGCCAAGTGCGGTTCTGGTTGCAAAGCTGGAGACTGCACAGTGTGTCATGGGGCCAGCTCAGGCCAGCCCCTCTGTGCTGCATCGCATGGGTCCCAACCTTGCAGCGGGGAACCTCATGCTGCTGGGACCAGCCAGGTCAGGCTGGCTCCATGCTGCACTGTGCAGTTCCTGGTTCCAAGGCTGGGACCCATGCGGTGCAGCACAGAGCCAGCCTGGCCTGACTCGTCCCAGCTGCAGTGTGCGGTTCCCTGCTGCAAGGCCAGGATAAGCTGAGCTAGGATGGCTCCATGCTGTGCTATGTTAGTCCCGGCCTTGCAGCCAGGAACTGTGTACCACAGCCAGGATGGGCTAGGCCAGGCTGGTTGCCATGCGATCCCCGGCCTTGCAGCTGGATCCGCATTGTGCTGGCTCCATTCCACACCATGTGGGTCCTGGCCTTGCAGCCAGAAACTGCGTGCTGCAGTGCAGACAGGATGGGCAGGGCTGGCTTCCCACCTACC
>NW_017729024.1:160627450-160627651 GCF_001723915.1 Gavialis gangeticus | reverse complement strand
CCCTACCACCATACCCCCAGTGCACACCCATATCCTCCCACAGCCTCTACACACCCTTCCACAGCCCCCCCAAGTCCCACACCCCCCACCATATCCACACACACACTGACACCCTCTCACCCCTACCATACCCTCCCACTCCAACCACATACCCCACACCCATACCCATCCCCCTCCCCCACCTCCCCCGCACACCCCACT
>NW_017729024.1:160621772-160627204 GCF_001723915.1 Gavialis gangeticus | reverse complement strand
ACCCCCCCCCCCCCCCCCCCCGCCCAAAAGGAATACTTCCAGGGCAAGAGGAGGGACTTTTGGTGGAAATGTCAGGGGTTAGGGGCAAGACTTATAGTCCCAAGACGGCAACCAGAAGGCAGGATCAATTGCCAAGGGGCAGGGCTACCTATGCGGAGGGCCCCAACTAACCAAAACTCATTAAGCAGTCCTCCAGCCAAAATAATTACCTGCCCTTGGGATAGGGTGAGGGACTGGATGACCTTTAGAAGTTCTTTTTTTCAGCCATATTTTTCTATGATACTTTGATTCTATAAATGAATCTAGGTTCATAAAAGTGCATGGCACCTCCACAGTCATACGTATTTGTACATGTATTCTCAACATGAGCAAGATGCATTTGGGAATTATATTCAGAAAAAAGAGGTCATAAATTTACATGCATCTGTATGAATGTGCATGCATATAAATGCAAATTGGCATTCTCTTCTGTGATTCTTGTCACTTGCTATATACTTCAGTTGTTGTTGCCGTCTCATTGAGAAATTTGGGAGCAAAAGAAATATTGGTGTGCCATAAATTCTCCACACAGCTTGAAATTCTTGTTCTGTTACAGCTTGTCCATGAAGTACATTTCCCTCTTCCTTTTCACAAATTAACACAGATTATTACCCATGAATATAAATGGTTTTAAAAATAAAATAGGTATTGAAATGCAAGTTTTGTTCAAATTCTGCTGCGGGCACCTGGGAGTTCCTAAAGACAGTGCAGGGCTATCTTAATGCACACATTGCCTCCATTAACATTGATCCTGTTCCCAATGATCTAATTTAATTTTGTTTAGAGATAACAAGCAAACCATGTAGGGAGCATTTCTGCATTCCAAGAGTCTCACCATTTAGAGAACATCCTATTTTTAGTTATCTGCAACTGAAATTCAACAGGAAGAAGAGCTGAATAGCTTCACAGATTGTTTTAAGGTCTGAATCCAGCGTGACCTCCTGTATACACGTCAGAGAATTTCATCCAGTTACTCTCTTCTTGAGCTACTTGTGGTTGGCTAAAGCCCCTCTTCCAGAAAGGCATCCAGTCTTGAAAATTTTCCTGAAAAGTCTAATCATACCTACCTGGAGGCCCCTTTCCATTGCCAAGGCAATGTAAAAGAGAAAGTAGTTCTAAAGTACACATTATTTTTTTAAATATCAGTGATAGTACATAAATTGGCAACCTACTGGGTTAGCCAGGAAGGGGGCAATGTTTCCTGTCAGGATTCCCCAGCCCTGGACCTCTCCCCACATAGGTTGGGGACAGAGGGGGAAATCATGGCTCCTTTGGAATAAGTAGGAGTTTTCTGACTGACATTGATGGAGCTATAAGATTGACTTTCAAGGGGATGCTCTAGTGATCTTCTTTTCACCTGTGTTTATGTAACTGGGGTGTGAAGACCATGAAGAGTCCTATGGAACTTGGGAAGGAGATTAATAGCCAGATATTGGCAGCAGTAGTTATGATGGGCAGATTCTGTCAAGAGATGTATGATCTCTTGACAGAATTACCGGTAATATCGCAATATAGTGTTTGATGCTACGAGTGCTTGGAGGTCAGATAGGTATGTTAATGAATCTAAATAAAATCATAAAAAAGACTAAAAATAAACCAAATTATATGCTTGCTATTGTCCTCTCTGATGAAAGGAAATTAAGTAAAGCAGCTGACCATGAAGGAAAGTATAATGCAATGTTGAGAGGAGAGGAAACAAGAAGATACAGGAAAAGAATGCTACAAGGTAAGAGTCACTGATAGAAAAATAGGGCAACCCTGCTCCCCCCCCGCAAAAAAATCCCAAACAACCAACCAAAAAACAACAACCCAGCACTTTACCAGAAGAGGAAGAGCATCAGTTTGACCCAGTTCACCTACCATCTGTATAGCTCATGTGCTTCAGCGGGGCTTTTTGGTGCTTTTATGTAATAGCTGATTTAATCAGCTATTACATAAAAGCACCAAAAAGCCCCATTGAAGGGTGTGAGAGCTATACAGACACTAGGTATACCGTGTCAAACTAATAATTCCTCTTCTGGCCATGTGCCGCACTTGGTGCATGGGCATGCTGGGCTGAAAATAAAGTACTGTTTTGTTTTGGTTTTTCAGATCTGTAAGCGCCCTGAGTGGAGAGGGAGAGAAAGAAGAGAGTTGGGGAGAGGCAAAGAAAGAAAAAGGAAGAAAGACAAAGAGGCAAAGCAGGAGGATTTGAGAGAGAGAGCCAAAAGCAAAAGCCAAGGAGGGGGAAAGAGGGAGAGACAACTGGAGAGCTTTTCCTATTAATAATTATTACTGATAAAGACTGAATGTATGTTTAAGGAATGAATCAATGGATACTGCCACCAGAATGCTAAGCATGGAACATGAGAAAGATTTTAATGTCTGGTGTTCCTATGCATACAGCATACACAGCTTGGAGTATCCTTTGGTCAATGAAGCCAACTGTCAGCATAATGGTGTTTAATGATTACTGCTGACATAAGAATGTATTCCCTGAACACTAGATTTATAGCCCCAAGGAGATAGTCTGTCTTTGGAAAAGGAGTCTCATGCAATGAATGTCCATTTTATTAGCCCCCATTCAGATGATCAATAGCAGTGTTTCATATTCTGGGTTTAACCCTGTTTTTACAGAACTTATCCTAAGGTAATAAAACCTTAGGATTCTACTAATAAAAATTTAACATGTATTGATATTCCTGATTAGCTGATATACAGCATTCAGATCTGAAATTACATAGAGTTTACATGTGAAGGCTTTTCTTTACAAATGTGCAAATCATGTTTTATTTATGCAGCAAAGAGAGGCAAATCTTAGGTTATGTTAATAGGCTTCCCAGAAGAGAAAATTAATTGAATACTAATGAGCTCCTGGGATTCTAATATGCAAATATACTACAGATTTTACCCAAATATTTTGTTTCTAACTTATGATATTTTTGAGTCTCCAATGATGAATTTCAGTTCTGTTCACTTTAGTGGAATTACTTGTGTGAAAAGAGCCTATTTATGTGAATAAATTTTTCTAGGATTGGCTCCTTGCTGTTTTTTAATACGATTATCAAAACTGGTCATCTGTATTTTTCATCTTAATTACAGTAAATGAGTGTCTGCTCTTGGTATTTTGAGGACCAAGCACCAGTAGAAAACATCTTCACTAGCTCAAAAAAGGATATACCAACAGTTAGCTTTTGGTGAGATGTTCAGCAAAAGGAATTTTTTTAACAATATAATTTATCAGTGTAATTTCCCATTGCTAATAGTATTATACATTTCTGAACAAAGATGTAATTTAGTTAACTATTTGCTTAACTAGTCACTATGGCTGCGTCCACATGAGCATGGACGTTTGGTTCCCCGGGGATAACTAGCAGCAGCACAAGGTGTCTGTCCAGCCAGGCTCTGGTTTTGAGCGGTGCATGCTGCCCCCGTGTGCACCACCCTGCTTTTTTTTGTCCAGGTTTTTTTCACCCCTGGATATCCAAGGGTCTAGCCCGCTCACGCTGCTACCTTGCAACGTGGACAACAGCTGAATGTGTGATATGTGGCACCGCAGACGTGTTGGCAACGCCACATACTGCACAGCCATGTTCATCTGGACACGGCCTATAGCCTCATCCAGGTAACAAATACCTAAACAGCCAGCTCAGTTCTGATGGCACATTTTGACTGGGTTTTGGTTTTCTAGTTACTGTGAATTTCCATTCTGTCTTTTATACTTTGGTAATTAAGGAAGCTAAATCAGCAGCTAATGAAAACAAGTACTACAATCTACCATCTAGAGTGGTGTGGCTGGAATGCATTGGTTGAAGACACAGTTGTGATCTTATGATTAAGCGTATACTACCCTTTGTTAGTGCTCACAGAATGAGTTTAATAATGAAATAAAATATGAGGAACCAAATTCTGGACTGACTTTAAAGTCACTGGGAACTGTACCCATCTAAAAGAGCAGAACTGCAAATAATATCTACATTTTATTTGATATCTTCTTTAAAGGGAGAGGAATACATTTTCACTTACCAAAAAACCCTTCACTAATGGACATAAATAATATTAATCTACATTTAAACTTACTTTACATTGCAAAAGTGAATCTTAATTTGCATAAGAATCAAAACTACAGTATTAGGAGAAATCTGGCTCAAAATTTAGGTTTCTAAAAATAATTTTTCCTAGATTCTTTGTCCAACTGAAATGTTCAAACAAAAAAATGTAAAATGATTTTCATTAATGTGTGTGGATCCCTGGTCAATGTTAGCAACCCAAATGGAAAGGAAAAAGCAACAAGCATAAATTCTGAAAATCAAAATACGTTCAGTTTAAAAATTCAAGGTGTTATGTGAAACATAGGTCAAATCTTTATTTTAAAGGGAAGATATTTTTCTCCCAACAATGCCAAATTAATCTATAAGAATGTGATCTAAGTTGTGTAAACTTGCATCAAATCCTGTAATACGTATCTGAGTTTATACCCTTTTCTTCCAAGATCACAATCATTGCATTATTACTATGTGTGGGCTGCTGCATCATGAAGTCCTTGTTATTTTAGCTGCTACAAAGCAGTGCACATGTCATCTTCCTGGCACTGTCCTGCTAGAAACTGAAGGCATTGTCACAGCATCATGCAATTTAATCTAATCTGGATTCTAACCCAGATGCCCAAAAAGTATGGCACAGGATACCCTTGTCTTCAATTGTATGTGTGTGTGTATATATATATATATTCAATTGAATATATTAATTTGTATATGCTATTATATTTCATATCATGCCATCTTTTTCACCTTTTCATAGGCATAGAGAGATTTCAGCCACACATCAGGCAGGCAATAGCTAGGTAATGGGCCAAATTCCATTCCTCATCCCTAAACCAAGTGTATATATTCCCACTAAGAGGACAAAGCTGGTAAATAGATCAGATTCATGGAAACATCAGAGGACTTTTGGTAAAGAATGATGCTGACAACACCAGAGATTAAGGAAGTTTTAAGAGCTGTGTTCCTGCTCAGTAAGGAATGAAAATGAAAATGAAAATCAGGGTTAGTATTGGCATACCGAAGAGATCAAATGGCTCCACGAATCCCATTAACAAAGATGTTCAAGTCAAATGGCTCCTTTTCTTTCTGTTACATTATGCTTATTAGAAGCATGCTGCAAATATGTCTGGGATCTGAAGCTGGGTAAAAACCTCATAATAATATCCCAACAAAAGGGAATGTGTGACAACAGTTTAGAGAATGCAGAGAGAGTGGGTGCCTTCCTCCTCAGTTCCCATATGCCCAGTCACTGATACATTTTAAAAATGAGAAAATTGATTTACAAATAAGAAATTCCTAAGAATCAGTGTCGCAGGGCATTGAAGTGCCCTGCTCCTAAAGGACAGATGTGGGTTGCCAGAGCAACCCCAG
>NW_017729024.1:160611153-160616772 GCF_001723915.1 Gavialis gangeticus | reverse complement strand
GTCGCAGGGCATTGAAGTGCCCTGCTCCTAAAGGACAAATGTGGGTTGCCAGAGCAACCCCAGAGGTCAGCTGACCGGAAGGGGGCAGGGCCTGGCCTTTATAAACAGCCTAGGCTGAGGCCAAGAGGCAGTTCCCCTCTGGCAGCTGTGAAGGAGAGAGCTCTGCCGGGAGTAGGCAGAGTTGGGAAGCCTGATGATCTGAGCAGCTCCTGGGTGAGGATACCAGGCAGAGGAGCCCTGGCAGGGATGGAATGATGATGAGCCAGAAAGGGCTTATGGTTACGTTTTAAGCCATGAGGCTAGAGTTTGAGTTGGGACCGACTGGCTGATGGTTTTTGTTATTGTTTACAACCGGAGGACCGGGTGAGGCTGTAGGGGTTGGAGGAGGCCTCAAGGGAGCTCCCCAGTAGCATGAGAGGGGGTTCCTGGTGCCAGAGAAGGGCACAACAGTCTGGTGCCATAGAAGGGCACAGCAGTCAAGAGGTGCATTGACCCAGTTTGGACAAGGGGTTCAGTGCAGTGAAGGCCAGGTAAGGCTGAGGCTGCCAGAGCCGTATTGAGAAAATGAGCAAAGCCTCAGTGGGGCGTAGGACCCAGAAGGGGGGTCTGAGGGCCAGGCAAGGCTGAGGCCACCTGAGCCCTGTTGAGCAAAGCCCAGCAGGACGGAGAAGCCCCAGGAGGGGGCAAGCGCACAGAGAAGCCCCAGGAGGGGGCGCGAGCTTGGTGAGAAGCCCCGGAGAGGGCACGAGCGTTGTGAGAAGCCCTGGAGGGGGCGACGAGACAGAGCAGTGTCCGGTGGGGCCTTAAGTGGGAGACAAGCTCGGAGGGCGTCCGTGAGGACGTGGGCAACATTAGTATTTTTGGACTCAACAACGTCCAGGACAACTGAGAGGTTTGGGACGTGGTATTAGGGATGGTAGGAGCCACGTATAGCCCTGTGGCGGGAGTGCCCAGGATTATCGGTAGATGGGGTACAGGCAGGAGGATGCCTGGGGACCATGACAAGGAAGACAGAAAAGGCAGCTTCCCTTTAACAATATTACCAGCAAAGACATGGTGGGCGAGATAACGAGGGTGCGTTTTATAGTCACTGAGGCACGGTAGGGGCATTAGGAGAGATCACAGCCGCTCCTAGCATCCCGCCCCGTGACAATCAGGTATGAAATCAGTGTTGTACAGCACTTTGTCTACCAACTGTACCAAAACAGCCTAATGAGTTAAAAACATACATATATAAATATCTCTGAATGGTGAAAATAAGCGACACAGTGAAATTATAAGCAACAGAAGTAAAATATGTTTTCAGCTGGAACAGAAATTTGATAGGAAGTTAATGAGACAAAAAGAAACATCAGAAGATTGCTCCAAGTGACTAGAGCTGCAGAGAAGACCTTTGCACCTATGTAAGTGCTAGATACTTAGATACTCAAATAATGGGAGCAACTCATATATTACCAAGTGTATGGAAAGACAAGCTTCATCCACAATAATCATAGTTAATCAATGTTAGCTCAACCATACAGACAGCGATATAGTGCAGTTAGGAAGCTCTGATCAGTGTAACCCGAACTGAAGTCAATTATATTACTTTAGTGTACTGGAGGTAGAACTTAGCCCACATCATGTAACTGAGGGAATTAGCCAGCAGTTTCTGATATAATAAAAGAGGAAGCCATTGCAAGCCATTCTGGGTCCACTTATTTACACAGGTATCCCAAGACTTTCTATTCCTCTCATTTTTGAAAATAACAAAAACATTTTGTCATGGATGTTTGGAGAAAACAAACAAACATGAAAGAGTAATGAAAGCCATCATAAGGAATTCACACTTATTCAGGTTGATGTTCACAGATAGATTTTTTTTAAATATTCACCAATTTCTAACATTCAGTATACTATTTAGTGATATACAGTTGCTATTCAAAACCTACAGAAGTTGATTGGCTGCATTCCTAGTGATGACACATGCATACCACTTCTTTATAAAATGTACTGTAAAATTAAGACATTAAATACAAATGGCAGGAAAATGGCTTAAAAAGCAATTTTATTTTAAATAAGTTCTGTGTTGTAGTATTGCAAATGATTCTTGTCCTTCCAGCAATTACTTCAGGCTCACTCTGTAGTTTCTTGGCTTTTAATTTTAAATGCCCTTCTTAAAAATCAGGTAGTCAGGTTGTAGCCATATTGTTCTAGAGCAAAAAGCAATTGGGACATGTGGTAGAGGTGATATCTTTTACTAGACCAACTAGATTTAATAAATAAATGTAATAAATAAATTTAGTTGGTCTAATGAAAGATATCACCTTTGCCATGAGTCCTGATTGCTGCTTCTTCTTAAAAATGTGATCTATAAAGTTTCCAGACCTTTCAATCATTTTATCTTTCCTTTCATGGCTACAAACGAAAATAACTAGGAATAGGACTTGCATCAAATGTTAGTGGGTCCTATTAATGAAGCACACTCAACCCAAAAGCTAGAGAAAGGGACAACAACATCAAAATCATCACCCTTATGTCTGCAACTACATCCACGAGCCCTTATGAGAAACCCCAGTGGGGTTCTGTATGGACCCAAAAGTAACAGATCCAGTTGTAGGATCAAAACTTTTTAAGCATGACATTCTGTTTGCTGCTATTGGAGTTTAAATCCAGCATATTTTTCAGATTTTCATTGGCATAACCGAGATCAGAATCTGGTGTGTCAGTTTAGTTGAAGACAATGGTAAGACATTCCAAGATGGTTCTGATCTTTACCAGAAGTTGGCGGTACTAATCTTATTTCTGTATGGGAATCATGTACTTAGGACAGAGCCTCATAATTCAGAGCTATATTTCTGAGCTTCTAAATTCAGACATATTGAGCTATGAAGCTTTGATTTGTTCCCATCTCTAAATAAATAAAATGTATATAAACTTTGATCTTGCTCCCTTTTTGCTTTGTTTGCTATGGGATTGTAATTAGGTGCTTCGTCTGTAAAGTTTTGTATGTGAAGGCTCACTGCTGGATCCAGATTACATAAGGTTTATAATTTGTCCTTGTGCAAAGTGCACAAGTCCCCTGTATCTTGCATTTAATCAGGGTTTAAATCCAAGTTTTGATATTTTTCTTTAATGCCCCAGGATGTATTTGATACTAAGGTAAAAGTTTCTCATTTGCACTAAGAAACTATAGGCTTCAGTGCAAATGTGAATCATACCAAACAATGCTGATAGTTTGCTTCAGCTGCTACTGAAAATTGGAAAAGTACCCTTAGGGTGTCTTTCTTTTTGAAGAAGAGATTTTAATTTTAAAAAAAGACCCTGAAATTATTAATTTCAAAAGAAAAAAATAATCGTAGAAGGAAGAATGTGTAAAATGTCTATAGCAGAGCATTTTTAAACTGAATAGAAAATCAGTGTACTGAAATCTTTTTACTCTGTAGCTAATAATTTAGAAGAATTTCTTTTCAATAGCTGGTTGAGCAAGAAACAGGATTTGAAGGCATCTAGGATTTAGTACCTCTTTAACAAGAATTATAACAGAAACAGTATCATGGGGATAAAGTCTGAGGACAAAGTAAAAGTTTAAGACCGCAGATGCCAAGTACATTAAGAAATCCTATAACCAGCACAGACAAAAATAAGCAGCTTGAAATGCCGTTTAGTAGGTGCCTGATTTCCTTGTAATGCAAATAGTCATACAAAATATGCAGGAATGTGGATTGCTTTGGGTTGAATGGGAAAAGGAAATTGATTTACAAATCAGGAATGGAATGGAAACCTTACAGAAAAAGCTGAGACAGAATAACTCTCTCTGCATGGTATGCAGTAAATATGGCTTGTAACTTACTTTACCCTTAGGAATTGGTCTGACGTTTAACAATATTACACATTACAACACAGTAAAGGTGTTCTTCATTGTAATGAGGCACTGCAGATTTTAATTTTGAGTTATCCTTCTTGTCAGTTTAAATCTGCTGGGCCAAATTCTCCTCTCTTGGACAACCCCTTGCTATTAACAGCATTGCACTGGTGTAGCTCAGAGGAAGGTATGGCTCTTTACATTTCAGTGTAGTTAAAAGCAACACGTTCACTGCCTGTCCCCAGGGAGCTAAGAAATCTAAGTGTGAAAAATAAGGTGTGCACATTTCCCCTCCACACTATAGAAGCCTCCAAACCCCTGTAAAACTCCAAGGACAGCCTGTCGGTGACGTTATTAAGGAGCCAGATAGTAGTGCTGAGGCCTGAGGTTCCCTCACCAGGTGGCTCTCATCTCCAGCTGTTCCCTAAGATCCATGGGGCTTATGGGTTTGGACATGTAACCTCTTCCACAGAAAAGAAAATCCTCTTCTTTCTCCTATGGAAAAATGAGGAGGAAGGTGGATGAGTTGAAACTCATTAAGTTTTCATTTCTATGGGGAGCCCAAGTTACTCAGTAAAACCATTAGGAAAAGGATGCAACATAAGAGGTCATTTAAAATTGTACAGATTTGAAATGTCTTCTTGGTTCCGGCTGATAGTTTTTAAGAAGGGGGGGGGGGGAAGGGGGCCCATGCAGCCAGTGAGAAGGATCTTAAAGACATTATATATTGATATTGTATGTCCAGTCATGCACAAGTTTATATACATTTTATTTATTTTAGAGATGGGAACAAATCAAAGCTCCATAGCTCAATATGTCTGAATTTAGAAGCTCAGAAATATAGCTCTGAATTATGAGGCTCTGTCCTAAGTACATGATTCCTATACAGAAATAAGATTAGTACAAGAATGCAATGCAGGCATAGAAGAGGCTCAGATAAAATATCCCATGCCAGGATTTGAAGAAGAAAGGTGTGAAGAAGATTAGTACCGCCAACTTCTGGTAAAGATCAGAACCATCTTGGAATGTCTTACCATTGTCTTCAACTAAACTGACACACCAGATTCTGATCTCGGTTATGCCAATGAAAATCTGAAAAATATGCTGGATTTAAACTCTATAGCAGCAAACAGAATGTCATGCTTAAAAAGTTTTGATCCTACAACTGGATCTGTTACTTTTGGGGCCATACAGAACCCCACACCATACTGTGAAGAGGAATATATGGGGGAGAGAACAGAAAAGCAGGAGGAAGAGCTGGTACCATGAGAAACATATCTCTAAAAGTCCTTTTTCATATATGTGGGGAGCCAGAGGAAAAGCAAGAGCAACATTGGACCCCTGCTGAACCAGATGGGGCAACTGACAACTGACGCCCAGGAAAAAGCCAACCTATTAAATTAAACTTTGCGTCAGTCTTTCATCAGTTCCATGGGACGCCCATGCCTGCTATGGGACAGGGAGGTCCAGGTGAGGGAGATCCCCTGCCCTCCATAAATGCTGACCTTGTGAAGGAACACCTTGAGAAGCTAGATACCTTCAAGTCAGCTGGCGTCAGCTGGCCCTGAAAATCTACACCCCAGGGTACTCAAGGAGCTGGTGACCATCATAGCTCAGCCCCTGGCACGAATCTTTGAGAACTCCTGGTGCTCTGGTGTAGTGCCCGAACACTGGAAGAAGGCCAATGTGGTGCCTATCTTCAAGAAAGGGAGGAAAGTGGATCCGGCTAACTATAGGCCCATCAGCCTGACTTCTATCCCAGGGAAGATCTTAGA
>NW_017729024.1:160600616-160606153 GCF_001723915.1 Gavialis gangeticus | reverse complement strand
GTTTCAGGCTGGACATAAGGAAGAATTTCTTTACTGTCCGAGCCCCAAAGGTCTGGAACAGCCTGCCATCAGAGGTGGATCAAGCACCTACATTGAACACCTTCAAGAGCAAATTGGATGATTACCTTGCTGGAATCCTATGACCCCAGCTGACTTCCTGCCCTTTGGGTGGGGGGCTGGACTCGATGATCTTCTGAGGTTCCTTCCAGCCCTAATGTCTATGAAATCTGTGAAATCTATGAAAATCAGCAGAGGCCAACTCATCCAGCCCCGTGGGTTGGATGAGTAGCATGAGGCTGGTCTGTGGGTCAGATATGGTGCAAGGGGTTTGTCTGCAGACGCAATTCAGCATGTGGAGATGCATCATCTGGCCTCAGGGCTCCCCATGGGTCTGGAAATTTGGTAGCGGGACAAGCAGCAGCAGCACTAATTGTCATGGCCCCAATGCCACAGCAATTAACACTGCCACTGGTCTCCAGCTGCCAAATTTCTGGACCATTGGGAAGCCTTGAGGGCTAGATGGTATCTATGGATCAGATCCAGCCTGCATGCCAAATCTTGGTCACCCTGATCTAGACAGGTGACTTCAACTGTGCCAGGATTTCACTTTGGCTCTTAAATTATTCTTGTTTTGCCTCCAAGTACCTGGATACAACTCCCTCTTTGCTCCAAAGTTTCATCTCAGTGAAAGGGCTTGTAAAAGAAGCCCTCTCTCTAGCTGTTTCTAGTCCTTTGATTTTTTTCATAGCATCTCCACAAAGCTCCTCAGAGCAGGGATTGTCTGTTTTTTGTGTCTCTCAGCATGGCGTGCATTGGTGGTGCTAACAAAGACTAGACAGTCAAATAGTAAGGGATTAGTAGTCTGCTCTGGATACCCTGAAACGGAGGCACAGGAAGGACACTGAGTAACTCTACTCGGTCCTAACAAATTATTAAAAAAATAAAACAGCTGTGATGGGAGCAGATATAAAGTGCTTATGCTGTAACCCTCCTAAACTTATTTATTAGAGACAGAGCCCAGCACTTGTGGGAGACATCTGTGACAAAGGGTAAAGAAAATAATTTTTGTAAGCACCGAATAACAATGGAACAAAAACATGTCACTAAATCTGAAAGCAAACTTTGTTAAGGGCTGCTAAGGAAAAGAATGGCTCAGGATTAGCAAGACAAACTATATTTGGACTGGGTATAATAAAACCTGAACCAGTCCAACAAGAAATGGGAGTGTGGCAGAACAGTGTGTGACCATTTTGGTCTCTGAAATAAAGATTAAAGAGCTTAAACAGGGGAAGGTGAAGCAGTCCAAGATTCTGCTTTATTTTGTATCTGGTTTCTGGAAGGAGATATGATCTATTTATATGCAGCCAACAATTAACACAACAAGCTAGGTAAAAAAAAACCTGTTAACATAGTATAAGGAAACTGATGGTTAGTTCAAATCACCTTTGCTCTTTTCCCTGTTCTAACCAGGCTTAAGGCCTATGTGGTCCAAGTATAGCTTGGAGCAGCATAAGGGCTGCTCTAACTTATACTTGGCTGTGCTAACTCCCAAAGGGCGTTTTCCAGGAGCTGAGATTAGCCAGTGCAGGAAAATATCCTGCTTGTCTCTGACATGCATACTGTGCACAGGAATAAGGGGGTGAGCTATCAAGAAAGACAACCCTTATCATCAGTACTGTGTGTCTGAGAAGCATACAGCAGCTTTATGATTCCTTCTTGCTCTGTCATGACTCAGGGACTGGAATCTATCAAATGGCTGTAATGATTATTCTTACATAGCACTTCCTGCCTATAGAGCTCAATATGCTTTATAGAGGGAGACATGTACAGCTAGGAAGTGTGAAACAGACAGTTGGAAGTGGCCTGCCCAAGGTGCTGCAGCAGCTCAGTAGCATAGTCCAGAAGAGAATCCATGCCTCCAGGTCCCCAGTCTTACGTTCTGTCCTGTGGTGACAAAGAACTGTTTTGAACTCATAAAATACTCCAATGTCAAAGCCCTTGCAGGTGGCAAAGCAGAGCAGTGGTAGCCCAGGATAAATCTGCTGTCCCTCTGTGGTGTGGAAGAGAAGCTAACCGCTCCGGTGTATGGACCTCTTGCTTGCCAGCTGCCAAGAGAACTGGAAATGGCCCCTTAGGGTGTTAAAGAAAAATAAAGAAGAGATTACTTTTAAACAGAATGAGGTTTCCAAAGCCATCAGCTATTTTTAGGAACCCAAAGGGGAACATGTGGAGGAAACTGGAAACACGGTCTTGCATAAAAGGATGCTAACTTAGAGGGTCATCAGACAAAGTAAGATAATTTAAGAAATCTAAGCAAACTGTGTGGGCAGTTTGTAAGAGCATTATCCTAAACTATAGTTTTGAGAAAAGGAACAATACTTCACTCTGTCTAGTCAGTAATCTATTCACTAGATCACCAACAGTGAAAAGTACGCAATCACGATGTTCAGCAGACAAGGTTCTTTGGGTAAATCCGATATCTTTCACTAGACCAACTCTAATAGTTGGAAAAATTCTTCTTAGCAAGCTTTCAGGCACAAACACTAAAGGTGTTTGTGTTTAGGCTGTAGTGTAGTGTTTAGGCTTTAGTGTAGTGTTTAGGCTGAGGAAGCATCTGCAGATGGTCTGTGCTCTTCCTGGATAGAGTGGTAAAGCACCCAGAGGCCAATATATATGCAAGAAAGCCAGTCAATTAATAAAAAGATATTGGATTTACCCAAAGAACCTTGTCTGCCTATGTCCTTAGACTAAAACAGCTACAACCTACACCCCTCAATCATGATGGGTGAATTTGCTGAAAAGTGCAAGTATATTATTTATTACATACAACCACACCCCTCACACAACAAAACTCGTCACCCCTTTGTCAGTCCAAGGATGATAGGATAAATTAACAAAAATCAAAATATTTAAAACTTAAAAGAGATCTGATTTGCTACTTCATTACACCAGTTTTATGCTGGTGTTTCTAAATCTGTTGATTGGTTTGAAATTGCACTGTAATCAGATTGTTGGAAGAATCTGCTAAAAGAATACATAGTAATTGTTAACTCAGCCAAAGCGGGTATAGGCAATGTTTTCACAGAATCCTAAAGAAGTCAGGCTGGAAGGGCTCTCCAAAGGTCATCTAGTCCAACCCTCTCCAAACCATCCTGTACAAATCCATAATCTAACCTCTTAGTAAAACTATCGTGAACCCTGACACAACACGAGACATAATACCCTAACCTGCCACAGGTAAAGTAGGGGAACCAGGCCACCCCACATCCTGCTTCTGTAAATGGTTGTCAATATATGCTCAAGAGATCCCACATAGAAGGTCACACCCTGCACTACAGAGAGGGAAAAACCCCCACAGTCCATACCAATCTGACCACAGGGTAATATTCTTTCCTGACCCCAAATATGATGATCACTCAGACCTGGAGCAGGGAGGGCAAGACTCTCTAACTAGGAACCTCTGGCTTTTAAGCCCCACCAGGAGCACTGGGACACCCGTCAAAATCCCCAGCCTTGGCTGCAGCCAACACCCCGTGCCTCTTGAGGAAGGCTAAAAAACACCGTGACACAGGTAGCAGAAAGGAGAGAAGGGTACAACCAACAAATATATACCTTTATTTTAAAGGTATATATTTACAGCGGAAACAGGAATAAATAATACTACAATATGTAATGCTGTAGCTAATATTGCTGTAAAAAAAAAAGTTTTCTTATTTTTCTGGGTTTTGGGAGTACTTACATGGATAGCTTTATGCTTTATAAGAAAGAAAAGGGGCCTGGTGCATTTGTGACTATGCTCTCAGTTAAAACAACCATCACTGCACCCGATGGGGATCACCGGTTCATTCAGATCAATGCACTTCCCCATGACACTGGTGCGGTCTGTGTCACACCACTGTTTGCAGCTGCTCTAACCACAGCCGTGTGGAGAGGAAATGCTCACTTCCTCCCAGTGCTGTCCACTGTCTGAGGCTGGCGGAGGGAAATGATGCTGGGGTGCGAGAGGCTGGCTGGTATTACCGGTCCCTGGCTATGGTCAGTGGTGGCCTTAGGGTTGCTGGGCCCTGGGCAAGACAGTCATTTGGGGCCCCTTAGAGGCATATGTTGAAGAAAGAACAGTTTTTAATAAGTTGAAGAAAGAAAGAGTTTTTTAACACTGAGTTATATTCTAGGTCCATTGCATCTTCTATGTTGGCCCAGCTACAACACAAATTCCTCATAGGGCATAAGCGGATAGCCAACGTGGGGCCCTGGGCAGTTGCCCGGTTTCTCCTTCCCTAAGGCTGCCACTGCCATGGTGGGGCATGAGCAGCAGGACAGAGGAAGGCTGCAGATCAGGTGCCTGGCGGGCCCCTGCTGGCAGCGTGGATGCAGTCCTAGCAGGGGAACAGGTAGGAGGGAGAGGGGCTTCCTGAGGGGGAACCAGCTGTGGCACAGGCGAGGGCAGGTGGGGAAGCTCAGAGCCGCTGGTCTCTGCTCCAGGAGGGCCCAGCTGGGGGGCCCAGGCAGGGCCGGACACAGGCATAGGCAAACCACCCACCCACCCAGGGCCCAGGCAGAAAGGGGGCCAGAAAAGGGGGACTTGGAGGTCATGACTGACCACAAGATGAACATGAGCCACCAATGTGATGCCACAGCTGGCAAAACAAAACCCTGGCTTGCATCTACTGATCCATCTCAAGTAAGACCCAGGAGGCCATCCCCCTGCTCGGCCTTGGTGCATCCAGCCCTGGGCTCCGCACTTGAAGAAGGATGTGGAGAAGCTTGAGTGAGTGCAGAGGAGACCCACGCACAGGATCAGGGGGCACGAGGGCAAGTCTTATGAGGACAGGCTGTGAGACACGGGACTCTTCAGCCTGGAAAAGCAAAGGCTCAGGGGGACTTGGTGGCTGCATACAAGTATATCGGGTGCGCACCAGGACCTGGGGAAACGCTCCCCACGGGAAGACGAGGTCTGACAGTCACAAACCGTTGCTACCACTCTTTTGGATGCTTATCTTGTTGGGACCCTTTGACCCCAGCTGACTTCCTGCCCCTTGTGCAGGGGGCTGGACTCGATGATCCTCCCAGGACCCTTCCAGCCCCTGCGGGAGGGGCTGCACCCCGTGCACCCTGCAAGGTCCCTCCCCCCATGAAATCTATGAAAAACGGTCATTTCGTGATGATGATGATTACGAGTATCTCTGGCGAAGGGCGGCCGGCACTACAGTGGCCCCTGGCCCACCCCGAGCGCGGGCAGCGGCTAGGCCCTTCCCCCACAGGCGCGGGGCCGGCCGGAACACGCGGCGGCCAGGCCCGATTCCCGCCGCCCCCCACGCACCCACGCGGCCGAGGGGCTTCGCGCGGCACGTGACTCCTCCCCCGGCGGCGGTCACGTGGCCCAGTGATGTCACGGGCTCCCGGGGGCGGGGCTCGTGCTGCTCCGGCGCCTGCAACTACTTTCCCGGGGCGGCGGCGGCGGAGCCGGTCCCATGCGGTGAGTGAGTCCGGCGCGGGGCCCCGGGGAGCTCGCCCGTCCCGCGCTCCTTGCCCGAGCA
>NW_017729024.1:160598072-160600304 GCF_001723915.1 Gavialis gangeticus | reverse complement strand
AGCCACCCGGCAGGGGACACGAGTCCGCGGAAGACGGCTGCTCCTCCTAACCCGTGCGGGAGGGGCTTTGGTTGTAGCACCGCGGAGCTCGTACACTTCGCCTCCTTTCCCCACGGGGCAGGTGTTCGCCGAGGAGGGGCTCCCCGCGCCGGCTGGAAGTTTTCAGTTTTTCTTTTAAAGGCAGATCCAGCTTGTGGTGGAAGTTGCTGACACCGGGTTAGCTCCAGCTGCGGTAATGGCCCGCTGTAATTAATTCATTCTCATTGTGCTGGGTTTTTTATTGCCTAAGTGATTAATAGATGAAATGACATTAATTCCACCGATGCATTTTCCTTTAAACAAAATCTAAAGCTTTAACACATTGTCTTCTGCCTGAGATAGCAAAGATTAAAATAAGCAAAGGAGAACTATTTTTCCAACTTTAACCACCCGAGTCGGGGGTTAGCAACCTTTCAGTAAGGGGGAGGGGGTGGGCACGAATTAACAGCTTAGAAATGAGGAGGGCCAGAGTGTGCAGTTTGAGTCTGGCTTGGATCTTCAACAGCAATGTGACACCAGGTGGCTCCTTCCAAAGCACAGGTACAAGGACTTGCCCCGGCTCCTTGCAGTCTGTCAGCAGGAATCTCCCACCAAAGTAACCCCCCTTCTTGCAAACTCTAGGGAGAGACCGTCTCTTGCCCTGCAGACCCAGGGGGAGTTGGGGGCAGGCAGCCCTTGCTCCCACACTGAGTAAAGGCGGGTTCCCCCATGCATGCCAAACCTCAGCTGCAGGTTTTTACCTGCAGGACGTTCCCATTGCTGCGCTCTAATAAGTGCAGCCCCACACAGATTGTTCCCTGACTGCCCCTGGTTCATCAGGGACGTGCTGGAGCTGCTGTTCAGTCCCTGCTGTTGCTGCTGCTTTCCTGTGTGTGGCCCGCCACGCTCTGGGTGAGCAGATGGTGAGTGCTCTGGATGTGCAAAGGAGGTGTGTTGGCCACGCAGTCCATTCTGCACCATGTATGTGGCAATAGCTGCAGCAACAGGGACTAGAACAGGTCCCTTACCAGCTCGGTGCCTGGCGCAAAACAGCTTTGGGTTGCGCGGAGGAACCACAGTTGCAGCCACATGGGTCATTCTGTGCCCCACACTTGGCTGCAGCAGTAGGAACTGGGACAGAAGCACCAGTATATCCATGACCAGCCTGGTGCACGGTGCAGAAGGGACTGTTCGGCCGTGAAGCTGTTTTGCACCGTGCTGGTCAGGGTGGTGCTGATGTGTCTGTCCCAGCCCCTACTGCTGCAGCTGCTGCTAGGCACATGGTGCTTGCAACTCCTCCATATGGCTGAAAGCTCACTGCGCTTTCAGGTGCTCCTTGTGATCAGCAGGGGTCTGGAGCTTGGTGGGCTGGATCCAGCTCGCTGGTCATACGTCCCTGACCCTGCTGGCTTTGGTGACTTAATTTTGTAATTTCTGATGGAAAAAAAATTATAGTCTCTGGCAATAGCTCTTCTATTCTCCACGATGCTTAAATGCTATGTAAAGATATTGTTGTATATTAGAAACTGAAGAAGCAACGTGTTGCTTATCCCAGCCTAAGTAATAAGTTATGGCAGAAACTATAATTACCCAGCTGCTTGGGACAACAATGGATGTCAGGAAAGACGGCTGGGTTCAATTCAGTGTTGTCATTTGTAGAGAGAAGCTGATGGGAACCGTTGTAGAGGACTGGCAGCGATTCACAAAGGGTATGCCGAGGCACACTAGTTTGCCATGAGGGTGGCAGAAATGCGCTGCGACAAATGGTGCTTTTCTTCCTTTCTTTTTTGTATGTAAAGCTGGGGGGACATAGCCCGCATGGAGAGCTGGACAGTGTAGACTGCAGTGTGACTGGCCCTGGGGTGCAGGCGGGATGCGGTAGAGGGAGGTTGTAGGCGTCTGGTCTTGGTGCAGGTCCTTCATGGGAATCTGCACGTGCACTGCAGTCGGGGCAAGGGGCTGGGGGAAGATGTGGTGGCACTGGGACTGGACGCCTGCAGACTGCAGCTGCTGTTCCTTGCCTGTACCCTGGGGTCACTGGCTGTACTGTATACCTGGGCACACAGCTGCATCCTGCTTGGCATGCATGCTGTTCTCCCCCACTGGGTAGGGAGGTGCAAGTTCTGCCCCTGCTCCCTCCTCCCCACTTCCCAGGTCCAGCTGCTTGTGGGGGGCTGGGATCCCTCTTACCTGGCTCTACCCCACAGAGCTCCA
>NW_017729024.1:160581083-160593072 GCF_001723915.1 Gavialis gangeticus | reverse complement strand
GTCACTGGCTGTACTGTATACCTGGGCACACAGCTGCATCCTGCTTGGCATGCATGCTGTTCTCCCCCACTGGGTAGGGAGGTGCAAGTTCTGCCCCTGCTCCCTCCTCCCCACTTCCCAGGTCCAGCTGCTTGTGGGGGGCTGGGATCCCTCTTACCTGGCTCTACCCCACAGAGCTCCAGGGTGCCCTTGCCAACAACTATCTGCATCCCCCTCCTTGCCTCAGCCATGCTTGTAACTAGGGCTGTGGGAAACACCATTGTTTCGTTTCAACATCCCTTTTGCCGTTTCGGAGGGACAGTGTTTCGTTTTGTCATTTTGTTTAATTTTGAAGCACTGTTCTGTTTTGTTTCATCAAAACTGTTTCGCTGTTTCAATGCATTTCGACATTTTGCCCACAGGCTGTAATGGGGAATCATGAAAATGCCTAAAGCTTTGTCATTTCTTGCCTGATTCAGATGCATATTGGCGGGATCGTAGCCCCTTCTGAGGGCATGAAGCCTGCCTAGTTTCAAGGAGATAGGTACAGAGGTTTCTGGGAAACTGCACCTCAAACTCGTTACAGTAAAACTCATGACACTTGCTGGAAGTGGCAACCTCCCATCGTCCAGTGCAGATCTGGGGGCTCGCATGCCCGGGAGGGCTGTGGGACTGTGCCAGACTCCTCCTGGGGGTGTGGGCCCCCAGATCTCCACCAAATGACAGGAGGCTGCCGCTGCCACCTGGGACCAGCGCTGGGTGCAGCCTGCACCCAGCACCAGAGAAGACTGATGCTGCCACTGGCCCCAGGTAGCAGTGGTAGTCTCTTTTCATCCCGCATGCAGATCCATGGGCTGCACCCTGGGGAGGGGGGGTGCGGTGCAGACCCCTAGATCTGCGCCAGATGACAGGAGGCTGCTGTTGCCTGGGACTGGTGCTGGGCACAGCCTGCTCCCGGTGCCAGGGAAGCCTGATGCTGCTGCTGGCTGCAGGTAGCAGTGGCAGCCTCTTGTCATCTGGCGTGCAGATCTGGGGGCCTGGACCCCTGGGAGGAGTTGGACAGTGCTGGGAGGGCAGGTTGAGCTCTGTGGGGCTGGCAGAGTTGGTCAGAGCTCAGCCCTGGTTCTCCTCACCTCCTGCTGCCAGGCTGCTCTCTGAGCGGCTCCACAGCCCCACAGAGCTCAGCCTGGTGGCGGGAGGTGGAGTGCGTCTCTGCCTCTGCCCACCTCCTGCCACCAGACTGAGCTCCATGGGGCTGCAGAGCTGCTCGGAGAGTAGCCCTGGCTCTCCCCTGCCTCCCGCCACCGGGCTGCTTTGAAACTCGAAACGTTTCACAACTTTTGAACCTTTCGAGTGCCCTCATTTTGTTTCAAAGCTTTCTGTTTCATTTCAGTTTTGCTGTTTTGAGCTCGAAACGCATCGAAACAGCTTCAAAATGAAACACTTGGTGAAATTTCGCACAGCCCTACTTGTGACCTGGTGGCTTCCCGGGGCAGCAGAGTTTGTTTACTGGGGGGGTACAGTGGAGCGGTTCTATGCCCCCCTGTTGGAGGGGCTGCTGCCCCATTTCAGTCTCCCCCAAGGAGGATTTTCCCTGTGCCCCTACCGCTGCCACTTCTCCTAGCCCCCACTCTGTCTGTGACATGCATGCAGCTTCCAGCCACCACCAGGACCAGGCGCCCACAAATTGCATTTGTGTCATCCCCCCACCAGCAGTTTTCACTGGTCCCCTTTCCAGGAGTGAAGTATGCGGCCAATTTTAATCCAGAAAAAAGTGTGCCTCAGGTATCCAAATTTTGGGCGACCGTGCACTGGAGTGGAAACTAGCATAAGCATGGTGGTAGAAGTTTGAAAGTCTCGCTTCTTTCTAAGGCAGCAGAACCTGCAAGGGGTTCATTTGTGACCCCTAGACTCCCATTCTCCTGCTACTCCCCCCTCCCATGTCCCTCTAGGTGCAACAGCAGCAGGAATCTTTAACTCCCCCCCTTGGCCTTTGCTGCTTGCCCCTACCCCAAGGAGTGGGGAAGTGTGGTATAGTGTGGTCCAGCATGCTCAGGGTAAGCCTGGGGCCGTGTGGATGAACTGTGCAGTGGTGGGTGGGGGATACCTGTGCAGACGTGGGGTGGGGCTAGGCAGGGGAGGGGTGTCATGACTCGCCCTGGTGCAGCCCACAAGGCATTTGGTCCTCAGCTGCTTCAGAGTTGGGACAGCCCCACTGTAAGGTAATGAAGTGATGGCAGCTTGTCCTGAGTATGGTTAGGGTGCTTGGAAGTGGTGCAGAATTTGAGGTAATGACTGCTTGAGAGCTTGCTCGTTGGAAGTCATAGGTCTCGGTTCAGATCCTTGCTCTGAATTGGGCAAAGAGTGGATCTTTTCTTTTGATCCAAAACAATATATGAGTTTTGGTTCAGCTTCCAAGTGAAAAATACCCTCCATATTTCTCCTTGCAGCATTTAATCTCATAATGTGGTTTTCCATATAGTGTTGTTTTGTGGGGGAGTGCTGTTGTCTCCATTTTGCAGGTGGGGAAAATGATGGATAAGAGACTGAAGTGCAGATCCTCAAAGGCACTGAGGTGCCAAAATTCCAATGAAATAATTTAATACTAATGGTGCCAAAGACTTGCCCAAGAGCATACAGTAAGTCTTTAGTGGAGCAGGAAATTGAATATAGATTTTTAGAATCTCAAAATAAGTGTCCTAAACACTAAGTCATCCTTCCTCAAGATTCATATGGTACTTCCCTTGCCACTGTTGAAGGATAAATCTATTAAAAAAATTTTTTTTTCCTCCATTAAAAATTCTTTCCCTTCTACTGGATCATGTAGTAAGTCTTGTGTATTTAGTGTCTGCTCCTGTTGCCCAGAATTTTCAACAAAGAAAAAATATTAATGGGACCTCTCATTGCTAAATTTAGGATTAATGGTATTGGCTCTTTAATTGACCTCTTCTTTTTAAGTGTTTTATGTAACTGAGAATTTACAAATAGCTGAAATGGCTTAAACATTTTTAATAAAATCACTTCCCTCTGAGTCACGTGTGACCAATGCATGTGGTTGATAGTGTTACAGGGTAGACACTATTCATCCCTTCTTAACACGTCATGCCTTGCCACATTCTTCCATAAAGCTATACATTTGTCCTTTCTTGGATTTAGGATGTATATTAATCCTTTTTTCATGCTTGCTTACTCCTCTGAGGAGCAATTAGTTGCTGTTTATTAGGTCCCCTAAAGGAAAGAAAAAAGGAGTTCTAGCTGTTGTGACACGCAGGGCTCCAAGTGTCTGATGTATTTGTTGGAACAAATAAGCTGGTCAACACATCTCTGCTGGTTACATCTCTTGATTGGGCATTGTTGCTTAGCTTGATCACTCTTTAAACGTGTAAGCATAAAAAGCAGAATTCTGACTTAGAGTCATAGGAAATTAGGGTTGAAAGGGACCTCAGGAGATCTTCTAGTCCAAGCCCCTGCTAAAAGCAGCACCAGCCCAAACTAGATCATCCCAGCCAAAACTTTGTCTTGCCAGGTTTTGAAAACCTCCAAGGATGGAGCTTCCACCACTGCTCGACTTGTGTAGTTTTTTTGTTTTTATTTGTAAGTAGAGGTCTCGACAGAGAAGTAAACCTGGATGTGCCTAGACGCTGCACAAACATCTGCCATCCTAAAGTCTTTGCGGTCCATATAGGAGAGAGAGACAAGGCAGGGGAAGAAGTCCCTTCCCCTTCTCCTTTTTAGAAGTAAGGAAACTTGGGTAGGAGACACAAGTCTGTGACAGAGCTGGAGTTTCCTAAGCTCTTAACTCATTATGAACAGATTTTTTTCCCAATTCCCACGCTGCTCTTGGGAAGATCTTCGTGGCCAAGTATTGAATTAGCCAGGCAGAGTAGAGTTTGAATGGCTGAACCCATGGCTGCTGGCTAGAGGCTGCTTCTGAGACAGCTAATGGGATTCTACAAGATCGTCTTGTTCAGGAGAACTGTGCTCCGACTCCTCCGCTCGAGGGGACACTGGCTACTTGGCATCTAACTGAATTCTAAAGCTGGGTTCGAAAGAGGTTCAAGTATAACCACCCCATGCACTAACTTGCACAGTCCTACAGACTCGCCTTCTTTTAAGCAAGTCTTTAAAAACAATTTTTCATTTTGCTGATTCTGTGCTGAAAGATCAGCCCTGACAAGAACCTGACTAGAAACTGGGTGAAATCTGGGTCCTGTAAACAAACAGCAAAATCCCCTTTGACTTTAATTGAGCTTGGATTTTACCTAGAGTGCTGCTAAGTGTGCAAGTAAACGGATTGAAAATGTGCTTGAGTTTTTTCTCTAATCCTCTTCAGTTACAGTAATTGGGTGTCTCTAAGGCCTAATTGGTGCACAGTTTGCACCGGCTTAACTAAGACTGCTCCTTAAATCCTAACCCTGGTGTAAACCAGGCTGATCCCTAGGGTCAGCCGAGAGCAGCCTCCTACAGGTTTCAGCTTTGTGCCAAACTTGTTCTGCAAAAACACGTGGGAGACTGTTCTCGGTAGTCGTGCCTCCGTTCTGGAACTCCTTCCCCTTGAGGTCCGTCAGAGCCTGGGCCTGGACATCTTCCAGAAGCAGCGTAAGGCCTTTTTTATTTGGGCAGCCTTTTACAGGTGGGGTTAAGTTCTGAGGCACTGTTTGGGAAGTTGTTTTGTTATGATTTAATTTTAGTGCTTTGTCTTATTTTCATTGCAAGTTGCCCTGAGCCTTTGGTGGGGGTGGCATAATAAACCTCTTTGAGAGTGAGCCCATGTGGAGCTTTGTGCTATTTATTATCCAAGCGTCTACACAGGGGTTTGTACTGTTTTATTTTGTAAGTTAGTACGAGATATGCCAGTGTCACCAAGATATAATTTAGTACGTAGGTAGTTACTAATTTGATCAACCCATTGGCGTCCCAGGCAGTACTTAAAATATGTTTATTACACACTTGTTTTTTTTTAAATATTTTGACTCTGAAAAAAATTCACGTCTGTGGTAAAACTATAGACTATAAAACCTTTGCTTTGCTAGCCCAGAAATCAAGAAGTTCAACAAGTAAGGTTGTTTGTAATAGCTCCAGATCTCCCTGACACTGCAAGTGGAAAGGGGCCAGAATCTGTGGATCTCTGCCTAGGAAGCAAGGAGCTAGCTCTGCTGTCTACTTCCTTCCCCCGCATCCAAGTCTCTGAGCAGCAAGTGGGAGATGTTTTGGACTCTCGTTCTGACCGGATTCTCTCTGGCCCTCTATTCGCTTTGCTTGTAAAACAACAGGCAGTTTCCAGTAATTCTACATGGGCCATCCCCACATTCCTAGGACAGTGGCAAATGGGGGGACCGGGCGGGGGGGGGTTCTGTCGAGATGAGGCTTGTGTCATGTGAGATGCTTGATGGTTTGGAGCAAAAGGTTTCTATGTGGACAGGCTTGTCTCTGGCGAATCCCTTTACAAAACTATGGATTGAAAATGGTTTTTGAAGTTAGGGAGCTGAACCTCAACCTTTTCCCCAGCTTGGTGCACTCTGCCATGCACCAAGCTAGGGAAAGGGAAGAGACAGGTGAGTTGAAAATTGTATGTTTGGCTGTAGTGACAGAACTGTGCAAAATGCTTGAAATGTACAGGTACCAAGTTGGAGGAAGAATTCTTTGTTGCCACAAAAGGCTGTAACAAGGTAAATAAGATAAGATAGAGAGAACTCTTAGGAAAATAGTAAGGGAGAGGTCAGCAAAAACCTCCCAATAGTATGCTATATTGATCAGAAAAAAGAAAATGTGTTTTATGGAAGTTATGAAAGCTGTATTAACATACCTACCTAAAGCTGTAGTAGATGTGTAGCTAAGAGAAGAAAACCAAGGTGAAATTGCCACATCATATCTCTGGCTGGCTGTGAGCGGCATTGCAGGTATGACCTGTGCTGCAGTAAAGGAGAGCTTAGGCACCTGAAATGCTGGCTCTTAGGATTGGACAGCTTGACCCTCAATGTGTCCTACTTCCTGGAGTGGGCTGTCTTTTTGTGTGCTACGCCTTGATCTTAAATGTTGCTAGGAGGATTCCTGGTTGTTGACTGAAGTGGGCACTAGTCATGCGTGAGGGTGCTACATGGGGCTCCACCTCCCCTTCCACACACCATCTGAGTATATGTCGTTGTCCAATTTACTTCCCCTAAGGTGTCATAGCCTCAGTGCTGGTTCACTGCGGGTTATTGATGTGATGTCAGAAGCAGGTCCACCATTTGTTGATCATTAGGGGAACCAATCTCTTCAATTAATTTCATTAAGCTATTAAATTAACAATCAGTGAAATCAAACAAAGAGTCCACAGTTCATTGAGCATTAAGAAAATCAGTCCAATTAATTTCACACAATAATCAAATCAATAATTAATGAAATCCAGAAAGTGCATAATTCATTAAGCATTGCAGAAATCAAGTAGTTAAATTAATTTCATTGCACAATCAAAATACTGTCAGTTCATTAAGGGCTAAGGCTGTTTCCACAATAAAGTGCCTGTCCTCCAAAAGATCCAGATCGTATAATGTGGTTCCTGCTGGTGAATCAGCTGCTCCCCACTCATCCAACCCGGTGGGTTACCTGCCTGCCAATTGTGTCATGCCTCAGTCAGGAAAAATAAATCCTCTCTCTCTCCACCTGGATCTGTGTGGGTGTCTCAGGGCTTTCACTCCCCACCACTTCTCCAGGGACTTGGGTACCTGTTTCTGGGTGCTCCTCTGAACTCTCAGGCCATGGAGGCTCTCCCTTCATTGGCTTGGTCCGCATCTGCTTCACTCTCATCACTGGGCAGCTCCATGCAGTGTCCTCACATCCTCCCATTACTCTCTCCCCTGCTTCTGCCCACGCCAGATGTCCAGTTACACAGCCGGCTCCTGGGCATCCTCCAGTGTGGAAGGAGCAGGAGCTCTTAAATGGAGGCTCTTGCTTTTCCTGTTGTTCAGCCATTGCCACTGCTCCTATCAGGATGCAGGGGGATCTCCAGTCCTTACCGAGCTAAAATGCTTCACCTGGGTATCAGGTGGGGAATTTCTAAACGCCTCCACTCTCGGGTTCCCCCTTGGGGAGCGCCCCGTGCTTTCACACTGGCTTTCTTCAAAGATAAATAATCATAATCATCAAAGTTAGGCATTTGTGGTAAAATGTTATTTTTATTTTCAGGGCAGTCTGACATAAGATTCCTTCTGCCGTCAGGATTTTTACCTTCTTGGTTGGCTCAGTGATGTCACCATCCCAGCAGAGAGACTGGGCCATCACCAGAGGTTTCTTTTATTTCTGATGTGTCTGATTCTGTTTAAAGTAGGATTAGTTGACTATATATAAATCATTACCATTCTTGTGCAGCAGTTGAATCGCACAGTGTCTCAGTGCATTTTTCATGGCCAGTAATTTTAGATTAATGGAGATGGACAATTACTTATCTCTATAGGTACCATTGAGCTTAAAAACTTTATAAAATAAGCAGAAAAATGGGTGATTTAAGATGGAAAAACAGGTACTTTGATAAGGAAGGGGAGGGATGTAATTCCCCTGTCTGGTGGTGGATGGTTGTCTGCCAGGAGACTGGAGGGAAAATGATTATACTTAGCTAGATAGAAATTGAAAGGAATTCATCAGTCTGTAAAGTGCTGTGGTGTAAAAGTGCCAAATGTGGGCCAAGGGCCAAGCTGCCTTGCTGCATAGGCTCAAGTTTGGGAATGGCTTTGCTCCTGGTTAGTGGATAAGCTTAGGTGATGCAACAGACAGTGGAATAGCCAGAAACTTTGCAAGTGGCTCTGGCTAATTCATACGGCGCTGATATCTGGCACTATTGTCTGTCACAGCAAGCTTCATCTTCAGTGTGGCACCTGGTTTCATAACTTATGGAGCATGAGGGATGGAGTAGTGTTGGGGAAGAGATGTCTGGGAGAATCCATACTATGATACTGAAGAAAGGGAATATTCACAGTGCTGGTTTTCCATGGAGTCTGTTTCCTCCCCTTTCATGCAGAGGTTTCTGGGTAGCCTTATGAGAGCCATTCTTTTGGAAGAGAAGGGCTGGGTGAAGCTGTGGATGTCATTTGGGTTATGGGGGAGAAGTACTGCAAGACCTTAATGTTTCCTGAAGGTGGTCAGATTTCAGCCTGAATGTTGGAAATAAGGAATATGAGTAGAGTGACTGCCGTTGGCACAGAGTGCCCAGAGTTGGTTCCAAGGCTTGTTTAGTGTTGCTCAATCTGATTTTCAGTGGCATTCAAGGAGTTAATTTTTATGATACCTGAAAGACCTGATATGATGCTAATTGCACCTAATGAAAGGTTTTACTTTATAAAAGTGCTGTTTACTTAGATTTATGGAGATTGATTGAAATGGAAAACATTGTCCTAAACTTTTAATAATTAATTTGTACACTGTTTGTATTTTCACCATTTGGCTGTATCAAACTCTAATTAGGCAGCGGGTTTTTTTTTGTTGTTGATCACAAGTCTTCTGGGGTCTTGGCATGTTCCTGAAAGCCAATGACTTTTAAATGATAAATTGAATGGAGTTCAGATCAAGAACTATGTATTTAATTGAAGCTAATGGTCAATGCTTTTTAACCAGAGTTAAGCTATTGAGAGTACAAGGGGACTACATGCTTTTATTAAAAAAAAAAAAATACCCACAAATACAAATTAATCATACCTGACATATTATTGCATCTGCTTGAAAGTGGAAAGTATGCACTGTTTAATCAATGTATGGGAAAGATGACTTGTTTAAATTAACGATTGGTAGTACTTCTGTATCTGTTTCACTGATTCTTGTTTTGTAATGTCTTGCAGCAGTGTTCATTAGTAAATTTTGATTGACATTCTCTGTCTTGTACAACATCAAAGACATTGATTACTACACCCCCTCTCAGGGAACTAATTTTTTGTCATAAAGATTTGAGACCCTAGTCTCTTTCTAGCAGTTGCCCTGTGAGAGTGTAGACCTCAGAAATAATGGACAAAAACTCACTGTTCAGTATTTTGCAAGCTCTTATGCCTTAGTAGTAGAGGGATCACGAGCATTTATGATGCATGATTTCTAATCTTAATGTTCATGTTTAATTACCTCTGATGAAAAAAATCAGTATGTAGGTTGTTATGACTAAAGCTGGAAACCTGTTTTTTTTCAGTCCTTTTCTTGATTTTTGCAGTGGATTTTAGATAATGCTGTAAGTGTATAAAAAGGCACCTACTATCCACACACAGCAATCTTGATGAATTTTTTGGAAAAATTTAGCCTCAAGCACAAAGCCAAAAAAAAAGCTTCTTTCCAAAAGTGACTCAGTGACGCTTGTTAAATGGAAAGAATGACAACTGTCCCATAGAAGAAAGTGTGGCTGGAGACATGAGCTATCTGCACACCAAGTGGCTTTTTCATGCTGGTTCCTGTCTTCAGCAAGGACTAGGAGCCAGATGCTTTAGATGGAGATAAAAAAAAAAATAGTAAAAAATAAACCCTCCCTTTAAAACCTTTTACGCATAATTGTGCAGACTCTGCCCCAGGGATGGGGTTTTTTTTCTCCCCCACAGCACTCATTTTCTTCTCTTTATTTAAAATGGTTAAAGACTTCTCTCATGTAAGTGCAGATATTTTTGTTTCCATAAATTACTTAACATTTATTGAAAAGCCCTGATGAGTTGCTAGTTTCATGCTATCTTGTAGTGATGTCTCTCTCCTTTAAAAAGGAAATGATAGCACCTTTGTATTGAGCTTAAAGGTGATTACCTGCAAAGAATTTTTAAAATGCCGGGTTTCTGTCCCCCTTCTCTTTTTTTCCCCCTTTCTTTTTGCTGATTTGATGGTGTTTTATCTTGTTCTCACCTTGACAATGTCAGAAACTCCATGGTGGTTCTTCACTGGTTAGCTAGAGAATACTGGAAAGGTTGGATGCTTGCTCTAAACTCGTGCATTTTTATTTGGCAAAAAAAATTAAAGACCTTTCTTTGAAGATCAGCAGTTATGACAGAAATAGTTCAATACAGAATTTTCCCAGTTACTGCACTTCTATTATCCTGTTTAGCTCTGTGATGTTGTAGTCTCCCTAATTCTTATCAGTGTAGAAACCACCAGTGTAGCTAAGATCCGTTAAAAAGAAAACGGTAAAGAATGTGAAGACTCGTGCACAAACACACAGAACCATTTAAGGACTTCTGTCTACAGGATATAAATGTAAGAAAGAGCATAAGCCTAACTTGAAACAACTTTAAGCATGACAAAGTTCAGTTTTAATACAAGTCAATTCCCTTTAAGCTCTGCCCACAGAACAGCTCCCTAAAATTGGGCTCAGTGTCTTTTTAATTAGGTTTGGTATTAGTTTTCCAGGCAAATGTGAAGTATTTTGTTTTGGTGGAAGAAGGGGAATTGGCCCACCAACAGTTCCTGCTTGGCATGTCTGTCCAGATTTGATGGAAATCTTATTCATATCCTCTCTTCAAGGTATAAAAACTAGAATTGTGATGATTCAAACATTTCTTTGTGCTAACCTAGTAGTGGCCAACTCACCTGGGACCCTGGACTGGATCTGGATTGTGGGGCTCCTCATGGACTGAATTCGACCTAGAGGCACAGGGGTGGCCATTGTGGTTACTGCGGTAGTGGTGAAAAGTCTGTGGGAAAGGGTCTGGTGCTCACTGTCAGTTCAGGATGGTGAACCAAGCTTGCCAGCAACAGCCATGGCTAGTGTGGCCAAAAAGCACTGAATACTGGAGTAAGCTATGTTCCCAAACTTCTGGTGGCCTGGCAGGCCAGACAGAGGTTCTGTAGGTCAGATCCTGTCCACGGGCCACATGTTTGATATGATAGTGTTTTTGAAAGTCTGCATGTGGATATATGTTAAATTTTAACATGTACAAAATAGTCATTTGAGCTTATTGACTTGCTCATCAGATAGCAAACAATGTGATGGAAAAAACTAGTGCTTTTTTTGGTTTATCAAATGGGAATCCAGCATCTCTGAAAATAGACAAAAAATGTTGCAAAGTGAATCAGCGTGACTTTCTACAATGAGAGGGGAGTAAACGCTTAGCTCTTAATTTATCTGCCAGCCTCTAGGAAAAGTTTGTGTGGATTTTTCCTCCATTTATTTTAGTGTAGAGAGAAGAACGCAATTTCTGTATAGACTGCTCTTTCAGTAGGAACTTAAATGGCCATTAAAAGTCCAAGAATATTTATACAGAATACTTTTGTAGCTGAAATACTGGATCTTGCTGCTTTGTCCCTTTGTGAAGTATGTCATTTTTCCCTAACTGTGACTCTAACTGCTTATTTTTATATGTACTCAAGGAATGCTTACCTCTCTCCCTAGTCAAATTCTGTTCACCAGCAGAGCCCATCCTGGCAGCAGGCAACTCCTGGGGGCAGTTACCAGTCTCCCAACCCTTACCAGGAAATGGGTGTCTCCTGGCCCCATGTCCCCTGCCTGCCCTTGGACTAGCACCCAGGGGGAGCTTAGAGTTCCTACTGGCTGGTGCAGGGGACTGGTGCAGGGCAAGAGGAGGCAGGAGCAGACTGCTGCCAGGAGCAGCTAATCTGCTCCCAAATGAGCGCATGTGTAAATGCCTGCCCAGGAGGCACATGTGTAGACACCTGCCCATTTACTCTGGAGTAAGCCCATCCAGCAACATTTGCACGTGTGAACGCACCCACTGTTAAGCGTGCCCCAGATCCATTCTAAAGGAAGTTTTCATCTAGTTGTTGCTTCTTGTCTGCAATGCTGAAACTTTCTGCTCCTGGAAAGTGATGTGTTATCCTGTTGCTGTCCAGTTAGCCAATCAGTTTTGATTTTTTTTTCCTTTGCCCAAAATATTCCCAGCATTTAGATTCCTTGTGTAATAGTTGAGCTATATGCTGCTTTTCCATAGTAAGATTTGTTTCCCTTAGGTAGTTCCTTCAAGTTTTCATCTACACATAAAATATTTAATTCTACTAATATCTGTTAAATATAGAGTTTAAACCCTTCTTTGTATATACCAAGTATCACTGGGGGGGGGGG
>NW_017729024.1:160578567-160581001 GCF_001723915.1 Gavialis gangeticus | reverse complement strand
GGGGGGGGGGGGTGCGTGTCTACCTTTAGTCTTCCATGCTAATACTGAAATGCATCATTATTTTCATACAGATGTTACATGTACGGGCATGTTAGCAAACCTTTCTACTGAAGACACCACTAGTATTATAGAATATAAACTTAACTTTAATTATTGGTAATGATTTAACTAA
The DNA here is from genome assembly GCF_001723915.1 of Gavialis gangeticus. Taxonomy (NCBI): domain Eukaryota; kingdom Metazoa; phylum Chordata; order Crocodylia; family Gavialidae; genus Gavialis; species Gavialis gangeticus. The sequence goes on along the minus strand of NW_017729024.1, from coordinate 160,580,829 downwards.
ATTTCCACAAAGGAATAGTGTAACAGACATTGGGCTTTTTGCACTTAAGTGAATACTTTTACCTTCAACCTAATTTTAAAGCTTGAGTGTTGGAACATAAATGACTGAGTAGTACCTCTTGCTTTTTTTTTTCACTTCGTTTGAGAGTTATCTTTTTAAAAAATGGAATTGATCTCCTAGTTAATCTATGCAGCAGCCAATTGGAAACTTTTTTTTTATTTTGCTTTCTGTTTTTTCTAGGTGTTGAAGAAAACCTCAAATATTTGGAAGGTTCGATGGGATAAAACATGAAGAGCTTGAAAGCAAAGTTCAGAAAGAGTGACGTAAGTTTTCTGTGGCTCTGTCTGGCTGACTAACATTTGCTAGTTTGTACTGTAGAAACATTCCTTCACTCCCACCTTGATAAAGGCTGTAGTTAATGAACTACAGAGAATTGAACTGTTTTCCAACACAAATGTAGCAGTAGATTATGGCACAGAGTAGACTATTTCTGTTTGACTCTGATTCTCTGTTGCACATCTGGTTACACTGCGCTCCTTTGGCATAAACTGAGTATGAATATCTACACCTGATGGGTGCACTAACCTTCTGTCAGAGCATGCTCCTAGATCCTAATTCCACACACCGAGCTCCTGGTATCCTGTTAATGGTTTTGATATCAAATAACGTTTACTTAGGAACCATACTATTTTTATTGTGGTGGTATCTAAACATTGGGAAAGTGTATCCAAGTTGTAGTAGGGTGGCAAGAACTGCAATCCCATCTAGGGTTTGGGGGTTCTTTTGTTGGCAAGCATTTTATACCCCTGCACAGAAACGATAAAGCAGAGCCAGCTTGTCAGTTTTACCAAGGTCCGAGAGATGGGAACAAAGAGGAGGTGCCTGTGTAATGTAACTGCAGATACTTGTTCAAAAACGTTATGGCTAAAAGTAGCATTTACTGCAGGAAACTATTATGTTGAGTTTCTGGTGGGAGCATGGCTGTTATTTTTGCATATGATTCTAAAAAGCTTGGTTTGTTTCTCCTGCTTAGCTTGTTTATGAGCCTTTTAGGGTAGTCTGAATACGTGGAGATTTTTGTGGTGATGTTTTGGCTTGGTAGTTATCAGACTAAAATGGAACAATCATTGTTCTAGTATAAAGGGGCGAATAACGGGGTCAGTGGTACACATAACTTCACACTTTTTGAATGTCTTCTAATGTAGCTTCTGGTGTTGAAACACACAAGCTACCAAAACATTTTCAAGTTTTTTTTCCAGGACTGGAGATCTGGATCTGAAATAGCATGTTTATTTAGGTGGGACTTGAACAAAATAAAATGAAACAAAATGAGAGAATATTTTCTGTACATGCGGAAGATCCTATTGATTCTTTGGCTGACTTTATTTTACTGTGAAGAGCAGAGAGAAATGGCATGAAGGCCCAGCTTTCATGAAAGGTTCTTAATTAGCAGAACACCACTTACATAACTATGCAAATCCCAAGAGCCGGAACTTTTGCTTTATTCTTTTGAAATCTCTTGGTAGTCTAGTCACAAATTGTATCATATCACCTAGCTTTATTAGTATAAATTTATGAACCCTTTGAATAGGCATCTGTTTGGGCAGTAGGAATGGGAATAAAGCTCTTAAATATGTGAGCACAATCGGTATTAGTGTAGCGTATTTAATTAAGATGGCATTGCTTTAGCTTTTTGGGATAGTTGCCTGGACTGTCACTCTAGATTAATGGCTGAGGTATGCATAAATACTACTGGATCTCACTTCAGCTACCCCATCCCCTGGGATTACATCAGATGACCTCATTCCACTTGGTTTTGAAAACTGCCCCGGATTCTTCACACATCTGAGCAGAGGATAGAAGTATGACACATAGTTCACTAGTCCTTCATTCTGTTCAGCCAGACGGTTGGTACTAATGAGGTCCCAGGATGGCCCTTTTGGGTTGTCAAAAAGGATACTGTGTTGTTATAACAACACACTAAACCAGTGGTTCCCAAACTGGGTCCAAATGGGGTCACATCAGCAGATGGGGCCACAATAAACAGGGATCTGGGTCAGGAGTGAGGGGTCATGCTCAGGAAAAGTTTGGGTAGCACTGCACTAAACTAAACTTTCACCATATTGGTGGGAAAACCACTTTGAGCCTAATTCCAAAAAGCCAACTGGAGGAGTTACATACTCAAGAGGGAGAGACAAACCAGGTTGTCCTTGCCAAAGCTTGTAAGAGCTGGAAATGGTCTTGTTGTTATCTTGTTGTATA
>NW_017729024.1:160571481-160573567 GCF_001723915.1 Gavialis gangeticus | reverse complement strand
GGGAAAACCACTTTGAGCCTAATTCCAAAAAGCCAACTGGAGGAGTTACATACTCAAGAGGGAGAGACAAACCAGGTTGTCCTTGCCAAAGCTTGTAAGAGCTGGAAATGGTCTTGTTGTTATCTTTTTGTATAGATCTGAATAAATAGCACTTTGACAGGCTGGATTAAATGAGATAGGCAGGCATGGCATGCCATGTGGTGGGCATCTTGAGGAAAAGCTGCAGGCATGCAACCACGTGAGCTTTGTCACCCTAGAGTTCTATGGCAGGGGTGTCAAACTTGCTTCTGCTCATGGGCCAGATTGAGATGGGGTGGCAGGGCAAGCAGCAGTAGTGTTGGGGGTTCATGCAGCCACTGCCTGGTCCTTACTGTAACAGAAGAAGTCCCTGCCAGGGATCCTTACCCCAGATTTTGGCAGCAGATCCTGCTTTTGAATTCCCAGCCCCCCCGAATGCTCTGTGGACTAGATGGTGCAGTTTCAGGGGCTGGATTCAGCCCATGAACTGTGCATTTGAACCCTCTGTTCTATAGCAGTGGCTTGGAGAATCTGCCATTGGCATGCCTGCCTTCAGGCATGAGTAATGGGGAGGAGGGTAGCAGGGTGCTAGCTACTGCCTGGTATCCTGACCTAAAACTGGGAATTGATGGATAAACATTACTGTTCATTTACCCTTTGTTTTACCTGGACACATCTATTATTGAGACTCTCAGAGCTCACTAGATAATTATCAAATCCTAATTGGGGCAGCTGTTGCCATGAAAACCATGTATATTTGGGGTGGAGCAATGAAATGTAATGCCTGGTCACAAGTGGGAATTGTCAAAGCTCAGCACTTCAGTTCCATATGGACATAATCTGGGAGCTCTTGTGTGGGGATGGATGGGTAGGTGAGAATGACGTAACTGGAAACTAAATATCTGTTGTGCATGCTGTGGAGGCTCTGTGGACAAAGCAACAAAATTACACTTATTCCTTGACAAAACCTTTTTGACATTGAAACACATTTTCCCTTTGCCTCTTTTGATGAGCAACAGCTATGTCAAGAGAGTCTGACTTGAAAGAATTACTATCTTAATTGTTGCTAGGCGGTGTTACATAAACCCATACAACCATGTTGGTTCACTTTCTTTTACCCCTCAAAATAAATAGTTGCTTCTTATGAATCTGTATCTATGGCAGCAGGGAGCATCGCTGCATGGTAAACTCTTCAAGCTGTGTTTGCAATATGCTTCATGATACAGAATATAAATTATAACCATTGATTTTAAGACTTTAAGTTAGTGATACTGACTCTGCTTGGAGAAGAAAAAAGTCTGTGTAGTAGTAATACACACCTCATTCATTCAGGGTCTCTTACTGTATAAGCTGCCCTGAGCCTTTGTTGGGAAGCCTTTGGTGGCATATAAATCTCACAAATAAATAAGGTCATGGTCTTCTGCAAGAAATAAAACTTCAGATTGAAATGGGCAATGGGCAGGGGCTAGCTTTTGGGACTGTTTTCTTTTGTTCTGCATTGCTCAGTGTTAATGCAGACCACCCTTTATTCTTTCTGTAGTGCAACCACAGTGGAGAATTTTTCCACATGTAATTGAGTGGGAGAAGTTAGAATTCAGGGCTTTGTTTCCTGCTATTTGTATATTGTGTGTGAAAATATTAAAGCTGTTTTCAAAACATCTTTGTAAACAGACTGTGTGATTCAACATAAAAAATAGCTATTGTCAGAACCATAGCCAGCAAAGGCTGGGATTTTCCAGTGCTAATCACCAGCTTAAACTTCTGATATTTGTGGAAATGACAATTCGTCATTATAGGCAGTTCTGCAGTTCTTGTGAAAAAATTTCCATTCTGAGGAACATTTAGTCATTTATTGTAGATTTCAAAATGTATGAGATGGCCTGATATGTTGTAATGTGATTTACAATAATTTAAAATGTTTCCATTTTAGAATAAGAGCTGTTTCTCATAACTAAAACATGGGTCATCTTAAATTAAAATTCCCCACAATAGTGAGTCTTAACTACAGGCTCCCATTAAATATTTTTGCAGTGTAAAATAGTAATGGATCCTGAATATGACTGACTAT
>NW_017729024.1:160565498-160566481 GCF_001723915.1 Gavialis gangeticus | reverse complement strand
TATTTTTGCAGTGTAAAATAGTAATGGATCCTGAATATGACTGACTGTGATTGTTGCCTTTATAAATAGCTTAATTCCCATCACACTCTGGAGGCTAATCTGTGAACAAGAGCCTTTCTTTGGGTGGGGCACTTAAAGAAAGGAAGATTTTTCTTCAAAGCGCAAAGTTATAATTAGCCTAAAAGCAAATATTGAATTTGATGATAATTCACATCAACAACGCCGTTCACAATTTGCAGTTTCCATAAAGGTGATTGTGGGCCTTTTGTGAATGTTCTCTTTTTTTTTTTCTTTTGTGGGTTTTAGCTTCTAAAGGAAGTCCATTGTGGAACAGCAACTTGGAAAAAGCTGCTTTTCCCAGTTGTTTCTGTGACCTATGCCTGTCTGAATTTGCTTTCTCTTCGGTATGTTTTCAATTTTCATTGATTTTTAAGATGGATCTACAGAAACTCAGCACCTCCTCACCTATCTGCTGGATCCCTAAGCACACTCTGGATTCTTCCCCAACTTGATCTCCATCTCTAGCACAAATGGATTGTTCTCCATCCGTCTTGGCTTGGACATCCTCTTTACTCGAAAAAGCAGTGGCTCCCTTTCATCTTAAGGAAGCAGAATCAGGGCTACTTCTACATAGCTCTGCTCCTTGCTGCCTCCTCCCTTGCAGTTTTGAGGGAGGCTATATTGCTATCTCCTTTCTTGCTGGCCTTTCTTGCTGCCCTGTAGGCTAGAGTATGTCACAAGCTCTTTCCTCCGTTGAACTCATTTGCACAGACAAAACTTAACCACTCAACTGCTTCCCTGGGGAGGGTGGTTTTCAAGCCCTGCAGCATGCAGCAGAGAATTGTTTTTATAGACTGTCTCGTGCTAGCTTCTTTTATCTGGTGGCATCACTTGGTAGTGGTATAGGGTAAGGCAGAGTCCAGGACAATGTGTCCCTTCGGTATCTGCCATTTCCTCTAAAATTTGATTATCAGCCAGTTCAC
>NW_017729024.1:160549162-160560498 GCF_001723915.1 Gavialis gangeticus | reverse complement strand
TGTGTCCCTTCGGTATCTGCCATTTCCTCTAAAATTTGATTATCAACCAGTTCACTGTTGAGCCACCAGTGGAAAAGCATGCTCTGTTTTGCTGGGGGTGGTGACATGAAAAGAATCAAGGGAAAAATAAAAATGCAATCTTAGAAATAGAGCACTAGGCAGAAAGGCAGAGTAGGAGTAGAAGTCCTGTTAACTTCTTACAGAGAAGGGAGTAGGAACAGTGGGGTATTTTAAGGAAGACTTCAGCAAAAAAAAGTTTAACAAATAATGTTTGATTTGGAAAAGAACACAAAGCCGGTAGTGTAGAAAGCAGAGTAGCTTCCAGACAAATCAGTTTAACCACCTTTGATGGTGGCAGCGTCCAAATTACAGGTACCACTCCAGTTTCCAGATAAATAGGAAACTCTTAAATTAACTGGGCAGATCTCCCTAACCCTTTTGGTAGAAATATTTCAGTTTTCTGGATGTATGGATTCATTAACTGCTAATGTAGTTGCTACTTTACAGAATTGCACAATTCTAGCTTAATTGCATTTTACTCTATTAAGGATACAGAGAATTAGAGGGTCAGCTTTAATTTGTATATATGATCTTTTAAAATTGTTTTGTGTCATTACATTTTAAAACAGTTGCATTTAAAAACCACCAAGGGCTCTTGTCCTGCAGACATTTTCCTCACTGAATTACCCACTGAAGGTAGTAGGACTCCTTCCTGAGAAGGAGCTAGTTTACCTTACCCCTCAGCATGTACTGGGCTATGACACAATTATCCTTCCAGTTTCTGGTTTATAGGCTAGCCTAGAGAGAAATACCTTTCAGTTTTTTGTGCCTATCCAAGACGTCAGGCTGACCTTGGAATCCTGTCATGGTCCAGGAGCTGCTGCAAATTAATGACTTTGTTAATGGGAGACAGCTGTGTCCCAGTTAGGTTCCATGATGTAACTGGAACCTTTGACTCAGCTCTTGTAGTGTAACTCTCAGGCACAGGATCAATTCATTTAGGGCCTAAACTGTGGGCTGTATGCATTCAGAAAGATGTTGTTTAAAAAAACCCCAATAAACACCCTTCAGTTTGTCAAACTCTTCCCATGCACCCCAACAATGTTGATATCCAAACATTCAGGACGTGTTCCGCTGCTTCAGAAGGAATGTGCGCCAGAGATGCCATTCAATTTACACTGCTGTTGCCAGTTTGCTTACAAGGAGAGCACTCTGGTGCTGCAGTGACAGACAACAGTTTGCAAAAGCCAAAGAGATCAGTGATGTAAAAAACAACTGGTTGGTCTCTGTTCACAGTTCATGCTAAATGAAGTGCAAAGAATAAACAGCACAGACGATAAGTGAATTATCCGTTACAAACTAGAAAGGAAGTTTTAAAAATACTAATGTGTTTGGTAACAGCAAATAATTTTTTTCAGGTTTGTTTGAAACTAAAGGGACACGGGCTCAAAAACTCATGTGGATTTGTGTGTGTTTAAAAAAAGTTCAAAGGCCTGAGTTTGGAAGAGTTGCAAAAAAGCATTCATATCCAAATATCTAATTTGTTTGTTTATCTCTAACTGGAATTAAACACAAAATAAGTTTTAAAATACTATAAAAAATTAGCTGTCTGTTCTTATTATGGAACATTATATTCTTGCTGTTCTTTGCTGCTTTGCATTTAAATAATTAAAAGTACATATATGTTAAAAAGTTGCTCTTAAAGCATGATTAAGGGAATGATAATTTTTTAAAATCACGGACTGATTATTCAATCTGCTGCTTTTAGGGCGGGAGAGGGAAGTAGCAAAGCCATTTTGGAGAGTTTTAGATTTGGGGTTGTCCTTGGAACCAAAGGCAATTGTAGGAATAGATACCCTGATATTAATAAAGCAAGGTCTGGTGTATGGTTAGTGGCTTACTTCATGACATGTTTGAGTCCCCTGCACTCCTCCCGTGCTGAAGAGGGGTTGTGAACCAGGCAGGCAGAAGGCAATGCTTGCAAGCTTGGAAACCTCAAATGAAAAATTTTACAAAATTGACTACCTATTGATTTTATTTTAGTGATAGAATCTAAAAAGCCACAATCTCCGAGACTGAGTCCAGAATTCAGGAAGTACCTGAGGTGGCTCACTTTCTCAGCTGAATCTCCTGCAAGGCATAGTTTAGCAAAAAGGGTAAGCAGTTTGTAGTTGTTTTCAGGTCAGTTTGCCTTCTTTCCACCCCCTCCACCTTTTGGAGATAGAGCCTTTCAGCTTGGTGCGAGGAAGCAGGAAAAAATAACCTTTTGGTGCCAATGAGCAGTAAACAGGCCAGCTTCCAGGCAAGTTCGCTAGGGAAGGTGTGCTTGGAAGAAAGTCAGTAAAAGAACAGAGGCAGATTAAGAGACCCAGGGAAATGGCTAGAGGACATTGCAGTGCCAGAGCCACTGCCACCCACCTCTGCTTGCACCTGTGAGGTTTCTGTCCAGGCAGGACTGCTCACCATGAGGCTTCTGACCAAGTCCAGGTTTGGCTCTGTGGGGAGTGTGGCTTGCAGGTTCCTTCCAGTGACAGCCAGGTCAGGGAGTGCCTACGGCCTGAGCGGTGCCTCCTGATGGTATCTCTCAGGAAACAGGCAAGGGAGCTTCATGAGGAGGTGGTGAAGCTTCAAAGCATCCTCTGCCATGAGGAGTTCATTGATTTGATGCTGGAGGACAGATCATCCCAATACACAGGAAGACTAGCAAGCATGGAAGAAGATCAGCTTGGCTTAGCAGGGAACTCTACAGTAAACTAAGTCACAAAAAGGAAACTTATAAGAAGTGCAAACTTGGACAAATCAATAGGGAGGAGTATAAGAGCATTGCTCGGACATGCAGGGAGGAGGTCAGAAAGGGCAAATAACAACTGGAGTTGCAGCTAGCAAAGGATGTGAAGGGATAAAAGGGCTTCTACAGGTATATTGGTAGCAAGAGGAGGATATTAGAAAGTGAAAGTGTGGGTCCCTTACTGAAGGGGGAGGCAACCTTGTGACAGAGGGTGTAGAAAAGGCTGAAGTGCTCAATGCCTTTTTCACCTCAATCTTCACAGGCAACGTCAGCTCCCAGACTACTGCACCAGGCAGCACTGTTTTGGCAGGAGGTGAGCAACCAACAGTGGTGAAAGAACAGGTCAGGGACTATTTAGAAAAGCTGAACATATACAAGTCCTTTGGGCTGGATAGATGCACGCAAGGGTGCTGAGAGAGTTGGCGGATAAGATTGCAGAGCCATTGACCATCATCTCTGAAAACTCATAGTAACTAGGAGAGGTCCCAGATTATTAGAAAAGGGCAAACAGTGCCCATATTTAAGAGAGGAAAAAAGGTGGATCCAGGGAGCTACAGACCAGTCAGCCTCACCTCAGTCCCTAGAAAAATTATGGAACAGATCCTTGAGGAATCCATTTCTAAGCACTTGGAGGAAAAGAAGGTGATTAGGAACAGTCAGCATGGATTTACCAAAGGCGAGTCATGCCTGACCAACCTGATTACCTTCTACAATGAGTTGACTGGCTCTGTGGATGCAGGGAAATTGGTGGATGTGATGTACCTTGATTTTAGCAAGGCTTTTGATACCGTCTCCCACAACATTTTCACAGGCAATCTAAGGATGTATGGATGATGAATGGACTGGAAAGTAGAAAAGTGGCTGGAGCATTGGGCTTAGAGGGTAGTAGTCAATGGCTTAATGTCTAGTTGGCAGCCAGTATCAAGTGGAGTGCCCCAGGGGTTGGTCCTGGGACTGTTTTTGTTCAATGTCTTCATCAGTGACCTGGAAGATATCATAGAGTGCATCCTCATCAAGTTTGCAGATGATACCAAGATGTGTGGAGTAGTAGATATGCTGGAGGATAGGGCTAGGATTCAGAGTGACCTAGACAAATTGAAGGATTGGGCCCAAAGAAATCTCATGAGGTTCAGCAGCGACAAGTGCAGAGTCCTGCACTTAGGATAGAACAATCCCAGGCATCAGTACAGGCTGGGGGCTGACTGGCTGGGCAGCAGCTCTGCAGAAAAGGACCTGGGGGCTACAGTGGACAATAAGCTGAATATGAGCCAGCAGTGTGCCCTTGTTGTCAAGAAGGTTAACAGCGTACTGGACTGCATCAGTAAGAGTGGTGTCAGCAGGTCAAGGGAAGTGATTATTCCCTTCTTCAGCACTGGTGAGGCCACATCTGGAGTACTGTGTTCAGTTTAGGGCCCCCTGCTACAAGGTTGTGGACAAATTGTAAAGGGTCCAACAGAGGGCAACAAAAATGATGAGTGGGTTGGGGGACATGACTTATGAGAAAAGACTGTGGGAACTGGGCTTATTTAATCTAGAGAAGAAGAGACTCAGAGAGGATTTAATAGCAGCCTTCAACTACCTGAAGGGTGGTTACAAAGAGGATGGAGCTAGACTATTCACAGTGGCAACAGATGACAGAACAAGGAGCAATGATCTCAAGTTGCAGCAAGTGAAGTTTAGGTTAGATATTAGAAGAATTTTCTTACTAGGAGGCTAGTAAAACACTGAAAAAAAGTTACCCAGAGTGGTGGTGGATTCTCCATCCTTGAAGGTTTTTAAGACCCGGCTAGACAAAGCTTTAGCTGGGCCGATCTAGGTGGGGATAGTCCTGCTTTGAGCAAGGGGTTGGACTAGAAGATGACCTCCTGAAGTCCCTTCCAACCCTATTTTCTATGACTCTATGAAGCCCTTTTTGAAATAAAGATAAAAACAGAGTTGAAAGCATGTATATGTTTGGTAATGTAAGTGAGAGTTGTTTATGCTGAATACAGTTTCTGTGTTCCACCTTGGTTAACTTGGTTAAAGAACTTAACTCAAGTACAGATATTCATTTTTCCTTATTTTGATAAGGAATTTTTAAACAGGTCAAGGTTTAGCTGGTGAGAAGAAGCAGTGTGTTACTGATATACCTGTATTGCTGCTTAAGGTTTGCTTATACCCCATCCTTTAGTCCAAACCAATCAGCCAGCTATATTAGTACCCCTGAGCCTAAAGTGTTTTCACCCTCTGGCCCGTAGACCAGATTTGGCCACTGGTGCTGTCAAGAATCTGTGGGAAGCCCTGTGGCCCATGACTCTGTTTGCTAGATAGAGCACGCTGGTCAACACGGGGCCTGATCCCTGGCCAGTCAGGGGCTGAATGGGGTCCCCAGAGCCCAATTCTGGGCCATTTGTTTAGCCTGTGTGGCCAAAACCACCGCCTCAGCTCACCTGTCAGTAGCAGTCTAGCCTGCCCCTAGAAGCTCTTATGCATGTGGGAGCCCCAGGCTGAACCTCCCTCTTATGTGCTCCTTCCTTTAGTACAGTTCATACTCAGCCAGATGTAGAAAGTGTCCCAGCAGCTGTCCTTCAACTTTAGTACCTGATTTCCAGCCCTTCTCTATTTTGCTCTACAGTGCATGTCTAGAGCCAAGCACAAGAAAAATGAATAGTGGGCAGACTGGCTAGAATGGCTCTACTTCTGTAGGAAGGCTATTCCTGTTGCTTGAGCAGTGCCCTTTCAGGAATAAGTTTTCCCACAGCTTCTGTGCTTTGCATCCAACTGCAGCCAGTTAACTCATGCAGGCAGTGTCCAGCCCCTGACTTATCAAATGGTTTAGGTAGAAGATAGGCTGTCCTTTTTACTGAAGAGGGCACTTATCTAGTTCTAATCTCGGAATCTTGTAAATTGACATCAACTTGTAATAAAGGTGTTTAAATCTACCATATTCCTGTATGCACGTAAAAATGACCACAGCTCAATCTTATTACTTTATTTACTTGAATATGAGACTACCCCAAATATAGGACAACCTCCCAATAATTAGATTCTATATATGGAAAATTTATAAATTATAAATTTATAAAGTAAGGTGGCCCCCTTGCCCACTGTCTTACCCACTTCTTCCCTGTGCCACCTGCATCCCCAGGTCCCCACAGCCTCTACCCCTCCCTCCAAACTCCCCCCAGTCTCAGCTTCTTTCCATACCCTTCCTCCTCCCCCCACCCTTTACTTGCAGATGCTGCTCCAGCTATTTCTTCCAGGAGCACAGCATATGGAAAATCAGCCCTTGCCTGCCCACACAGCAGCAGTGTCAGTGTTGCTGACTGGCCCAGTAGGCAGTGTAGCAGTGTTAATTCTGCTGTTTGGCTGGGTAGGAGAAGGTGTTTCTGTGTGCCGGGGAGAGACCCTACTGGAGCCACGCTGTGCCTGACAGTATGGAGGAGGGAAGGAGCTGGGAAGCTGCAGAGGGACATGCACGCATGCACACCCCTCTTCATTTTATATTTGAGTAAATACGGTAATTCTTATAACTTCAACCACACCCAGAAGAAAACTAGTTACGAATGTAATTCATAGAATGGTACATAACAATGTCCTTCTGATTAGTATTAACTTTCTGAACAGTTTTCAGGTGTAGGCCCACAAAAAGCATGTCCTGGTATCTAATCCTGCATGACATGATTACCATAATGAGGTAAAATCACTCCTGTTAAGAGTAGGGACACAACTAGCTCTCCTGAGCTGGCTGCTTTGCAGTAAGTGCCATCAAAGTCCCTGGCCACTAGGTGGGGGGAGAGATGGTTTACACTGAGAAAGAGGATAGCCTAGGATGAAATGAAGAGCTCTGCTACACAACTAATACAGTAGTGTAATTCATACTGGTGTATAGTTGCTCCTTAGTTTTTAAGAGGTAACCCTACCTGAGAGCTGAGTGATGATGCCTAGGCTTTCATCAGTGTACACCTGCTCCACTTTTACTATGAAATAAAATAAGCTTGCTCTGTAGCTAATGTTGTGCCCACTTTCTTAAGGTCAGTAGCTGCCTAAATTTAGCTCAGTGTGATATAGGAAGGTAGATGATCCCGTACAGTCCTATACTGTTCAGGTAAAAGCTCTGGTGAATTAAAGCCTCTGTTCTAACCCTAGGAAAAGGTACCAACAGATTGAACTCCTTCTGCACCCACCGGGCAGGCAGCCTCAGCCCTAATTTCGCTTGTACACTTAGCCAGCCTATAGTTGTGATTATTGCAGATAGTCTTTTTCCCCTGGAATTAGACTGTTCTTTGAAGGCCTGGCTTCCTTCACATCTGTACAGATGTGCATGGCCAGTTTCCCTTGCATGATGAAAACAGATCGCGATGGAGACTGTTGAGTTGTACCACTTTGCAAACGTCTGAACAAAGCTTTTTTACAAGATACCATTCATCACTGTTAGGAGTATCTCCATTGAAGTCAATGGCTAAACTTCAGTGGGACCAGAATTTCTCTAGTCTGGAATGGAACTGCATCTTACAGAGTGGCTGCTAGTGGCTGGGCTGGTTGGCTGTATAGATTGCAGCTTCTCTTACAGGGTTGTTTTCTTTCTTTTTGAGAAGGTACCTTGTTCTGTTCTTGTTTGGGTTTTTTTGGGTTTTTTTAAGTTGTATTGGAAGTACAAGTCTTTTCAATGTACAGCTACCAGACTTGCAATGTATGAAGCATATGGAGCTTGGCTACAATGCAAGACTTGGGGCTTTTCTGCAGGGGAAGTTATTCTGCAGTCAAGGTAGAATGTGACTTTGGTAGACCAGCACATTAGTTACTCTGCACTTAGTCCATAGCATGCATTTATAGGGTGTGTCCAGACTAGCGCCAATGTTTGTTTCCCAGGGACAAGTAGCAGTGGCACAAGGTTGTCCATGGAGAATGCCCGTGCCATGCTTGCTCTGGTGTGTGGTAGGTTACCCCAGGTGGGGTAGGGGAGGCCGAGGCCAGCAACTGTGCTAGCCCCAGCAGCCTTATCTGGAGTCCTGGGGTCCCCTGGGTCTGCTTGCACAGTACCTATTTCAGCAAGAAGCCTGACTGGGAGCCAGAGTGTGCCTCTGGCTGGCCAGGCTCCAGTTTTGGGCGATGTGTGCTGCCACCACATGCACTGTCCCACCTTTTTTCGGCCATGGGTTTTTTGACTCCCGGGATCTCCCAGGGTCTCCCCCCTGTGCCTCTATGTGTGGTCTGTGGTGACACATACCTCATGTCTGCGCTCATCTGGATGCAGCCATAGCGTGCATCAGCTTGTGTACATGAGGACATGAGGAAGTATCAATGCACAGTACATTAGAATCTGAATTTGGATCAAACTAGCTGGTTCCACACAAACCCCTCTGCATTGATACAGTTCATGTCAAGATAGCTCACCCCATTTTTCAGCATGGTGTGATCTAATACAAATACAGAGCATCCACACAGGGAGTTACTACTGAGTAGATACTGCACTGTAAATTTACATGCTAACTTTCTCCCCTGTTGACAAGTCCTTTAAAAGGGGTGGAAATATAGTGAAGGAGTACAAATAAGCAGCTAAAAGTAAGAGAGGAATGGGTGGGAGACAGCAAGGAAACTTGGGAGACCTTGCATAGAAATGATTACCTCTCTGACTGTACCTTTTTGATTTTAAAGTTAATTCTTAGAAAACTTTGGGGAATGAGAGATCAGTTAGCTTAACTTAGTTTCCTTGTGCTTAGTAGCTGAGGTGAAGCTGGGAGTCTTGCTGTGGCTAAAGGGGTCCGAGACTAATTTATAATGCATTGCATCTTCCGTGACCGTTTCGGAGAGGCTCTGGGCTCCAACTCTCCCCAGGCATTTGCTGCTGCTTTTACTGACACGTTACACTGCTTCAGGCTGTTGACTCTGCCCACCCATCAGTGTTCCTGTCCTACTTTCTCTTGGTGCAAACAGCCTATCATTTCTTGTTTTTGCTGGACTTGTCTACTGCCTCTCTATCTATTAACCCATTGTGACAAGCAGACTAAATGCCAGGTTCATGCCCTGCTGACATAGGTACTGTGCACAGGGCTATGCTCACAAACTGCTGCAGGCTGCCAGTTGTGCCAAACTTGCTCCTGGGCAGCTGTTCTGGGCAACAGAGCACAGTTTTCTAATGCAAATGCTAACTCAATTGCCTTTTAAATCAGAAAATGTTTCATTTTTTTTAAATGTAGATTCCTTGTTGGCAAGCCAGGGCTTATTTTATCTAGCTTGCTCTGATGGCTATTTACCATGCCATATTGTCAAGAGACAAGTCTTGTTATCACTGTGTTTATGCCGAGGGTCTGCTCGGATAAACACCACCATTAAAGTGCAGCTGTGTATTGTCAGAAACCTATGTTCCAATAACGCTTTTATTTACTGGGACTGGGGGAAATGCAGAGAGGATGCTGGCGCTAATCACTGTTTTGATGTTGACTTCCTTTTGTTGCTGTGTGGTTTAGTGTTTTTTAATCGGAATTGGTAAGGATAAGGGGGTTTATGTAATGCTAAATGTAATGTTAAAACAGGATGAATATAATAGGGTGGTCCAGGGGTCAGCATTGTGTAAGTGTGCAGATACAGAGTAGGTTTCTTCTGCTCTGGGGTTTTTCAGTCTTTATTCTCTAATTTATGGGATTGACAATTTGGGTAGGCTTTTAATGTGGACATTGGTGCAGAACTGGGCTGAGTCAGTCTGTAATTTGTTCATGAAACAGGGAAGACAGGAGCATGGTGTGGTGACTGGAACAAAAAATGGTCTGTGTAAAGCATGCATTATTGTCTGCTTAGCGTGCGTCTGTCCCAGTCTCCCTCATGGTTGTGCTGCTTCAGTTCTGTTTGGTTTTGCTGGGACAGAATGCCTCAAGTGCAAAACTTGCAGGGCCTTCCAGTCGAAGTATCCAATAGCAGAGTATTTGTGAGGCATCGGAAAAAAGAGATTAGTGAGTTAACAGGAAGCTGAAATATTCTTGGCATTTTTTGTTAGTGCTCTGGTAGCAGAGGAATGTAATTGTTGTGCCATGGTATATTTTCTCCCAATCCATACAAGGGAGTATTTGTGCCAGGAACTCAGATTTATAATCTGATCTATTTTCCTAATGAATACCTAAAAAAAAGTGACAACCTCAGTGTAACTTTGTAACTTATCTTTCAAATGCTAAATTGCCCATTTTCTCTAACCCTGATTCAAAATGACCTTCTAGTTTGGATTTATCTGTAAATGTTCAGATTAAAGGGAACACTGTCTGAAAACAATCTGACTTACTTAAGGATAGACTTCTTGCTGCCTACCCCAGCCCTCCCCATTTGGTAATTTCTCCGCCCTACTGCCCACCCCCCACCTGTTCTGTATAACCCAGGTTTGATTGCCCCAGGTTTGATTGGCCCTGCATTTGAGGAGGAGAATAAAAGGTTTCTGAAATGATACTAATGGCCTTGTTGTTATGTTTTATCAGAGAACTGAAATCAGTGATCTGAAAAATGTTGATACAACCTAGGCAGTAGAGCAGGGGCAGGCAATTATTTTGAGCGGAGGGCCGCTTACCCAGTTTTGGCAGGCTGTTGAGGGCTGTATGGGTAGCCCCACCCCTTGACCCCATGCTCACCATCTTGGGACCAACATCCCAATGTCTTGGGACTAGTGTCCCAGGGCCAGCACCAGTGGGGCCCAAAGCGGGGCGCAGGCTGGTAGGGGTCTGTGGAGCCAGGATGGGCTGCACCAGCAGGGAGGGGGAAGCTGGCCCGGCTCCATAGAAACCCTGCCGGCCGGCACCCCATGCTCCTGCCACTCTGCTCTGGACCCCACTGGCACTGGCCCCAGGACACCGGTGTGGGCCCTGTGCTCCCACTGGCTCCCTGCCTGCCCACACCCAGTGCCCCCCATCCCTGCGGTACAGGCGGGGGGCAGCGCACAGCCCTGACCCCCTGCTCGCCAGCAGGGAAGAAGCTGGTGCTGAGCGTAGGGAAAAGTGACCCCTCGCCTGCCCCAAGCCCGGTGCCCCGTGTTGCAGGCGCTTGCAGCCTGTGCGGAGCTATCCGGAGCAGAGGCAGCCCCAGGCAGGCTGTGAGCGGCTGCAGCACAGGGCACTGGCCATGGGGCAGGTCAGGGGCCACTTTTCCCTGCACTCAGCACCAGCTTGTAACCCACCCACCAGGCTGGCAGTGGGGTCAGGTTACAAGCTGGTGCTGAGTGTGGGGGGGATGGGGAGAAAGCAGCCCCTCCATGCCTGGCACCCTGCACTGCAGCCACTTGCAGCGTGCCTGGGGCTGCCTCTGCCTGCTCCAGATAGCCCCGCGTGGGCTGAGAGCACCTACAGCGCAGGGCGCCAGCCAGGGGTTGGGCGAGGGGCTGCTTTTCTCCATGCAGAGAAGGAGCCCAGGGAAAAGCTGAGCACAGGGAGGAAGTGGCCCTGCCCCACGCCTGGTGCTGCAGGCGCTTGCAGCCCGCCTGGGGCTGTCTGGAGGGGGCACAGGCAGCCCCATGCGGGCTGCAAGCAGCTGCAGCACAGGGCACTGGGCACAGGGGGGAAGGGAGGGAAGGGGCTGCTCCCTCCTCCCTCCC
>NW_017729024.1:160543356-160544162 GCF_001723915.1 Gavialis gangeticus | reverse complement strand
CCCCCCCCCCCGCCCATGCTCCTTCCCTACCCAGGGTACCCTGTCCCCACTTACCTGAGCTTCCTGTGCCGGGGCAGCCACATGCTCCCAGCCCAGAAACTGTGGCTGGGGCTTCCGGCTGGGGGGCAGGGCCAGGCGAGCCCCGCTGTTGTTAGAGCCTGCTGGGCTTCCCCTGGGTCCTACAGCCCTTGGTTCTTGTTGGTTTTGACAGGAACCAAGGGCAGAGAAATACTAATTTTCCAAATTTTTTTAGGGACCCCGCGGGCTGGATCCAGCCCACAGGCTGTGTTTTGCCCACCCCTGCAGTAAAGATACAAATGTAATCTGTGCATAGACGCCAGCATGGGTTTGTTGTGGGTAGGTCTTGCCTGACCAATCTCATCTCCTTTTATGACCAGGTGACATATCACCTGGACAAGGGAGAAGAGATTGACTTCATATATTTGAACTTTAAAAAAGCCTTTGATCTGGTGTCCCACAACCTCCTCATGGAAAAATTGGTCAACTGTGGCTTCGGCTACACCACAGTCCGATGGCTGGGAAATGGGTTCCAAGGTCAGACCCAGAGAGTAGTGGTCGATAGTAGCAAATCATTATGGTGTGCCGTGATCAGTGGCGTTCCCCACGGCTCAGTCCTTGGACCGGTTCTCTTTAACATCTTTATCAACAACGTGGACATTGGTGTCAGAAGTGCATTGGCTGAGTTTGCCAATGACACTAAACTTTGGGGCATAGCATCCACACCTGCGGACAGGCTAGTGATCCAGGCTGACTTGGATAAACTTAGTAAGTGGGTGGATACAAAC
>NW_017729024.1:160537828-160538356 GCF_001723915.1 Gavialis gangeticus | reverse complement strand
TGTACTTGGCCTTGGTGAGGCGGCAGCTGGAGTACTGCATCCAATTCTGGGCTCTGCAATTCAAGAAGGATGTCTGGAAGCTTGAGAGAGTCCAGAGGAGAGCCACATGCATGATGAGAGGGCAAGAGAATAGGCCTTATGGAGAGAGGCTGAGAGCCATGGGACTCTTCAGTCTGGAAAAGCGCAGGCTCAGGGGGGACCTGGTGGCTGCTTATAAGTACATAAGGGGTGTACATCAAGATCTGGGACAACATCTGTTTACCAGAGAGTCCCAAGGAAAAACGAGGACCAACGGTCATAAACGCCTACAGGACCATTTTAGGCTGGTCGTAAGAAAAAATTGCTTCACTGCCGAGGCCACAAGGTCTGGAATAGACTCCCTCCAGAAGTGGTGCAGGCACCTACTCTGGACTCATTCAAGAAGCATTTGGATGTTTATGTTGCTGGGATCCTTTGAGCCTAGCTAACTTCCTGCCCCTGGGGAAGGGGGCTGGACTTGATGATCTTCAAGGTCCCTTCCAGCCCTAA
>NW_017729024.1:160536276-160537795 GCF_001723915.1 Gavialis gangeticus | reverse complement strand
GCATGTGGCATGTTGCGGGGGGGGGGGAGTCTATCTTGGTTTTTGTTGTAATGTAAAACCAATTGTCAGTGCACTGAAGTAAGCTTTCAAATGTTTGTCTGAAATGTCTCCTAATGCACTGGAAGAGAGAGAGCCCAGTGGCTAGGTTACTAGGGACATCTGTGTTAAAGTCCATACTCTGACAGACTTCGCTAACGTTGGTGCAAATTGATTAGTCTTTGACTTTAGTTTCCCATCTGTAAAAACTGGAATGGTAATACATTCCTACCACAGGGGAGTAGTGACAATAAAAGCAATAATTAATATTTGAGATGCTTTTATATCACCATGACATAAGGTAGTGAGTAAACTTTTAGAAGTAAAATACACACCAGCCTTTCCCTGCCAGTCCAGTTCAGCTCTTGTCTCAGTGCCTTCTTGCCTTCTCTCAGGTCTCTCAAGGCTTTCTTGTCCTCAGCTTGGCTGCTAGCCTGTGGTTTCCAGTGCTATTACAGACTGTCTCTTGAGCTTCCTGCTGCTCACTTCTGTCCTCTGTTCTTCCCGTCTGTGGGGAGTAGGTTACCTGAGCGACATCTCCCACCATTTGAAGATTTCCGCGTGCAGGCTCTGATTACGTGTCCAGGCCTACATGACAGGACTGAACAGTGTGTGTTTGAAGTACATGTGGACATTTCTATGGCTGGGACTTAAAATATAGAACCAGAAATAGCCCTGATGATGAGCTGTTTTGCTGTTCAGGGCCTTTGACTCCCAATGGAAAGAAGCTCTGTGATGGGTCCCTTGCAGAGAAATAAAGTGATTATCAGTAAGTTACTCCTGATTCCCACCGGCGTGCGCTCCAAATTGGGCACGATGTCTGCAGCGTCCATTTTTTTCAGCTTGTGTGGGATTTCGGATACAGTGTCTGCTTCCGCACACAGCTGAAATGCATCCTCTTTCTCAAATATGTTTTTAAGTAATCCATAGTGATTAAGCAAGGCAAGTAAGAAGGAATGTGATCTTACTATATGCCATGATTTTAATGACCCTGTCTTTGAAATAAATCCGTCTTTTGTCAGAAGACTCATGTCTGCATAAGCACACAGCGTTGCTACAGACAGGAAATGCCCTCGTCTGTGACCTTGTCTCCCAGGGAAAATCAAAACTCTCATTAAATTAGGAAGGAGTGGGGAAAGGAAACCAACTCCTCTTAGTTGGAGAAAAAGGCAGTAATATTCATAACCTTTTTCTCTTTAGGTTTATAAATGTGCAACCTGATATCTGAATTGCATTTATTGCTAAATTTTAAAAAAATGCAGCTAAAAAAAGAGTTCACATATTTTCATAAGACCACATTACAGTTTCTGCAAGGGTGAACAGGAAACTTTTTAACAAAATGCCAGGAAGTCCCTATTCCCTCACCCTTTTTCTTGTCTTCTCATAACCACAGTTATTTCACTCTATGTACTCTAGCTGCTCCAGGGTAGGGGGAGGACTGGTTGTGTTCCTAAGTTACATCACTTTAAGTTCCTCAGTTGTA
>NW_017729024.1:160521753-160531276 GCF_001723915.1 Gavialis gangeticus | reverse complement strand
ACCACAGTTATTTCACTCTATGTACTCTAGCTGCTCCAGGGTAGGGGGAGGACTGGTTGTGTTCCTAAGTTACATCACTTTAAGTTCCTCAGTTTTAATTAGAGAAACAGTTGGATTAGATTTTAAGTGAAGTTTTATATGCAGCTGAGCAATAAGAAATAGGAATATATACAATATACACACATATACAGTATACACATTATACATATATGTATATAGGTATATAATATGTATGTGTTTGTGTATACACACACAAAGAATATGTGTGTGCATATTTGTACAGACACCCATGATTTATTAGAAGAAATGGCATTTGCAATATTATGAAATAGTGACAGATTAACATAAGAAAAATATTTAGTAAGGATTCAGGGTAAGTCTCAATGAAGAGTGCCTTTGTTGCCCAAAGTGATATTTCAGATACACGTGATATGAAAATCACTCTGGATTTTGCTTCTAATTTTTCTTCATTTTGCTGGCTGGTTCTCTCTCTCAGATGTTTTGGGTACACAGATGCTTTTAACACAAAGGGATATAAAACCTGGGAATTTGAAAAACTACGTGGCAGTCTTCATGCCAAATCTAAGAGGTTACAAACTATAAGAACTGTTCATCAGTATTTAAATATTATTTTAGGATTTAAAATGAAAGACAGCTGTTGCTAAATTATATTATGGCCAGTGTAGTTGGTTTTTAGGAGAACGGTCAGTGAGTAATACCTGTTGCTTCCTACTCTTGCAACATGCTGTTCTTCCAGTGTATTACCTCACAAAGCTTGCAGTGCCTTAATTCTTTGGGGGTTTTTTTTAGGTCCGTCTCTTAATGAATCATTTCAAACATATGTATGTGCCCTGTTCCAAAACCAACTCGGTGATTATCTTAAAATATCCTTAAATAGTAACTTTAGACACTAGTCTGTACTTACCCCGCCCCCTCCAAACTTGTCTAACTCAAAATGTCTAAAGTATGACACAATTAGATAAATGGATTACAAGTGGTGAGACTCTCTTGAGAGCTAAAATTGGGATGGGTCTCGGAGGGAATGGTTGTGATTTTTTTATTATTATTATTATTATTATTATTATTATTGTGGTTCTAGCACTGAACATATTGATTTGATTTTCCCAAACCTCAGTGTCACTGCTGGTTGCCAAGCCTAGATCCTTGTGTGAACACAAACACTAAGTTAAGAAATATTTGTACAACAGCAATTATTAAAGAGGCTAGAAGCCCTAGTTATGACATCCAACACCTATAACCAAAATTATCGTTGACTAGTTGAGTGAAAGGCATGTAATACACTTAAGAGTCTACAATTAGGACCAAATGCTTGCTACATGACATGAGGTCTAAGTCGTTGAATCTTGTAACTCATTAAGCTCTGGCTGGGATGCTGTTAGGAAGTAAACGGGTTTCTTTGAGTTTCTCTTATTTTGTTGTAGCACCAGTCTTAAGAGTTAACAGCATAGAAAACATTTTTTGAGTATTTTCCCTTCAATGATGCTTTGGGACGCATAGAGAACATCTTCCTCCCACCCTCCCCCACACTGCTCCGCTTCATTTTATTTTTAGCTTGTCTGTGTTTGTTTTGAATGTAGATATAGCAGGTCCTTTCCCTCCATATACTGAAGAATCCTAGTTCTTGTAGTTGGCAGTGGTGCTTCATGGAGCCATATATGTCCCCACCGCTCTGCCTGCTGCCCATAGGGGAGAGGATGTGATGCAGGAAATATTTTTGTGGTGTGAAGGAGGCTTTGCCTTTTGACAGTCTGTTGGTTTTTTTTCTTGTTTTTTGCCGTTTGTCAGGAGTGGCAGGGCAGGGCTGTGATGGCGCTGCGCTCCCAGGGTCTCCAGGGAGACCAGCTTGACCGGCAGTGGAAGGGTGTGTGGCTGGGCAGGGAGCTGCTTTGGGGCTGGGGCCAGGATCTTGAGGCGGCAACCGTGCGGGTTGGAGCCGGGGCAGAGCCACGATCTGCTGCCTGTGCGCCAATGCCTGCGGACCCCACTCGTTACAGGGACGGCAGATCCTGTGCGTGTCACCACCAGCCATGTGCCCTGCCAGTGCTGCTCTGGCTGGTCTCCGTGGAGACCCTGGGAGTCCCTGCCCTGCCATTCCTGGGGTCTCCATGAAGACCAGCACAAGCAGAGGCTGCTGGGAAATGGAGTCCAGCTGCCAGCCAGATCTGTCATTTTGCCCACTCCTGCCCTAAAGAAACCAGTTGTAGAGTGTAAGGCAGCAGCTATCTGTGACTGCTGCTCAGTTCTTTTCTGAGTCCTCAAGAAAGGTTTTTGCTCATAATTAAAAAAAAATAAAATAAAAAAAAATCAAACTTGCAACCTGAATCCTAAATTTTGTTTAAATTTTCAGACCTTATAAATGACAAAAATGTCATCCACATTGTACAGCTTCTCATTTGACTTTTAACTGATCAGACAATATTCAGAGGTATTTCAAGTTACACTGAACTCGATTTGTCCTGTGCTCAGCATGGGCTCCCTTGTCCTGCTCAAGCCTTGAGGTTTCTTTTTGCTATTTTCCCCACACAGCTTTCTCGCACTGCCCTTGGGACATTATGCCGGAGCCATATCCTCCTTCCTTACCAACTGAAGGCATTCCCTTTTCAGCTTCTATAGCTGTTTAATCAGCCAGAAGCATCATTGCTGAACTAAAGACAGTGCTGTCCTCTTTCTCTGATGCCTCCCCCTCCCCCACTCAACTGTATTATTAGCGTTGTAGTAATGCCAAGGACTTAGTTTGGGAACAGGAGTCCACTGCACTAGGTGCTGTATAATCAGAAACAAAACTTGGCTATGTAGTTACCTTCTTGACTATGTGCAGTGTTGGTACGGTTCTCATTTTGTATAGTTTTATAATGCATTTTAGGGTGAGAAGCCCTTCTCCATCATGTGAAAGAGTAGTTAATAATTGGTCATACTTCAGTTTCCTTTCCTGTGGTGGATGTCTGCAGGGTTTTTTTAATACAACAGCAGGGGAGTGCAAGTCCAGAGGAATAACAAATTCCAGTTGTGAAAGTGAAAGACAAAGCCGCCTTTTTTCTGACAAGTATTACATTGTGTCTGATTAGGTCCAACTTTAAAGACGTGTATTTTTATGAGGAAAGTTCATTACAATGCTCTTAACTTTTCTATTGCAGCAAGAGGTAATAGTGGTAGAAACCAACAGCCAGTGTTCATTTGTGCTCACTTGCTTAATGCCTGTCTCAGTGTTTTAGTCTGCAGGCTTGCCAAACATGCCTGGTACTGCAGTCACCTGAGAGCACATAGTTTTAATTATATGAGACTGATAAGGAAACTGATCTTCACTTCCATAGTTGAAGGCAGTGAAGTAAGCTATACAATACTCGTGTGGGTTTTCTTTTCATCTTCTGTAATTCAAGAGAAAAATATTTTAAACAGATTGACTAGGTCCCTTTTTAGGGGTGTATGTAAACAGGTGTAAAGTATTTGTTCCATAAACATCATGGAAAGTAGTAATTGTATATAATTCCTTGTGAAGTCTTGCTAGGCACCTCCTTCAGCCCAGAATTAAGTCTCTTGCCCAGAGTGTTGGAAGTGGTAAACTGCCTTACGTTTCAAATTTCATCCCAACCATGCAGTTTGTCCAGTGAAAAATATCACCCACAAAAATCCTTGCCTCTTCCCAGATAAAGGCTGCACCTGGATTATTGTGCTGCAGATGTGGTTATATTTTTAAAGGGGATTGGTGAGGGGTTTGCTGAAATAAAGGGTGCGGTTTGGAGGGGGCTGGGTGTTAAAGGAGCATGTAGATATCGGGCAAAATCTTACTAAAATGCCTTGGAGTTTATAATCTGGGGTAAATACATAGTTGTAGTTCTAAAGCAGGATCTTTAAACATATGGCTGGTTTCAATGATACGAGCTGTTAAAAGGACAGCTGATCTTTTGTGCTGATCCTTCTCCCCCCATTCTATTTTCCTACATACTAAACATACCTAGTTCCTTCAGGCTTTCCTCATATGGTTTGCACTCCAACTGCATCATCTTCACTACATGCCTCTGGACCCTCTCCAGTTTCTCTATATCTTTATTAAATTGCGGTGCCTGACATTGGATGCAGTTAAGACATAACTAGTGCTAAATAGAGCAGTACTGTTGCCTTCTGCATCTTGCATACCACAATTTTGTTATGCAAACCAGTCACTTTGCTGACTCATGGGCTGAGTCCAGATAAGTGTTCTCCATGCTGCAAGGGAGCACAGCGCAAAGGGTTTTTTGACTGCTGGATGTCTGGGGGTCAAAAAAAACCAAGGGGAAAAAAACATGGAGTGGCACCCGTGGTGACATTGTGCACCACACAAAGCCAGAGCCTGGCCATCTAGAGCTGTACTCCACTGCCAGCCAGGCTCCTCATGGCAGGATCACCACTGCTGCAGACCCGGGAGGCCCCCGACACCAAGTAAGGCTGTTGGGGCCAGCCTCCCCTATCCCACCTATGGTAATTTGGTTTTTCTTCCCAGTGTATAGCACCATAAAATTGTCTTTGTACTTCCTTTTGCCTCTATAGCCCAGCTTTCAGGTGATCACGATCCCTTAGAATTCTAATTCTACCCTCCAAAATGTTTGCAGGTTCTCTCAGTTTTTTCTTATCTACAGATATGTTCAGTACTCTCTTCTTGCATTTCAGCAATTAGGAAAAAGATTAAACAGCCTTGGATCCAGGCCTCTCCAGTGAAACCCCACTGGAGCCCTCTGGGTCAGTCTGACATCAATCCATTTAAAGTTCCTCTTTTTGCTTACAGTTCAACAAATTATATGTCTACCTAATAGTAGTTCTATTTAGACCACGTTTCCCCAGTTGGCTTATGAGAATACCTTGTGGGGCTGTGCCAAAAGCCGTACTAAACAGCTTAGTATATTATATCAACCATGCTTCCCTTCTCTACCAGTAGCTGCATTGTCAGAGGTAACGTCAAGATGGTCTGGAATGATTTGCTCTAAACAAATCCACACTGGATGTTAGTGAGTGCTACCTTCTAGGACCTCTAGGTGCTTTACAAATAGACTGTTGTTATAGCTTCCTCTAGTACAGTGGTTTTCAAACTGTTCTGTGGGACCTTGGGGTTCCACAGTCAGTCATCAGGGGTTCTGCAAAGAGCTTGGGGGTAACAGCAGAGCAGGCTGGGGGGGTTATGCCAGCATTGCTGAGCTGGGTCGCTTGGCTCTGTGTCAGCTCATAGGATGGGGTAGGGGTTTCCTGGCAGAAGCAGTAATATGAAAGGGTTCCACGACTTTAGGAAGCTTGAGAACAACTGCTCCAGTACCTTCCCAGGTATTGAAGTCAAACTGATCATTCTGTAATTCCCCTGATCCTCCTTGTTTCCCTTTTTAGAAATGGGTACTATGTAAGTGTTTGGGGACCTCTCCTGACAGCTATGCACTCTTGATTTATCACAGTTTGCAGCCTTGCCTCTTCTTTGTTGATATTAATTTTACTAACTGGTAGCAGTTTATCTTTTTGTGAAGACTGATATAAAGCAGGCATTGAGCAGATGCTTCTTTTTTGCATGTTCTGTTAATACCTCACCTTCTCCACTGACTAACAGACCTAGTTTCCCAGGGATTTCTTCCATATGACTTGTCTTAAATGAGTCAGATGACAAGAAATGTTATTCACCTTTGCTCTCCTGATTTTTGTCCATTTGTATTTCTGCCATTTATATGTTAGTAATGCATCCTTCCTTCCATTGCTTGCACATGTATCTCTTTTTATATAGCTAAGAAACTCCTTGGGTAGCCACATGGGTCTCCTGTAGTGCTTGTTATTTTTTATCTGTGATGGAACAGCTAGACACTGGGCCCCCAGTACTATTCTCCATAGGTACTTCTAACTCTCTAGGCCTCCTTCTTTCATTTGTCTGTCCTTACTGTTTCTGCTAATGGGAAACTGCTTAGTTGAGCCTTGTTCTAAACCTAGCCATTCTGTTGATCATACAATTTATGAATCTATGAATCTTCAGGAGCAGAAACATGTATTCTTTCTTTGGTACATTAATTTGTTAGAAGACCTTGTTAAAACACATTTCCATCTTGCAAAATAGATGGGACCAAAGCCTGTCCCTGAGTCATACTTACTTGACAAGAATACCTAATAGAGTTTTTGTTCAAAACCATTTTGTACTTCAGGGCTGTCCAAGTGGTTGCTTGCAGGGCTGCATGTGGCACTTGAAGGTTTGGTGTGTGGCCCACAAGCTCCTGCCTAGCCACTGCTGTCTACTTTCATCTCCTTCCCCCCCCACATTACTTCCTACCCCTGCAGCCAGGAGGGGGCTGCTGGAGTGCCTGAGCTGCATGTGTGGCAAAGAAAGGAGCTGGGTTGTTCACACTGTAGGTAGGTGGTACGGGGGGATGGGGAGGAACAGGGAGATGGGGTGCCTATGCTAGGGGGCCAGGGAACAGCCCACACAGTTCTGGGGGCAGCCAGGCATGTGAGTGGCTGGGGGATATCTTGGGCAGCCCACCCAGCAGTTATACCTGGGGGGTGGGCACTGGGCTGCCCACACTGTGCGCAGCAATGGGGGGCTAGGCAGGAGACCACTTGCCCACATCTCATGCAGCCCCTAGGTCTCTGGTCTGTGCAGCGTGCAGCTCCCTGCTGTTCAGAAGTTGGGCCGCCCTGTTCTCCCCTGCCGGTTGCTGTGTCCAAAATCAGAGTGTTTAAGGTTTCTCTAGGTAAAATCATTTGTGCAGCATGTAAGAAAATGGGGGTCATGATTCATGGCTGGGAATCATATGTACATATAACTAGAGAATACATCAAACACCTTAATTTGCCACTTCTAATAAAAGTACGCTAGGCTTGGACACATCAAATGTATTGACATTACATTAATTCTACCTAGCACATCTCTAAAATGACTTATTCAAAGATCTGAGACATTTTTAATGTTGTGTCTTTCACCATGTTTCTTGATTCTTTGGCATTGCGAGTTTGGACAAGAAATAACACATTGAAACTGCTCTAATTGCACAATGCTCCTTCACACCTCAGTGATACTGGAGAACACAAACTCTGTTACCTTTTAAGATGCTAGTTTATCAGCTATGTATAGATCAGGGTTCACATTGTGTATATTGTGTAGATCAGGTCCTTCACATTGTGTCTAGCTGGTGTCCTCTCTGTCCAGTTTGTCTTCTCTCCAACCTACCAGACCAACAAAAAACATAAAGATACTGGATTCAAAGTTATCTAAAAGTTTCCTTCCATAAGGGCTTTCCTGAAGTGCAACCAGTGGTTAGATGGTTACATGTACAAATGCTTATGTTTTCCATTTTTGAATACAAGGAAAAGATGGGGAAGGAGGCCATCTGTTTTTGGTTTTTTGGAGGTGGAGGTTTACACCTTGTATATCACAAATGAACATACTTATCCAAAGCAGTCTAGCCTGACTGGCACAGTAGAAAGCTGATGATGCTCCATCATAGCATGTATAATGATACTGTCAAGATGTTCTCTCTTCCTTACAGTAGGACTCAGTACAAGGAAGTAGAGTCCCTGGACCTAGTGCAGGAAGGAATGGTTCAAAGCATACAATGGAACAAATCAATCCCATAAACAGGTGACAGTAGGTATTCTGTACCTCCTTCAGGAAGCTGTACTGAAACAGCTTGGTCCACTGTCCTAATCACAGGAAATTCAATGCAGAGGTGTGATGTTTTCACTTAAACAGTGCAGGATGTTCCTATTCAAAGTGGTTTGAACACACTGGTGCAAGCTGCAATGGTGTAGTTCTGTAATGCAGTAGGGCTGGTAAGCACTAAACCATTTCAGACTGTAGTTATCTATGAGTTAATCTGCATTCAGTAACTTCTGAAAATACAAACCTTTGGGCAGGAGAGTAAGTTATAAAAACAAAGCGAGAAAAGACAAAAACGAGCAACTAACTGTGTTGTGGGGCAAAGCAGGATTCTGTTCTGTAATGTGTAATTCTGCCTTTTGTAAAATATGGATGCACTAAAAAAAGCCAGATGGCTGCTTTTCTGAAGAGCCTTTTCCAGAGTACTAAAGCTGTAATACACAGACGTCTCTTCCCTCATTAGGATATGACTAAGTAGAGTTTGAAATAATAAGCTCTGGTTCCCATTTTCAACTGAAATCTGAACTCTGTTTTACATTCCTGACCCATAATGAAACTATTGCAAAAACATGCTTTTCCTCCACCAAAGCAGCATGCATTGAATTATAATGGTCCATTCTGCAATTTAGACCTTCTAATTTTCAACAGCCGTGTACTTTCAACAGAGGTGAAAGGTCTATTTTTCATTGGGGAAAATGTAAACAAGAATCCACCAAAAAATACAAGGAATGCATGTTTTCCCCCTCAACCTGTGTGTTCTTTAGAGCAGCTCCAGTAGAGCAAATTAAGAGCAGAACAGATTTCCAGGCTGGCAATCTTTCTTCTCTTGGGCAGGACATCTTTGAGACTTTGGACTTGATCCATAAGCCAAGTTCCATCTCGGATATGTGTATGTGGCTTTGGTTGAATTAACACAATGGGAAATGTGTGCCCACTGTGAGACAAAACATGGGCCAGTAGTCTGTATAAATGACAGGGCTAACTGATTTTCTGGCCCTGCTTTGCACTTCAGTTCTACTTGTAAAATGGGGTTCCCCCTCCCCTAATTGCTTCTTTCTTCTGACCCTTTAAGGTCCTAACACCTGTGTACAAAATGTAGTGCGTTGCCTTTTATTTCACTTTCTGCTCCTTTTGCTGTATACACATCTCACTGTTTTGTTGTCTGTTCTTCCAAGAAGAGCAGTTTGTAGAATGGGATATCAAAGTTTGGTGTCTTGGATGAAGTCCACTGTGAAAGGTAAGGCATAGATTGCTTCTTTCCATGGAAAGGGCACAATGGTT
This sequence comes from Gavialis gangeticus, assembly GCF_001723915.1. Lineage (NCBI taxonomy): Eukaryota > Metazoa > Chordata > Crocodylia > Gavialidae > Gavialis > Gavialis gangeticus. The sequence continues at coordinate 160,522,380 of NW_017729024.1, read as the reverse complement.
GGGCTCCTCCAGCAATTCTTTGCAGTTGGCCCTGCTGGAAACAAGCAGAATGCAACAGGCTACAGTGGATTTGCTGAAACAGCTGCCACTTTGATTTCAAAGCTGGGATTTTAACTTTGTGGAGGTGGTTCTGCTTTGATATTAATACATCTAGACCAGTGGTACTCAGCCTTTAACCTGGGGTCCATGTCATCCAGTCTGCAGGGCCCCCATGGGTCCAGGAATTTGGTGGCAAGAGAGCAGTGGCAACATTAATCGCCACATCTTTCAAAGCCACAGCAATTAATGCTGCCACTGGTCCACCACCAAATTTCCAGACTTGTGAGGATCCCTGTAGGCTGGGTGGCACCAGTGCACAGGGTTGGGCTGTGGCCAGATCTGGCATGTGGAGCTGGGCTGGTGCATACGATTGGGCTGAAGCTGGATCAAGCATGTGGGGTTGCACCTGCAGCCCAGTCCTGTGCAACAGCCCTGCACTGGATCAGGCCTGTGGACTGACCCCGCTGTGGGACCTAGTCTGTGGACTGGCCTCACACCACTCATCTGGCCTGTGGAGCAGGAAGGTTGAGCCCCACTAGTCTAGAGCTGCCAATGCCCCATGGTGTTGGGGCGCTAGAGCCAGCATAT
>NW_017729024.1:160502904-160516753 GCF_001723915.1 Gavialis gangeticus | reverse complement strand
TGCAGCCCAGTCCTGTGCAACAGCCCTGCACTGGATCAGGCCTGTGGACTGACCCCGCTGTGGGACCTAGTCTGTGGACTGGCCTCACACCACTCATCTGGCCTGTGGAGCAGGAAGGTTGAGCCCCACTAGTCTAGAGCTGCCAATGCCCCATGGTGTTGGGGCGCTAGAGCCAGCTTATATCTTTTAACCACTACATAAATTCTCAGAACACTGTCCACAGGCCTTTGAGAAATGGGAGGGAATGATGGCTTGCCTGCCACCTACACAGACTGTTCAGAGGATGTACAATTTTTGTTTGGTAATACAATGTACAGTACTAAAGTAATGCAGCGTGGCCGGCTGTGCTTCTAGAGTCTGACTGTGGTGGAATTTGCTCCTGGCTGGGGGGGGGAAAAAACAACCCCCAAAAAAACAAAAAACAAAAAAAAAAAGTGGTTGCAAGGATTCCACTGCTTAAGATGTGGGGGTGGGGAAAGTATTTAATATGTTTTGAATCATGAATGGCCTAACAGTAGAAATACTGTAAGAAGAGGCAAAATCTGCATTTGATCAGCTCTGTGCTGTTCAGCAGAAATGCTGGGAATTGGGTAAGTAACCACGAGAATAAAGCAGCGCACGGTTTAAATGCCCACGCTGTGACTTTCAGATAATTGCCCCTCTATGTCCTGAACAGCTTCTGGCTTCTGACCTTGTGAGTGCTGGTTATTCAGCCGCAGCTTGGAAATGTGCAAGGATTTACATAGCCAATATTTAATGAACGATATGCTGAACTTTACCATGGCAACTTTGAATAATTGGGCTTAATAAATGTGCACATGAAAGTGCTTTATGTTGCTTGAGTATAAAAATCGCCTTTCGTCCCCACCTGTTTCTGTAGAGAAATTAACTTTCAGAGTGCTTTAAAAAATGTTGCTAGCTACCATCATGCGCTGCCGTCATGTGTATGTAGTGGTTGAGCCACTGAAAGTGTCTTGCTACTATAAATCCAGAGGTGTAACCTGAGAGCCTCCCTCCAGACTCACTCCTAGAGGCAAGGCAGCTGTGAATGGGTATGTGAATGTGGTCATTTCCTGGGGAGTCAAAGACTCTAGATAATATTTAGTTAGCCATGTGCTGTTGCCTCCTGAAATGGCTAGCCTGAGATGCTGTATAGGCTTAGGAGAGACCTTGTATCTTGTTAACTCTGTTCAAGAAACTCCTCCCATCTTCTCTTACTCCTACGGACGTTCTTAAATTATGTGTATAAGAATAGACCTAAACATTGCTTATAGATAAATATTTCTAATGGTTCAGCTTTGTATTTCTGTCCATGTCTTGCCACTGGAATTTCAGGACTCCACTTAATAGTCTTGGATATGAAGTTAGTTGCATTCGGGGTTCAGTTTTGAAAGGACAAAATCAAATGTCTTGCTTCGCTACCTTTTCTAAAATAAATATTAGTATTAATTCCAGCATTTGTCCCTAAATATACTCGTGCTCTCCCACCTTTTGTCACCATTAAACCAAGCTCCTTTTTTTACCCCAATTGAATATGCCTATCATCTTATTTAGTCTTTTTTTTTTTTTTTTTTTAAATCAGGGGAATATCAGAGTCACCCCAATCAAAAAGATGTTTCAGCTTAAGATGTGTGAGCCAGGTCCTTATTGGAATGTAGTTTTTGTACATTTTTTTTTCTGCACTGTCAGACTCTCTTGGGTACTTCTTTTATTTTTTTCCCTTACCCTCAGTGTTGCAACCCTTGATGGATTGGAAAGTAATGGAGGTGGCAATTGTGGTGCTGCTGCAGTGACCATTGCCATGCGAGGCCAAATGTTTGCTGAAGCACACAGAACTTGACTGAATCGATCAAACTGAAGGAAATACATCGTGGGGTAAAATATATCTTTGTGAGCTCTGCCAGAGCCAGCTGGGAGCAGTCGCCTAGGTAACCAGGCTTTTACTGGCATAACTCAATAGCTCTGTCTAAAACAAATGGTGGGAGCAATTGCACCAGTGTAAGAGGAAGAAATGCACCACTTTTGATTAGGCACAAGTAATTAGCTCGCTGCCTATACAACAATAAATTATTTAGATTTAACGACAGACCATATGATGTTGTTTCCATAGTTCTGATGAAAGGGATCAGAGTTTAATTTTGAGCTTTCTGGGCCAAAAGAGGCTGGGAGCATGGAAGAAGAGAAATGCTCAGTGCTGGGGGCAGAGAATAAATACTTTTGTGCAACTCCCCAATTAATGAATTTATTTATTTATTCTTTTGCCCCTTTGGAGAACTTGAGTGGCATTGACTTACTCTAGAGGGAGGGAGGGATGAATGGGCAGCCAACTAAATTATGAAGTCTAAAATATTTGGTGCTGCTTTATTCATAGATTAACATAGGAATGTGTGGACACAATAAGAATGTTTATATCTTAAAAGTCAGATATGATGCATGATAACAGATCTCCAGAAGTGAGCTTCTGTATGTACAAGGATGTTTTTGTTACATATGGATACCGGAGTAGGGGTCATAAACAGCATAATACACTATTTATATTTCTGACGTGAAATAAACAGAAGTAGACAGTGTCAGGATGTATGGAATGAGATGATAAAGCGTAGTCAGACTGGCTGTCATCCACTTTCCACTTCAGCTTTCCGGTTTGATGTTAACTGTTTGGGAAGCCTCTTCAATGTAAAAAAATAAATAAATGGCACATTATAAAATAAATCAAAACTAAGGAAATGCAAATTAATTATCCATGCTGCTATATGTTACCCCAAAACTTTGTTCACAAATTGTGTAATAATTCTATCAAAACCTCAATGTGATGCTGTGTTTCTGAGAAATCTGACTGGACAGCATCATTTTTTAAACTTTTAAAAGGACATGCAGGAGGACAAAACCAACACAAGTGCGTTTACTACAGTGCAAATGCCACAGTCAGCTTCCAGTGATGATTAAGCCCTGACACAGTGTTTATATGTTGCAGCACCCTCTTCACTACTCCCCTTTGCAGTGGTTTAGTAGGTGGGTGCTAGCACTTAAGGGAAATGAGAGGCTAGTGCACAATGGACATAGGCTTATTTTGCAAAGGGGAACTTAGTAAAACCACTTCAATAGCTGGGCAGGCAGTCAGCGGCTTGAGGCAATGTGTTGTCAGCAACTGCTAAGAAAGCTTGGACAGCTGCAGTACTGAGGCTTAATTTACAGTGACTTTGTGGAGCATGTGCCAAAACCTTCATGTCTTGCAATAAAACAGTTTCCAGTGCACAATCCTCAGAATATCAGAGGGTTGTTTGTAGATGCTCAAGAGTTCTTTACTTTTCAAGTGGATGGCAATGCTTTCCATGGGGGTTATGGAGGACTTTTCTGTTTACGCTTCAGCATAGCCATCTGTTTATGGAATTAATATTACTGTAGTGAACACTGTTAATAGGATTCATTTCTGCTAAAACAATAGGCTGCAGTAAATCTCACTTTCATAGCATTTGTTAAGTCTTTGTACAAACAAAATGCAAGGCCAAGATTTTAAAAAGTGGATTTATCTGAAGTAATTGCAAGGCTGTTATAAAGTAAGTTGTGTGGATTTTTCCAAAAGCCCTTGATTTCTGAATGCACTACAGGTTTTAAAAGCATAACAAAAATGGACATCTTGTAATTAACATTACGTGAGTTTTAAAATAATTTATAAAATGTTATGCCAAGGTCTTAGAAGTCTCTTTTTCAAATCCATATTTAGGCATGCAGTTAAGATCCTTAGTTTTCCAAAAGGCAGCTCATACTGATTTAAGAAAAGGCCCTTCTGTGTAACTAGCCATCCTGTGCTACAAAGTTATCTTATTAGAGACTTTTCCGTTTATGAGCAGAGAAGTCAACGGCAGCTGTATCCTATCCCACTTGAGAGTCACAGTCTGTCTCAGTCTAAAGGTGCATCTTCCACCCTTAGTTCCAGCTGTTCAACTCATGGCCCAAAAGCATGGGCAATACCCTCCACTAAGACTTCTGATTTTACCAGGGGAGGCTCTTCACCAAAAGATGATTATCATGTGTTGGCAAGACCATGGAGTCACTCATGTGTTGCAGGTATCTGCCTGAGTTCATCCCAATGGTTCAGGCACTATGGGGTTGGAACACAGATCTCCTGATTCCTCTTCCCAGCTCAGCTACTGTTCTACTGTGTGACAAAGTGCAAATTGTTTCTCTGCACCTCTGCTGCTTCTTCCATCCTTTGTCTGCGGAGAATGGAAGCTCTTTGGAGCAGAGTCTTCTAGTTGGAGTTTTTAGAGCACCTCACATGACAGCCCAGATCTCTGTTAGGGTCTCTAGGCACTGCTTGGATAAAAGATACTGCAATAGGGTGATGCTTTTTCATGATTTAGGGAAGTCTCAAATGACTTAGGCTTTTCATGGTTTGCTCCTGAAAGAAATTAAATCTATGGCTGCTTGCCTAAACCACCCTAAGCTTACTTTTCTGTGGATTCTCTTACTGTATTGAGAGTTGTTTTTCCCCAGAGTCTGTGCTGGATATGGATGGATTAAGCTATTTGCAATGAAAAGAAAAGTTGCTAAGGAAATCCTTGAGACTATGGCTGTTTAGTTATAACCATGAATGGAGCACATCTGTGCGTGACTCTTCTTTTTTTTTTTTTTTTTTAAGATGGAACCCCAAATATACTGGTGAACATAGTTATAACTCTGAATATACTGAATGATGGCATCCGATACTGTTCGTTCCATCTCATCTTAAAATATTTTCCTCCCCCAGCTGCAAAAGTTGACTGTTCTGTGTATCTGAGTGTTTAATGAACTAAGAATCATTTTACCTGCCAGAGCTGACAGCTCCAGTTTCTCTCCCAAATCAAACATCATAACAGTATTGCAGGAAATGACATTCTCTGCGTTCTGAAGTGCTTTTGCTATATTGGGGAAGCACACAGCTTTGAATGTGGGTCTCTGACAGGAACATTTAAATGACCTTTTCCAAGCACATTTAAAATATTAGATTTGTCAAGGATATTATATTGTAAAAACATTTTGAAGTTTTTGTTTAGGATATTTTACTGTTTAAAAAATGGTTCATTGAACAGAAGCGATTCTGACGTATGCTCTAAACTTGGCTAGGACAAAATATTATATATCTATTCATTTTAACAGGAGCAAGACTTGTGGTGGTTAGGGAAGCTGCTTGTATTTCCACAATACTAAATGTAGATTTGCTGAATCTCATGTAAACCTTAGTCAAATTTCCTTTCTTCTGTTATAACTTATTTTGATTGAAAAACTTAAAACTTAAATTAAAAACATTCAGAGATCTGTCTATATGGTATATTGGTTAAAAGCAAAATAATAAACTCTAGGTTTTACATATTTTTTGAAAGGTAATATAGCTTAAAGATACACTATTATGTAAAAGCCTAACAAATTAGCATTTTATGGTTTATATACCTACTTATCAAGTAGTACTTTTGGTAGTTATACTGAAATGCAGAGAAGCATTAATTTTTAAAGAGCATTACTTATTTCTGTTGCTTTTCTCTCTCAAAAGAATTAAGAGCATTTTGGATATATGCATTTTTTTTAAAAACTCAAAAGCCTTATTTGTGTAATATCTTTTTAAATGGCTAGCCAGATGGGTTAGGGAACACTTGTACATGTCATCTATGTCTAACGCCTTTCATTCTCTAGGGACCACCCTGAATTACATCATATTTTATGATTGCAAGACAGTGTTAATGGAACTTGGCCATATGGTTGAATCATCTGTTCTCTCCAGCCCTGGAAGGATTATACAAGTATCTTCAAAAGAGTGTTTAAATTTATAGCATTTTTTAACTTTACTATTTGGAGTCCTCACGCTGGATGTAGTCATGAAAATTTTAAGCAGATTCTGTTACTGGTTCAATTAAAAAATAAACATTAAATAAATAATGGGCTGTAGCAGGCAAAAAAAATAATAGATTCTGAGTTAAACTGGTTTACATATATTCTGTGATGAGAAATGAAAGATGCAAAGTATCATTTCTAAGACTTTGTATTGTTGCCTGTTGTAACTTTAACATTACTTCTCCTGGGGTTTTGCTCTTATTCTTAAGACTAAAATCTGGATCTGTGAAGAAAATTTCCCTCATTTACATGCCTTGAAGAAGAAAAAATATGTTCTGAGGAGGGAACCCAGCTAGTATCTGACTTCCCATTTGTTCCCAGGAGCAGTTAGAATCTCTCAATTACTTATCCACAGCCTTTGTAGTTGATATAGTACAAAAAATCAGAGTTCCTGCCTGCCAAGTATATAGTCTTCCGAGGGTGCAGAGTAGACAGAGCAAGCTGGGGGTGGGAAGAGAAGTGAATAACTAGGTTTGCCTGTCAACCTTCACTACCTGCAAGCATCAAAGAAGCAGTTCTTCAGCAAAAAAAATGTGTAAGCCTTAAATGCCAGGTTGGCTGCTCTTATTGCCACAATGCTTTTGTATTGTCTTCGTGCCAGAACTCTTGGCTGTCTTGCAATAACATGGCTACCTTTTTTGAGCTTGATTGGGTTCTCGAACTCCTAAAGCTGCCACCCTTCATGAGGTGGTCCACCATGCATCTCTTCATTGTTGGAAACTTGTTTGAATTGGCCAGCTGATATGTATCCACATCTTTTTATGCAGAAATTGTGTGGGTTTTGTAAAAAGGTTAAATTTTAAAGTCAGATAATCTCAGTGATGAGCAGCAATGCTGTACTGTGTCATGCTGGTTACTTGAGGCTAAATGTTGAATGCGCTAGATCAGTGATGCTCAACCTTCCAGCCCCATGGCCTGGTTTTGGGATGTATGCCTCAAAAGCATTACAGGCTGGCTGTAGCCAAGACCAGGGATTTTGACTGGGGTGTGCCAGTGCCACTGCTGAGACTTAAACATGGAGGTCCCTGGCTTTAGGGTCTTTTCCCTCTGTTTAGGGTCAGATGGATTGCCATATTTGGAATTTTACCCCAGTCAGCTTGGTGTATGGTCTGTATAGGCATTTTTGCCTTCCTCTGTAGTGGGGAGTGTGGTCCTTTTCCTTGGTGCTCTCAAGCATATTTAACAACCCTTGTAGTGGCAGGACATTGGCTGCTGTTGTCCACCTGCTTTACCTGTAACAGGTTAAGGTATTATGGCTTGTGATTGTGTCCAGGTTGGCTGTGTAGTTTTGCTAATAGGTTAGACAATGGATTTGTATAGGATGGTTTGGGTGGGGATGGTCCCATCTCTGGACTAGGTGATTTTTGATTCCTCCTACCCCTCCTACCCCACTTTTCTGTGAGTCTATGATAAGTGCATAGTCATGGGATAGATTCAGCATGCAACATTGATCCACGCGCTGTCTTGAGCCCACACACCAGATCTGGCCACAAAATGACTTTGCATGGTGGCCCTGCCGTGGACCAGTGATCTAGCATGCAGGCTATGTCATCTGGCCCATTGGGCTCCACATGAGCCCCAATATTTGATAGCAGGGGAGTGGCAAAATCCATGGCAAATAACACTGCCAACACTTCCGTGCCCACCCACCAAATTCTAGACTTATGGGAAGCCCTGTGGGTTAGATGAGACAGCTCCTCAGGCCAGAGGTTGAGCACCACTGCCCTAGATCAGTGGCAGCAGTAAACCTTGATAAAAGAAGGACAATTTGAGATGTGTTGATATGTTAAAATGCTACAGGGGCTGATCTACTGTAGATTTAAAAGGAAAAGGTATGTTAACAAATAGAAATGCACTGATATATAGGTGCCATACCAGATTGGCACCGATAAAAGGAAAATTAACATTATTGGCTTTTTTTGGCCAGTGAGCTAATAATGTACTAATAAATATAATATGTCTTCTGGCTGGGACCCCCAGACACTGAATGCGTGCACATAGCTGTATACATGCACACAGCTAGGAATGTAGCCAGGCAGCGTGAAGAGCAGTGCCCTGCAGGTAAGTCTTTAGAGGAAAAGGGGCATGAGGGGTGGGGGGCAGATTAAGGCTCCCGCAATGAGGGAGGGGCTGGAGCTGGGGCAGGGAGTGGGACAGAACCACAAGCGGGTTTTCCAGGGGATCAGCGTCTCGGCACTTAAAAATGGTGGCAGGGGCGCTTGAACTAAAGCTCATCAAATGAGCACAGCTCCCAGGCCAAAGGCAGTAAGGTGAGAAGCCCCAAGCCCACAGCGGGCAGCCCACTTCCACCCTCACCCTGCTCAGCCCTGCTCCAGTTAAAAGCATCCCGGCACTTAAAAATGGTGGAGGCATTCAATGAGCTTTAGTTCAAGTGCCTTTGCCACCATTTTTAAGTACCAGGATGCGGATCCCCTTGATGAGCTGCCTGCAGCTCCATCCCACTTCCTACCTCGGCCCCAGGGTCCCATTCACTGCCCTGCCCCTGTCCCACTCCTTCCCTCACCGTGGGGGCCTTGATCTGCCCCTCTACACCCCTTCCCCTCCACAGACTTACCTGCAGGGTGCTATTCTCCATGCTGCCTGCCTGCGTTCCTGTAAATTGGTTATTGGATCAGTATTAGCCCGTATGCCTGGTGAATAATTGGCTATTGATATCGGCTAAGAAAATTTTTATTGGTGCACCCCTACTAACAAAAATTATGTGCATGTCGGTTCTCTCTCTAGTCTTATGTGAACAATTCTAGCAAATGGTTGACCCTATAATAATAGTATTCCTAAAACAGGCTGTATACAATATCTTCTTTTTTTTTCTAAATGTATTTTGTGAGGTTAATTCTGGGCTAGTGTTATTTTGACAAGATGTAGGATCCTTGTTCTGTGCTCAAGCAGGAAAAAATTAGGGGTGCAAAGATAACTTTTTTTGGCCAATACCAATGGCTGATTATTAACCAGCTGTATTGGCTGATACCAATCTGATAGTCGATATGCAGCCCAGAAACTTGGAAAGCAGCATCGAACCAGTAAGTTGGAGGGAAGGAAGGGGGCTGGGGAGTGGGGGCAGATCGAGGCCCCATGGTGAGGGAGGGAGTGATAGTGCTTGGAGGGGGTGCTACAGGTTGGGTTACAACCACCCCAAAATTTGCTGTAGCCTCTTTCCCAGTGCTGCTGCCACTAGCCTTGCTCCTGTCTGTCTCAAACGTAGCTCCGGCCCAGTCCCCCCACCAGGAAGAGACCAGCATAGCCTCCAAGTCCACAGCAGGCAGCCCACCCTTGCTCCACACACAAATCTGGGGGGCACATGCCCCCAGTACCTTCCCTGGAGGTGCATGCAGCAGCGGGAGTGTGCCATCCCCCACTGCACTCCCCTGGATGAGCTGTCCACAGCTACATCCTATGCTAGGTCCTGCTCTGGCTGGGCAGTGCCTGCCCCAGCCCTTGCCCCTGCCCTGTTCCCTCTCTCACTGCAGGGGCCTAGAACTTCCCTCCCTGCCACCCTGCAGTTGCACACATGCATTTGGCATTTATTGGTGCCATTATCAACGACATTGGCCAAAAAAAGCCAATTGTTGATAATGTCAATTTTTCTTTTATCAGTGCTGATTACAATATGGACCTATATATCGGTGCACCTCTAGAAGAATTTAAACCCCTTGCTGAATTAGGGCAGTTGAGGCTACCTGAGGGGTTTAAGTTTGAAGGGTGGAGTGACAGCTGTGGCCTACTAGTCAGCTGGAAGGTAGAGCCATCTGTCATATGAACAAGAAATCCATGCCAGACAGAAGGTGCTCTGGGGGAGGAATAGAGTTTGCTCCCTTAAATGAGGAAAAAGCTGTCTCTGGGGGAAGAGGGCAGGGGTTGTCTTCCCCTATAATTTCTGTGACACAGTTGGAGGGGTAGGATTGGTTTTTAAGGTGGTGTGGCCATCCCACCAAAAGGGTTGCTCTTTTTTTGTCCAGAAGGCCTCATGAAAACAGATAGCAGCTGTCAGAGACTACCAGGATGAGCTAGGGGTTTTTAGTTTTGGTTTTTGCTTCCCGTCTCTGATCAGGGGGCTGTTAGCAGGGAAATGTTTACTTCTGGAAACTGGGTACAGATCTTGTCCAGATCTTGCCCTTTCTCAGTTTTTTGCTGCTTTAAATTATTTGTTTTTTAGACTGAAAAAGCACCAGTAACCTGTAAATGTTGTTTTTGGCTTTAAAATCAGGAATATCATAGCAAAGTTACCTGCTGCCTTGACAAGTGGCATTTGCACTGGTATTCACTCATTTTGGTACATGCTGAACCAGGATGTCATTTCATCTGTTGGCCCTGGAACGTGTTGGGATTTGTTGAACCAAGGAATTAATGCTGGTTTCAAACTACCTCAGAAGCTTTTGGATTACTTCGCGTTCCCCCTTGGCTATCTAGTATCATTTACAGAACATTTTTTCCTCAGAAATATGGCTTTATGGAAAAACTACTAACTTCTGTTTCTCCTCCCTGCCCTTCCCACCTTTAAAATAGAAAAGCAGAAACTCTGTTAATATTCTGAACTCGATTCACTTAATTCTTCAGTAGGCACTGCTAATGATTCATTCGCCTTTCTCCAGTCCAAAACCTGGAGTGGGGTGGAGTAGGGGCAGATGAGAACTGACAGGTTGTCCACAAGACGCTTAAAAAGGGACTTTGTTGCTATATCGCCTGTAGACTTGGTGTTATAATGCCAGTTTTAGGGATCACTCTACTTCGGGGCAGGCAACTGTTTCAGCTGGAGGGCTGCTTAACGAGTTTTGGCAAGGCGTTGAGGACTGCAAGGGTGGCCCACTCCCTGGTTGCTGTCTTGTGACCCCTGACCTTTGCCACTGGAAGCCTCTTTCCTTGCCCAGGAGTACTGCTTGGGGGAGGGAGGGGGAATTGTTGTGTTTTGTTTGTAAGGCGGGGGTTGTGTGATTGGAGATATGTAGTTTGGGGCGGTGGGGGGCTGCTGGGTGTACGTGGGGGTAAGATGTGTGTGTGGAGGATGTGTATGGGGTGTATATGTGGATGTGTGTGGGGGCATGGGGTGTGGGGTGTGTGGAAGAGATGGTTGTGTGGGTGTGATGAAGGGATGTGGGTATATCTGTGGAGAGGTGTAGGGGTGCTGGATTGCTGTGGGGTGTGTTTGTGGGTATGGTGGGGGTATGTGTGTGGAATGGGTATGGTGGGGTATGTGGTTGCAGTGTGGGGTGTACGGGACAATGTTGGGTGTGTGTGTGTTGGGTATGGTGAGTGTGGGTAGGTTGTGTGTGTGTGCGTGTGGGGGACTTCCCCCCCCTTCCCGCTCTTTGTGATGTGGCTTAGGTCAGACCCTCTGCAGGCGCGGTGGGGGAAGAGGGCTGGCACTGCCTGCCTGGCTCCCAGCATGCTGCAAAGGCAGGAAGGCAGCTGCCACCCGTGGGCAGCAGCAGAAGCCCCTGCAAAAGGGGAGGGGGGCAGGGAGCTGAGCCTGGCACTGCTGGCTCTCTTGGTCTCTGCCCCACACCTGCCCAGCCAGACTGCAGCTGAGCCTGCACTGGCTCCTGCTGCTGTTGTTTCTATCTCGTGTGCCTGCCCAATGGGGCTACACCAAGTGCACACTGACTCCTGCTGCTGCTCCCTCCTCCTGCCTGTCCCGTGCCCACCCTGCAGGCCTTTGTGAGCAGCCAGACTTCTTCACGCCCCCCCGCCCCCACATGCTCCTCTGGCCCACACAAACAGTACCGAAGTAAGCTGCAGGCAGAGCCCACCCTGCTTCCCTTGGTGCTTCAGCTTCTCCCTCCCTACCTGCCGCTGGGAGCGCTGCAGCAGGGACAGCAGGAGTCACTGGAGGCTGGGGGAGCCCAGCAGCTCCCTGGGTGGCAGCAGTGGCAGGAGCCCTGCTCAGAAGCTGTGCCTGCTGGCAAGGGAGGCAGGGGCAGCTGCGGGCAGGGCCTGATGCAGTTAATTGGTTGGTACCTGCCTGCGGGCCACATTTGGCCCACCCTTGCACTACCTTCTTCAATGGGGGTGTGAGTTAATTCTACTTTAAGGAGTCCGGTAGGTAAATTCATTTAAAATTTAGATCTATGCCAGGGTCTCTGGGGCCAGTTTACAGGTAACCTGTATAGTGAGATGGAACAAACCAAGCTTCTCGATTCATTGGGACAGCTACTTTTTGAATTTGTATGGCTATGTGGAGATTTTGTGAAGGGAGAAGCAGAGCAGAGGATGTTTTTTTCACCATGTTTCATCTGCCCTCTAACAAAGGGAAGGTAACATAGAAAGCTGCACTTTCAAGAAGTTGCCAAATACTCTAACATGGCAGGGAATTGGGTTTGTTTGGGTTTTTTGGGGTTTTTTTTTTTAATGACTTCTCAGAATTTTCCAGTTCTTCTGGAAACTAATCTTTAGTGTAACTTGCCTGTGACTTTTGGATTATCCTTCACTGCACTCATGAAATTTAATATGGCAAGAAGTCAAACTTTTAGTTGTAAGATTTAATTCACAAACTGACAGGTATTGGATCCAGAGGTCAGTCTGTGGTGCAGACAGTTGTCAGAAGCCTCATGAGGACTAGACAAATAATCAAACACTGGCCTGCCTCTGGGATCTTGAAATGCTCCTCAAGATTGAACTAAACCCTCCAAGGCTTCAGACTCCATCATTACTTGAACCAAGGGTTTCTCTTCTGTATTTTTTGTTTTGTTTGGCTGAGTCATGTATTTGAGGGTAGAAAGCTCTACTTTGTAATAATGGATATTTTCTCTATCATAATGACAAGACTTCATATATAAATAGCCCACATGGTTTTCTTGCTCTGAAACATTTTGAGATTTTGGTATGAATTTTGAAATAGGATTTTTTTCCCTAAAACTGCAAGAATATCAGGCTCTGCAGTCTGTTAGATATCCAAAAGAACTCTGTTACAAAATTAACCTCTTCACTGTCTCTCATGTTGTCCATACTCATTTTTGGTAAGTAAGTATATTCCTTACCCCAATGAATTTACAACCTGGTTTTGTAATTGTGAAGGCACATTGCTGCTATTGCAAAGCACAATATTTAACACTTTTCAGGCTGCAGTTTGCATGACTGTTATACAATAACTACAATAAGCCCTGCATAGAGGCAAAGATTTTTGTGGGTGAAGTTTTTTTTATTGGACAAAGTGTGTGGTTGAGAAACTTAGACAAAATTATGAATGTAATGCGTTCTTCAGGTCTGAGGAAAAAGCAGATGCAGAAGAAAATTAAAAACAGTCTACCTGAAGAATGCATATTAGAAAGCTTTTTTTAAGTCTGTTCCAACCATGCAGTTGGGCCAGTAAAAGATATCACCCACAAAAATCCTGCCTCTTATATATATTCTAGACCGGGGTAGGCAACGTTTTTTGGCCGTAGTGCCAAAAAAACTACAATGTCTACCTTGGAAGGTGCTGGAGTGCCGGCATGCTGGAACCTGGACCAGCTGTTTGCAGCCTCCCAGCTGCAGCCAGCCCACGGGGCCCAGTCTGCTTGCAGCAGGGCTTGCAGCCTCCCAGCTGCTTGCCGGGAGCACCCTGAGCTCCATGGCTGGCAGCAGCTGCTTAGAGCCTGGGCTGGCAGTGGTCTGCCAAGCAAAATGGCCTTGCGTGCCATGCTTGACATGTGTGCTGGGGGCTGCTGACCCATTCTAAACCATTGTTCCAGCACTACTCTGTTTGTATAGCTGGCTTTGTCTTATAGCTTATGGAAATTGTAATTTCGCAGTGGCCTGCTTGCCACTGAAGAGGTGTTTACCCAATCCAAAGCCAAACTGTATTTCCCAAATGCCTTGGTTTGACACCCTCTGTCTTTAAGGCTGTGATTTGTTCAAATGAAGCCAAGGGACTTGAGCTCTGAAAACCTTGGCGAATGTAATGAAATTTGGGCACCAAACACCTTTAACCTCCTACAAGCTGGAAAGAACGTCCAGTTAAAAATTCACGTTCATTGTGATAAAGATG
>NW_017729024.1:160489307-160497904 GCF_001723915.1 Gavialis gangeticus | reverse complement strand
GTAATGAAATTTGGGCACCAAACACCTTTAACCTCCTACAAGCTGGAAAGAACGTCCAGTTAAAAATTCACGTTCATTGTGACAAAGATGCATAGCTGAGATCAGTTGACTTGAAAGTTTTCCAGCTCTTTAATTCTTCAGACATTTTTATAAGAGAACATTTCCTTTTCAAATCTGCCTAGCTTCCCCTCTGTAGCTTAGAAATGTCTCATTCTCACAGAGCCTGCCCAGCCTGATGGTGTGCAGACTGGAGCTGCGGGGTGTTGTGCACTATCAGATCGAGCGGACTTCATGTCTCCGCTTGTAGCTCCCTACTGGAGTGCTGGGAGCCCCATGTGAAGGCATGGAGCTGGCCCAGACCAATGGCGTGTGGTTCCCACCTGCAGTGCCATGAGCCCCCTGTGCTGTCATGGAGCCAGCCTGGTCTGGTCCAAAGGTGTGTGCCAGCGGGCTGGAGACTCAGCCAGAACCATGCACTGCTTTCTGGTGCTGCTGCTGCCACTGGCAGCAGGGGATGTGCGTGTGGGGAGGGGCGCATGGTGGTGGGGGGGCTGCACTGACCCACAAACCCCACATCCCCCCCCCACAGACTGCACACACTTCCACTTCCCCGCACACGCACCCCTTCAATATACAAAAGTAAGGCTTTATATTGAGCTATTATGCAGTTACGTCTATATACACTATACAAACATAAATAAATTGGGACAAGTCCTTAAGAGGGCCTCCAGTCGAAATAATTTCCCATCCCTGGTTTAAAGCCTTAAGATGGGTGGCCAACTTGGAGCACGTTTGCAACAAGTGACATGGGCAGCCTCTGTGTGTGGCATGTGGCAGAGACCAGGGAGGGGACAGGCAGCACAGAGGCTGCTGGCAGATTGGGCAGGGAGCACATAGCAGGTAGCAGAAAGCAGACCTGCAGATCAGACTGGGAAAGGGGTTTGGAGTGGCATGGCAAAAAACAGAACAAAGTAGAGAAGAAAACTATGGGGTGTTTCTTATTTTACTTTGATTTTTTTTTTGTTTCCTTTTCAAAAGGTCCCTCTATTTTTGTGTTTTTTTTTTCCTGTGGTAAGATAAGCAGTGCATCTTTACACAAATACACTCAATTAGTTCTTGGCTTCACTACCTTCAGACTTAGTGTAAATGATAGGTCACATGTGGTGTGGTTACCAAAGCATTCTGTGTTATCTCCATGCAGTGATAAATCTCCAGTCACTTCATTGATGTGTGGGTTGATAAACAGTAGGAGGTGGTCTCATGTATAGTGAATAGTCTAGCCATGTGCTATCAATTATTTAGACCTCATTTTTTCTCTTTTCTGACACATGGTCAACTTTATGTGAGCAGATTCTTTTCTATTCTGCTGTTAAGAAAATAAGAACTGCTGTTAACTGGGCCATGGATCCATTTTGCCCGGTATCCCATGCCATACAGTGGCAAACAGTGGATGCTGAAACAGAGAATGAACAGGGTATGACCAGGGTTTCTTCCATTGTTCCTCTCCTACTTGCAGCCTAAAGGAAACTTAAGAAAAGGAACACAATTAAAAGAGCAATAGTGTTCAAAAGAACATAGATTTAAGTGTATGGACTTCCATTAAACATTAATGAGATACTCTAGTCCACCCTTAAAACAAAGGTTGAATTTTGCCTTTATTGGGGTGGGGAAGGAAAGAATTTGTCCAGCCTGGCTTGTTCCCCCATTTAGATGTTCATCTTGTTACAGACATGGGGCAATAGATCCAAATGAGTTTAGATGTTGTTAGTTCCAAAAACTTATAGCACTATGCTTTTCTTAACATTGGAAATAATGCATATTGAAGCAAAATAACGAATGCCTACACACCTTTCCTTACCTCAGTTTTATCTCTGCTGCTTTGGCCTTAGATCAGAGGCCCTTAAGGTGTTCAGGCATCAATAAACTCTCTTCTTAGCATAAATTTCACAACTTTCTCCTGTACATGGCTTTTTCACCAAAGCATGGAGTCTTCTTTCACTTCTGCTTCTAGTTGTCTTTCTCCTCTCTCTTTCTTAGCTCTTGTGAGAAGCCCTTTTATAATTTCAGATCCCCTTTGTCAGATGACCAGTTAAACCTCATCAGATGATCTGTTGTGCAGTTTCTTCCTCAGAGATGAGACTTGAAAAGTTGACTTACCCTGGTTGGTAGGCAGCTCTTTGTCCAAAGGAGCTTCCATGTGACTATAGCAGTGGTCTCCAAAGTGGGGTGCGCAAGACGATCCATTGGGGTGCGGGAAGAAAATATTAAAACTTCTATTTAGATGTATATTTACATAAATATACATGTATTGGGGGTGCGTGCTCAAAAATGTTTTACTCATAGGGGTGCGTGATCAAAAAAGTTTGGAGACCACTGGAATAGAGGATCATTAATGTTTAATGCTCCCCCCCAGTTCATTCTTTATCACCCTCACTTGGAATTGTAATACAGCAGGGGAGGTAAAATAAAATAAAAAAACTAAAAATTAAAAACAAATAAAAAAATTAAAAACTTTGAAGACTGACAACCCTACATTCAGAGTGGAAATTCATGATCTGTCAGAGTCCCCAGTGTCAATCAGAAATTGTCCCAAAGTTAACAAGGATACAATACTGGATTATAATTTCTCATTCTAAAATGTATGCTGATAACTAACTGTTCCTGATTTATGTTCCACTATAAAAAATGTTGCTTGCTTTCACAGTGTAGAGAATGCCAAATAATACTTTTGTGTGAAGCAAATGTTTTTAGTCTGCAACTGTAAATTTTTAATGTCAGCCACCATGGTGAGCAAAAAAAACTAAGGAACATAGTGCAGACAAGGTTCTTTGGGTGAATCTGATATCTTTTATTAGACCAACTGAAATAATTGGAAATACATTTTCTTAGCACGCTTTCGGGTTTAAAAACCCTTCGTCAGGCTGAGGAAGCATCTGCAGTTGGTGTGTGCTCTTCCTGGATGGAATGAATAGTAAAGAAACCAGAGGCTGGGCTGTATGCAAGAAAGGCAGTCAGTGAAGATGTAAGTTGAGGAGTCAGCAGGTGAGATACAGGCTTGGGGAGGCAGGGAGGGGAATGCATGTAGCAGGTAAATAATGGAGAGGTACCTGGAGAATCAGATTTCAGGCAGGTTGTGTCATAAATCCAATGTCAATATTTAGTCCATGATTTTCTGTATCCAGGAGGTTGATAAAGTGAAGTTCATAGGCTCATCTGTGAAAAGTGTTTTGTAAGATTCCTGTGAGTACTAGAACTGAGAGATTGGAGAGAGAGTGGTTTTCTTGTCAGAAATGTGCACCCACCGGTAACTGGGTATTCTTGTCTTTGATGTCAGATTTCTGGTGTGCGTTCATTCTGGTGTACAGTTGTTGTTTGGTCTCCTACGTATCTTCCGTCAGGGCATTTGGTGCATTGAATCCTCCAATGCACCAGGTACCTCTCAGCTATTAACCTGCTACATTAATCTCCCCTCTCCCCACCCTCCCAGCCTCTCTCACCCACTGACTACTCAGTTTACATCTTCACTGTCCTTAGACCAGCACGGCTACAACCTACACCCCTGTAAGGAACACAATGGCAAAGATTTCCAAAGTAGCCCCTGGATCATGAGGTGTCATTGGTATAAACTTATTCTAATCCCTCTGCACTCCCATTTTGTTGACAACTGGAAAGTAAGTTGTGAAATCCAAGACCTGACTCTTGGTTAAATGAAAGAGCGTAACATAGAGTTCATGCAATTTTTTCACATGGTTAAACTCTGCTTCCATGGAAGCATTAGAGTACAAGCTTTCCGTTTCTTCTGAAAAAGGCCCACAGCTATCATTTTTATCTTTAAAGATATCTTCCCTAATGAAACGCATTTCCTCTAAACTACACTTTTTCAATGTGTACTACCACAGTGATGTTCCCTCTACTAGAAAAAGAAATGGGGGAGAGCCATGCTATTCATAATATGATCAAGTGGCAGCTGGATTGTCTTTGCTACAAACATCTGGTTAGTTTCTAAATACTGGCAGTGAGGTTTCTGAACAGAGCTGCTGAGTTTGAAAATATCAGCAATTTCAATTTGTTGCTTGACTTCCTTGAAGTTCTGATCTCAGTGGTGATAGCAGAATCTGTGGTAATAGGTATGCAACAGTGCAAGGTCACCAAGTCATCTCCTGTAGTCTGCTTGCCAAAGATAACTCGCATTGGCCATTGATAGATGTGAGGGGTTGGGAAAAGAGCCCTTTAAGGGGAGAGGAAGCGCATCAGTTTGACCCAGCTACTCTTTGTCCGTTTAAACTGGCTGCTTCAGCAAAGCTTTTTGGTGCTTTTATCTAATAGCTGAATCAATCAGTTATTAGACAGAAGTGCTAAAAAGCCCTGCTGAAATGTGCGATCTATACAGAAATTGGACAAGCTGCATATGGTGCAGGGGTCTGCCAAACTGAAAGTAAAGTGCTGGTTGTGGGGTGGGGGAGTGTTGTTTCAAGTCTGTAAGCAGCCATAGTGATTAGCTAGTTAATGTTTGCTCATTTTTTGAAAAAGTAAAACACTGTTAAGTTCTGCTATCGTGTTACTCAGTGATTGTTCTTTTTATTGCATAAGAACATCAGTAAATGCTAAATACCTGAGGTTTAATTTCATGATGCAACAGGTGACTGGGGACTTGATCTTTGCCCAACCAAAATAAGGTGGATATGCTAAAGGCATTAGCAGATGACTGTTCTATTCGTTGAACTTCTTTCTTGGGATGCGCAAGCTATTCCTTTTTTAATAAATGAATATAACTTGTTCCAGAACTGCCTGCATGTGAAGACTAGACTTGTATTTTGACACTTGTATTGGCTGTCTAACAAAGTCTGCCTGATTAAACACTTTCAGCAATGCTTCATCTTGGCACACTATGTACATAAATGAACCCATTAACAAAATGTATATGGTCTATGATTCCAGCAGTAAGTTTTTAGTTAACCTGATAAACTGTAAGAGCACACCTGCTAAGCAGATGCCTTGTCACCTAGGGCAGCAAGGCGAGAGTCAATGGCAGCAAGTGTAATCCTCTTTCAGCAGTTGCCATAGCATGGAGCATGCTATTAAAAACTGCCTTGGTCTTCCTCTTAGTGAGCGTGATGAGTGAATCTGCCTGCCATGTAGTGAATATTGATTGTACTGCTAAATGCTTCACTTTGAGTTTTGAGGGCCAGTTTTGTCTTCTCTTTCTGAAGCACATTCAGCCTCATCAGTTATCTGCTGGCACAAAATTTGGCCCTGAGGTAGGTATCTGTGCTGGTAACTGGATGTGACCATGGGTGGAATTTTCACCATAACTATTCTAATTGTAATTAGAAGAATTAAAAGTCCTTTATGTATTGCTTATCTTTTCTTCCTTTTTATCAGAAGCATGCCTCCTAATGGGCTTCCTTTCCATAGCGATTTGTTGCCTGGTCTGTTAGGCCTGTTTAATATATCAGCATAAACTGAACTGGATGTTCTTTTTTTAAGAGAAAGTCTAGGCAAAGCTCGGGTAGTTTGCTGAATCTATTTTATTAAGCTAAACCATGTGTCGTCTTGGCTGTATTTTTTAATGTGCACATACCATTGTCATGTTAAAGAATATTAATAGGTTCTTTTAAATGAACCCAAAGAGAAGCATAACTTTATAACATACAACATGCAAAGAGGGAAAATACTGAGAATGTATGGCTGCTTAAGGGTGTCAGTGCTGAGGAAGACATCCTGCCTGCCCTACTACTGCAACTCCCACCCTCTGCCCTCATGTTTCAACTTTTGATTTTGTTTTGTTCCCTGTGATATCTTTCCTAGCACTTTAATTGCTGTATCTCCCAGTAACTGCCTATATGAAAAGACTGTGGTAAGCACAACCTACCTTGCACAATGGCCATGATAAGTCATGGGATATCCAGAGGCGTAGTAGGGTGCATGGAAGCAGGGGCTGTTGATGGGGATGGGACTAAGAGCTAGGGCTCCTTGGGGCAGGGAAATGCTGGGGCAGTTTATGGATAGAGCCTGGTTGGAGTGGTGGGCTCTCTGTGTGGCTCTGTAGTAGAGCTGTTGGCAGGGGGAGGAAGCTTGGGGCTTCTCTCTATATTTGAGCAAAAACCCACCAACATGTAAACTTCTTACAATATTGGACCACTTCTGCAAATTGCACCAGAATCCAAACCCCTGCAGCTTTCTCACGCCCTCCTTGAACAGGAGAGTGCTATTTGGAACCGACCTGTATATTGTAATTAAGCCTATTACTTCAGTGGTATGCTTTTTGTCTGGGCACATTGAAATATTTAAGATGCAGACAAATCAACTGGCTCATTCAGCCCATCCCTTTAGGACTCGAACTACAAAGGAATTTAAATGCTGTGGCTTACAGGCTTGATCTTGTTCCCTCCCTACTAATGAAAAGCCAACATGGTTGTATTAGAGCCATGAAAGAAGTAGGTGCTCTCTGACTTCATGAAGCAAGGCAAAATGTTCCAGCCTGTACCTTCTAGGCCAGGGTGGGCAATAGAAAGCCTTGCCTGGTATCTAATGGAGCGCTGAGTGTGGATGAGAGCCAGTTGGGTTAAAGTCACGCTAGACAATATTGGGAGCTCCAATCCAGGGAAGAAGCTGGAGGACCTGTCTGAACTCTGGATGGAGGAAGTATTAGCAGCCAGTTGTTGCTAAATTCGTTGCATCCCTGACTGATGCTGAATAGCCAGGCATTGACGGTTACCAGAAGTGCTTTCTGTCTCCTTCAGGTTTCTGTCCATCCATGACTGTCAGTTTGGGTTACTCCAATGCCTTCTAAAAGGACTTGGTTATCAGGGTAATGAGCCTGGTTTAAAAAAAATGCCTGAAAGTATATCAGATGGAGTTCAGACTTCAAAAGATTCAGAAACACGTGCTACAACATACACTGGTCTTTGTTCAGAATGCCAGCCACAGAAATTTTCAGGCCCAGGCCATGTTCTCAAGTTGGGTTCCCCATCCAACCTGATGGCTGCCTACTTTTTTGTGGCTATTTCTTAATTTCTGTATTGTAAGTGAGAGTAATGCATCCCGAGAGAGGGAAGAAAGGAGGTTTCTGTAGAAGTCATCAGAGGACCATTCTACCTCCCTCTCACTCTTTTCCTCCCGCTTCCCCCACTTCTCCCCAAGTGTCTGGGTACAGGACAAAATTCCTAGTTCCTCAGCCATGGCAGGGGATGGAGGGACTTGCCGCAAAGACTTGTCTTCCATGGTCTGTTCAGGGTACCAGTTGATGTACAGGTCCTGGTTTTGAATGTGAACAAGGTCAGTAGCAGTCTTCCAAGTTAGGGTGTTATACTTCTGTCTCCGCTAGTTTGCCACATCCTTGATACGGTGACATTCTGGGTATTCTCTGGGTAGTGGTTTTCCATGTTTTTTCATTTGCAGATCCCTAAACATTTGTGAATGGAGGTACAGACCCCTTGGAATTATAAGTGTATTCACATACTTTTGATTGATTATACTCATCTTTCATGGACCCCTTAGTCTGTGGATCCCCAGGGGTCCGTGGACCACAGGTTGAAAACCACTGATGTAGGGCTTCTGTGCTCATAGGCTCTGGATTAAGAAAGGGGTTGATAAAGGGAAGTGGTGGATATTTGTGTGTGGGGTGGGGGGTAAGTGCCATCTTGGGATCAGAAGGTTTGGTTGATTTTTGTTAACTTTCTTTTGGTCCTTGCTCATACTTTTACCCTTTGGAACGTACCCGAGAGTGTTTATCATTTTGAACACAATGAGGAGGAGGACAAAACTGAAGGAGTTTAAATAATGGCACGTTGTTCTCTAAGGTATGCTGTAGATTTGGCTAGCTCTGTTTCAGGTGAACAGTATTTCATAATACAAGCGTACCATCTCTCACTTTACAAAGAAAATATTCTGATACTCATAAAAGTTACCTGTAATGTGTCTGAAAGCTTGCAGACAAAGATAATTTTTTTGCGATTTCTTAGTTGGTCTAATGAAAGGTATCATCTCAGAACCAAGAGTTCTAGAGTTTTGCATTTCTGTAACTTCATTTAGATGAATACCTTTGTGATCTTGTTCAAAAGTAAAGCAGGGCTTTACGTAACTGCAGGTTCAAATAGTTCATTGCCACTCTAGCGCAGAGAAGAAACTATTATCTACATCAGGGCTATCCAACTGATAGCCTGCAGGCCAAATATAGCTCATACGTTGCCTAGCTGCTGCCAGCACCCTCCCCTATGCCCCTTCACTATTGCTCCTGCCACAGCAGCTGAGTTCTCCAGGCTCCCCCTAACTCCCTTCTTCAGTTTCTACTTTTTGCCCCCACTCCTGGGGTGGGGGGTCTGTAGGAGGTGTTTGGGGTGCCAGAGCTGTGCGTTCAGTGGGGAGCCAGGTTGCATGTTCTGTGTGTGCAGCAGAAGTGGACGGGCTATAGGTGCTGTGCAGGAGCTGTAATATAGGTGGGTACGTGGTGGGGAAAGAAGGGAGGTGCTGTTCAGGGTTGAGTTGTGTTTCCTGCATGGTTGGCATGGAGAGGGGCCAGGCAGCATATGTGGCTAGGAGGGGCAGGGAGCCAGGTGGCACATGTATGCTGTGTACATGGGGGGGGGGGGGGGGGG
>NW_017729024.1:160482407-160484307 GCF_001723915.1 Gavialis gangeticus | reverse complement strand
GGGGGGGGGGCGGTGGTGGGGAACTCACTAGGTAGGCTACCTGCATGACATAGGAAAGCCCAAGGGGGGCTGCCTGTCTGTGCCCTATGCCTCAAGCATCCCCCAAGACTCTGGCTGGCATGGTGTGTATTCCCCAGCTACCTGGAAATCAGCCACCCCTGGTTGACATAATTTTTTTAATGGTTTAAAGAGGATTTGATATTTTCACCTGGGGGGGGCGTTGTATGTGTACATGTGTGTGTGTATATATCTGTATATATCTCCTTCCTATTTACTGTTAGAATTAATGCATTTTTTTTCTCTCTCAGTAATTTGGAAAGAATTAATCTACATATTTTGGAAAGAAATCCTCTTAATTCTTTGGTGGTTTTTGTTGGCTTTTTTTCCCTTTCCTTTTTAAAAAGAACGTTGCAGCTGCAAAACCCAGAAGCATATCATTGGCAGAGCCGATACAAGCTGATTAGGTGTGTGATCTATTCTCTGAAACTGTTCATTGTTTTAGCCATCCTGAGTCACAATGATCAGAAGAAAAGACATTAATTAGCTACCAGAACTAGCTATCTGAAAGCAAGGTTCTCTAATGATCTCCAAATATAGACTTTCCTATTCTACATCACTCTTCTCCTTTCCTTGATAAAGAAAAATTAACATTTTTTTTTTCTTCCTGTGGTGGAAAAGTTGGGTGTTTTCTCTATTTTTGGATGGAAAAGTAGACTTGTCAATACCCTTATCTTGACATAGGTATTAATCTCATGCAAAAAAGTATTCTCAAACTCCTTATGAGAGGAGCACATTAATTATAACTTGCCAGAGTTAAAAACTGTATAGTTCTTGGGTAACCAGGGAATCTGTAGACTCACAGGTTTGTAGGATATATGTGGAGAAGCGTTGCGTTATTGAGCAGACCATAGGCCTACATTGTGTTACCAAAGAAAGTCATTGGAAACTGACTGAGGCCTATTCCTCTCCTTTTTCAAGGATTTAACTCCTTTCTCCTGAGTTGTTGACCATGTACTTTGTTGTTAATATAAACATAGTAACATAAACCTGTATTTAAAATGTTCCTGAGGTACCAGTTCAGTGCCGGTAAAACTCTAGGCATAACTTCAACACTAGATAAATACAGAGCCATAGTTGAAGACTCAGCTGGATTCCTCTAAGGCAGTGGTTCTCAACCCTTTTGGACTAGAGGCACCCCTCCATAACTTTTATGAATTGAGTGGCATCCAATTTCAAAAATGAATTTGTATATTACAGTGTGAGAGGATGATCCAGGCAGGGACAAGCCTGAGCTTGGATTATCTGCTTAGTTTATCCGCTTATCTCATAACATCTCACTTATCTCCTCACACCTCGTATTACCCTTCAAAGGATCTGGAAGCCCCCCCAGGATACCTTGGCACCCTGGTGAGAATCACTGCTCTAAGGTGTAGACTGAGTGACTGGTGTGATTATGGACCTCACCTCCAGAGCTGCTTTGTTACGGTTATACCGTCCCTAGTACATGACAGGAAAATAACTGAGTCAGCTTTCTTAAATTGTGAACTGCATTGGTTTTCTAGCCCCTATGACATGCTTCTAATTAATTATTGGCATATCCAATAACTCCATGATTTTTATTTATTGGGTACAGGTCAATATTTAAAAGCCATCTGTAATTGGTTCTGGAGGACTCAATTATTTATTAGGGCTGTCTAATTAAAAATTTTGAGTGTGATTAGTTGCGTGATTAAAACAATTAGTCACAATTAATTGCAATTTTAATTGCACAGCTAAACACTCAAAATCATGTGCAGAAAAATTATAAGTTATGCAAAATTATCACTTTGTGTGGGAGGATGTGGAGGGGGGTTATTTATGAAGGTGTGGGGGTGTGTGGGGGGGGGGTTGGGGGCTGGGG
>NW_017729024.1:160476177-160481986 GCF_001723915.1 Gavialis gangeticus | reverse complement strand
GGGGGTATAGGGGTGCTGCTTCTGCCTCTGTGCATACCCCCAGGCATGAGGGGCACATGCCCCCCAGATTTATACACAAGGCAGAGGTGGGCTGCTGCCATTGTCCTGGGAGTCGTGCGATGCCATGCTGTGCCTCCTGCCAACAGGCAGGCAGGGGATGCGGCCCCCGGGGCAAAGGCAGCAGGGCACAGAGCCCCAGCACACAGCAGCAGCCCGCTTTGGCCTCGCACCCAAATATGCCTCTCCTGGGGTGCTGACAGCGACAGGAGTGCCCCCCACACTCCTGGATGAGCCGCTCTCAGCTCCATTCCATGACCTGCCCCAGCCCCAAGGCCCAATTCACCCCAGCCCCTGCCTCTCTCCCCCCATGGGGGCCTCAATCTGCCCCTTCCCTGCTACCCCCCTCCCCTTCCCTCCCCTTCACAGACTTGCCTGCTGGGCACTGCTCTGCATGACGCGGGCTCTGCCATGGTGACAGCAGCGGAGCGGAGCCTGGGCGCAGGCTCCAAAACCACACACGTGATTAACGCATAAAAAAAATTAACACGAATAACAACGAATGCGTTAATTGTGTGCATTAATCATGATTCATTGACAGCCCTCCTATTTATATTATAAAACTGCTGAGTATTGCTGGAACTACGTTAAGATGCATTCTGCCAAAGATTTTCAGCAAGTCTTAATTTTTTCCTATAGCTCAGTTTCCAACATTTGGAGAATTAGTACTGTTTTTTTCAGGTCATGAAAAGATCTCAGGTTAGCTTTTTTTGTCTGTCTTTTGTGGAAATGTGTGTTAATATTTACTGTTCCCAATTTGTAAAATTGCTTTCCAGAAATGAGAGCAGGTACGTCCCTGTCTCTGAGTCTCCCTGTAGGTTTTCAGAAGGTTTACTATTGTACTTCTAAATTTCTTTAAATCCTTTCCCCCCCCTCAAGTTTGTTAGAAAAAAATAAATAAAGCATAAGCAAGGTGAATTGTGAAACTACATAGGCAGAAAGCGCTGTCACATGGACAGGATAACCCCACTTAAAAAAGTCATATTATAAGAGTTATTAAGAGATATTATTAACAGGAAATACCAGTCAAAAAGACTGTATCAAAAATTTGTTTTAGATAGTCTGCCTCTTTGCTAGGCTCCCATGACCATGGTACCCAAATATGGCTATAAGTTGATGATACCGGAACAGTTGATAAAACTAGTGCATTTAGAGTTTGCAGGAGCTAGGGCCTATATCTGCGCTGCATATTAGGACTGTAACTTCATCCACTAACCAAGACACTTACACTGCAGAGGGTGTGGACCCATGGCATATTACTCCATAGTAAGTAAACCCAGTACATTTTCTATGTGTAAATGTCCTCTGCAGTAAGAAGTGGGTGCCTGTGCACTAGGTGAGAGGCAGCTGGTTTGCGCCAAGTGGATGGTGACAGTCAAGTGAAATCGGCAATGGTAGAGAACATGATACATCCAACAAAATAAATCTACTTTGGACTTCCTCCAAAATGGTCATCCTGGTCACCATTCCTACTTCCTCCTTCACCTACTGCCTCATTCCATACAATTTGCTTGTTCTTCTTGAAGTGTTTCAACCTCTGGTAACTCTTTCAGATCCAGTTCTTCTATTACCCTAAAAAAATTGCTTGAATTGTGGATTTTCAAAAAAACTCCCCCATAATTATACTGAGAGATCCAGGCATGCTTATATGAGCTCACTGTCATGGTTGAGCAGCCTTCTGTCAGATCCATTTTTCAGTATGTCTGTAGTGTGTTGTGCTTTTATGTAGGATCTTAGTCTAGCATGAGTCCTGACTCCTTTTGCTTGTGAGCTTACTGAGGAGGGAGGAATGATGGAAGTTTCTTTTTGGTTAAAAGGTGGCTCTCTGCCTGTGTGTAGGGGGTAGTGCTCCATGCTGGAATCTGTCTGGGCTAGATAATACCATGCATCAGGGCAATAAAAATGCAATAAACTTGGTTGCAATTTGTAAAGGGATACCTTTTAGCCTGTTGTTGTGGCTCTGCTGCTTGTAGTTAAGGTTCCTGCAGGTATGTGAGGAGGGGTGTCCGTCAGGTTACAGTATGCGTCACACTGCTGTCTCGCATAGCGTGTTAGGAAAAAAAATTATAGCACCTGACCAGTATCGTGCTTGTATAAAAATTGGAACTAGAGGAATTCAGATGAGATCACACACAAACCTCATTGAACATTAATGAAGCAAGTGGATTTGTTTTTGCCGTATAACGTTAGAGTGAATTTTCCACATTAGCAGTAGACTTCCAGGAGTAAGCTGCAGGCTGATTACCTGGCACTGAGGTAACAAATTGCACAGGCCTGCTTGTTGCCCTGGTAGTTTAAAAGAAATTCATCTGATCTGACTTAAGCTACTGCTAGTCCTTGAACACATGCAACAAATGATCCATTTTAAGTTACTGGTAGGCACCTCGAACATCAACAAGCAAGCAGCGAGTGTTTTGGTTTTTTAATTGTTTTTTATTTTCCCTTTAAGAGATAGTAAATGAGTGGGCAGGGGGAGTTGATGAACCCTGGAGAGATCACCAGGATCAACTTCTCCACCTGTTTTCTTTTGCCACAGACCAACGAGTGGAACAAGAATGATGACCGGCTGCTGCAGGCTGTGGAGAATGGCGATACAGAGAAAGTGGCTTCGCTGCTGGGCAAAAAGGGAGCCAGTGCCACCAAACAGGACAGTGAGGGCAAAACTGCGTAAGTCTGTCTACTCTAAGCTGGTCTAGCATGCTCAAGGGAGAGGGAGGGGGGAGACCCCTTGGATTCATGTTTCTTTTACAGGATGACCTTGAGAGCAGCAACTATGAAACAAAGATTAACCTGGAATTATACCTCCTTCCCTGCTCTTCCCCAACCCACCCCAGCCTAAGTACACAGCATTAGAGACCATTTTCAGCTTGTGCATGGCTTCATTTAGAGTTTAATATTAACCAAATGCCAGTGCAGGATGTCAGTGCTTTGAACTGCCATGCATCCAGATTGGTGTCCTGACTGGAGTTCTTTGGGGCAAGGCTCCAGGATGACATGGGGCAGTCTGGATTATAAACTCCAGAAAGGCATTAAGTGTTGGGAGCTCCCCCCCCACACTGCCCCCAGGCCAGTTGAGTTTAATTCACCTAAACTGGAGTGAAAACTGCTGGTAACTTTGAATTGGAAATTTTTTTAGGAGAGTTAACCACAAAGATATTGGCACAAACTGCTAGTGAAAAACCGGCCACCAAGGGACCACAGTCCCTTATACTGTATGTAGAACAGAAAACCTGCTTCGTGGACGTACAAGAAATGTCTTACTTCTAGCAAACTGTTAGAAAACAAGTAGATTTTAAAGGCTACAGGGAGATGCAGAGAAAAATAACCATAGTTTCTTGGAAGAGGCAGCTTAAGATGGTTTATGCTAATATGGTTTTAAGAGTCTACCTTTTAGGCTGTATTTATGGAGTCATGCTCTTGCTCCTTGCTTGGTTTGTTTCAGTTTGGTGCATCTTTTTTATTTCGATTTGGCATATGAAAAACTGAGTGATGGCATGGACTCCTAATGACCTGAAATGACTTACCCATGGAATTCCTAATTACTAGTTACTTCAGCTGGGCTTTCTCCTCATTTTAGTATGGTTTTAATTAAGTGGCATTATGTACATGCTTTGTTTTGAAACAGAGAATCAGACATCATTTAGTTGTATCTTATCAATCAGTTGAGCTCCTGTAATCACAGATATGTCTAATGTTCCACTTTTTACTTTTGTCTACGTAGCACTAACTTTTAGAATTTCTTCTGTTGTATCCTCCATTGTAGCTAGTTAACCTCTCTTTCTGTGGAAGGTTTTATGCATGTCAAAAGCAATATCATAATACAAATTGGTCTGTAAAACCAATGGGAATTAATATTATTCATCAAGATCCATGAGCCTGTTGTTTCTCAAGCGCAGGTTTGTTGTCACTCCAGGGCCATGTTGCAGTTTTCTTCTACAGCCCTGGAGGTAATGGCTCCATGTCCATTTGGGAGGAGGTATCAAGTGAGGCTCCCCAGGGGTTTGCCCTGGGTAAAGTACTGATCAATATATCTTCATTAATGATCTGGATGATGGGATCAAGTACATGATTATCAAATTTGCAAATGACACCAAGTTGGCTGGAGTTGCAAACACTGGAGGACAGGGTAGGATCCAGAATGACCTGTATAGACTGGAGAAATTATCTGTAGTCTATCTGATGAGATTCAACAAGGAGAAGTGCAAAGTCATGCTCTTGGCTGGAATAATTGCATGTACAAATGCAGACTGGGGAATGGTGCAGTACTGAGGCTGCAGTTCTACAATGAAAGGCCCAGGGGTTGCAATGGACCATAAACTGAATATAAGCTAACAGTGTGCTCTTGTTGAAAAAAAGCCAACAGCATACTGGTTAGTATTAATAGAAGGATCACTTGCAAATCAAGGGAAGTGATTCTTCTGCTCTGTTCAGCACTAGTGAGGCCTCACTTGGAGTACTGTGTCCTGTTTTGGGCTCCTGAGAGGCAAGACCTATGAAGAAGGGCTGAAAGAACTAGGTTTATATAGCTGGCAGAAGAGACGGGGGGAGGGATTTGATAATAGCCTTCAAATACCTGCAAGGTGATTGTAGAGGGGATGGAAATTAACTTTTCTCTGTGGCTGTGGAGGACAGGACTAGGGCTAACAGCCTCAAGTTGCAGCAGGGAAAATTTAGGTTGGAGATTAAAAGGAATTTTCTAACAATGATGGTGCTGAAGTATTGGAACATGCTACCTAAAGAAATTGTATAATCTCCATCCTTGGAAACTTTCAAGAGCAGTTTAGACCAGGGGTCAGCAACCCCTGGCGGAAGCTCCAGTGTGTTGCATGCAAAGGCATTTTGCTTGGCACATGCGCCTTGCATCTTCTCCATCACCTGTGATGAGCAGCCTGGGCTCCATGGTGAGTGGCAGGGGCCTGCCCAGAGCCCAGGCTGGCTGTGGTAAACAGCCAGGAGGCTGCACCAGAGTCTGTAGAGCTCCAGTCCAGCTCATTACCAGCAGCAAGTGCATGTGCACCTCAGGACAGAGAAGGGGTTGGGGCTGTGCTGCCACAACAAGGATCGGGCCCCTTGCAGCTCCCCCACTACAGTCTTACTAGTCAAGGTTGCAGGTGTTTTTGGCACTCTGCCCAAAAATGTTGCCAACAGATGGTTTAGCTGGGATGGTTTAGTCACATGATCCTGTCTGGAGCAGCGGGCTGGACTAGATGACGGTATGAGGTCCCTTCCAGCTCTACTTTCTTGTGATCCTATATCCATTGCAAGCTATAATACTTTTGTTTGTAACCATGAGGCTAGTTGTCCTCTTAACACAGAGGCATCTTTGTGACTTTTATAACAATGCCATTACTTGTTCGAAGCAATTAAAGGTCTGTGTTCTCACTAGTCTGAAAGGTTAATTTACCTAGCATTTGATTTAAAATATTTATTTGTAGTAATTTCAAAGCCCGAGAGAGCATCAAAGTAAATGCTGATCCTTTTCTTTGGCTACATTTGTTTTATTCAAGACCCTGCTTTCAGCGCTTACTCTTCCTTGCGTATAGTGGCAAACTTAAGAAATGCTTAAGTTGTTTCACCACTGAAAAGACAGAGTCTGACAAACGAATAAATTGTTGGGGGCAGGTCTGGAGGAGTACACATACTCGCACACATTGAGCCCATATTAGTGTGCCTTGTTGCTGTTGAGCTATGGCTCATGAGTTTGTGTCATGGTTTCTGTTGCATAAATTGCTGATTTTATCCCCTGGAGGCT
>NW_017729024.1:160474066-160476166 GCF_001723915.1 Gavialis gangeticus | reverse complement strand
AAAGAAACATAGAGAAAAGTATCTATTTTCGCTACATTTCCACCCCTTTCCCTCCATTTTCAAGCTTTTCAGAAAGGTTTTGTTCAGCATATTTTTTCAGACAAAAACCAAAAAGGATTTGGACTTGGTAGCCCAGCGAAGAGGTGGTTCTTCTTGAGGGGAGGGTGCCCTGGGTTCTGGCTCCTACTCCATATGCTGCTCATTTATTCCATCCAATAAGTATTTAATGTAAAATGCACAAACAGCATTAGGAGCAAGGGCCAGAACTTGAAGCTCCCTTCTTCCCAGAGGAGCGGTGTCCTCGTTGATCTACTGTCAGACCACAGTCTGGAACCAGGGCCTCAGCCCGACCCAGCCTGCCACTCTGCAGCCGCCCATCAGACTGGACAAAGCTAGCCTGAAGCCGCCCTTGGGACCTAGCCATCCACCCACTCTTTCTGACTGGGCGGGTGGTTAAGTATTGACATAAGCTACCTAGAGATTTTGTGGAAACTTTATCCTTGGAAATTTTCAAGGGCAGGTTAGACTGACATTTGACTGAGACATTTAGTCAGGGATGACCCTGTGCTGAGCAAGGGGCTAGACTAGATGACCTCATGAGATCCCTTCCAGCCCTGCTTTCCTGTGATCCTACGTGCAGTAGCTCTAGGCCAGTCACTGAGGAATCTTTCATGCCAAAATGGCCACTTGAGTGAAATCTAGACCTCTTAAGTAGAAGAGGACCACTACTAATTTTGAAACAGCAACTATCTCCTTAGGAGGAAGAAGGCAATTTTGAAACTGCATTTCCCCTCGCATCACATGTTTCCACTAACACTCCCTACCAAATTAGCACAAAAATGGAAGATTTTCGTCCTTTAAAAAGGATGAGTTCTGGGTATTATAGAGGGTAAATGTGCTTTAGCACTACTGCTGACTACAACCACTCTCTAATTTCATACTATGCACTGGCTGTATTGTAGTAGCAGGTCTGCATGGTCACATAGGAGAAAAGTTATTGGGATGACTGACTTATTGATTCCTTTGGGTGCATGTTGAAATATTCATTTATAGAATTGGGCTGAAGGGGACTAACCAAAAGAACCTAATGGATTAAATTACATAACAAATTCCATATGCGATTAAATACTGTGAGATGGAACGTGCTTGAAAGTGGAACATTGGAAACCAATATTTTTGCATGACAGATTTGTTTGGTCTAACACATTCATGTTTTTTCTTTAAGATAACTGTTCCTATTCAGATCTTTGTCTTTGTTTTTTCCTTAAAGAATCTTTTGAAGTGTGGGGGGAATAAATCGTTCTATTTGATGTTGCTTGTATCTGAGCTGAAGCACTGCATTTAGTTTTGGACACGGTATAGTTCTAACCAAAAATGCACAAGTTACAAGAACTAGAAATGACCTAAGAAATCTGAAAGATGACACTTTTCACTTGCATGCAATGGGGCTGCTATAAAGAGGAACAGAATCAAATATTCCGATTAGTTACAGAAGCCAAAATAATAATTATAAAAGCCGTTAGTCTACAGCAGGTAGGTTGAGTGACTAACTCCTAAGATGTATGCAGTGAAGCAAAGAGATTTCACCTGCTCGGGTAGGAGTGGAGGAAGAGATTAGACTCACTAATTACTCCAATCCCTCCACTGAGCGAGCACAAAAGCACAAGGGCTGGATCCAGTAGACGACTTAAACCAGGGGCAGGCAATTATTTTGGGCAGAGGGCTGCTTACTGAGTTTTGACAAGTCATTGAGGGCCGCATGGCAGGCAGCCAGGGGCAGATAAATATTAATTTTATAAATTTTTTAGGGGTCCCGCGGGCCGAATGGAATGGCCTGGCGGGCCACATTCAGCCCACGGGCCGCATTTTGCCCACCCCGACTTAAGCTCTGTACTGCTTAACTGTAAAGGACCAAATCATGGTGATAGTGTGTATTGTTAGGCCTACCTTTTGGTGTTGGCTCTAATCAGCAGAATTCAAAAAGTAAATTGTGTTGAACATCTTTACAATTTGAATGGAAACTTGCGAGTGCCTTTTGGTCTGGATTCTCAGCAGCCAGCACGCTGTGAGGTGTGAAGAGTGCTCCCATCCTTGCTGTTG
>NW_017729024.1:160473347-160473709 GCF_001723915.1 Gavialis gangeticus | reverse complement strand
AAAAAAAGATTTTGTTGAGGTGCAAATGTAGATGCTGATGGCCAGGATCTGCCCTAAATACCAATGAATCCCTCCAGAGCAGGATTTAGAGTTTATGTGGGAGCCAAAGAAACTTTCTCGGCAACATTTTTAGCATTCTGTAAGGCTGATGTGGCAGTTTTCAGACTTCGGAGGTTTTTGCTTTCTTGCAGTCACTCTTTTTGATGAACACATGCATGTAAATCAGCTTCACTGCCATGGAGCGAATCCACCTTTGGTGCGGGCTGGTGCAGAACCCCGTTTATGCCAGAGGAAACTTCTGCCAAACACGTTTATAATTGAAATTGGACTCTTTCTGGCAGCATTTCCAAAATGGTTCCAGG
>NW_017729024.1:160471364-160473336 GCF_001723915.1 Gavialis gangeticus | reverse complement strand
GGGCCACATTCAGCCCACGGGCCGCATTTTGCCCACCCCGACTTAAGCTCTGTACTGCTTAACTGTAAAGGACCAAATCATGGTGATAGTGTGTATTGTTAGGCCTACATTTTGGTGTTGGCTCTAATCAGCAGAATTCAAAAAGTGAATTGTGTTGAACATCTTTACAATTTGAATGGAAACTTGCGAGTGCCTTTTGGTCTGGATTCTCAGCAGCCAGCACGCTGTGAGGTGTGAAGAGTGCTCCCATCCTTGCTGTTGTCTCTAGCCACCCAGATAATTAGGGAGGTGGGAGATGCAAGTTTGAATTTTCTTGAACGGAAAGTCTAATGTATGAAGTTCCTCCACCTAGGCAGGCACAGCTCTGCATGGCTTTTAATAAAACTGAGGCATCTGTCCAAAACTGCCCCTGATCAGCTATGTGCAAAAGCAAAGCAGCAGGAAGAACTTGCAGGACCAACAGGGAAGTGTCTAGAGAACATATGTGCCTCAAGTTGAGTGGCTGCTGAACAGGGAGGTTTTTAATCTCAATTTTGGCTTTGTGTTATGGAGGTCTTCCTGAGACCTTTTCTGTATCTGGCCCCTATGCTTTTTTGTTGTTTTTTTTTTTAAACTGGAAGAAAAAAAGATTTTGTTGAGGTGCAAATGTAGATGCTGATGGCCAGGATCTGCCCTAAATACCAATGAATCCCTCCAGAGCAGGATTTAGAGTTTGTGGGAGCCAAAGAAACTTTCTCGGCAACATTTTTAGCATTCTGTAAGGCTGATGTGGCACTTTTCAGACTTTGGAGGTTTTTGCTTTCTCGCAGTCACTCTTTTTGATGAACACATGCATGTAAATCAGCTTCACTGCCATGGAGCAAATCCACCTTTGGTGCAGGCTGGTGCAGAACCCCATTTATGCCAGAGGAAACTTCTGCCAAACACGTTTGTAATTGAAATTGGACTCTTTCTGGCAGCATTTCCAAAATGGTTCCAGGCTTGTTTTCTGTTGTTCTTTCTTAAAAAGCTTAAATATTTTTTTCCAATTTGGATATTGACCATTTGAATCCCAGATAAGCTTTTAAAAAAAAAAGGCCGTTGAAGCCAGGGTATTCATGCAGCTTATTCCGCAGGACTAAGTCTTCAAATGGATGGTAATTTAAAGAAGCTGCTCTTGAAGAAAATTCACAAATAGTTTGCAATGTATAAATGGCAGCACTTCCATGTCCTAAGGCTGTTCTGTCTCTGTGCCAGTACATTACTGCTAAGTTTGCATGTTTCTACAAGATACTGAGTTAGAATAGAATTAAATGCTTATGCCTATTAACTTGAAACAATAGGCCTTAGTAAACTTTTAACTGCAATTGCATCAGTGCTTGTTAAATAAAATGAGGACTGACAATGGCACAAAAAGACCAAGAAGACTCCAGAAATGCACTTCTAGGGGTCTTCCCAAGACCATTATCAGTTATACCCTGTAGAGATAATAAATTTAGATTTTGATTTGAACCAGAGCATGCATAGCTGCACACTCCAAGTCCATGTCCTTCATGTTTATTATGTACATAATATTCATTTGATCCTGTCACCATGTTGGTCTTATTTGAGCTCTGTGTCACTTCTTTCACCCTAGCTTTTCATCTGATACGCTGCTACTGAAGAAGTCTTGCTTTGTCATGCACATACAACCTCTGACCAAAAAAAAGGTGCAGGGAAAGTAACTCAAATCAAACAGTTTAATTAGCCAATTAGGAGTTAATGCAAGTGCTGAAATGACAATGGACTTTCTCTTCAGTGCAGTTTTATTTTTCATATTCACCTTAACAGAAGCAAAGGAAAATGGGGCAGGGGGGAGGTTCTTGTCAGCCTTTTAAATGTTTTTATTTTCCAGACTTTCTTCATCTACTTTGCCCATAGCATACCATGAGAAACATGAAAATGTAAAGTCAAGTGAGTCCCAAGAGAGAGCAAGTCTTTATTTTATAAAGGG
>NW_017729024.1:160470038-160471353 GCF_001723915.1 Gavialis gangeticus | reverse complement strand
AATTTAAAGAAGCTGCTCTTGAAGAAAATTCACAAATAGTTTGCAATGTATAAATGGCATCACTTCCATGTCCTAAGGCTGTTCTGTCTCTGTGCCAGTACATTACTGCTAAGTTTGCATGTTTCTACAAGATACTGAGTTAGAATAGAATTAAATGCTTATGCCTATTAACTTGAAACAATAGGCCTTAGTAAACTTTTAACTGCAATTGCATCAGTGCTTGTTAAATAAAATGAGGACTGACAATGGCACAAAAAGACCAAGAAGACTCCAGAAATGCACTTCTAGGGGTCTTCCCAAGACCATTATCAGTTATACCCTGTAGAGATAATAAATTTAGATTTTGATTTGAACCAGAGCATGCATAGCTGCACACTCCAAGTCCATGTCCTTCATGTTTATTATGTACATAATATTCATTTGATCCTGTCACCATGTTGGTCTTATTTGAGCTCTGTGTCACTTCTTTCACCCTAGCTTTTCATCTGATACGCTGCTACTGAAGAAGTCTTGCTTTGTCATGCACATACAACCTCTGACCAAAAAAAAGGTGCAGGGAAAGTAACTCAAATCAAACAGTTTAATTAGCCAATTAGGAGTTAATGCAAGTGCTGAAATGACAATGGACTTTCTCTTCAGTGCAGTTTTATTTTTCATATTCACCTTAACAGAAGCAAAGGAAAATGGGGCAGGGGGGAGGTTCTTGTCAGCCTTTTAAATGTTTTTATTTTCCAGACTTTCTTCATCTACTTTGCCCATAGCATACCATGAGAAACATGAAAATGTAAAGTCAAGTGAGTCCCAAGAGAGAGCAAGTCTTTATTTTATAAAGGGAATTTTTTAACAAATGAAGACACGCTACAACAAACAATTTTCCATTTGAGCAAGCATAATTCAAATAAAAGCAGTTTAGATAAAGAGATGAAACCGTAGAATTAGAAAAAAAAATTGCCCCGGTGATACAAGATTTGTGATAAACTAAGGAAAACTTTCCCTGAGTCTTTTTTCCTTTTCACCAGGATATTATAATGGAATTTAAGATTAAAAGATGTATACTTCTATAAATTGACTACGCCAGTTGCCAGTACTTGTGTATCTTATATCCTTGCATAATTAATAGGCATAATATTAATGTAAATTGAATGATGCCAAGAATAAGCAGTCATCTAATAAAATTAATTCAAGATGGAACAGCCTGACAAATACAAACTGAAACTATTTTAAGACTTCCTAGTTATGACTGAAATCCTTCTGGAAAGGACTTTGTATGGAATTTCTCAGTTTCTCTTGGTATATGCTTATGGGGATGGGTGGG
>NW_017729024.1:160469536-160469895 GCF_001723915.1 Gavialis gangeticus | reverse complement strand
CTGATTATTCTTCCTTCAGGTACTATCCCGCCTGTTCCTCTTTGAGTTGTTTTTTCATTCATAATTAACACTTTTTTATAATCCATTCCATTTTATTATCTGTTACTGGGTAATTATATCAGAAGAAAATACTTGCAGCTTTGAGAGGTATTCACATGTCTAGCTGGCATCTCAGTCTTGTTCCAATGACATTTGAGCAATCCTTCCTCCATGGACCAAAGGATCAGATTGGTAAAATGTGTGATACACAGTCAAGCAGCCTATGACATTTAATATGGCAAGAACACTGTCTTAACCAGCCACAGTTTTTTAAAACCTTTCAGGCTAGGGACAGAAGTTGCACATAAACCAGTTTAAGT
>NW_017729024.1:160467649-160469244 GCF_001723915.1 Gavialis gangeticus | reverse complement strand
CTGATATCTAGCCTAAATCTGCTGTCTGTCAGTTTGTGACTGTCCACCCCAGATGGGACTTAACCCCACAATTCCTGACTGAGGAGGCCAGTGCCTTATCCATTAGGCCATGGGGGCCTTAAGTGAAGCTCTATGGAAGGTCTGTCCCAGACCAATTCCTGGTTTAAGTTAAACAAGAGTCCCCAGCTTGCTCTGCAGCCCTGGGCTGTGCTCTCCCCTCCAGAAAACAGGGCTGGCCTCACCTCTGCTTTCTAGCTGGGGGTGGGGGCATGGCCAGACAGTCCTGAGGCAAACGGAGCAGCAAAGGGGTTTATTCCCCCTCCTCTCTCCCACCAGGGGACTGCAGCTGAGGTCTGTCTGGCTGGGGTGTAGCAGCTCATCAGGTATTCACCCCCTTCCCACTTCAGCAGCAGGGGCATAGCCAGAGCTGGCCACCATGGTGCTGCCATCTGCCTGCCTCTCCTGCAGCTGAGGGGCAGGGGACTGCGGGGCTGAGCTAGGCCGGTCTGTAGGTGCCGCTGGGGGCAGACACATGGGCTGGCCAAGCAGTGGGCTGCCCGGGCTGGCTCAGAGGTCCTAGTGAGCCCAGAGCCTAGTAGCCACCCGCCACCTGCAGCCACACTACAGTCTGTCCTGGCTGGGGCTGGCAGGGCTCTTCTACTTCCCTCACCTCCAGCTGCCGCTTCCACTGCCGCACGGGTCTGGGCGGGTGTGTGGAAGCTTTAGGCCCATGGCTTCTGTCCAGCGTACAGAGCTCTGACTGCTTCCCACCCGTCCCCACCTCCCCGCAGAGGCTGCTCATTGCGCCAAGCGAGCAGAGTGGGCAGAAGGCAGCCAGAGCTCCAGGCACTGGGCAGAAGCTGCAGGGCTAAAGCTTGCACCCACCCATCCAGGGCCATGCAGTGGCATCAGCAGCAGCTGGCGGCGAGGGAAGCAGAAGAGCCCCACCGGCCACAGCCAGTGTACAGCCTGTGGTGTGGCTGCAGCCAGTGGGTGCTGCACCGGACAGGGGCACAGCAGGAGCTGTGAGCCCCTGCAGTAGCTGCCGGGCTTTGGACCTGCTGGTGCCTCCAAGCTGGCCCGGGCAGCCCACTGCTCAGCCAGCCGCTGCCCTGGCCCCCGTGTGTCCACCCTCAGCAGCGCCTTCAGGCTGGCCTGGCTCGCTCATCCTCACAGCCCCAGCTGCAGCCCTGGGCAGATGGCTGGGCCCTGCTGGCCAGCTCTGGCCAGGCCCTCCCACCATGCGAGCAGAGGGGAAAGCTGGGCAGACCCTGGCTGGGGTCCTGTGCCTGAGACAGGAGAGTTTAATCCCTCTCTGCCCCGTTCACCTGAGGTGTTGCCTGGCCAGTGTCTGGCTTTGGGGACAAGCCTGGTAAAGGCTGCTTCCCAGCTTCCCCTCCAGGCACATGCCAGCTGGGGTCCCTGCAGCCCAGGGTGGGGGTTTAAACCCCTCCCCAGTCATACATAGTGGCCTGCCAAGGCCTGGGCACACCCCAGTCAGCTTCCCTCCGGCCTTGCAGCTCTGCGGAAGGGAAGGGAGGGCTTGATTTAGCGCCTCCCAGCTTGTAGCCTGAGCCACTGCAGGCATGTGCCTG
>NW_017729024.1:160465250-160467638 GCF_001723915.1 Gavialis gangeticus | reverse complement strand
TGAGCCACTGCAGGCATGTGCCTGCATTTCTGGAATTAAAAAGTTCACTTGCCAACCAGTTCAATCTATGCAGATTAGACCAAGCTGCAAAGACTGAATCAGTTCAAACTCGGCTTTTTTTGAATATCTGTCTATAATCTCAAAGGTCTATGCGACCAAATGAACTGTATGTACAGACTTTTATTATACTAGCTTTCCGACTTCTAGTTTAAAAAGGTGTTCAAATCTAGAGAGTCAAGAGAAAGATGAAAGGAAAAAAAACCCTGCAGGTATTGGATTTGATTTTTTTCTTTTAAAACTTAGTGAATTACCAGAATAGTTTCAGGGTGTGGACTGATCTGGTGTGTCTGTCTTTTTGTCAGGATCATATACCTGTAAATGAGGTATAATTGAGAAATGCGGTTGCTGTGAAATGATAAATGGGGAAGTATTGCCATGACCTGATGAAGTTTTAATGAAAATTAGTGATTCCACATTATTTGCCTGTCTTCAAATCTATTTCCTCTATGAATAAAAAGATTTGGTATAAAAGTTACATTTTTTTTTTATAGAAAGATTCAATCTTATGCACAGTCCTTTAAATCTGGAAAAATTGGATGTATTTGAAACTTAAAAGGCGAATAGATTTTAAGTGTGCCCTGTACTTTGAGGTGTTGTGATGGCTGTACCTACTTTCATATGGTTATGGATGTTCTTTCACTTCTATTATCAACATAGACAATTCTCAAGCCTTGATGGCTTTTTGTGCAGCAAAAGTTGGTTTCAGGTTAACCTTTTATTGAGAAATTCCCAGTCTTTTACGCATCATGACTCCATGTTCCACTCAAAAGGTTTGGGATATCCTTTCCATAATTTCAAGGCTCCTTTCATCTAGGAAAACCAGGCTGAGGAGGTTGCAATAGCCTGAACCTGCTCATGACTTTCCTGGGGATCTTGCCATTTAGGTTGAAAATCTAGGGGCTAAAAGAAGTGTGTTGCAAAAGATAAATACATATCTTATGACTATACATGTTTTATAGGTCTCTGGGAAAACATTACCAGAAACATTTTCTTTTGTTTCCAGTTTGGCCTAAAGCTGAGTAAGAGCACAGCAGTCATTTTAGCATCCTAAGGACTTTTGCGATGGATTCCACTTCATATTTCTTGATCTATTTATTTTTTAATCCCCTTTCATTCAGCTCACCTCACCCCGAGTAATACCATTTCAAAACTTAATATGATGAATTGAAATTTTGAACACTGATGCTTACACTTAATGGTGAATGTAATGGAAGTTCTTCAATCTAAAGCCTCCAGTGAACCAATAGTAATGCAGTAACAGGATGTGCCAAAGAAATTTCCATAAAAATGAGATGTTGGAATACAAGTTAAGAATGAAAAATATAAGGCTTCTGGGGATGCTAGAAACCTCTCTGAAGAGCATCTGGGGGGATATTTTTACTGAAATTGAAGACTAAAATTGGGAGTCTACTACCGCCCAGCTCTTGAACTGTATGATGCAGTTATCTTCCCCCACCCCTTAAGAAAACAGCTGTTTAGTAGGCTTTACTTGAGGTATGTGTGATTTAAACAAGATTCTTCATGCTACGAGGCATGGTTGGAGAAATTTGATTAAAAACAAAACAAAAATTCCCCTCTGTGACTCGCTTCCAATCACTTTACTACCTTTTGTTGAAAAGGTATGTGGGACTTTTTCTTGGTGAGAAGACAGGTTTTAGTGCTTATGTAAGGATTATGCAATACCAAATGCTCAACACACGCACACCCCCCAGCACCTAGCGTGGGATACTTGGCACACTTGGGATACCTTTCCTCAGTGAAGAATAAAGAATAAAAAAGTCCAAGTGTATCTTTTTGCTACAATAACAAATACAATAAAAAAATGAACAACAAATGAAAACCTTACAAAGAAAACTGTTAAAATCACAATATATAATATAAGCATTATATTGCTCCATATAGCTTCACCATCCTTGATTCTCATTTTATCCTGTGTCCAGTTAGCAACAGATTGAATCCACCTTCTCTAAATGGATCCAATGTGTTTGTGTTATTTCTTCTTCCCCGCAGGTGCCCAGAGCATAACATGCACCTCTGGTGAAGAGAAAAGTTATCCAATTTCCCCTCCATCTCCTTCATTCCTTGGACGCTGGGCAGGTTTATTACCTCTCTGCCAGAAGGAGCTAGAGCTCACCTAGCCCTGATT
Source organism: Gavialis gangeticus (assembly GCF_001723915.1). Classification (NCBI taxonomy): domain Eukaryota; kingdom Metazoa; phylum Chordata; order Crocodylia; family Gavialidae; genus Gavialis; species Gavialis gangeticus. The sequence continues at coordinate 160,465,432 of NW_017729024.1, read as the reverse complement.
TAGCAGGGATCCTGGTTTTCACCAATAGGGAAAAAAAAATCACAAATTCTCTGATTTAAAAAAAATGCAAACTCTGATAAAAACCTCAAAGTCTGTGATTAAAATGAAAGCCCCCCTGCCCCCCCACAGCTCTGCTAGTGCCCTCATTCCCCCCCACCCCCATGGCCCTGCTGGTACCCCAC
>NW_017729024.1:160457519-160460060 GCF_001723915.1 Gavialis gangeticus | reverse complement strand
CCCCCACCCCCATGGCCCTGCTGGTACCCCACAACCCCCAGCCCTGCTTTTGGCCCTCGCCTCCCACCCACAGCCCCTTCCAGAGGGGGCTCCCATCTGCCAGAGCTATGGGACCAGGGACTTAGGCTCCAAAGCTAAGCAGCTTGAAACCCTCTGGGTCAAGCTTCGAGGGGTGAGGTGAGAGAGACCTAACTGTGGGCGTTTACTACAGACCACCGAACCACGGGGAAGAGCTGGATCTGGAGTTCTCTCAAAAACTGACAGAGGCCGTGTGTGCAAGGGACTTGGTTGTCATGGGTGACTTCAGTTACCTGGACATAGATTGGGAGGAACACTTGGCTAGGTCGGATCAGTCATGTAGCTTCTTAACTGTAATCAAGGAGCTCTTTCTGACCCAGGAAGTGCAAGGCCCAACCAGAGGTACTGCTCTCCTTGACTTGGTCTTGGCCAAAAGAGATGATCTGGTGTGTGGCTTGAACACTGAGTAGGGGAGGCAATGTGGGACCAGAAGCGGAAGGTGAATGGGGTGCACAGAGAGTGGTCATCCCTCAAGCACACGATACTCAAAGCACAAAAGAAGACGGTTCCCATGAAGAGGAGAGGTAGCAGAAGAGCTGGCAAGCCCTCCTGGCTTAATAGGGACATAATGGTCCTCTTGAAAAAGAAAAAACAAAGTACACACAGTGGAAGCTAGGGACAGTTCTCAAGGAGGACTATACAACAGTGGTCTGCAGTTGTAGGGAAATGATTAGGAAAGCTAAGGCAGTGGTGACTGAGTTTGAGTTAGCCAAAGGAGTCAAGGACAATAAGAAGTCCTTTAGGTATGTAGGGAGCAGAAGAAAAATAAATGGAAGCGTGGGGCCCCTGCTTAACACCTTGGGACGGCTGGTAGCAGACACTCAGGAAAAAACTAAATTCCTGAATGCCGACTTTACTTCGGTGTTTCACTGGACCAAGGGGAAAGACAAGCGAAATAAGGATCACAGGGAGCATGGGGAATGATAGCCTTTCCACTGTGGATGCTGAGCTGGTGCAATACCAACTAGAAAAGCTAGACGTTTGTAAGTCAGCAGGACCAGATGGACTTCACCCAAGAGTGCTGAAGGAGCTGGCCAAGGTCATTGCAGAAGCCCTGGCAAAACTATTTCAGAAATCGTGGTGCACAGGGGAGATCCCTGAGGATTGGAAGAGGGCCAACCTTGAACCCATCTTCAAGAAGGGGAAAAGGGAGGACCCGGGCAACTATAGGCCAGTCAGCCTAACCTCTATCCCAGGAAAAATCATGGAAAAACTCATTAAAGGATCTGTGTGCAATACGCTCATTGAGGGTAAGATTCTGAATGACAGCCAGCATATCTTTGTCATAGGTAGGTCTTGTCTTACCGATCTCGTCTCCTTCTTCAAACTTCAACAAGGACATGGAAAAACTTGTGAGGGTCCAGAGAAGAGCCACCAGTATGATCAGGGACTTGGAAGACAAGCCATACAAGGAAAGGCTGAGGGACTTGGGCCTCTTCAGCCTATAGAAGAGAAGGCTGAGAGGGGACTTGGTAGCGACTTACCGCTACATCACATCAAGAACTCGGTAAACAGTTGTTCATCAGGGCACCCCTAGGGATGACCAGGACCAATGGATACAAACTCCTGGAAGGCCTCTTCAGGCTCAATTCCAGGAAAAACTCCTTTACAGTCAGGGTGTCGGGACTGGAATAAACTCCCTCCAATCACCTACCCTGGAAATCTGCAAAAGGAGACTGAACAGTCACCTCACTGGGGTCACTTGACCCCAGTTGTCTTTTCCTGCCTAGTGCAGGGGGACTGAACCCAATGATCTACAAGTTCCCTTCCGGCCCCTTACAATCTGTGACCTGGGTCCGCAGGCCCCTGTCCCTGGCAGGAGGTGGTGGCAGCTGCAAGAGTAGAGCCCGGCTGCCCCCCTGCTGCCTGCCTGTGACGGGCTTGGGCAGACTGCTCCCCACCACAGGGGATAGGCTGTGCACTTGGGGAGGCCAGGGGGAACCCGCGCCCCCCAGATCTGTGCGCAGGGCAGGGGCTGTGCACTACCCGCTACGAGTTTCCACCCTACTGCCCTCCACCAGTGCCTCCGCAGCCCAGTGTGTGCAACCCAGCACTGCAAAGAACAGAGCTGTACCAGAGGCTGCCTGCCGCTGCGAACTCTGCACTGTCCTGGCGAGGTGTCCCCTGCCTGCGCGGCGGCAGTGGTGGGGGCAGTATGGGGTTGTGCACAGGGGATGGAGGCAGCATGGAGCTCACAGAGGGAGGCAGCTTCCTGGCCCCACTGTTCCCTGCAGCGCTGGGTCGTGGAGGACCCGGGGGAGGGCCACAGGGCCGGAGCTGCTCTCCAGGCTGCCTGGGCCCATGTGCATATACATGCACATACTCGTGACTGTCTCACTGACCTTCCTAAGATGGATGCATTTTGGAAAATGCTGTCCTGCAATACAAGGGGGTTACACTTAAGCCTTATCCCAGGTCTTTAAAGGCTCCAGAAGAAATTGGTTATAGCGGTTTATACAATAT
>NW_017729024.1:160444995-160452519 GCF_001723915.1 Gavialis gangeticus | reverse complement strand
TCCTGGCTTAATAGGGACATAATGGTCCTCTTGAAAAAGAAAAAACAAAGTACACACAGTGGAAGCTAGGGACAGTTCTCAAGGAGGACTATACAACAGTGGTCTGCAGTTGTAGGGAAATGATTAGGAAAGCTAAGGCAGTGGCGACTGAGTTTGAGTTAGCCAAGGGAGTCAAGGACAATAAGAAGTCCTTTAGGTATGTAGGGAGCAGAAGAAAAATAAATGGAAGCGTGGGGCCCCTGCTTAACACCTTGGGACGGCTGGTAGCAGACACTCAGGAAAAAACTAAATTCCTGAATGCCGACTTTACTTCGGTGTTTCACTGGACCAAGGGGAAAGACAAGCGAAATAAGGATCACAGGGAGCATGGGGAATGATAGCCTTTCCACTGTGGATGCTGAGCTGGTGCAATACCAACTAGAAAAGCTAGACGTTTGTAAGTCAGCAGGACCAGATGGACTTCACCCAAGAGTGCTGAAGGAGCTGGCCAAGGTCATTGCAGAAGCCCTGGCAAAACTATTTCAGAAATCGTGGTGCACAGGGGAGATCCCTGAGGATTGGAAGAGGGCCAACCTTGAACCCATCTTCAAGAAGGGGAAAAGGGAGGACCCGGGCAACTATAGGCCAGTCAGCCTAACCTCTATCCCAGGAAAAATCATGGAAAAACTCATTAAAGGATCTGTGTGCAATACGCTCATTGAGGGTAAGATTCTGAATGACAGCCAGCATATCTTTGTCATAGGTAGGTCTTGTCTTACCGATCTCGTCTCCTTCTTCAAACTTCAACAAGGACATGGAAAAACTTGTGAGGGTCCAGAGAAGAGCCACCAGTATGATCAGGGACTTGGAAGACAAGCCATACAAGGAAAGGCTGAGGGACTTGGGCCTCTTCAGCCTATAGAAGGGAAGGCTGAGAGGGGACTTGGTAGCGACTTACCGCTACATCACATCAAGAACTCGGTAAACAGTTGTTCATCAGGGCACCCCTAGGGATGACCAGGACCAATGGATACAAACTCCTGGAAGGCCTCTTCAGGCTCAATTCCAGGAAAAACTCCTTTACAGTCAGGGTGTCGGGACTGGAATAAACTCCCTCCAATCACCTACCCTGGAAATCTGCAAAAGGAGACTGAACAGTCACCTCACTGGGGTCACTTGACCCCAGTTGTCTTTTCCTGCCTAGTGCAGGGGGACTGAACCCAATGATCTACAAGTTCCCTTCCGGCCCCTTACAATCTGTGACCTGGGTCCGCAGGCCCCTGTCCCTGGCAGGAGGTGGTGGCAGCTGCAAGAGTAGAGCCCGGCTTTCCCCCTGCTGCCTGCCTGTGACGGGCTTGGGCAGACTGCTCCCCACCACAGGGGATAGGCTGCGCACTTGGGGAGGCCAGGGGGAACCCGCGCCCCCCAGATCTGTGCGCAGGGCAGGGGCTGTGCACTACCCGCTACGAGTTTCCACCCTACTGCCCTCCACCAGTGCCTCCGCAGCCCAGTGTGTGCAACCCAGCACTGCAAAGAACAGAGCTGTACCAGAGGCTGCCTGCCGCTGCGAACTCTGCACTGTCCTGGCGAGGTGTCCCCTGCCTGCGCGGCGGCAGTGGTGGGGGCAGTATGGGGTTGTGCACAGGGGATGGAGGCAGCATGGAGCTCACAGAGGGAGGCAGCTTCCTGGCCCCACTGTTCCCTGCAGCGCTGGGTCGTGGAGGACCCGGGGGAGGGCCACAGGGCCGGAGCTGCTCTCCAGGCTGCCTGGGCCCATGTGCATATACATGCACATACTCGTGACTGTCTCACTGACCTTCCTAAGATGGATGCATTTTGGAAAATGCTGTCCTGCAATACAAGGGGGTTACACTTAAGCCTTATCCCAGGTCTTTAAAGGCTCCAGAAGAAATTGGTTATAGCGGTTTATACAATATCTGATGTGGAGACTGCCCTCTTGCTTTGAGAACTGAAATAGTTGAGACCTCTTACAGATATTGCTCCAAAACGTTATTTGATCCCATCATATCTGTATTTACAGAGCAGACTCCTTTAATTTTAGCTTTAGTATTCAACTAGCCAGTTATATTATTTGGCACTCCTACTAACTAATGATTTGTTTGGTATGTTTCTGGGATACCTTCCTGACGAGGTTAACAGTGGGAGATAACAAGGTGGCTGTTCCTATTGCCCTTGTCAATTTGGTAAATCCTAGTCTTGAATGGAATAAAGGTCTGTCTTTCATATTTAAAGAGAAGTAGTTAGCTGTGTTAGTCTAAAGTCAGTCGAGAGGCAGGGCACATATTCATTTTTATAGACTAAGTATACAGAAAGAATATAAGCTTTCACAAATCCAAGTTCACTTCATCAGATTGCTGTTCTCAGGCAAAAAAACATTAAAAACTAGTTTGAATGGGAAATTGTGGAACAAGAAATCATCCACATGCTTGACTCTGTTAAGTATGGTTTAAACAGGGACTTTGGATTTTTACCTCATTACCTGGATTTGCTTTTGTGACCCCCTTTGTTTCTGTGGGTTTACTACTCACCTACTTTTTCCCTCCTAGCACTGTCCCCCTCTTGCCTCCCCCACTCTCTTTTATATCCTAATTTCCCTCTCCGTCTTACACTCTGCTTTCTTTCCCCTTTCATGGCATCTTGATGAAGTAAACTTGGGTTCACAGAAACTTGTGATCTCTATATATAGATCTTTAGTTAGTCTGTAAAGGTGCATATTTACCCTGCCACCTTTCATATTTAAACAAGATACTGGGTATCTAGTCCGTTTGTTGTTCTGACCAGCTGTCAAGCTGTTGGATCCACTTAGTCTTTGTTCACCATAGGCCCTCATAGTTTTAAATGTCTGATATCAGGAGTGCAAACTATATTTCAGACCTTGTAGATGTTGTAGGATTTCTTTGTAGTTGATAAACCTGAGATGTTGCCCCTGTGGATTTTTATCACAAATCTTGTCCTTTTCTGGTGTCTGACTGGGGAGGCACTTATTCAAACATCACAGGACTGCTTACTGTATCTGCAAGAGAAGCAAGGTTGATGTCAGCCCAGAATTGCCACCACCTTCCTTGGCAATATTTTAATGGCCCAATGTTGTCTAAACTTGACATGGACTGTAAGAATGTTAAGTTCCTTAATTGTATTGAATTTACATGGGGCCTGAACCTCTTTTTCCTTTAAATACAGAAAATATTAATACTATCAGAGAGATTTGAATGAAAATAAAGACTGAAAACCAGTCAGTCTCACCTCAGTCCCTGGAAAAATCATGGAGCAGGTCCTCAAGGAATACATTTCTAAGGACTTGGAGGAGAAGAAAGTGATCAGGAGCAGTCAGCATGGATTCACCAAGGGCAAGTCATGCCTGACCAACCTGATTGCCTTCTGTGATGAGATGACTGGCTCTGTGAATGTGGGGAGAGCAGTGAGGAGAGACCTGATATATCTTAACTTTAGCAAGGCTTTTCATACGGTCTGCGACAACATTCTCTCAGACAAGCTAAGGAAGTGTGGGTTGGATGAATGGTCTGTAAGGTGGATAGAAAATGGGCTGGATCAGCAGGCTCAGAGAGTAGTAATCAATGGCTCGATGTCTAGTTGGCAGTTGATATCAAGTGGAGTGCCCCAGGAGTTGGTCCTAGGGCTGCTTTTGTTCAGTCTTTTCATCAGTGACCTGGAAGATGGCATAGACTGCACACTCAGCAAGTTTGCAGAAGACACCAAGCTGGGGGGAGTAATAGATATGATGGAGGGTAGGGCTAGGATTCAAAGAGACCTTGACAAATTGGACAAATGGGCCCAAATAAATCTCATGAGGTCAATAAGAAGAAGTTCAAAGTCCTGCACTTCAGACAGAAGAATCCCTTGCACTGTGACAGGCTGGGGGCTGACTGGCTGGGCAGCAGCTCTGCAGAAAAGGACCTAGAGCTTACAGTGGACAATAATAAGCTGAATATGAGCCAACATTGTGCCCTTGTTGCACAGATAGCTAATGGCATACTGGGCTGCATTAGTAGGCGCATTGCCAGCAGATTGAGGGAAGTGATTATTCCCTTCCATTTGGCACTGGTGAGGCCACATCTGGAGTACTGTGTTCAGTTTTGGAGCCCCCCACTACAGAAAGGATGCAGATAAACTGGAAAGAGTCCACCAGAGGGCAAAGACAATGGTGAGGGGGCTGGGGGACATGACTTATGAGGATGGGATGAGGGAACTGGGCTTATTTAGTCTGGAGGAGAGAAGACTGAGGGGGGATTGAACAGCAGCCTTCAACTCCCTGAACGGGGGCTCTAAAGAGGATGGAGCTGGGCTGTTCTCAGTGGTGGCAGATGACAGAACAAGGAGCAACGGGCTCAAGTTGCAGCAAGGGAAGTTTAAGTTGGATATTAGGGAAAAAACTTTCTCTCTGGTAGGAGAGTAGTAAAACACTGGAACAGGTTACCTGGAGAGGTTGTGAACTCTCCATCCTTGGAAGTTTTTAAGACCTGGCTTGACAAAGCTTTGGCTGGGATGATCTAGTTGGGGCTGGTCCTGCTTTGAGCAGGGGGTTGGACTAGATGACCTCCTGAGGTCCCTTCCGACCCTCATTTTGTATGGTACTACTTGTGTAAGCTTTTTAACATAGCCCATGTTTTGTTGTCCTTGGACACTGCTTGTAAATGTTCTGTCAATGGCTGTACTTCTGCTTGTATGTCCGTCACTGCCAGTGCCATTGCTCGCAAAGACTCGGGTGTTGTCCTGGTGGGGAATGGCAGTTATGTAGCTTATCCTGTGTGCTATAACTAGAATCATCATGGCTCCTGTTGTCTCTTTTATTTTATTTTATTTCTAATTTTTACTGCTGCTTTGCAACCAGTAGAGGAAATGCAAAACAGCTCATATTTTTAATTTCATGTATTAACGTCTCAATGATGGAATGCTTTATAGAATAAATATTTTAAATCCACGAGAGTCTATTTATCAATTTATAAGGGTGCCAGATCTGAGGCCTGAAAAGAAAACATTTTAACAAACGTTCCTTAACTATTTTTCTTGAGCTAATTCTTGTTCTGTCATGTGTGTCTGCCTGGCGTACATTATGGAGTGTGCTCTTTAAGAAATAGCTATATTTATCAAGTACGCTCTTGGGAAGAGATGAAGTGAACACAGTGAAATTATGGCTTTCCTTTATATAAATATTTAGAGTGGCATTATAAATGTTTACAGTGCCATGAGTATATTTCTGTTCTGCAAACTGAAGTCAGCTTAGCTGTAAAGCAGTATGTCAAATGCATGGAGGTCAAACTGCTCAGTAGCACCAACAAATATATTTTCTGTGACATCACTGAGCAGTAGCCTAACACTACTACGCAGTAACATTGTGTCACGGTTGTTGTCATGCAATGCTACTGCACAGTAGTGGCAGGCTACTATGCAGTCAGTATCTCATGCAGATGCAGCCAGTGACTATGAAATGATAGAGATCAAGATCGTAAGCGGGGGGAGGAGGAGAGCAGCACCATAAGGACACCAGGCTTTGGACATGCAGACTTAGCAAGCTCAGGGAACTGGTGGGCACTGGGCAGCATCCCCTGGGAGGCAAGTCTCAGGAGTAAAGGAGTCCAGAAGAACTGGCTGTACTTTAAGGAGGCCATCTTAAGGGTGCGGGAGCAAGCTATCCCAATGAGACAAAAGAAAGGGAAGTGCAACAGGAAACCAGCTTGACTAGATAGCAATTTCTTCAGTGAGTTGAAACTCAAAAAGGACTCCTATAAAAAGTGGAAACTCAGTCATAATACTGGGAAAGGGTATAATAGTATCACATGGGCATGCAGAGACAAAATTAGGATGGCCAAGGCACACTTTGAGATGTAGCTGGCAAAGGGCATCAAAGGCAATAAAAAGGGATTCTGCAAGTATGTCAAGAGTAAGAGGAAGATCAGAGAAACCATAGGTCCCTTATGAAACATGGATGGCAGTCTATTGTGAACGATGCTGGACCTTTTTTACTTCAGTCTTCACAAATAGGGCCAGCTACCAGATGATGCGTGGAAGAACAAGCTGGGAAGTACTTAGAGAAATTAGATGTTTTCAAGTTGCAGGGCTGGATGGGATGAACCCTAAGGTGCCTAAGAATTGGCCATGGTAATTTCAGAGTCACGGCTATCTTCTTTGTGAACTTGCAGAGGTCAGGTGAGGTCCTGGATGATTGGAAAAGGGAAAGTATAGTGTCCACCTTTAAGAAAGAGAAGAAGAAAGGTATGGGGAATTACAGACTAGTCAGCTTGACTTGATACCTGGGAAGACTGTGGACCAGGTCCTCAAGAAATACACGCTTGATCTGAGCCAAAAGGCCGAGAAGCGATGAGAACAAGGTGATCAGGAACAGCCAGCACGGATTCACCAAGACCAAGTCACACCTGACCACCCTGATTTTCTTCTATGACAAGGTGACGCTCTGTGGATGAAGGGATGCCAGTGGATGTGATATAGCTGGACTTTAGCAAGGCTTTTGACACTCTCCCCCACAACATTCTCACATTCTCACTAACAAGTGAAGGAAATACAGACTAGATGAAAGTACTGTAGCACAGATATATAATAGGCTTAGACCATGATATTCAGTAAGTAGTTATCAATGGCTCAGTGTCTAGTTGGGAGAAAGTATAAAGTGGGATTTCCCAAGCGTCTTTTCCGGGTCCTCTGTTGTTGGGACTGAGTGCATGCTTAGCAAATTAGCAGACAACATTGAGGTAAGTGCAGTTGCAGACACTCCTGAGGTTACGGCTAGGATGCAAAGTGACCTGGATAAACTGGAGAAATGGTCTGCAGTCAACACAAAGCGGTTCAGAAAGGACAAATGCCAAGTCCTGCACTTGGAACAGAATAACTGCATGCACAGATACAGACTGGGGAATGACTGCCTAAATGGTAGTACTGCCAAGAAGGACTTGGGGGGTAATAGTAGATTAGGGGTATTGAACTCTTACAGCCCTGCCAGCTGAGTGAGTGTTGCTAGGCTGGATGGCATGCCAGAGCCAGCATGCAAGGCTATCAGGTGGAGCTCCATGTGCAGCATGCTACCTGTACCAGACCCCTGTACTTAGGGGCTTGTGTGCAGGTGGCACATGGGCTGGAACTGGCATTATGGGTATTTCATGCAGCCTGGCAGGGCTGGCATGGGGCACACAGTCCAGGCTGTGCTGCCGGACCTGCCCCAGAGCACTGACTCCAGGGTGGGTCCATATCGGGTTGTGCCAGAGTCAGTGTATAGGCCTGGTCCAGTAGGGCACAGAAGGACTAGCACTCTATATCAAGGAGGACTACACGTCCTCGCTAATTAGTAAAGAGTCAGGGGAGAAGCACTCTGAAGTGCTTTGGGTTAGGGTTCAAGGCAGAAGAGGGGAAAGGGACCTATTGGTGGGAGTCTACTATAGACCCCCTACCCAAGCAGAGGAGCTTGACCAGGAATTCTTGGGTCAGCTCACCGAGGTAGTAAAAGCTAGGGATGTGGTAGTCATGGGGGACCTGAATTTCCCAGACATCTGCTGG
>NW_017729024.1:160421307-160444107 GCF_001723915.1 Gavialis gangeticus | reverse complement strand
GAGCGCCGCAAGGAGTGACCAGGAACAATGGTCACAAGCTGGCGGAGGGGAGGTTTAAGTGGGACATCAGGAGGCGCTACTTCACGGTCAGGGTGGCTAGGGTCTGGAACCAGCTTCCAAGTGAGGTGGTGCAGGCTCCCACCCTGGGGGTTTTTAAGAGGAGGCTGGATGACCACCTTACTGGGGTCATTTGACCCCAGTGCTCTTCCTGCCATGGCAGGGGGTCGGACTAGATGATCTGCTCAGGTCCCTTCCGACCCTAGAAACTATGAAACTATATTGCCAGTGGTATACAGGGCTGGGGTGACCTTGCATGATGCCTGCAGCACGGGGCCCAGCATCAGATGTATGCTGCATCTAGTACTCTGCCAGACAGTGCTGTGCATTGGCTCCAGCTCAGCCCCATCCGGTCCACCCCTGAAGCCAGCCCTCTGGAACTGGTCCACCAGGGTGCAGCCTGTGCTCCATTTGCCCCATCCCTCCCCAGACCACGTGCTTGAGGGGTCAAGCCCTGGGACAGGCTGTCTAAAAAAATTGTGGACTCTCCACCCCTGAAAATGTTCAACAGCAGGTAGGACAGACAGTTGGCTAGGTTGGTTTAGTCAGGAATGATCCTGATTTTGAGGTCCCTTCAAGCCCTACTTTCAGCAGCATTTGTTGTGAAGCCCCAAGGGCACACAGCCAAGCAGCCTAAATCTCATAGAAAGGGTTCTGCATGGGCTGGGCAAGGAAGGCAGAAATACCTGTTGGTTCAGTGTCTCCTGGGGCTTTGTTCCTCACCATATAAAGGCTGATGATGACTTTGTTCATTTATGCATGTAGGTTAGGCACAAAATGTATCAAACACCCTGCTAGGTTATTTTTTCTCTCAGGGTATGGCTTTGAATTCTTTTTTGTGTATCGTATAAATCACAGTCCATCAAGGTAACTATTGAAAAGTCTTCCTTAAATCTGCTGTAGCTATTAGTCACTATACTGCTTGACAAGGAGACCTGGATTGGACTTGCTTTTGAATAATTGCAAGCACTTCCTTTCCCATAGTTCTCCAGCTCCCATCCTTAAGGACAAGGAGCTGCACACTGACTGGGGAAATGTGGCCAGGTCCCTACAACTTTGTTCTAACGCTTCTCTCAGTCTGTTCACTGTGAAATACAGCTAAAATTCAGCTGGAAAGTAAAACTGTTGCTTTTGGTCTGGCTGTTGAAACAGAAATAAAGAACGGAACTGACCTAGAATTTAGTACAAGGAAGGAAGAGAGATAATATGTCCATGAACATATGTGCTTTTTTTAAACCAGCACTAAAATACATAAAAGTGCAAGCCCAAGGTCGTGAATAAGTTGGTCAGAGCTGAATGAGGAGTAAAGGCTGCTGGTGTTATCGTGGCTCTTTTCCTGGCTGGTTAGCTTGGCAGGTCACTCATCTGTCTGGACTGGTTGAAGTGAGGACTGGGAAACTTCCATTTCTGTATTTTTATCAGCACCACAGTGACTCCAAGGAGTGCTGTATCTTTGTTTTAGCTTTCTTGTTTGTTTGTGCAAAGGTGGTCATCTGTCAGGAAACTGTAAACCATCCAGCTTTTGGCAGGCAAGTCATGCTTTTTGAAAGTCAACAAAGATTTGACATGCATTAGAAAAAAGAGAAAATGCTCTGCTTTGGGGAGGGGTGTTTTTACTCAAAATAAACCCTGACAGTGAGTCTAAGCAAGTTCATAATGTGCTTCAGACCCCATTGCTGTTAATGTATTTTTGAGGGAACTTGGGTGATGAATGGTACAAACCAACCATGTATTGTGCTCATACATTAGGCTCTTGTCCTTGCGTGCTATGATATTGTATTTACTGTTCGCTTGCCATTTGACCTCTCACAGTCCTAGAGCATTCTCAAGCATTCATTTTTTGCTAAGTTTTTTATATTTTGCTAAGTGCCATATCAGGTTACTTTCAAGACAAGGAGAAATGCTGTTCTTTGGAGAGTACTAATGCTACCTTAATAAATGAGGGAGGCAACTCAGTGACAGATGATGCGGAAAAGGCTCGATGCCTTTTCATCTGAGTCTTCACAGACAGGGTCAGCTCCCAGAGTACTGCATCTGGCAGCAGTTTGGGGAGGAGGTGAGCAGCCAGCAGGGGTGAAAAACAGGGTAGGAACAATTTAGAAAACTGGATGTGTATGAATCCATGGGGCCAGACAAGATGCACCCAAAGGTGCTGAGGGAGTTGGCCAATGTGATCACAGAGCCATTCGCCATTATCTTTAAAAACTCATGGCGATTGATAGAGTTCTCAGGTGATTGAAAAAGGGCAAATATAGTGTCCATCTTTAAGAAGGAGAAGGAGGAGGATTCAGGGAACCCTGGGCTGATCAGCCTCTCACCTCAGTCCTTGGAAAAATCGTGGAGCAGGCCATCAGGTAATCCATTTCTAAGCACTTGGAGGAGAAGGTGATTGGGAAAAGTCAGTATGGATTCAACAAGGGCAAGTCATGCCTGACCAACCTGATTGCCTTCTATGATGAGATGACTGGCTCTGTGGATGCAAGGAGAACAGTAGACAAGATATACTTTGCCTTTAGCAAGGCTTTTGATACAGTCTCCCACAAAATTCTCATAAGCAAGCTAAGGAAGTATGGGTTCTGGATGGATGTCAGGTGAATAGAAAAATAGCTGGATCATCAGGCTCAAAGGGCAATAGTCAATGGCTCGATTTCTAGCTGGTACCCAGTATCAAGTGGAATGTTCTAGGGGTTGATCCTGGGGCTGGTTTTGTTCAATCCTTTCATCAATGACCTGGAAGATGGCACACTCAGCAAGTTTGCAGAATGGACACCAAGCTAGGGGGAGTAGTAGATGCACTGGACTTTAGGGCTAGGATTCAGAGAGACCTCAACAAATTGGAAGACTGGACCAAAAGAGGTCATGAGGCTCAATAAGGAGAAGTACAAAGTCCTGCACTTAGGACAGAACAATCCCAGTACAGGCTGGGGCTGACTGGCTGGGCAGCAGCCCTGCACAAAAAGGACCTGGAACTTATAATGGACAACAATAAGCTGCATATGAGCCAACATTGTGCCCTTGTTGCACAGATGGCTAACAGCATACTGATTGACAGTAATAGGGGCGTTGCCAGCAGATCAAAGAAAGTGATTGTTCCCCTCTATTTAGCATTGGTGAGGCTACATCTGGAGTAGTATCCGTTTTGGGCCCCCCACTACAGAAAGGATGTACAGACAAACTGGAGCAGGTTATCCAGAGAGGTTGTGGAGTATCTGTCTTTGAAAGTTTTTAAGATCTGGCTAGACAAATACTTGTCTAGATGTCTTTGTCATCTAATTGGGATGGTCCTGCACTGAGCAAGGGGTTGGACTAGATGACCTCCTGAGGTGCCTCCCAACTCTAATTTTGTATTATTCTACCAAAAATATACTGACAGTTGCCCTTAGGCATAATGCCCTCTAGGCAGTCTCCTGTAGTATAGTACAGATACCTCTGAAAATATATATGGTAGGGCAGTTCCTTCTCAGATCTTCATACTGCAATCCATAGATTAGCTGTAGGACTGAGCCCCTCAATCTGAGTTAGCTGATGATAATTGAGAAAATTTACTGCTTCAGAGGTAAATTTACAGCACCGTGTTGATGAGATACTACTTGTTAGAATTGCTCACTTTAATGTCCTCCCTATTCCCCAAAAATGAGTATGATTGCACTTTTCTGGTTTGGCTTCAGTGTTTGAAGATTATAATGCCTAAAATTCAGCCCTAATAGTTGTTTGTTTTCCATTGTGTTCCATTTTAATGGGACATTCTTGTTTATGTGGGCTGTAGACTTGCTTTAGGCAAGCTATCAAAGTATTATTTGATAATCAATACTGGAGAAGTTACTTCGAAGGTAGCTTTATAAATGGGTAGCCAGGGAACTTGGAGTCTGTCAAGATGTTCCTTTTACAGGATTGCTAATGGCTTGCTTAGTCAAATGTTTATTTTCTAACCTGTAAACATGGATTAATTGTGTCCTCCTACCTGTTTGTGAGGTCCTTAGACAAAATACTATATTTGAGCAAAAGAATAGAAATTAAGGGTTTTCTTACAGATACTACTTGTATATCTAAAAAGGTACTTTCTGGCACTTAAATAACTTCTATAACTTTTGGTTCTTGATCTGTTAGTAAAGGTCAACCATCTGAGCTCACCTTTTCTTTGCACCTCCAGTGGGAATGGATTTTTATGAAATAAGTCTCTGTTACCTAGGTAGTTCAATTTTATGACTGAATTCTGAACAGGCTAATTTTTGCTAAATTAATTGTAACTGCCTATTAAGATCAGATATCCATGGCAATCCTTACGTCTAGCTTTCATAAGGATGCCAAATGTAGAAAGCCACTTTGTTTAGCTATCGAACTCCCCAAGAATGCTTTTCTATCAAGATGTTAATTGAATTTTCAGGGGATGTTACTGTATTTCCACTTAAATTTTGCTGTTTGTTTCCTGTTGCTCTCAAGGCTGTTGATGCCAACCAAGCATTGTATTCCCCTTAAGGATGTCATTTTGATGACTGCTTGGGTGCAGAGTAGGCAACTACCTGATTGGTAACTTCTGATCAGCAGCCCAGACCACCGGGTCTTCACCCATTGTGCTAAGAAGTAGATTGGAAACGAAGAGTTGCTTTGTTCCTAGGGGATGTAGGAAACCTCTGTCTTCATGTTTCCTCTTTTGAGTAGTCACTTCTAAGGGTACTGATGTGGCAAGGCTGGGAACAGAGTGAAGAGACTATTAGTTAATGCCAGAGGTGTTCTCATACCCAACCAAAAATGGTGACAAAAGTAAACAGTGAAAAGAGAAGATGTGTATGGAAGCCAGTGAAATGCTGACCTTTAGTGTAGTCATTTCTTCAGTGAGCTTTAAAAGACTTGTGTTCCTTGCCATTAACTGAGCAATCAGGAGGAGGGAATAGAGTTTGTTTGCTTTCTTTTGAAAGAAGGTTTATTCCTGAAAGATGCACGTAAGATTCCCCACTTTGCAGGGCTCCCGGGTGGTGAGAACTCCAGCCACGGCAAACTTGCGGGTTTTGTCTCAACTATTTTAGGAGAGTTTATGCAGCTTTTCTGTAGGAAATCAAATTTCTGCAACTCCTCCACTGTGGGAATCTCCCTCTTGCTTGTCAGCATCCAAAAATGTTCACTGTCAATGTAAAAAAGACATTACTTTTTTTTATTTTGAACCGGAATCACTCCTCATGGACAGAAATGTGTTGTAATGTCAACTGCTACATCTTAAACATGATTTTAATAGGAAGCGCAGCCCATTTTGATTAGGTAATAAGACTCTCTTCTCTTCCTTACAAGAACACCTTTGTGCATGATCGGTTTGCGCTCTCTTTTGGCAGATAGTTAAAATTCCTTGTCCTCTTTTCTTATGGCACAATCTCACTTGTACCATCTCTTGGTATACCCTGCATCTTTATCATGTCTTTTTTCACACAGCATCTGGCATTTAGTCATTTCCAATAAGGACCCTTTCTGCTTTTAGATGGGGGGGGTTTGCATAGGCTTCCTGCATCTTGCACATTAAGCTGTAGTGTTCTTCATTCATCATTTATGTTCCTGACTGTGAGTTAGTGTGGCCTAAGTAACTAGTGATTTTGAGCACACAAAATCACAGTTGATTTGGGACTTGGATTCCAGAAAGTGGTACCAGTGCTTTCTCAAAATCAGGCTTCTGAATGTTGTAAACTGAGTCCCAAAATATTGAAACAAAATCACAAATCTCTTTTGGAAAATCCAGGTCTTTATCTTATAGGATGCATTCTGTAAAGTCTCCTGCCATGGAAAAAACAGCCAGCCAGATTTCTGGAGAAACTTCTTTTTCTTGCAGTGTTTAAAATGAGGTATATAAAACCACATCAGCATTTTCAACTGGGAATGAAAACCGGTGGGATGCTTAGCAAAATCCCTTCCCTTCTGGCTTTTGGGTTTCTTTCTGTTTGTAATAAATTTAGATGGTACCTTTAACTGAAAACAGGTGTTTTCACCCCCTCCCCCACCCCTTGTGTAGCAATTTTTTAAAAACACCACATTTGATAACTTTGAAGACAGTAATGTTAGTATAAATGTTACTTTTGCATAACTATTATAATATCACTAAACAAACTTTGAGTAAGGACACAGACCAGAAAGCTCAATAGTAGCTTAAAGGTTGCAATATTTAATAACTGTCTGAACAAAGTATAGCATAAGAACTATCTCCAGACATTATTCAGCAGACTACTAACATGTGATCATAAGCTGCTGGCAGAAAACTTGCTAAAATTGAATTGGTCAAAATATTAACTCTAATTATCTCAGTACTTGATAACATTTTCCATGTTTTGTGAGTTTTCTCACCCATACAGTTACCTATACAGACTTTCTGCTTTGTCTCTGACCCATCTTCTCCTCTATTAATCTGATGCATCTTCCAAAAGCAGCAGATATTTTAATTTGTTCATTGCTTGCAAGATCCTGCATAGCCCAAAATTGAACTATATCTCTACAAGTAATAGCATGTTTGCATCAGTGAAATGCTGCTTCTGGATACACTGCATTATACAGCTTGGAAAAGGATTAGGATTTGGAGAGGCAAGGCTCCTTTAATGGAGTGTGTGTGTGTATGTGTGTTTCTGTGTCTATTTTTACCTAAATAAAACTTTTTCATTTGAGCATTTTTATTGTAATTGACACAATACATATATGCAAACATTCTGTCTGTAAATGTTAAATGTCACTAATTTAGCCAATTTGCCACTATGCAAGTATTTATGATTCTTACAAATACTGTCAAAATGTAGTTATGTACTTCACACGCCTTCTATTCTGTGACTTGGATCTGATTTTCCTCTTTCACTATTGCATTTGTTTTTGTGTTGGTATGTTGTATTAGGTATATATAGAGATGTTGGGTTTCACTTTCCCCAACCATTTTTTTCCAGAACTCAGAGAGAAACTTCTTTTTCTGGACAGAAATATTTATAAATGACCAATGCTTAGTCTTAGTATACATCTCCTTTCTCATTTAACATAAATCTATATTGACTTCCAGCAACAAACTCTTTTAGTGTTCTTTATTTTCATAAATGCTTCCAGTGTGTGGTTTATTTATAGCGGTGGTAGGTGCCAGATGGAGTGTTCAGGATACTTTTGTATATCCACAGAGTAGTTTAAAGTCTAAGCAATACCACTCCACATTCACACCACAGCAATCAGGAGCACTTCTCTGGAAGGACCATTTTAGGGGGTAAGGTAGTTGTTCTGCTTGCCTTAGAGCTCCTCTGTCCTTGCTAAATAGCTCCAAGCAAGGAAGGACCTCATTGTTTTGTGAGACTTCTTAGCACGTTACAAGAATTATGGCTTCTGTCCTTAATTTCTACTGGGATTTTCATAAAGTTTGCAAAGTAATGCCCCAAATTACTCTTTTTTTTTTTTTGGTCTTATGGGCACACTTCTTTAGCAAGAGTTTGGTGTTGTTTTGATTGGACTTTTGAACCACAGTCATTGTAACTTGTTTGTCTTTCCATACATGCAGACTTACCTGCTAGTGGTTGCTGTTCAGTAGCATCCTTAGAACCTTAATGTGCACAATTATCTAAAAAGAGCTGTTCAGATTACTCATCAGCTTGCTATGGAGAGCATTATTTCAGTAGGACCACTTTCGGAACACACCATCTGTCTCCTGAAAGTAATTTTTTTAGGCAAAATGCGCATGCTGAACATAAACACTTCCAGTTTTTCAAAAGCTCTGTCCCTGTGTTCTGCATCACATCTCCTTATATGTCATATGGCATATTTTCAAGAGCAGATGCCTGCCTTTTCACAGGATGCTTTCTGTAAATCCTGAAATGCCAGAGATTTCAAAGATGAAACTGCAGCTCCTATGTCATGTGAGGAAGTTGGAGGCAACACAACTACTCTGTAATTAAGCCATTAGTAATTACTGCTCTTGACTGGGTCCTGCCATGAAGTGGCTTCAACAACTCCCTGTGTTACCAAGTGAGATGCTTGTGGTGAAAAGGAAACCCAAAAATTAAAGACTATGTTTATAGCACAGCTGTGCAACTATCCAGTAACTTGTTGAGAGTTGATGCACAGAACGCATGCATTATATTAAAATATAGGGCTTGTTGAGCTTACTTGGATTTTTCTGTCTTCATTGTGACCCTGGTTTTATCCATTCATTTAGAAAGCAGGGGCAGTTGCACATCTATGTTAGGTATTGAGGATTGCTTAGTAAAAAATCATCCTGAGCAAAATACCACATATACTTTCATACCTTTTCCCAAAAGTTAACCTTCAAAAATTATGGTGTGTATCTTAAGTGGGGAAGCTTATTTTTCTCCCCAGAATAGATTTAATAGATTTCATAGACATTAGGGCTGGAAAGGACCTCGCGAGATCATCGGGTCCAGCCCCTTGCCCAAAGGGCAAGGAGTCATCTGGGGTTGGATGACTCTAGCAAGATAATCATCCAAACGCTTCTTGAACATGTCCAGAGTAGGTGCTTTCACCACTTCTGGGGGGAGTCTCCAGACCCTGGAGACTCAAACAGTAAAGAGATTTTTCCTTATGTCCAGTCTAAAACGATCTTCCAACAGTTTGTGACCATTAGACCTTGTATTCCCTTGGGGTACCCTGGTGAACAGACGTTCTCCCAGATCCTGTTGCACACCCCCGATATATTTATAGGCTGCCACCAGGTCCCCCTGAGTCTACACTTCTGCAAGCTGAAGAGTCCCATGCCTCTCAGCCTGTCCTCATAAGGCCTGGTCTCTTGACCTCTGATCATGTGTATGGCCCTGCTCTGGACTCCTCCTGGAAGCATGGAGATGCTGTAAGAGAGCTGCTGCTGCTTTCCCTTCTCTTCCCTGCAGCACCTACATGTGGGAAAGGCAGTGGTGTGGTTGCACTATCCACTTCGGTTCCTGATTCACTCTAAGTTTAAAACCTGTTTTAATGGCCTTAACGTTTCAATAACTAAACTATCCTTTCTTCAGCAATTTTGCTGTCTTTTAGCTACTTCTGGTCTCTCTTCTCTTATTTCACAGCCCTGTAAATCATTTATAGGGTTTTTTGTTGTTTTTTGTTTTAAATTCTAGATCTGCCCATGGTGTCCAGTCTTCAGCTACAGTTTCAGCTTTTTGGCTGAGCAGCCAAGAGCTGCTGACAGTTCAGTTCAGAAAGAATTACAACTGTAGCTTTTGCCTGAGCAGGAAAAGGAGGGTTTGTGAGCTGAATATTAGCCTCTGCCCTTGCTCTGTGCAGTAACAACTCTTTTAAAAAATCTTTTCCTTCATTCTGCCTTCCCAAAAACAAAGTGAGTGTTTTACGTGGGAGCATGTGAGATGCAAAAGCATATGGTATGAATGTGGCAGGTTTTTTATTACTGCACATTCACTTGGAGAACTGTACATTTGGGAAATGTTTAGAGGCATGTAAAGAGGTCTAGAAAGGGGATGCGGGGGTAGTACTGGTCTTTACCAGTAGTTAGTGTACAAACGAAATAGAAAGGAAATATTAATAAAACCAAGTGACTTGCAAATGCTCTCTTTTAGTTTTCACCTGGCTGCTACGAAAGGACATGCAGAATGCCTCCGGATTATGGTGACACATGGTGTGGATGTGACGGCACAGGATGGTGCAGGTATGTCACTGTAAAGTTAAACCTATGTTATACCATATATATGACAAAATAAGTTTTCAAAATACAAAGTTGGAGGTCAATCAACAATGTGGCACAAGCAGTTATAAAACTGCACTTGGATCTATAGTTACCTGTTTTGTGCAAATGAAGTGACAGCATGGACACGTTGTGTCATAAGTGTCCAGCTATTCATTTGCATTCATCTTTTCCCTGGAGGGGAAACTTAATTACACTAATTGCTCATGCAGATGCAAGCAAAGTTTTTGCAGGCAAAATTCATTTCTCCAAATTTGAAATCTCTACCCTCAGTCTTATAGATTTAAACATGCTATTGGACCTGAGATTACAAAATAATCACCTAGATCTCTAACATAAAAATGTAATTTTTTATTTTTCTTTAGGATTTTGCAGTGTTTAAATCAAGGCCTTATTTATCGCTTTCTATGTTTATCAGGCCTACTAATCCCTCAGCTGTACTGGAAATGCGTCAGGACATTTCTTGAGCATTATGACTTGAAAAGAGCTAATCGGGCAACGTGGAGCTGAGAGCTCTCTCCTCCACTGGTTCAGTCTTCAAAAGTGTAGTGTGATAGTCTTTAATGTACAAGGGAGACAAGAGGAGGGGGTGGAACCTGGTAGATTTTTTTTAATGGATCATGCCCTTTCATCCAAGTTGTATCTACAGAATCAGTGCCTTGTACTTCCTCTAGTCAGACCAGTTACCTGAACAGCCTGCCAGTGCTCTGTCCTATAAAAATAATTGACTTTAAACATTGGGTGTACTAAGTCCATCTCTTGCTCCAGATGCCAAATAAGGGTCTGGCTTTCTAGTATATAACAGAATAATCAGCATATAAGAAAGTGTCTGATTCTGGCAGGAGAATTCAAATTATACACATGGATGCACTTTTGAGAGTAATTCACTTTGAATCTCGGGCACTTCATATAAATCTAACACAAATGTTGTCACTTCATCACATTTCAGGATTTGCGCATTGTGCTAAATGGCGAAGTGACCTAGCCTTATCTGAGAGCATCACACTGATGCTTGATTTCAATTTGAATGGACTTCATGTGTTTCTTTGTACAGTGCCTTGGAGCACATCCTCAGTGGCTTCTGAGTGTCTTTCTTAATGAGTACTGACTTGACTCCTTTCTCTTCACTTTTTTCCTGACTTCCCATTTTTTTCTGGGGCTGTTTGAATAAAAAGAGATGAGATACTGCAATCTCTGGTTATGCTTCCATATACACTAATGCTCTTTTGTCTACCAATGCAATGTGAACACTCTCAAATTAATGAGATTTGTAGGAATGTAGTCCCCAGAGTGAGTGTGGGTTATAGGCCTCACTTGCCCAATTCACAGGAAAAATCAGTATGTTAGAATAGGATAGTAAGCCCTGCCTGGAGCTCAAGATGTAGCAGCTCTGCTTCTTCTGTTTGGGGGATACTGTTTGGGGGATAGTTCAAGGCCCAAGGTGGTGGCCATCACAGAAGCACTTGATGGACATCTCTACAGCAGTTCTGTTGAAATCAAAGGGAAGAGAAACAAGGTGATGACAGCATTGCTTTTTAGAGAAACAAAGCTTAAATGCTCAACTTCTTTTTTTTAGCAAGAAAATATGATCCAAACACAAACTCTTTCTTAGAACGAGACTGACTTCTGCCACAGGGTAGATTTTTGTATGATGTTTGCAAGAACCATAAATTGGGATCAGTTTTTAGTACTCAAACTGTAGTATAACAATTGTAGAGTACGAAGTGACTGTTCTTCATTTAATGTGAAGCTTTCTATCTTTTTCCTAATCCCTGCTGTGATGTTGTTGATTTAGAAGCAAATGGAGCAATTCATAATCTCACCTTTCTGGAAGGGGTAAGGTTGGGCTTTTGATAATTGAGTACTTAATTCTTTTTTATTACTTAAATTTAGGCCACAGTGCTTTACATCTAGCAGCAAAGAACAGCCACCTTGACTGCATCAAGAGGCTTCTTCAGGTAAAGTTAAATAAAAACTCAGTGTGCTCTGCATATTTTTTCTCTTGCTCTTCTTTGTCCAGTAATTCACACCAGCATCCTGTATTCTTGGAGCAGAATCCTATTTAGTTTTGTGTCCAAATGACACATTTCTAGCCATATAATTAGCATTTTTGGTGCTTAAGCACAGCTTACAATTCTATTCCCTGTGCAGTGTGGGATGTGTAAACTTATGCGGTAGGATATGGACAGGCTGGACAGTATGTGACTTCATGTACATATGCAATGGTTCTACTTGGCAAAAGCCCATAACAAGTGCGTGTTATGTCTGGGGCATGGTGGAGGCATTAGCCTCAGTAGTTGCATGTTTAAGGTACTTGCCCAGGGATGGGGGGGACCTTGGTTCTAGACACCCATCATCCGCAGGGTTTTGAATCTCTGACTTTCTAGCCCAGTGCACTAACCATTAGACCACTGGTTAGGGACCATCCAGTCCTTTCTCTGGTGTTCCTCTTGAAGCTGATCCCCTGGGGCAGCCAAGGGAGGGAGATATTTGGGGCCAGGAGAAAGAGAACAAGCTAGATTGTGTATGTGTGGCTCAGTGAAATGGCCGTCAACCTAGAAGGGTATAGGCTGTGTGTTCTAGCATGGACCCTACTCCCAGTGGGGCAGAGACTTCTCCACTGCTGTCTGTCCATTTTATCCAAAGGCTGTTGAAGCTGAGCCAAAGCACCTTGCATTTAAGAGAGCACTGGAGAGGGGCTGGATAATGCTTGACGTGTGGCTTGGCAGCTAGAGCCTGTACTGGAAGATCATGCGGTAAACAGACATTGCCTTTGTGCCGTCATAAATATTTTTATGGCAGCACAAAGCCCAAGCAAACAGATGTGCATGCCCCAAGTTGAATCACAAATGCCCAAAATTGTGTCTGCAGCAATAAGTGGTAAAAATATGTTGCTGCTCTTTAGCAGCAGACATCTGTTTTGTTATGGCAGAAGAGTGTGGGCATCCCAGAGCTTCCCATCCTCTCTAGCTGTCCTGGGCAGGCATACACAAAGCTTCAGGGGCCCTAAAAGGAAATTGCTGGGATATGCAGAATCAGGCCCCTGGGAGCACTTGCCAGGATTCCCATGTTTGCAGAGATGCGCCTTGAGTTGAGGTTTGATACACGTACCCAGGGAAACCTCTGCTGGGGGATTTTTGTGGTGGCCTCTACAAACAGGGAATCCTGTGGTTCCCCCATTTGCGGTTGTCCTGCAGGATCAGGCCCCTGATGTTGCAGGAATGGCAGGGACCTGGCTCTGTGTCACCCAGTGAAGCAGATCAACTGTGCCAGGACACATCTCAGCACAACTGATCTTGCTCAAGCACAAAATCTGCTTACAGCCTCAGAGTAAGCATCTCAGAGTAAAGGGGCCTAGAAGTTTGGGCTTCCACTTCCTGAGAGGGAGTCTAACTACTCAGGCATTAGGGCTAAAACATGGGAGCTTCCTCCTCTTCCCCACATTTGGGATTTCTGTAGCTATTGTTTGAGTGCGTACAATGAAACCAGATTCTGCCATTGGTGTTCACAGTCTATCTCATTATGGTCAGGTGAGGCGTTTGGCTTTTCAATCCTTTCTTCCCTGTTCTCCAGCTTCTCCCTAAGTGGGTGAGAGAGAGCAGCATTATATCTTTGCAGGTAGCTCCCGAGTTATGAAATTGCTTTTTTGCTTCACCCCTCCTCCCCTCCCCACTCACTGAGGTGGCAGTCTGCAGCATGGATTTCTGACAGGTCACCAGACTTATCTAATTTTTCACGCTCCCTTTGAGATTGAATGCATTGGAATAGTGCAGTAAGGAGAAGGTGTTTTTTTAGGAGGATGTTGAAAGTAGCAAGTAGGAATGGGAATTGTGAACACAAGAATTAAAGAGTGGGCCTACTTGCCCAGCAAGGGGAGTGAGTGAGATGACTGATTTGTAGTTATGGTTATGAGACTCTTTCAGAGGCAGGAACAGAGGATTTGGGTGTTTTGAAGTGAGCTAACGGGTGGGAGTTTGCATGAGTAGAGACATTAAGGGGGAAGCCAGAGAAGTTAGCAAAGATAGCTACCAACTGAGTTGGCAGAGTAGAGAGTGAGAGGCTGAGTATGGGGCAATACAAGTCTCTGTGGGTACTCAGGGATGGGGCAAGTTGGCCGTGCTGAAGGAGGTAAAATGAGGGTTGAACCAATTGGGCATAAATGTTAATGATTTCTAAAATAGTCTCAGTCGTGGACACAACTGGTACTGGTCATGGTGTGCACAGTGGTTTGATTAATCGAACAACTGAACAGTGTGCATATGTAGACAAGTACCAACTAGCTGTCCATTAACTTATCAGCTACAACAGCTTGCTACTTGGTTGATATTTTACTTGTTTTTCATAAAATTAATTAGAAATCAGAACATTGTTAAAAATGTAAAATAACGGTAACATTTTTCAGTTAGTTTGTGCTCCACAGATCATGTTCCTACTTCTGTACAGATTTGTTTTACATGATGCAAGCTGTTTGAAATCTGAGGAACGCATAAGCTCATCTTTGAAGTCAAAGTCAAGGAGATGTATATGAAACATTAAAGTTTAACCCTCCTTTACAGAAGTTAGTAATGTGTATAGACCCACATAAGCAACAGCCTTGCAGAAGTTTATAGAAGTGTTAGGCTAAAAGACTCAAGCCACATTTTTGCATTTCAGAAGCTTTTTTAAAAGCAAAAACTTTTTACGTTCTCAAAATGATATCAAAGTCTCCTACATCGAAATGTTTCTTGATAAGGGATTGTGGCCATCCTACATAATTAAAAACAATAAGTCTTAGAAAAGTCAAGATTTTAAAATCAGTCCATAATGGCTAGCATTTTAAAAATCCCTGTAAAGTAAATTCTGATTAGATTTATTATCTTCCTAGCTGCTTCAGGTGTTGTAATGGATGATGAAGCACACATTTTCTTTTACAAGACTAGAAGCAATTAGAATTTGAGGACCAGAACTGCAGTATAAAAGATCTGGCTTATAAAAAAGGGAGGGGTTTTTTTGGGTGTTCTCCCTCCAAGGCATCTGGATACAGACTTTCTGAATGCACTGCTATCTTTGTTCACATCTTCTCTCAAGAGTATTTCCTGACTTCCATACAGTGCCTTTCAGCAGGGAGTCAGGGTTTATTAGGTGGAAAACCATCCCTTTTTAATGATTTGATACTCATACATTTCTGTAGACCAGGATTGATGTGGTAGCTCATAAAGCAGGTTCTTCCATAATGTCAGCTGAGCTCTTCTGTGCTTTGCAGCAAACATGCTTCACTTTGATGTCTCTTTAAGTGCCTTTTTCTTTCTGCAGTCTAAATGCCCAGCAGATAGCACCGACAACTCTGGCAAAACAGCTTTACATTATGCAGGTAACTTTTCTTTTGAGTGTTATCTGCTCTCTTGCACTCCAGTGTTCATTTAGTCCCCTTTGCTCATGGAGTTTGACAAGTGCTATTTACATACAGCACTCATGGCTCCTGTTTCTGAGGACTAGAAGAAGAGTGGGTGCAACAGGATGGAGTAACTCTACTTCTGTTCCCACATAGAACAGTGTTTATTCTATTTTTCAATGTTTTCTTCTTGTAACATTTCAGCATCTCTGAATTGTTCCTGTTTTTTTTTAAAAATTACAGTAAATTTTGTACTTCAGTAGAATAGAGTGTTGACTTTTTGCATCTTGAATAAGCAAATTATACATGTCTACATGATCAGTAGACTTGAGTTTGGCTGTGCTTTAGGAGAAGAGAATCAAGTATAGTACATAGCAAAATTTATGTGCAGAGAGTAGAAGCTTCAGTGTATTAAGAGTCAAGTGGCTCAGATATTTGCACCAAGTGACTAATTTCTTAGGCTCCTGGCAGATGTTACATGTATCATGTGATTAACATGTTAATTGTGTGACAAATTGTAACATGCTACATGTGCAAGCAGTTTATGAGATAAAATGGCAAACCAGCTACAAAGATGTTACTTGTTAAAGTGTGGAACATCTTTGTGGCTAATATGCTATTCTGCTTTAAACTGAGCATATGATGTGTACTCACTCGTGTAATCACTCAGTGCTCCGCTCTCCCTCCCCCAGTCCAAGGGAGAGGCAGGGTGGGAGAGCAGCCAGCTCCCTAACAATCTGTCTGGCAATGAGCTCTCAGGAAGGTTTGCAGACAGCCTTATCCCAGTTGCCCCTCAGTCTCTCCCAGGTTGCTTGCTGCTCCTGAAATTTCCAAGTGTGTCTATAGTATAGGACCCCCAAACACTGGATTTCTGGGTCCCAGGCTGCAGGTATGCCTTTGAAGGGTCCCAGGACCAGACAGGGGGTAGCTGTTTCCCAGACCCAGTGGGGGAGGGGGTGGGCCTTGTCCATTCTTAATCCCCTCTGCCCAGTCTCACCAACTAGTTCCCTGGTGCAGGGCTGCAGAGTACAATTTCCAACTTGCCAGTACACAGTTCCCCAATGTCAAGCTGCAAGGCAGAGCTTTAGCACCCAGCATTGGGAACCATTCCCAATGAGCATCTGGAAGGATGCATGATTTTGATAATCCAGGATACAATTCCTTAGATCCCATTGCACACTTACATTAATGTCTGCCAGAAGAAATTAATGTCTGCCTAATGCTACGGTAGCTCTGACTACTTGTTTTGTTTTAAAATAAATCTTACATTTTACAGTGTAATCCCTTTTATATTCCCCCTTCCTTTTGCTTGGGTGGTGAAAAAAGATGGGTCAATTTGATTTGCTCATTCTTAGACATTAGCATGATGCCATGCTCTTTGGGTTACATGTAAGATGGAGACACCTAAATTTATGCACATGTTCTTTCCATGGTTGTTTTCTTTTAAAAAAATATTTAATTTTTCCCAGTCTAAAAATTCTTGAGTAAAACTTGGTGTTTCTCCTGTTATAACCTACAGTGAGGAGACAAACATTTTTAAAGATATGATATAATTAATGTTTTTAACTTTTCCTAGCTGCATGTGGCTGCCTTCCAGTAGTTCAACTTCTGTGTGAGCACAAGTGTCCAATCAACGTTAAAGATTCGGTATGTGTCTATCATCTCACTGAACACTTTAAAATAGTTTTACTGCCTTCAGGTAATCAAAATTCTGTTACTGCTGCTCTAAGCAATATGATACCTGTCTTGCCTCAGATTTCTTTGAGAAAGTTGTCTATATCCAAGCACCTAAGTTTTTAATGTATTTATCTCCATAACATGCTAGAGATAGAGAAGTGATGATATTAAACCCTATTTTACGGATGAAACTGAGGCATGGGAAGATTAAATGACTTGCCTAACATGTAGTAGAGTAGGTAATTGAACCTGAATTTTCCAAACCCCATATTCCTTACATCTGTAAGGTTATAGAGAGGTTACGTTTAAAGTTGAATTGTCACCATGAAATATGTGTGAGCACCGTGAACCACAAACTACTGCCAAGTTTTTGAGGTCTTCTGCAAAAATGCACTTTGCAAGTCAGAAAGCTGTTTGGGGCATTTTAGAGTTTAGACATGAGAGCAGGCATAAAAATACTCATCCATGCTCTCCAAAGTTGTTTCTCCAGCCAAAAATTCCTATTCTCTTCTGTCCACCTACTGCTTCTTTTTTAATATTGCATATGCCACAAAAATTAGACCTAGAATTTGTCTCACTTTATCTTCAAGTGTTTGGAAATCATACTTCTGCTCCTGCCTACCTAATTAGATTTTTGTTTCAACTCCTAAAGAACAAAGGGAGCACAGGTAATAAGCAACGTTCCTAGGCTTTGCTGAGTGATTGTTTATTCATTAGGAAAGGAATCAGTCAGCAAAGGGTTAAAGTGAGCCAATTTACATTTATAACAAGAAAAATATAGAGTGCCAGCAATAGCCATTGCCTAGGCATAATTACACTGAGCAATTTTTGGATAGATGGAATATTGTTCATAGGGGCTTTTTTAATGTATTCATAGGATGGGAACATACCTCTGCTTCTTGCAATTCACAATGGCCATGCTGAAGTATGCAGACACCTTCTGGATCATGGTGCAGACATCAACTCCAGGGATAAAAATGGAAGGTACAACAAACTAGCTTCACTGTATTCATGATTTTCTTAATACAAACCTTTGGAAACTAAACCATTGCTTCCCTCTCCCCGCAACTTTTGTAAACTTGTCATTTAAGAGTTAACACCAGGTATCTGTGTAAGAAACTGGATAAGAAATCCTGTTTTTTGAGGAAGTTTTGTTAGAGAACTTGGCATGGGCATATTGAGTTATGACTAAAGGAAGACTTGAAAGGACAAATATACAGCACTAGATGGTAAGAAAGGTGTAAATTGAACTTTAAAACCCATCCAACAATTATCTGGCCACCTCAGATACACGGTTTTTGAAGCTTCTCGGTTTTATCCATTATATCTATTCCATGTCTGATTCATGTAATCATCCCAAGGTTGGCTCCTAAAACTCTAGTACAGTCAAGACATGTTCCCAAACTGCTTTCACCTCTTTAAGTGATCATTGATATACAGTGATGATCAGATAATGGCAAAACTGCAAGAGAAAACAAAACAAAGACTTGACAATAGAGATATGCTGGCTTTTGTCTTACTGTTACCAATTAGGGCTTTATTGGATTTGCAGGCGGTTTATTTGTCAAATTTACATTTTAAACAAGAGCATCCAAAATACATTTTTCCTTCATTTTCTTTTTATGATATTGTTGATTTAATTTTTTTTTTAATTTATTGTTGTATAAACCAGCATTGAAATTGCCACAGCAAAACAGATGGCAAAGGAGATTTAGCACTTACTTGCTGTAATGCATAATAAAATAATCTAGAGTGCCTTACTGTTCCTTGACAGTATCCAGGAAAATCAGAGAGCTCTTCCTTTGGTCTGATGATACAGTGCATTACAGCAGTGGTCTCCAAAGTGGGGTGCGCAAGACGATCCATTGGGGTGCGGGAAGAAAATATTAGACCTTCTATTTATATTTATTTTTATCTAAAAAAATAAGAAGGAAATTAAGCTTTACTAATATTTAATATACAGATTGACGGTCACGTGTCACGTATGGTACGCGAGGTATCTGGAGGGAAGAGTGGGAGTTCCACAATGCAGAGGGGTTGATAATGGTGCCCTCAGTGGTGCCCCCCCATATAAATATGCATATATTGGGGGTGAGTGCTCAAAAATTTTTTATTGATAGGGGTGCACGATCAAAAAAGTTTGGAGACCACTGCATTTCAGTAGGGTTTGGGGGTTTTGTTTTGAGTTTGTTGTTCTTGGCTATAAGTAAACCAGCCTCCTTTGTCCACTGCTCAGTTTGAATGGCCATGACAGACCTGTAGATCTACAGGACTGTCCATTCAGAGATCTCTACCTTTCACTCAGAGCTTCCTATGGAAACTCTTGAAGTTCATTGTCTATTTGCATTAGATCACTTCATTCTTCAGCAAGCAGCACAACAGTTGCAATCCTGTTTTTTTTCAGATAGTAAAAGTTGGGGGTGGAAGCAGAGCAGAGGGTGCTAAATGGGAAACATTGTTTTCCTTCTTGTCCCCCCCAGCCCCATTTGTGGATGCTAGTTTCATGTCTTCAGTTTACAAAATCAGAAATATGGAAAGTTTCTTAAAAGGGAAAATAGGAAGTGAGTATTTCCAACTCAGTGTCCGATCCATATTCTACCAAGTTATTACTTTGATTTTATTACTATAAAATTAACTCTATAAGGTTGCTTGAAACAAATATTCTTCACTTTTCTGCCTTGCACTGCTCTTTGTCTAGTGCAGAGCAGTTCAAATCATCTCTCCTGAGCATTTCACTCCTTTGAGAAGGCTGCATTTTATCGGTGGGTGCAATGATTGGTATAATGTTTGACAAGCATGGAAGTAAACAGTTATTGCTGTGATAGGGTCTTTCACATCACAAACACTGTTTAACAAACTGAAGAACAGTGTGTTGTATCCAGCAGGGTAAAGAATGTTAGAATGTGTTCAAGCACTTTTGATGAACTACTGTGTGCAGTTCTCTTCATTCCTGCCAGTAACTTGGAAACACAGTTAATATAATATACTCCTGCTGCGGGTAATCTCTGGCTCGAGATCTTGACACTCTTAAGACTGGCTGGCCTTGGAAGTGGAATCAACATAAGCCTTTTTGTTGTATAATGGAATATTTTTAAGTGGGGAAGGGAGACTAGAGATTTGAACTTTCCTCCTTAAGTGCACCTTTTGTTCTCACTAAGCATGTCAGTGGCTTATTCGTTTTGCTGTTTGGCTGAAATAAGTAAATCTCTGTTTTATTTCTGTTACCTTCAACAGCAGTGAATGAAATGCAGCTGTGTTCAGATAGGTGCTCTTGTATTGCACTAGGTCAGCAGGGTGATCATGGCTGAGATGTTTAATGATTAGTTTAACCCAAAGCCAAATAGCCACTTGCTGAAATAAGCTGTGCATCAGCCACCTCCTGAAAGTGCAGTGCTAAGAACAATGGAGAGATCCATAGAGCACTGCAGTCCTTTGGAAGAGCCCCAGCTGGTGTTTGTGGGAGAATTGTAGGAGCGATAATAGTGCAAAATGAGGAAGGAAAACTGGTTATAATGAAAACATTTTCCATTTTATCAATTTTTGCACAGGCTCTTTATCATGGCAGTGTAGTGTGACAAAGCTACAGCTCTCACAAGTATGCTTGACATGTTTCGGGTCTTTTTTCTCTAGAACGGCTTTGATGCTGGCTTGTGAAGCTGGTGGTCTTAACACTGTGGAAGCCTTAATCAAAAAAGGTGCAGACTTCAACCTGGTGGATGCCCTTGGACACAACGCCCTCCATTACTCTAAGCTCTCTGAAAATTCAGGGATTCAGAGTCTCCTCCTTGCAAAGATCTCTCAGGATGCTGGTAAGAGAAAATAGCCTGAAGCATTGTCCTCTCTTAACTTCAACTTGCTACATAAAGGAAGCTAACTTATTATTGAGAACAGAGCTAGTTGGTTAAACAGCTACTTCCAAGAATTACTGTGAAGCTGCATCAATCTGCCTGCCAGGTGCTTAGGATATAAAAACAAGATTTGTGCCCCAAGGAACGTCAAGATAATACCCAACATGAGATAAAGGGGTTAGCAGGACATTAGGGAGCAGCAGGAAGGGGAAGGAACAAAGGTAGGCTCAGTAAGGTAATGGAGTAACTTAGTAAAGTCTAGCACACAATGGGCACATCTACATGTGTACTTTACTGCAGAGCTGATTGATTAGTTTTGCAGTAAAGCATCACTGTCTACCCATGTGCCCATATTGGGGCCAGTAAATTAATTAACTCCTCAACTGGGTGTAACCTACAGACTTTTCAAGAAGATGTCTTGTCAGGTTTCGTGCCATCCCGTTTACAACTGAAAACATCAGCATCCTTCCCTGTCTTTGGGTTTAGGTCTGATTGTTCTAGACATCCATGTCCCCCTTTAGACTGCTTTGCTTTCTGCTGCTGGTCTCCTTTCTGTCTGTCTGTCTCCAATAAAATTTCAGTCCCCTACATCATGTTTCTTTGTCAGGTATTCAGAGCCTCCCCATCAACTGTTCCACTGCTTGCCTACTAGCCCACTTGTCAGAATCCATCTTCTTGGCTTGTCTCCCTTTTGTCTAAGGGGATTTCCATTCAAGTACAGAACTAGTGAGGGTCATTAAACCTCTAGGGTTACCCACTGTGCCACCTCCTATTGGAATTTCACCTCAAGGTGGAGGTAAAAAAACAACAAAGAAAGCATTCAAAATAGACTGTATAGTTTGATACATGATGGGCAGACAGCTCATAATCTCAAACTAGAAATCCAGAAGTTGAAGATAGGTCTGTTCCTCAGATCATTAATCAAAATATATCTTTACATCAAGAGAGGGTAGGTGAGAGTAGGGGCAGTGCAAAGAGATTTGCCTTTTTTCCCCATAATGGTATTACTTTAAGGTAAATGTGCAACTTTTTTTTCTGCTCTACAGATACAAAGTCACCAACAAAACCAAAGCAGGTATTTGTCTCTCTAAGTTGTTTGAAAACATTCAGACTCTACAGATTGCTATTGCCTGAAAAAGGACAAGTGACTTGCTTATAAACACTAATAAATGTTGCTCTGTGATTTACGTTCTCTAGCATGAATATATTGAGTTGCTCATTGTATAGAAATGTGTCTCAGAAATATTGCTTTTTTATTTTTTGACTTAGCCTCTAAAATTCAGTAACCAACCAGCTTTCCTTTTTTTCCAAAAGGAGGGTCTAGAGGGAATTTTACTAGCATGGGGAAACAAACCACAGACATACATAGTGAAAATGCAAGAATTCAGATTCAAAGATTGGAATTCTCTGCACTTTGTAGAGACTGGCAAAGGAAAACTCTTCAGGTTTCCCAAAATGAAAGCTGTATTCCTATTGCTGGGATCCACCATATATTAGAGAACCCTGATGATCTTGCCAGGTACAACCAGTGACAGCTGCCCTGATACAAACTGTTAGTGGCACAGTATTTTGCAGGGCATACAGCTCACAGAGATGGCAGGAAACTTGGTAGATACGATGTGTATCAATTCAGTCGTACTGTAGGAGAAGTGGGTCTCTAGCCATCCAAAGAGAAGCGTTGATGAAAAGAAAAAATAATCTCTATTAACAGAGTTGTCAGAGGCTATGAATAAACTAAAGCATTTTGAGGTCACTAGTAAAATGCTAAACTTCTCATTGGCTTGTGCTTTTTCACTAAATCTGTTTGTTTTTATTGAAGCATGGACTGCAAAAAAAGAAGCCTTATCTTCATGCATGTTTAGTAGCTTTTATAATAGCAGCATAGCCACTCTTTAGGAAAAATTTGAATTAAGGCAGGAACTGCTAAAATTTATTCTTAAGTGGGATTTTTAATAAAAGCAACTTACCCAGACTTTACTAACCAAACTAACAAAACTCCATTCTCTGGCCTGTGAAACTTTCAGCATGATCAAGTCTCTAAAGTAAGTTCAGAAAGAAGTGGAACTCCAAAAAAACGCAAAGCCCCACCTCCTCCTATCAGTCCTATCCAGGTAAAGAAAAAATACAACTTTGAATGTGTGCATATTGTTAGTGGGATGGGGAATATGTAAGGCATAATATTGAAAGATATTGGCTGAAAT